>NC_071388.1:165110071-165776801 GCF_022682495.2 Desmodus rotundus | reverse complement strand
TTTTAACTTCTCATTAATGCCAGTAGAGTTTCCTTTAATCATGTCCGTATAATATACTGAATCAGCTATCCAAATACCTTATCCCCCTTGTACAGAAATACTACAAAAACCATACAGGTATGTACTCACTTTTTACTCAGCTGACCCACATATTATCCATACTAAATTCTGATAACTGTTTTTTTACTGCCTTTTATATAGTAATTTGTCAAACTTATAGCTTTCTTGTTCCATTGTCTATTAGCTCAGTTCAAATGCTACCGTTTACTAGGCTTTACTCAATATAATCCTCTCAATTTTTCCTACTGAATTTTAGGTTTCACTCCTCAAATATCCTTCAAACCTCATTTCACGCAGCAGTGCTAATACATTTCAAATTGATAGGCTTCAACCCAGGAAAATACATGGCAGGAGGTTGAGACATGACTTGTGAAACTACATTTGCCCGGACCATTTCTCAGAATACTTGAAAAATAAACTGTGGGTCTGAGCATTCTAAATTGACTTTATAGTGAACTTAGAAAATATCTCAGATATGTGTGCTATGATAAAGCATCTTCTCAAGATGAGAATTATTAAATTACTTCTGTTTCATAAAAGGGCATGCTAAGTGTCTCCAGAATGTTTTCTTAAGGCAAATACAGATGCTACCTGCTTTCCGACAGAAAAAAGTTGAGGCATATGACACACTCACAGGTATAAGTAACCGCATCCCATATTTGGACTATATGAGTCCAAATGCTATTACTTTCACCCTTTAAGAAAAATCTTTAACACTGGTGAAGAAATCAAACAGTCCCCTATCACGGGTACTTTGCATTACAAGCCACAGGGGGGGCCACCTGGGGTGCAGGGAAATAAAGCTCGGGGCTTACAAAGGTCACACATCATAAATGGGCAGCCATGAAGGGCTTTTACACTCACGAAATAGTTAATGTAATAACCCAGTGTGAGCACATGTGTTTGAATTCTGAAGTTAAATTATTACATTGAATTATTTCACTCGTCATTGTATCCCAAAACTGAAACCAGTGAAGGAGGAAGGACAGGAAGGGCAGTGACTGCCTTGGTATCAAGGCCTGGGGAGCTCTGTGAGCAGCAGGCCTCCCACAGCCCCGAAAGGAAGCGGAGACCGTGAGCTCTGCAGAGAGGCCGAACCAGCTGACCTCAGGACGGGATGGCCAGACTGAGGGCTGAAACCCAACAAAAGAATAACTGGTTAGAATAGCAAGCGAAGGACGTGGCAGGTGAGAAAGGTGCAAGGCACTGACTTAGAAAGACAAGTCCTTAATGCCTAAATCTGCCTCATTTGCTTTTCTCGGTGGTTACCTGTCATTTCAGTTTAGAATTTTTAGAATACCTTAAATCACCAGGGTAAATTAGAGATATTTTCTTCATCAACCATCATTCCCTTAGCCCCTGATATGCTGATTATGCTATCCATGTTTTCTATTAAAAATAAAGCTAAGTAAAGGCACAAGGGAGTTTCAAAGTGTCTTTATACATGGTATATGCTGAGAACAAAAAGGAAAACTCTGTCAGGTTGTTCAATAAATTCGTTTATTCATTCGTAAGTATTTAATAGCTGATTTGGCTCCACTGGCAAACCTGTCTGTGCTGCATACGCTGTGTAGCCCGTCAACCTTCAGAAACGGTATGTTTCACCATTTCGGCTGGACGGAAGAAGGTGTGTTCACTTTGTTCTGATGCTCTTATTGCCAGCAGCAAGAATGAGTGCGACAGAATGTGTCTAGAGTTGGTTGTGTGTCTGTGGGGGTGGGGTTTCAGTGTTTCAGAGAGGAGAGTTACATTTTGAATCTTTCGTATTTCCTTTTTATCAGAAGTTCTCAGAGAACTCTGCAAACACATCTGGGACTTTTGCTGATTCTTCTCTTCAGGTGAAATTGCACAGTATTTTCACTTACAGTAAGTGTCTCTCAAGGTTTGTTTGCTGTCATTGTTAAAGTTCCACACCCCCTACAAAATGCTTTTACTTTGACATAAACATGTCTTGTAAAAATTCATTTGGCAGAAGCCCGCATCGCTAACATGCACATTAACAGCAGTATTCCAAGGGGAGAGGCATCTTCTTGAAGATTGTCAAGAAGTACATACACAATGAGCATTTAACAAGCACCATTTTTGTGCCCTACACACTGCTAGGCAACAGGAATATGAATATGACAGAACCAGTCTACACCTGAGAAACACATGCTTTGATCATCGTTAGTTTGTATATATGGCATATTCGGATGCATATTCAATCATTCATTTAATAGGTACCTAACAATATAGTAATAAGTGCTAGGAACTATACTAGTCTTAACTTAGAAATATATGTATTTATAAATATTTATAATTTATATTAATATTTTGATATAGTTATATTGATATATAAATATATTGACATACAATCATATGCTAACATAAATGTATTGATTGTGTATTAATATATAAATTTACTGATAACATGTGAATATATAGTATTGATACATAAATATATTAAATGTAAATATATTAATCAGCCTTCTGGGTGCTCACAGACAAGTAGGAAAGAGGAGCAATGTCTAATGGGAACTCTCTCTGATAACTGCATTAAGGGAAATATATCAAGACACCACGACAGTTCAGAGTAAGGATGATGAGTTTTACTAATCGGAGAGCCATCAAAGAAATCCATACAACCATCGTGTATGCCTGAGGCAACACCGCTAGACAAACAGGAAAAGGTGTCCTTGATTTTCTCTCATTTGGGCAGTGTTTCCTACCAATGTGTCTCAATTCATCCGAAAAGAATACCACCTTTAGACCACCCACCAAATGCCTGTGTCTCTGGGCACAGTTACCACTTGGCATCTGCTGAGATGTGTAGAAAGGGTATTAATTACTGCTCACCATGTGATTAATGTGGCTGATAGTTCCTGATGAGGTCAGTGTGTTTGTGGATCTTAGATTAATGATTCCAATTTGACAGACAGCAAGCCACTAAATGGTTACCAGGTGGCAAAAATATTCTTACCCTAGGCAGAAATGAAGAGAGTAACATGGCTAAGAAAGCAGCTCAGGGCAAGCTTAATTACCTGAAAACAGTTTTTGCATATTTTTCTAAATAATCTTAAACAGATACTCTAACTTTTCCCCATTTTTATTTTTAGGAAACAAACCGACTCCTCGGTGGCTTTTACCAAAAATCAAAGAAATTATTTGAAGATAAAACGCAGATCTGAACTTCTGAAGGGTGGTGAGGGGGGTCTGTCGGTTCGCTGCTGCACAATGACTGCCTAGCCTTCGGACGGACAGAGCCACACAAGTGTGAAGAAAGTTAACCTTACTGCTTACACATTTAACCATTCAGATGGACTAAGTACATTTATGAGAGGCATTTAGCAGAAGACATTTCCTGAGGTTCTTCAAGAAAATCCTATTAGTATATTATCTTAAATGAAGTACCTGCTTTTAAAAAGAGACAAAGAAAAAGAAACAAAAGTCAAGAGAAAATAATCTGGCAGAAGAAAACTGAATGGAACAGAGTTATACTTCTGTTTCCACTCTAGCGAGAACAGCAAAAATCCTACAGGCAACTCTCTTACGTCTTCCCCAGGACATTCATTTCTTATTTTCATCCTCCCCACGCCGAGCATAGGGTCCAAAACGGGGAGTGAAAATTTTGCTGAGTTGTTTACCCAGCAAATCTGGAGTATGGAGACATAGCCCCCGGGCATACAGGACCTCAGCTTCCAGTGTCCGGGCTCAAAAAGGGGCCAGCGGTCCCTGTGAGTGAGCACACGCAGGCGTGATGTGTGAGGCCACGGCAACAACAGAATGTACGGTCACTCTCCTTAAGGACTTTGATCTAGTTCCTAATGCGGGATGGCTCTCAGTGGGTGAGGATATTTTGTGTCCCAAGGACTAGAATGTTCTACCTCACAATGTGTTCCACTCAAAAATATTGGCCTAACTTATGACCCCTCCACTTACACAACTTTTATTATCATATATATGGCTGCTAAAGTGACAATAAAATCTCATATTGTTAGCCAGAGTGATGCTTTTCAGAGGTCAGTGGATGGCATCATTCCTTTGCTAAAAGCCTGCAGTGACTTGCCCATTTCCCTTTATCCCATTGGTAAAGGCCAATGTTCCTGTAAACCTGGCCTCCCTTACCTCTCTGACCCCTCGGCCCTCTCTGAGCCCTGGCAGACCTCTCCCGTCCCAGCTTTTGCACAGCACTCACTGTTCCCTCAGCCTAGAAGCCTCTCTTTTCACTCCTTCCCTCTGGTCAAGTCTTTGCCCAAAGGAGACTTTCTCAAGAAGGTGTGCCCCACCCACTCTTTCTCATCCTGCACTTCCCATCCTCCTTATTCTGTTTTATTTTCTGCACAGCACTTATATAATGCTCTAACATATCAGAGATGTGCTTATGTATTCAATTTAGTGTTGACCTCACTGTGCTGAAAGGCAAGTTCCGTAAAGACAAGGATTTTTGTCTCTTGTTCTTTGCCTACCCTCTGTTTGAAAGGAATGCCTGACACATAGGATGCATTCAGTATTGCTGAAAGAATGGATCAATCCATCACAACGGCTTTGTACACAGGGGCTATATATAGGAGGTAACAGACATTAGAAGAACTTCAGAGTTTAATTTCTTATGGGATGGAAGAGTAAAGGGCCACCAAAGAAGTCAAGCTAGAAATGCTCCTTCCCTACCATTTATTATAAAAGACTTTCATTGGCATCCAAGGAACACTATTGGGAAGAACAAAACTTCAGAAGAAATGATCCTTATCTAGAAAGTCATTTTGAGGGTTTGGGAACAATGATGAATTTCCGTGCACGCTACAAGGACATCTACCAGCAAAGGAAGGCGTCAGTCGAGACTTCACCTGTCAGGGCTTCAGGCAGTCTCCTGTTGCAGGAAAATACGCCTCCAACACCCCATATGTATAAGGAAGTGCTAGAGGAGGGTCATGTTTCAGCCCTCGTCCAGCCCTACAGGAAGTAACTAGCCCAAAGTCACTTAAAAAACGGTTTTTAATACCCAACACAAACTTGTAAAAGTCTATATATATGAAAGAGTTCCTCGTGTATTTCCATAACCAATTTTAATGTTTAAAATGGATGTCCAGGAATAGCACATCAAATTGTACCCTCATGCTCACAGAAAACAGAGGCTAAGTTAACAGCAATTACCTTGACAATCTTGTAGGAAGCACGTCGGGTGAGAGGCGGACCTGGCCGACACCCTCTGCAGAGCACCCAAACTGGCCCCAGACTGTGACGGTCTGCCGTGACAGAGTGCACTCTAGTTCCCCATTCTCAGGACATTTGGGGACTTGGATGTGTAAAAGTGGCACAAGAACCTTAATTGTAAAATTAACCATAAAAGCAAAAACTGCTTTTAAATCTCCTTGGAAACATAAAACTGTTAAATCACTGTTAATTCCAAATTTAAATTAGTCATGTGTCATTTAAATCTATGATGCCATTGAGTGTACAATGCATCGTTATTCCACCGTCACCAAAAAATAATTAAATGTCAATTGTAATTGTAAGATGCCACTGATTATTAAGTGCATCCTAATTTCAGAGATTTTAAAATGAGGGAAATGTCCATCTGAATCAGTGAATCATTTACTAATATATAGGGGAGTTATAACCAAGGTGGCCAGATATTCTTTCTCTAACACGGAAAAAATAAGGGTAAATGAATTACCTGAGTAAGCTCCTATTTAGTAAAAATGCTCTTGTGACATTACAGACGATCAACCACTGCACCAGAGTCAAGAAAAACTGCCGCCTGTCCTAGAGTGAAATACGTCTGACCTGCAGGAGCCGCACAATTAGTCACGGGCCACACGAACAAGATCTAGAAAAATTAGCCTGGAAATAAAAGAAATTACACTCGAGCTATTGTCTTTCGAAGCAAATACAATGCTTCCAAAAAAAGTAGTATTATCTTAGGGTATTATTGGCTATTCTTGAATTCATCAAGTAATTGATTTTCTCACGTTGTTTTTAGTGGAATTCTGAGTTTTTGCAAAATGGCTTTGTCTAATGAAAATAGTCACCAATATGATCTTTTATATCCAATTCTTCATGCTGTGTTCTAATGGGAAAATAGAAAATGTCATTCTAAAAATTGTTTTGACAAATAGCAGGTAAAGCATAAAACATAAGCAAGATAATGCTTAAAAAGGGAAACCATTTGGCAGCCAAATAGCCAAGAAAGAAAAATGAAAACTATTAGTATGAAGACTGAAAGCGTTTAAAGAATTTCAAGAATGCGTGACTAGATCCTTCAAAATGGGAATTATAAACAATAAGAAATGTCATGCAGCAATTTCATTTTATGTAGAACCTTGTAAGTAAATGTACCATTTGATTTAATAATGAAAATATGAAAAAGATAAACTGTTAACAAAATATACTCTACAGTAGCTTCTTTCAGTAATAGTGTGCACATTTTACAGGGAGAAAGCCAATAGATGTAAGATTAAAACACATTATTCATCTTTCTCACAGCAGGGTGACTGAGCCTGCTGTCACCAAATGTGTTACCTCCCCATTCCCTGATGGAGTTTCTTTAATAGAATGAGAGGAATGCAAGTGTTTAACTATTTTAACACGTCAACAACAGAAAATAAAGGCAGCTATTGAAACAAATGATGCGGCTTCCCACTAATCGAATATGTTTATGTTTTTAGACAGAAAGGCACCGATGCCTAAAATCTTCATGCTGCCATAGGAATAGTGGTTTACCAATTAAAGGACAAATTACATTCAATACCAAATAAGTTTCTCAAACACTTTGCCAATCCCTCATACCAAAATGCTTGTCATCATCTGCCAGGGAGTTTGTGTGTGCTCATTTTAAAAGCAAACTGAATCTAAACCATGATTTCAAAAGTTTATCACTTCCTGACTTATGTTGGTTCGAATGCAGCAAAGTGTCGAAATTACTGCTAGGTCACACTGCCTGGGACATGCGAACAGTAAAGGGAGAGGCCTCTAGAATCCAGGAAACCTGTCTGCAATGCGAGACACCTTACTAGTCTCTATCTTTCTTGTTCTTATTGTTCTGCAAGGCACCCACAGAACAATAAAACATCACTTGGAAAAAAGAGCATTAATCCTACAAATGAACCACTTCAAAATTTTCACTGTTTTTGTCCCAAATGAAAGGTAAAACCTCCTTAATTCTCCATTTCTAAAATGTACTTTCCTTTCTTCCTGACCTGTTCTTCTCTTTCATTGGGCTCCCCGTTCCTGAGCCTCCCTGTTTCCTCACCCAGTCTCCACTCACAGAGAACAACTTTTGCCGAGGAAGGACCTAACAAATCATTTCTTTTAGTAACATGTACATTTCAAACGGTGGCACATGGGGAAAGACCAGTAATGTATCACCTATGGTGGGATTTCTGGAGATGCTTTTTAGGTCCCCCTTTGGTGCAAAGGGCTAAGCCCAGCCTCCTCTACGCTTTTTGTACTGAGTAGGACCATGTTTCATATTTCACATGCAAGGCTACGTTTCCCTCCAGGGTTCATTCAGAGGTTTCATTTGTGATTCATAATTAAGAGTTTTGCAGTGAAACATAGGATTTTCCAGAATAAATATAAAAGGAAATATTCACACATACTCATATAAACATTCATAAAACCTGTTCAGTACAAAAGGAGTTTGAGGTTATAGAACAATTACCAACCTCAGTGAGTAAATCTACAGAATTTTGCAAGCAGTTACTATACAATGTTTTCATTCTATCTAATCAGTATGAGCTAATGAGAAGAAAATAGCAGTCTTTCATCAAGCTTGAAGTACAATTTTTACTATCATATCCTTTAGAATAGGGACTGGTAGCCTTGAGGGCACCTAAGAACGTGTGACCAATGGCAAAAGGGAAAGAATTCTGTGGTTTAGAATATTTTCAACTCTAAATACTAATTACAGTGGGTATTTTTGGTCAATTTTTTTCTTTTAAGTAGGGATAATATGCTCTAATTTGTAGCCACAATTTTGGATGTTCAGGGAAGAAGGAGGGAGGGAGGAAGGAAGAAGGAAGAGGAGGAAGGAGAAAGAGAGAAGGGGGAGGAGGGGGAGAGAGATGCTTCTCTGTCCTACAAGTAGCTCTTCCCCCACATGGAGTAACAAAACAGGCCAAGACAACAAACTCCACTGTTAAATTCACACTAGGGTATGAGGCAACCAGCAAGCTTTCTTCACTGAAACAACTTGGCCCCAAAATTAATCTCAATGTTCCCAGCCCTAGATACACCTGGGAAGGTTTAGCTGAAGTGATGCCCTGGAGCTACCCCGAGATGGTGATGGGATTGGCCTGGGGTGCACCCGGGATATCAGGAGATTTAAAAGCCCCCCGGGTGATTTGCATGTGCTAGTACTCAGTGTTCATTAGAAGACAGATGACCGACCTATTCCAAACGCCAATTCAAACTGATTGCGCTTGATTGAGCCCCAGCTTCAGCAGGGACCTCACCTCCTGTTGAATCTTCATAGCTTCCCCCACCTCGACTCAGTGACCGCTGCCGCGGGATCGCCTTTCTTTCCGGCAGTAACCAGCCAGAAACTGGCTTTCAGTGACACCCAGACGGCGCAGGGACGAGGCTGCCATCTGGCGGCCATCCTGAGTATCTCAGTCCTCTTTCTAATGAGAAATGTGAAAGATTAATCATACTCTCCCACTTTATTTACATACTAGAAACAGGCTTAAATATTCCCCGCAATGGGAGGTGGGGCGGGGGGGCGGGGAGGGCTGTGGTGACAGGCAGAACCTGAAGAGAGGGCAGAGCCAGCCCTCTCTGTAGGTGGAATGGTACAGCTCACCTTCAAAGTTGGCCCTAGCCCAATAGCTCGGTTAGAGCGTCATCCTGGTATGCCAAGGTCGCAGATTTGCTCTCCCGTCAGGGCCCGTACAAAAATCAGCCAATGAGTACATGAATGAGTGGAACAACTACCCTAATGTTTCCCTTTCCTCTCCTCTCCTCTCTCTCTCAAATCAATACATAAAAATTACAAAAAAAAAAAAAAATTCTTTCACTTACCTGTCCCTCCTTCCAAGCACTTTGAGGAGAGAGGTCAGCCCAAACGGGTAAGAATTTTGTTACAGGAAGGATCGAGCACGGTGGTTCTCAAGTTCATTAGCATCACCTGGAGGGCTTGTGAAACTCCTTCATGCTGGGCCTCCACTCCCTCCGCTTCCCATTCAGCTGATCTGGCTTTGGGTTTGATAATTTGCATTTCTAACACAGTCCCAGGTGATGCTGCTGGTCCAGTAACTGTGCTTTGAGAAACACTGGACTAACGGGCAAAGATTGGTTAATTGTTAACAATAATCTAAGGAATCCTTCAGTCCTCAGTCATCTGAGGAGACAGGACTGGGTGAAGAAGCCACAGAGACTGGGACAGCAAGCAGGGTCAGAAGATGATGCTGTCACAATGAAATTGTTCCTTGTTATCAGTGGAGTTGTATAACGCAAACAAAAAATACCTGAAGGGATTAAAAAGTACAAATTGGCAGCTACAAAACAGTCAAGAGGATGCAAAGTACAGCACAGGGGAGAGTCAATATAGTTGTGATAACTGTGCAGTGCCAGGTGGGTACTAGAAACATCAGTGGGAACACTTGCAAAGCATATGACTGTATAACCACTATGCTGTACACCTAAAACCAATACAAAATAATACCTAAATAAGCTGTAATTGAAAAATTATTAATAGAAAAAAAGAAGTGGTCTGGATGGGGACTGGACAAAACATGCCTCTTCACTGCTTTGCCTAGTACTCCCTAGGGGCCCTGGGAAACACTGAATGCTCTCTTACCTAAATACCAAATCACCTCAATCCATTTTGTTTCGCAGGGAGCAGACCTAATTCACCATCTAAATGGACAAACTACAACAGATTTCAAACTGAGGATTTTATAGATAGTGACTAAAGATATGTTAGTTTGCATTCCAATAGCGCCATCTAGTGGAATTTTGTTTTACATGAAACAGCCTAAAACGGAGGTGGTTTGCTTTTGACAGGAGCAGGGCCACATCATTTGCTAATTATGACACAACTGAGAAGGACAAGTAAACAGAACAGTGCATTGCGGCTATGTGAAAGACACCTTTGCAATTATACATGATGTTTCTATGAAAACAGAGCAAAGTCATTACCTGAGGCACTTGCATACAGAGAGAAATGTGTATACATAGCTTTTGTAGAGAAGTCTGGTGATAGGCAGCAGAAATGGAAAAATTATATCAAAACAATATGTCGATTTCCTGTATTTACATGCTAAAACCTCAAATCTCCTCAAAACAACTAATAAGTTATTGTGAGAATAAGAGTAAAAGAGCTCATGTTCTGTGTCAATGTAAAGTGATTCACATAACCACACACCTTATAGTTAAGTAAACTGAATTATCTGCTCTCTGCTAAAGACTCCAGGAAGAGATAGAGTAAGAAGGAAAAGAGAGATACTAAACTGCTGCTGTTAGCCCTGAGAAGGTATCCAAAAGGAAAAAATTCAAAATGTTAAAAATCTGCTTCACTGGCCACAAAATGCTAAATGCAAAACTCTTTCCTAGGTGAACTAATAGGTTAAGGGTACCTATTTGCTGAACATAAGTTAAACATTAACAGGAAGCAATTTTTTTCTCTAATCACTGCTTCAGATATAATTGGCTGACTGCTGCATTCATGCTTCTGAGCATCTCAGGCAGATTCCGTTGATGTCTGATCATTTTTATGACTCATGAAAGTAAAACTTTGCCTATTCCAGGCTCGTGAAACTGACGCCCTTAGACTTCAATGTCATGAGGGCAACCCGGGAACTTGTTAAAACTGCAAATTCTCAGGCCCACATCAAGAGGAAAAGTCCTTTCGACACCTGTCATCTGGAATTAGTGCACAGTCTCCCCTTCTGCTGTTTGCTTGTGGTGGCGCAACTAACGCACAAATGCCTTGATACTTCCTGCTTGGTCCCAAACTATTCCTCAGGTATTTTTATAAATATTGTTGCTAAAACTTTACCTAACCCATATTTCCTACCCTAAGATTTCAGTGTGTCCAGCTTTAAAATTATATTCAAGAAAGTATGTGTAATTGTATAGAGAACCTTGTATTATATTTCAGTACTTTCAACTAAGGTTTTATTAAATTATATTTCTATTTCTCATATCAAGAATCCCTGTTCTAATAAATCTTCATTGAACTCCATAGGTACTCAGTGCCATGCTTCCAGGGGAAAGATAAGTATTCTGGGTGGGTTTCCCGAGGGGCAGACTCTGAGATGACAATTCCTAAGCAAGTGATTCATTAAGAAGATGCTCCCAGGAGAAATTGGGAAGGGATTAAAAAGCAGACAGGGAGGAAAGCCACTCAAGGATGTATTTCAGACCAAGTCCCACAGAGGGTAGCATCAACCTGATCCCACAGGAAACTCTGAAATGTATCCACACTAGAAGCTGCGGAGCTGGGCTTTCATAGTCACAGGCATGTTGTTTAGGAGAGAAGGAGCCTGCTGCTGACCAAGTGAACCAAGTTCAGAGGTGCTGGCCATGGAAGACAGACCATGCCAAGGCTGCGGGTGGTGGGGTGGCCGAACAATGGGTGAAAGGGATACAAGGAGACCTGGTAGAGCACCAACAGTCTCTACTTTCATCAGCATAAAGCTTGTTTCCTCTCTATTGGCCTATTATGGTCTAGATAAGTAACAAAAACATGGATGCCAATATTAAACCAAATACAGCCAAGTGCAAGGTTATGGCACAGATGGAGCACGTGGCAGCACGCCTTGCTGCACACTGAAATCAGCTGGGGATCTGAAGTATACCGATGCCTGACTCCCACCCATCAGCACTCTGAATTATTTGGTATAGAGTGCAGCTCAGGCATGGGAAATTTTTTTAAGGCCCTTCTACCTCCAGATGATTCTAACCTTCAAGAAAGTATTTGAACCACTGATCGAAGGCAAGAGAGACCAGTGTGAATTGTTTTCACTGGGCAAGAAACATCGGGAAAAGGGTGAGGTTTAGACTGGTTCATGAAAGATGGTTAAAATTGGAGTAACAAGAAATAAAAGTAGCCGACATTACTGGCAAAAGACGTAGCATAATAACTTCAAGGGCAAAAATTAGCATGACTAATAAAAAAAACAGGAAACCAACTTGAAAAGGTTTTGCTGAGACTGGTAAAAATTAAAGTTTGAAAGGATGGATAAAGTGAATCTCTACTACAGTTGGCCCAGAAGTCAAGCAAATATTTTTGAACTTGACCCAGTGGGCAACTACTATGGATTTTTGAATAGAGGGGTGAGATGATAGAAGTGGTGTTTGAATAAAAGTATTCCGCAACAACACAGAAGACAGATTCAAACAGCAGGAGAGCTGAGCTCCTGAGGTCTGCTGAGAGGTCGTTTCAGTAATCCCGGCATTTGATAAGGTCTTCACGAGGGCAGCAGCTGTCAGAACTGAAAGGAAGGCACAAATAAGGAAAGGTGTTTTAAAGCAAAGAGAGGTCTCGGAGCTTGGATATAGAAGCCAAAAAGAGGAAGGAATTAAAGATAAGTCCAAACTTAATAAGTGATTATAAGTATTAACGGCTGTGTTTTCTCCACATGTATGTTAACACCCTGACCCACTTTCAGCAGGGCTGGGCACGCGAGGCAGACGTGGCTCTCTTTTGAACAACAAAGAGGGATCTTTAAAAATCCACCAGATCCTTTGATTTAAATAAAAATTAATAACAATAATAAAGCTTTACTATGCAGATAACAGAAAATTTTAAAGGAAAACTGTTAAAGCTATTTTCAGCCCTCCCTCCATGGGCACTCTCCCTGGAAAGGAAGAAGATAATTAGGAGGGAAGAAGAGAGCCGAGATACTCAGAGTAAGGGCTTTGAACACCGCCCACCCTCACCCCTCTGACTCCGCCACATTCTTACGTGCTGTGGATCAGAACAAGTCAGAGAAATGTACAACTCTGCTTTACCCTTAGGGGTCCGGGGAGGGTGTGAAACTGTATCCTCCTTTTCATTTACCATGTGGCATCAGGGGCTTGTGATGCCTCAGGCACACATTTTCATGACAGTCCTATATTTTGACAGCGCTGGAGAGAGATCCTCAAACAACTGAAGTCATTTGAGAGTTGGTGGCCCAAAGGGGTGTCAGAAACGGTAATGAAAAATTATGGCAGCAGAATGTGACACTGGACCCTCAGTTTCCACACTGTGTGGTGCCCAAAGGCATCTTAGTAAAAGTAAAAATTGATGCTGACAACCACGAATGATGGCAGGAGGATTATCCATCTCAGCCAATGGCAGCGTGGGGCAGACTGAAGCCCGAGACAGGGCCCCCTCTCTGCTAACAATGCACCTCTGCAGTGAAAAGAAAAAGAGCAGAAAATATTTTATATGTAAATATATAACAATATATAACAATAAATATATGTATATAAGTATGTATATATTAAAACATAAATATTAAACATGAATGACTAGGAGCTCACTGAATTTGATTGGCTTAAATAATTAAGACATCATGAAAGCGACTGAGTTTTCCTCGAAGCGATTGGGTTGCTTTGTTACTATGAGAAAGAGCAATACATGAGGGAAAAATACCGTATAATTATATTTTCATCATAGAAAGATAAAGAATGTTACATTTTACACAACTGAATTTTCTCTCTTTGAAAACCATATTGACTTCACAAGGTTTGGAGCTAATACGATGGGAACACGGTGGCGCCAAGATGATGAGCCTGGCTTGGGGGCACATCGGGGTTAAGTAACAAGACAGGCAGGAGAGAAGAGTCTGTGAGAGGATGGAATGCAGCAGAGAGCCAGGCTCGAGGATAAAGACAAAGTTAAAGATTAATTCAGTAGTCATTCGAATGGAGGTGATCATTTAAACCTGGGTAAATGTGCAAAGAAAAGCCCATCGGTAAAGCCCTGAACTTCTAAATCTCTCGTATCAGACATAAAAGTGAGCTTGGTATTTTAAATATCGATGTAATTATTCAACTATATAAAAGGACACAACATAAAATGTACACATTTTTCCTGTCTTTTTCATCATTTGATTAAACTGAATAAATCAGAAGAATTTAGTAGGCCTATATTTTTTCAACTATTTCATAAATGTATATACTTTAAAGTTTTCAAATATAGGCACATAGAACAGGAAGGAGATCTCAGAAATAAAGATGTGATTGCTGAGACACAACAAAGGCCGAGAGATAAGGCGGAGGAAACTTCCCAGACAAAACAAACAAAAACTCAGAAGATGGGAAGTAAGAGAGAAATGACAGGTGGTATAAAGGAGTCTCTGGAGCTGCAACCTCCGAAATAATACGAGTCAGAGACAGAAAAAAAAAAAGAGAAAGAAGAGAAGGGAAGGGAAGGAGAAGAGGAAGAGAAAAAGGAAAAGGAAGAAGAGGAAAGGGAAGAATGAAAATTATCAAAGAAATGGTAAAAATTTCCCAGAGCAGTTTCTGGAGTGAATAATATTTACATATTCGCTGTATGGTAATCTCTGCTTATTGATTTTTATTTCACAGAATCAACACATTAGCAAGTCACAGACAATGTCATTTTAATTCTAGGATAGAGTAAAAATTCTATGAGCCTTGACAATGTTTACATCGCAGTGTGTAACATCTCTGGTCCGAGAGGTCGAGACGGGAAGAAACCTGCTGGAAGCGTGGGCACCCAGCTGTCCTCACATTAAATAGAAGAGAGGAAGGAGCAAGTATTTTAAGGTCATAGACTGCAAGATAAAGTTTTGAGATTATTATTAAAAGCCCTAATGGTAACCAACAGACCTAGAAATAAGATCACATCTGACTGAACAAGGGAAGCAGAGAAGGCGGAGGGGGGTAGTATGTGTGACGGAGCACCATTCCTGGGGCGGGCAGCCTCCGAGAGGCCCAGCCACCCCCGCGAGGCCCAGCCATCCCCGCCTCCTGCTGTCACAATCCTCCCTGCGATCCCGCCCTGGCTCCCTTCTAACAAATAGGGCACAACACAGGTGACTGAATGTCACCTCCTAGATTAGGTTATAAAGGGATTTGGCTCCACAGAAGGCTGTCTCTCTGTCTCTCTGTCTCTCTATCTCTCTGTCTCTCTGTCTCTCTGCCTCTCTCTCTCTCTCTCTCTCTCTCTTTCTCAGACACAGGCCCTCCCTCAGCTCTGAGTTCAGATGAGAACGCAGCTCTCACTGGCCCTTTGATTACAACCTTATGGGACAAGCTAAGAATAATGATTTGGCTAAGCCATGCCGGGGTTCCAGACTAAGTGACCATGTGGTTAATACACTAACAATTGAGTCACTGATTTAGAAGAAAAGCCAAAGAAGCAGTCCAAAAATGAGAAGAGTATGGGCAAAAGTAGGACAATTATTAATAATCATTAATTATTAAAAATAACAGACCAACCTCAAAAATTACAAAAACAAAAACAAAAGGTCCAACTTCACAAAATAAGCATTAGTTGCAAATTAAAACCATGATAAGATATCATTTCACACCTGTCAGAATGGCTCTCATCAATAAATCAACAAATAACAAGTGCTGGCGAGGGTGTGGAGAAGAGGGACCCCTAGTGCACTGCTGGTGGGATCACAGACTGGTGCAGCCACTGTGGACAACAGTAAGGAGGTTCCTCAAAAAAATAAAAGTAAAATTACTATATGACCCAGCAACCCCACTTTGGGTATTTATCTGAAGAAGTTCAAAGCACTAATTTCAAAAGATATTTGCACCCCTGTGTCCACTACAGCATTATTTACAATCACCAAGATACGGAGGCAACCTAAGTGACCACCAATAGACAAATGGATAGAGAAGAGGTGGTACGTATATAAATGGAATGCTGCTCAGCCATAAAAAAGAAGAAAATCTTGCCATCTGCGACAACATGGATGGACCCAGAGGGTATCATGCTAAGTGGAATAAGTCATAAAGAGACAAATACCATATGATTCCACTTACATGTAGAATATAAAAATCAAAATAAACAAGCAAACAAAACAGAAACAAACTCCTACATAACAGAGATCAAACCGATGGTTGCCAGAGGGGACAGTGATTGCAGGGATGGGTAAAAAGGGGGAAGGGATTAATATGTGCAAATTTCCAGTTATAAAAACAGTTACAGGAATAGAGTCAGTAATATTGCAATAACTATGTGTGGTGCCAGGTGGCACTAGACTTATTGGAGTGATCACGTCGTAAGTTATACTTCCAATCACTGTGTTGTACACCTGAAACTAATATAATATTGTATGTCAAGTGTAATTGAAAAAAAAAGTAAAGAAAAAACAGGCATTTGCAAGGACATATGAGAATAAATGGATTCAAAGCAATAATCAATGAAGACAACATTTTCCTGTACTATAAAAAAAGATCTTAGCCTGTAGTTCAAAAGGGCTCAGTATGTTGCATATAACATAGATGAATAGAGAGCCATGCTTAGAAGTCACCTGGATAAAATATATAGTTTCAGAGATGAAGGGGAGGAAGTCTATAAACATTCAGGAAAACTACATGGAATCGATATTTGATATAATGAGTAAAACTCATTCTCCTCTAAGACACTGGCCACTAAAGGGTGAAGCAATGGCTATAGAGCTTTGGAGAAAAGTGATTGTGTTGTACGGTTCTTTGTGTGCAAAGGCCACTGAAAGGCAAAGGGCTATGAAAATAAACAACCCACTAACTCTTGTCTTAAAAAACAGGCAGAAATAAACTCTACCCAGCTGAATGGTCAATAAAAATACTTATTTAATAATAAGAAAAATGGGATACAAAAGGTCTTTGGAGAAACATTGACATCAGTTAAATATGTGAGATGAAATCTAAACAAAAATTTAATATTCATCTGATACTAAAAGTAAATGTGAATTCCTTAACATTCATAGCAAGAGATTCAAAAGTGATTTCATTTTTATTGAATTTGATGAAGACATTATGTTCTAGAATTTGTTTTGAAACAGTAGAAGAGACCCAGTAGAAGAGTTTATCAGTTAACTTTTACTGTGTAGCAAACCACCCCACTGGGCTAAAACAACAGTCGTTTATTTAGCACCTGGTCCTGGGGGTAAGAAATGTAGACTGTGTTCAGGGAGCCAATGAATGCTTCTGTTCTCAGCAGCCTCACTGCTCCATCTGAGGTCATGGGCTGGGAACCAACTAGCTTAGGACAGTCTCCACTGGGACAGCTCATCTTTGGTCACCTGTGTTCCAGCATGACAGCCCAGGACTTTTCATGGGCAACAGAGCTAAGCTTCCAAAAGAGCAACTGGAAGCAGGCAAGGCCTCTGGAGGTGCAGGCCTGGAACATGATTGCACTTCCCCTGCACTCTGTTAGACAGAGGATATTACAGCCCAGACTTGAGGGGGTGGGGGGGGAACCTAAAAACAGAACAAAAAGAAACTGAGTCTGACTCCTGATGGAAATTCTGAAAGAGGGCATGAAGATGGAAGGAAATGATTATGACCAATTTTCCAATCTACCACAGCCTGATGTCTGGCCATAATTATTCATGTTCTCTATAATCATTCCCATTCTCTTGCGAATATACTCACTTCCCTCTGAGACATCCCAAAGTCTAATCTAATCAATGCATTTTGCTCTAAGTTCAGTATCTTGAGATCTCCATCTACTCTGGATGTAGTTCCTCTTGACCTAAAAAGCCAAGGCATCTGTCCCTGTACACCCAAACTACAGTAGTGGAAAACAGCAGGACAACCACAACAAACACACCCATTCAAAAAAAGAGAAGGAGGGATCCGAGGCAGGTAACAGTTATGGTCTATAGAAACTATGAAATCTAGCCTTGCAAATGTTCCTATGTCCCTCTACTCAGAGGCAGGAGACGTTCCTTGATTAAAGGTGCAGTACTGATCCCTGCAAGTAGCTTCTCAGCAAACTGTTCATCAGGACCCTTGGCTCCATCTAGAGGGTGGAGCCAAGGGTCATGATGAGGGCTTTTGAGCCCTGCCCCACTGCCATGAGCCCAAACCAGCTCAAGAACACACGGTCCCGCTGCCTGTCTGTCACCACAGCTGACAGCCAGACAATCCCCTGGGGAAGAGCCGCCCTGTGAACTCAGGAAGGGGGTCCAATGGAGCTACTGAAGTTCACCCTAAATAGCTGGCCCACTGAACCTGAGTTTAATAAGTGCTGTTTTAAGCTGCTTAATTTTGAGGTAGTTTGTTACACAGAAATACGTAACTAACTCCTAAAATAAGTCACGGCAATGCAGCGCACAGCGTGGTGCTGTGGGCAATAACACTGCACTGCATACTCGAAAGTTGCTAAGAGCATACTTCATGAAGTTCTCACCCCAGGAAAAAGATCTGTACCTATGTGTAGTGACAGATGTTACCTAGACTTAGTGTGGTGATCATTTTGCAATATGTGTAGATATCGAACCATTATGTTGTACACCTAAAACTACTGTAATTACATACCAATTACACCTCCACAAAAACATTTAGGTTTGAGGCTGTGCATCCGGTGTGGCCCAGCAGTCCCACCTCTGTGAGTGCCCGCGAGTGAGCCGCCAGCAGCGCTGGCTGCCCGCTGGTATGGTAGCGAAAACCTGGAACCAGCGCACACATCCGCCAACCGCACAGTAAGGAGATGGGGGTGTACTCATTCCCTAGGTTTTGAAATTAAAAAAGAATGACTTCCATATCATGACTACATCTTGACAACACTGTTGAATGAAGAAAGCAAACAAAAATCCAACTATCTATATTTGCATTAACTCATAGTTAATATGTTAAAATTAAATGTAAATGAATGCCCACATTTTAGCTGTTTAATTAAACCTTGAACTCTTCTGATGTTTGTTATGAATGTTTCACACATTTCAGTAAAATCAAATCAGATGAATGCATTGTTCATGCTCCTGGAAGACACTGGGATCTAAAAATAATTGAATTCCTTACTCGCAGAGATACTCTTATTTATAACTGAAATTACAGTGTATAGAAATTCAGTATATATAATTAATGGGAGATGAAGGATTCTTTAAAAAGAAGTTCAATAAAGTGAAAATGTCATATAAAAGAAAGGCTCAATAAGAAAGTTAAAAAAAATAAAAAATAAAAAAAGACCTAGCACACTGAGAGAAGACAAGCAACCGAGAAGTGTTCAAAGAATGTCTAAGAGCTTAACCTCCCCGACCTCAGCATAGCAGAGAAGAAAATAAAACTTATTTAACAGTTCTTGGGCTCCAGGATGTATTGTGCATTGAAGGAATACAAGATAAATTATTTAGACTGTTTCAACCAAGATTGGCAACACCCCAAGCTGTCATAAACAGGGTTTAAAAAGCTTGATACTGCATAAATAATTTATAGCTTCTAAACTAGAGAAGTTCTAAATTTGAAACCCTGCACTGAATAGAAGACTCGGCATCAACCGCAGAGCACTCATCTGCCTTCGGGAGCTGACTGAGATACTTTATGAAAAGGTCACCATCATAAATAAAGCACAATATCTCTTCTCTTATTTCCTTTTTTGCAGAAATGTAAACCAAACAGGATATTGAATAGATACACCACAGCAATTTTTGAGTAAAGAAGAAGAAAAATGCTCCCTATGTGCTCTCATATTTATTACGTGAACTGCATGCCAAAGTACCCTGCATTTTACTTTTCATAGGAGGATCGGGTTAATGCGGTATCTACCCAAGTCCTATATCGTAAAATATACCCATGACAATTGTGTTTTTAAAGTGAAGTGAGAACTGTAAATCCCTCGGGGGGAAATCTGATTACAGAATATTTCTCAATTATCATAAAAATGTTTTATCTTTTGCATTTTCTTGCCCACAACTAATGTCATAATTTTTTAATAACTTGCCTTTACGAAGTGAAGTGTACCCAAAGCATTCGATTAGGTTTATATAGAAGTATCTTTCTTCCCGCGTTCATGTTTCACTGGTTTATAAAACAATTTACTTAGATTACATGATGAAGATAACAAATAAAACTAACAGTTATATTTGGGTTCGGGAACAGCGCATTTCGTCTTCAGGAAGCAAATGCGAACACCTCAGGACGCCTGCTGAGAGCTGGCCTGCGTTGGCACAGCCACGGCATTTCATGAGAACCGGTCCACGCGTTTCATGGGGAAAACAAAGAGCGCTGGTTGTGTGGCAAGTCCGCCGAGTGGAGGGCAGACAAGAACACTTCCACACAGTATCAGAAAAACCGCCACTGTCTACGGAGTGTTCTCGATGGCCCCTGCACTACGCCCAGAGCTTTACCGACCGTCTGTCCGATTTAAATGTATCAGCAGGCAGTGAGATGTATTCATGTGATGATGTTCCCAACACACAAGCCGATTAACTAATTTTTTTTAAGTGATCAAGGAAGACTTTCTAGAGTTCCTTTGCAGTTAAAACCCTGCATAATTCGACCCCAAATAACCTGAGCAATCTTATCTGCCACCACTTTCCTATCTGTACCTGCTATGCCAGCAAGAACATCTAGACACCATCCTCCTAACAGCCCTGTGCCCACCAGCAAGGGGGTTGAGGGAGAGCTTCGCACTCATACTGCTGGGGTTGTCCCCGGACTCTCCGCTTACAGTGCTGAGACTTTGTAAGTCCGTTTCCTTATTTGGAATAACAATGGGAATCATACAATAATGAAGATCATACAGTTTCTACCTTATAAGTGAGATATTGCCTATAAAGTACCAGTCCAATGCCTGGCACATAGTAAGTGCTCAAAAAATATTGCCTATTATTATTTTAAAATAGTATTCATTATAAAAAAAAGTTTGAGAACTAATAGGCACTTTTTTCCAATTTTTTGTCGCTTAAAATAGAATGACCTTGAAATGACTAACTAGTGTTTGTTTTATGTAATAGAATACATATTTTTAAAAATATTTCTAACCCCCCAGACTAATTTACAGCATTCCCAGTTTTTTTAAAAAATCAGTAAAATAAAAATATACATTTATGGTTTTGGAGTCTGCTGTGAGGCACTACTATTTTGCCTAGAGTCAAGTAAATGGTCAAAAAATAGTCAACAGTGATAAAGTATTATATTTCTACGTGCTTGACGCTACGGCAAGTGCTGTCTGTGTGTGAACTGTCTCATCCAATCTCCAAAAAACAATGAAGTAATGTCATCCTTTGTTACGTGAAGAAAATGACGCTTAGAGTCCTTATCAACTTGCCCAAAGTCACACAGCTGGTGAGTGATGGAGTCAAGATTTGAACTTGGTCTAATGCCAGGACCAAACTTTCCAGGATTCCTCACTGCTGAAAACAAAGCCTGGCAAGGGCTCATGAGCTGAGATTAGAGGCGTCCTGACCCAAACTGAAGGCTGCAATCCCTGCTGACAGTGCTCCCTGCGTCCCTATGCCGAGTGCTCCTGTCACAGGAACGTGGGTGCTTCTGGGATGGACTGGGAGGAAACGGGATCTGAGTCTCGGGAAGTAATGGAAATTTGGGATGTTATCAAATGTTTGTGAAAGCTTTCTCTCTGCGAAAGATCTGTTTTAGAACGGACAGTGCCTGATTCTCGTGGCTCGAGGGATGCTGAGAACGATAAAAATTTCCTAATGATCTGCTAGTTAATATCCTACACTGTCGGGCCCAGAGTGATGGTAGAGGGGATGCAGTAGGAAAGGGGTCCTGATTATAACAATGACTAAGCTTTTCATTATAATTATCATTGTGTACTTATTACTACTACTATTGTTCCTGTCACCACTCTTGGGTCTTTTTTAATGCCATCTCCTCCTCACTCTCAACCGCTGACACTTTCTATCACTAAGTAAATCTACCAAAATATACCCAGCCCTCCCCAGGCAGGCAGCTTTTCCAGACTCTACTAGCTCACCGCAATTGCTCCTGGATGTGAATTCTCATAGCAGTTATTGTCCCCATCGCTTTTCACATTGTTAGTTGTTTTATATGTGCACTTGACTTATATCTGTTTATACAGAGGTTATAAACTCCTTGAGAACTGCATTATGTCTTATATGTCTCATCACTCTCAGTATCTTCCTTGTAAGACACAGTCAGCCAAAATATATTGCTTTTCTACTTAAAGGAGACATAATGCCAGTGCAGCAGCACCGAGAAACCAATTAGTCTCAGGCTCTGTCTTACACGCTGTTGTGACCCACATGCTGAGAAAGAGGAAAAGGCTGCACCAGTTGTGATGGAACGAGTGAGGAACTGAGGTGAGCTTTCTCACCGAAAGGATTTAGGATTTCACTTGGAGGGCCTGAGAGAAGAAAGTTCAGTCACTCCATTCTTAACACAAACAACCAACCCCCAAATGAGTAAACAGAAGAAACTAAGTCTTGATCGTGCTCTGATTCAGTACTGCTGGAGACCCCTCCACACGGCGCGGATGAGGAATTACGGGGCCTGCACAGGTAACAGGGCCAGGACCCAGATGATCGAAAAGCACAGTATCATATTGTCCAAAAACACACATCAAGGAAACAACATTCAAACATGTTAGCTTGCTTCTCTCTAAAAGCAGAGCTGATCAGTATCGGAGTCCCGATGAGAATGTGGGTCTCATATCTTACACTGCCTCTCATTAAGCAACACAAAAATGACTATTAAAAAAGACTTTATGTTCATTTTATAAGACTTGACTCATTACAACATTTGAAGAAAATGCTGTGTACCGTTAGAGCCAGTGTAGGATTATTTAAAGTAGAATCAAGCTCATCAGGTTCCGCCACAGGTTCCCTTCTCCCTCACCTCAGGCCTTGCTATTTTAACAAAAGATACGATTTTAAGAGTTACTTTTTAAAAATAAATATTTTACTTTAAACCTTCAGCAAAGATTGGTGGAACATTTTAGTTTTCATATAATTACAAATAATATTTTTTTGTTTTTTTAAATTCCAAAATACATTTAAGGTATTAAATGTAGTAACTTTTCCTAATGGGATTTGTTGCCATGTTTTTAAACAATATGCTTATATTGCTACTTCTTGTTTGTCTGCTTTAGATATAACTATTTACTTGCAAAAAGAAAATTATTTCAATCTCTTATACCACACACACACACACACATTTCTACTCCATATTGCCCCCATTGTAGTTAAGGGTTTTTGATACAAATAAATATTAAGTGTTATGCTATTGTGATTTTGTAAATCTTATACACAGCTGAGCCTATCATGATGTTTTCTTTCTTGAATATTTTTTGTTTACCCTGAGTCAATGGACTCACTTTATCAGTAGACATTTTCATTAATTTGTCTCTAGACACACAGCCCAAAATGTGAATTTCTCTTCAACAGATTCAGATGTATCAGGTAATCTCTGCATTTCCTCTTATCTTTTTTCTGGAGAAATCATTCTTGAAGCCTTTTACTCAGCCTTCTTCCAGACTGGTTGCTGTCTCGGCCCACAGCACATCTGACCACAGTCCATTGGTTTTCCACCACCTTCATCCTAGAAATTTCCTTGGTCACTTATCAGTGTTGGAACCCTTATTTCCAATAACACTTGATTGATCATTTGGCTCAATATAGAATACCAAGAAAGGTCCTATCTTTTTTTTTTTTTGCTCTGTTTTCTGGAGATTTCTCAATCCTTCTAATACTTGTAATGTTTTTTTTTTTTAATTTTCTGTTCCAACCACTTTTTTCTCAAGGGCTCTTTTTATTCTCCAAATTACTTTTATTTATACCTCCCCTTCCTTGTGCTGTGCACTAGTAATGTTAAATAAAATCCGATTCGCCTCCTGTTGCAGAAAGAGGGAAGACTGCACTTCCCTGCTGCATGAGCTAGCATGGCCGTAAGTCTTGCTTTGGCCAGATAATTTCAGAAAAAGTTACTTGTGCCATTTCCAAATGGAAGTATTCAAAGGCAGCACTCTAATCCTCAGCCACTCTTTCTTATTACAGTGATGGTGAAAGTATGTATCAGTAGGAAGATCAAAACAGCTTGGAATACTGACTCCTTGGAAAACGGCAGCTCGAGAGAGACACCTGGACCAGCAGCAGACCCTGAGGGAGAAAGCAACAAAAATTTAGTTGTGTTTAGGCACCCAGATTTGGGGACTATTTGTTAACCCAGTATAACTTATGCTAGCCTGACTGATTCAATCATTGGTACCACCAGTGGGGCACTACCATTAACGATAAGCATCAAATGTGTAACACTGGTTTAATTCCTGACTAGCAGGTGCTGAAGGGGTTGACATAGGGGCAGGAAATGGTAATTCATGCTTTGCAGTTGTAAAATATTTGGAACAACTATGAAGTGGGAGACAGGCTGTGTTGTTATATTGTCATTCCAAAGGTAGGATGTAGGAAAAATAGAACTGAATTCCATGATATGTCTCTGTGGATAGTATTTGACCAAATATTACAGAAATAGATGAGAAGTAGGAACGAGAAGTACAAAAAAAAATGAGTACAGAAGTTTGAGGGATTACAGGTTACAAGAGGTAACTAATTTTCAAACAAAAACAGTAAAATATAAAATTGAGAAAGTGTTAAAATAAAGGAAGCTCATTAAAACTCAATCTTAGCAAGGATCAAAATAAGGGTCAAATAAGGGTATAAGGGTTGAGTTGCCATAACCATTATCAAGACCTCTGAGGAGTTTGTATGTCTTAAGGTCACCCAATAAATTCTTCTAATTGGATAAAAAGCATGAAGAAATGCTCATTGGTGCCTCTCACAAAAATCTAATAGACACAAAATCTTGAGCTGCTAAATTTCCTCAGGGATGAACACTCCAATCTCCTGCCTGGGAAGCATGAGCCTGCCCAGGAGCAATCTCAGCTGACTGGAGGAAGGAGGGGAGCTAGGAGATTTTCTGCTCAATACAAACACTTTCATTTAACCTCATTGTTCTTTAAGGTGACACCCAAAGCTCCAGCGAATAAACCTCCATTCTCCTGCTCAATACATAATGTGGCCATTTGTCATCTCCCAACCCATGGTGGGTTTTTCTGAGTTCATTCCTTTTAGTCCCTCTGTCATTTTAGTTGAGTCACAGAAGGGAACAAAGGTAAACATCAATGCCCAATCTACTATATTTAACTCAAAGTCTACAGTGCCCTTTCCCTGATCTCCCTCTTCCTCTCCAGTGCCCTATAAACCATTCTCAGCAGCACAGCCAGAATGATTCTTTACAACACAATCCATACTCTTTCCTTGGATTAAACCCTCTAACAAATGTCAACCGAATCCAACCCCCTAACTGCAGTCCACATGGGATCTGAGCCTTGTGTATATTTTCATAACGTGTCACATCACCTGTCCCTCATTCTCTGTTGAAGCCACTCTAGATTTGTGTATGCTCCTTGCACATGCCGAGGTAATTTTTACCTTTGGGCCTTTTCTTTTGCTGTTCCTTATACGAATCTTTTCCCCTAAATTTGTACAAGGCCAGTTCTGTTTTATTTAGTTCTCAGCTCAAATATGACCTGTTCAGAGATGTTCCTGACCAGGCAGCGTACTCATTCTATGACAGCCTAATTCCACCCCACTCTTACTCTGGGGCTTTTTGTTTGTTTGTTTGTTTGTTGTATTTTTAAAGATATTAAGTCTGTAGTTTAAAATCATCAGACAAAGAAATCTCAAGGCTTATACGACATCATCGGAAGAAACAACATCGATCTTGCACAAAATCTTCCAGAAGTTAGAGAAAGAAGAAACACTTTTCACTCATTTTATGAGGTCACTATAAAGCAAAATCTAATGGACATTACAAGTCAGGAAACTCATAAGCTATCCTCCCCTGAGCTTGGATGCAAAATCCCTCAGCAAAATAGCAGCAGGAAATTTGACCCTGCAATATATATAAAGGATAATACACATCATTACTCTAGAGACCATTTCAGAAATACGAGATTAGTGCAATATTTGAGAATCAATCTGTGATTTTTCCACAATAACATAATAAAGGAGGAGAACCATATGAGCAGCTCGATAAATGCATCATATTTGATAGAAGGGAAATTCTTTAATCTTATGCGAAGTCTCTACAATAACCCTACAACAAACATCATTTCTACTGGCGAATTATTGAAAACTTTTTCTCTAATACTAGGAGTGAGAAAAAGGTCTTACTATCATTACTTCTACTCAGCTTGTATCCTGGAGGTTCTATAAATTGCAATAGGAAATAAAAATAAATAAAGGTTGGAAAGGACAAAAATAACTCATTATTTGAAAATGTTGTAATTGTACACTTTGAAAATCTGAAAATCTCTACCAACTATGAGACCCAGTAAATGAATTTCACAAGGTCAAGGATGGAAGGTTAACATTTAAAACAATGTCCATTTCTAAGAACCAACAGCAAACATAAAAAATAAAATTTTGAAATTATACCATTATGATTTCATCAAAAATTATATTAGGACAATTATACATCTGTATGTTCAAATAAGAAATCTTGATGCCTTGCTCACACCACACCCAGAAATCTACAGATGGATTCTAGATCTACATGTGAAAAGTAAGCTCTCTGGAGTAAAGCATAAAGAAATTCTTCATGAATGTGAGGTAGGCAAAGATTTATTAAACAGGAACCAAAAAGTGATAACCATAAGAAGAAATAAAATGTACAATTTAAATTTACATTAAAATGTAATACTTCCATTCAACTTAAGACACCAAAGGGAAGGAGAGGGCCAACCACAGAGTGGTGAAGATAACACTGCAATACATGTCTCTCACAGAGGACTTGCATTCGAACATGAATTTCCACCCGTATCTGTATGTACATCTCCGCCTACACGTGTATCCATGTGTATCATTCATTCAAGTCAATAATGCAAAGACTCAATAAAAATAACAAAAATTCATAAAAGAGGTATTCATATCACTGATAAACATGAAAAAATGCTGAAATTCATTAATCATCAGGAAAATTAAATTACACCACAAAGGAATAACAATACACACCAAACTGTAAAATTTCAAGTGACAGAAAATTCTGAGGTTTTAAGAAGGGTATGTTTCGTACTCTGCTGGCAGGAGTGTGAATTGATATAATCACTTTGGGAAATGGTCATCCTTACTAAAGCTGAATACAAACATGACCCTAACAGAAATCATGCAAGTAGTAACCAAAATATAGTCAGAATAATGTTCTTAGTAGCACTCACCAGAATAGCTAAAAAGCAAAAAGAACCCAAATGTCCACCAGCAATAGAATACATACATAGGTTATGGCTACCACACCATAGAGCACATGCGGCGAGAACGAACAAAGACCAGTGCTTGTCATTCCGGAAGGAATAACGACTGGAGTGGGGCTGTTGGGGGCATTCTGGGTGCTTCTGGATACTGGGAAACTTCCATTTCTTCATGTGGTTAAGTGGGGCTGTTCAAAAACTTTGTGAAACATCCTTGAGATGTACCCCTATGTTTTGTACACTTCCTTTGTTATAACTCAGTTAATGTTTTACTTTTTAAAAGAAGCTTGTCAGGTACTTATATGGGGAGACTTATCTGAAACTACTGACTAGTCTCATGAGTGCAGGAAGAGATACGTAGACCTTGCAGGTTTTCTTGACATGTTTGTCCTTGTGCACTGTGGAAGCCAGCTGGCTTCTCCTGATGCACTTGGGCAAAGTGAGTGAAGTTGTATCTTAGACGGAGATTACATAATACAGATAACTTTTAAGATTTGAAAACTGAAAAATCACATTTTGTCAAAATTACCCTCTAGGGTCCCTTAAAAACATTGGAGTCTCAGCTGCCTTTTCTAAATCTAAAAAAAGCCATTTTTTTCTTCTAGTATTGAGACATGTCACTCTTTCTATGACTGAGCACCTGGTGAATGTGTTGGCTAGCATGCAGGGGGTTATGGTACATGGAAAATTCATACTAGCAAGGCAGGATGCCCAGAGGAACTGAGTTAGAAGGAAGGTACAGCAGATTAACAGATCACATAAAACACTCACTCCGGAGCAAACTCCAGTTCAGTGCAATGGTGGGAGGAAGTGCCAACACACCATTGGCTCTCTCCCTTCCTCTTCCCATTCCTCCCCTCTTCTCCTCATTTTCCTCCTCTCCTCCCTTTGATGCACCTCTCTCTCTCTCCCTCTCCTTTTCCCTCTCCATCTCTTTCCCTCCCTCTCTATCCTTTCCTCTTTCAGTCCCTCTCATTTTTCTGGTCAAATGCATGTGGTTTAATTTGTATGAACTAAATGTGCATCAATATTTGAATGTGGAACAAGATCCTCTTCTTTAAAAAGTCCTGATAGTTTTTCAGATGGATGGGAATACATTATTAGTAGAAAAGAGTATCTACCCTTTCTCTTAAGCACCATTATTCTATAGTATATCATTTTTTTCATTTGATTTTGAAGACAACAAATGCTATGTATGACCTTGAGCAAGACACTTCATCTCATCAACTGTAAAACAGGGATAAGAGTTCCTGACTCATAGGGTTGCCGTCATTTAAAATGGGGCCTGACAAAGAGTAAGCACTATATAAGTATTTTTAAATCAATAAGTAAATAAAACTGCTGATCACTCTGCCATGAATACTTTAAGCATGTAAGTTGAGAACAAGAAATTCACAATAAAAATTAAAAGCCTCTTTGACCCCATGTATTTGTAGTAGTGTCCCTTTGCTACATTTTCATACCAAATCCAATTCAATAAGATTTCCCTCCAAACACTATACTCTTCATTCACATCATTGGAGCAAATGTCCTAGGCTGCATTTGCATTCCCCTCTGAAGCTCTTATTTGAGAAACAGGATTTAACACAGCTCTAAGACATTCTCCTGGGTCCATGCCCTCAAGCTTTATGGGACAATGGCCTTTTTCCAGATTTATCACAATGGAGTGGCCTGTTGAATTAATTATTCCTGCCAGTCCTCTCTGCATGGAACCATGGGGTAACACTCTCCCTATTTGTAAAGTACCACCTACCAGGCCCTTCAAAGTATTGGAGGAAATCTGTGATAAATAATGAAACGCCCAAACAGGAGAGGCCCAAACTAGCTCTCAACGACATACGACATGCGTGCCCTGCTGATCTCAGTAGGAAGGAAGGAGAGAAAGCATCTTACAGCGTATACCAACACCACATTCCTACAGACATTTCATGAAAAATTCTACATATTATGTTTCACCAAAATCAATGGCATGTTTTTTATAGATGCAAAGCAAAAGAATTGCTCTAAAATAGTATAATGCCCAGATGGTATACTATAACTTTCTATTACTGTTTTCTTTTTCCTCATATTTCCTGCATTTACCTGTCTTATGGACTGAATCGCATTCCCCTCTGACAAAATCCATATGCTAAAGTTTTACCCTACTCTCAGGGGATGGTATCTGGACGCGAGGCCTCTGGGAAGTAATCGGGTTTAAATAAAGTCATGAGAGTGGCTTTCTCATGATAGAATTAGTGCCCTTAGGAGAAGAGGCACCAAAGAGTATCCTCTCTCTCCCTCCTTCTTCCTCTGTCTCTCCCCCTCTCTCCCCTCCCCACCCCTCCCTCCCTTCCCCTCCTCTCTTCTCTGCCTCCATAATACTCTATGAGAGACCCAGCTCTGTCTCTGCTGATAAATCCTATCACATAAATATCCCATATTCTTATTTTACTCTTTGTCACAAGAGTTTTGTGGAGCAAGATTATTACTATTCTACTTTATTTAAAAAGCATACATTTCAGGTACCTAGTTACCTGATATAAGGTTACCTAGTAAAGTATATGTGTGTACATATACATATACATACATATTCATATACATATACAAATATATATGCATATACAAATATACATATACACATGCACATACATATACATATACACATACATATATATACATATACAAATGGACTATAAATATATCTAGAAAAATGTCTATACTAGGAGATATTAAAATTTTATAGAATTTTCTTTTTGTCTTTTGTGTCTGTGTGGATGCAAATCTGGTTATAGGAAAGATTACAAAAAGAACATACTGGTGGTCCATATTATTTAAAGGGCGCTAACCTTGTAAAAGCAGAAAATGTATCTCACCAGCTCTAATTTCAACGTTACAGCAGCAACTTGTAGACCTTTTAAAATGTATCTAACATTTGTCTTCCAATAAAAAATCTCACAGGGAACAAACATACTATTCAAAGAAACCATAATTTTTAAAATATTCAGAATAACTCTTTGTCATATAAGAGATCATTCCATACTTTCATACTGAAATCTGCACCCACAGGAGCTGTTTTAAGAGAACGGCAGACTTTAAGAGCTGAGTGCCACAGAGACTCACCCAGAGAGGTGATAGACTCACAGTGCTGTAACAGGGTCCAGCCTCCCCAGACGCACGCAGGGAACCTTGTGCGCAGAGGTTAATTTCCCTACCTCAGGCTTTGTGAATTAATTGTACATCAGCATAAGGCTTCCTTTTGCATTTCTGCTTTGGCAGCATCACCCCAGTGCACTGTCAGCTGTGAATGGCACACCGCAAACACACCAGGGAAAAGAAAGAAAATCGAGGCCACCAGGTTCTTCTCAGTCTCAAACCCAAAATTTTCCTTAAAAACAATGATACAGAAAAAAAATTGCCAATATACATACAAAAGATGTTCAATATCATTAGTCATTATAGAAATAAAAATTAAACCCACAATAAGATAAACTATGTAATAAGGAATTAGCTAAAACAAAAGACTAACATTCTATCTATAGGCATTTGGTAGAAAAAACAGATTTAAAAAAAGCAACAACTTATCCTAAATGATAACTAACAAATAAGGTATAAATAATCCTTTTAAGTGACATGGAGTTTTACGCTGGGTTGTAAAACAAAACAGTCTTAACAAAGGAGATTCTTGCTACTTGATTTCCGGACTCTGATATGATCAATTGATCGTCAACAAAAGTGCCAAAAGGAAAGTATGACCTTTTCATTAAATGGTACTGGGACAACTGCATAGCTATGGAAAAAAAAAGTCAGATCTCCTAATCTACACCATATATAAAAAGTAAATTGATATGGATTATAGACCTAAGCATAAAAAGTAAAACAATAAGTTTTCTAAAAAATATCATATATCTTTCATAACCTTGAGGTAGGCAAAATTTCTCAGGTCACTGAAAACATTAGTCATTAAAAAATGATAAATTATCCATTATCAAAAGTAAAAATTCTCTTAATCGATAAAAGTCTTAAGACTTAACCAGACTGGCCACAGACTTAGAACAAATATTTATGATACATATACTTGACAAAAAACAAATGAAGTACTATAAAAATGTGTAAGACCGACACTTAACAAGGAAGATATTTAAAAGGCTAATAATGCTCATTAGTCATTAGGGAAACGCAAATTAAAACCACATGAGACAGGACTACGCACTCACTATACGGGCTACAGTTATAAAGACTAATAGCACCGAATGTTGATGAAAATGTCAGGCAGCCAGCACCACCCTACGTGGCTGGTGGGCGTATAAAATTGTACAGTCACTTTGGAAAACGATTTGGCAATTTCTCCCCAAAGCTGAATAAGCTCTTACCACATTAACCAGCAATTCTACTTCTAAATATTTATCCAAGTGGAAACATGTATCCTCAAAGAGCCTTGTACAAAAATATTCTTAGCAGCTTTATTCCTAGTAGGCAAAAGCTAAAAACAATATATCCATCAACAGGTAAATGGATAAGCAAAAAAAAAAGAAAACAACCAAAAACCTGATTTTTAACCAATTGTATTCATCGAAAGGAATACTACTCAACAACAAAAAGGAATGGATTACTGGCACACACAGAAGCATTCATGAATCTCAAAAACATGCTGAGTGAAAGGCCTCAGTCATAAAAGACTGCATACTGTACCTACGAATGCACTTACATGACTTTCTAGAACAGGCAAAATGATTCGTGGTAAAAATATTCACAGCAGCCACTGCCTCAGCAATGGCGGAGATTGACTGAGAAGACCTATGAAGAAGCTTTCCGGGATAGTGGAAATATTCTGTGTCTTACCAGGATTACATGGTTAGATTACATGGGTGAGTTCATTAAAGGGCACTGGACTACAATACATAAGACCTGTGTTCCACAGTTTGTATTTCATGTTACAGAGAAAACCAAAGGCTAACGTGTTAGCTCCAACATGTGAGTGAGCATCGATGTTGGAAACGAGCGCATTTGCTGTAAGGACTTGTGGCATCTCTTCAGTTTTCCTAATCACTGGAGTAAATCTCTATGCATTGCTACATAGAATCTTAATCTCTTTTTAAAAGATGGTTCCAACTACAAAACCTGATTTTTAACCAGTCACTTGAAAAACTATTCAGTTCCTAACCCTTAAAAGTCACGAATTAATCTGGTCTTCATATCGGGCTGTTAAAAGTATTAATTAAAAAAAAACCTCATCTGTAAACATATCTGGCATGTCATTGCCCAAATAGCCTCTTAAATTTTTTAATTTTATATCTGATGTTTCCTCTGCAAGCAAAAATGAAATAGGACATTAAAGAAATTATCCAGATTTATGGGGGGAAATAATTAAAAGCATATTTCTAGTGCAATTATCCACATTTGCCATTTATATTAATTCCATTACAGACTGACTTGGCATAATCACTTTAATAGGTCAGCTTGAACAATTTAGACATTTAAAATTATTTATTTAAATTTCAATTGAATAAATATCAGAGAAGAGCTGAAGATGGACATAGGAAATTCAGAAAATAAAATTGGAAAATTGGTCTGAATTTCAAAGACCTAATCCATAGCTGAAGTGAAGAAATAAAAGCTTAAGCAGTGATATAATTCAGAAAGTAGTAAGAAAATAATGAGAGTGTGATGGAAGGGTAAAGGAAAGAGAGAGGGAAGAAAATATAGAAGAGGAAGAGAGAAGGAGACTTTCCCTATAGATGACAAATACCTGATCCAAGTACTTAGGGGAATTTGAGGCAGCCAATGTAATACACCTCCAAGTTACCAGAGGTTATACATGCCATCAGATCATGAAAATACCCGAAGTGATCTCTCCTTCTTGCCCTTTTCTTTCTGCCTAGCATTTCCCTTATTTCCACAAGTTAGATTATAAATTCATGTATGAAAGTTCACGTGCAGTAGAAAATAAGATATAATCCTCTAGCTTCTCATCCTTAGCATGATAGTGCTCGTGCATTTAGAAGATCAACTAATTGCCTTCAGATAAAGTGGGAGCACCTACTTTACAAACAGACCTATCATTAAAGTGCTGCCAAAAGAAAATGAGCTACAGAGAGAGGGAGCTGTACACATAAGGCTTGGGTGGTCAAAGGGTCACCCCTGGCCTTGTGCGCAGGTGCCAAGCCAGAAGAAGCTAAAACAGTGAACAAGGACCAATAAACCAAAGAGAAGAAGGTAAGAAGAGGAGGAGAGAAATGAGGAGGAGGAGGAGGAGGAGGAAGAAAAAGAGGAGCACACATGCACACACTAGCACAAAAGCAGTGTACATAAAACGAGGAGCTGGATGTGAAAGGCAAACTTCTGTTTTGCAAAGAGGTAGCCCTGATTCTTACTTTCAGAAATAATTTATTTTGTTCACCTGTTATGAATATTTTGAAAATTATGGCCTTAAGAAGCCAATGGTTGGAGATCTCTGTGAAAACTAAAACAGCATCAGGTTAACCCATGAAAGAAAGGAAGGAGTTTTATACATTTTTCAAAAGATGGTTCCTCTTGTTAAATTCTCTACACTAGAAACTGCAGCAGGAATTCGTCCTTGGCATTAGAATAAAGTACAGCTCATTTCTTCCTAGGAGAGCTGTGTTCCTGTCCACTGTGCTCAGTGGGGGTGAGCCTGGAACAGCTTGTCAGATTACACTGCGTTACTAAAGGCATACTGCTCTCATCTGATTGCTTTTCCATCAGAGCTGTGACTCTTTTGCCAGGTATAAATCTCCTTATATAAAAGACCTTTTGAATACAAAGTCAATGAAATATTCTTTTTTTCTGGAGGCCTTAACACAATCCCTATTTCATTACAAAACCCGAATTTGCTCCCTGTACACAGACGTGTGCTCTGTTTCTGGAATACAGATGATATATCACAAAATATATGACCGTTTCTAGTGACCTGCAAAATACTCAGATGTCGTGTCTCCCTAAATTGGAAAATAAGCCATGCCGCACTTTTTTTGTTACCTATTTCAAATTATAGTGTAATCACACAGCAGCCTCTATCTCAGTTACCCAGAGTGGTGTAGAACATAGAAACCGATATGTGGATTTGCACGTGGAGGGTGGGGGGATTGTGTTGGGAGAGGAAGAAAGGAGAAATGGAGAACAGGCAACTAAACTTTGCCTTCTTCATCCCCAAGCTGGTGGTTGGGAAATATCCCCAGATATTTTGGAATTAACTTAGCAGTCAAGTAGCCTGGGTTCAAAATCTAGGACAAATTAACCCTGAGGTTTCTGGGAAATTACTTCACCTCATTGAATCTCAATACCCTCAGCTATAAAAAAAAAAGTTTGATTTTACCAAATCTAAGAATTCTATTACTATTTTCAGATAAACTGAGTACACTGTGTACATGGCATAACTGTGATCTCTGCTTGTTTGCCACACATTTAAATTCCAGCTAAAATGTAAACAAACAGAAAAGACAAATTAAATAGAAATGATGCCTCAGGTAATCTCTAAAAAGCGTCAAGTTCATTATTTAACAATTTCTCATGAGTACCATCACATCCTGAGCACAGCACAGGACACTAAATTGTAGAGAAATGAGTAAGTGACTGGTAGGGTAACAGCAGGCTGGGTGAGAAGGGAGGGCGGGAGGGTGCTGGCCGATTGGCACTCAGCCTGTGACAGAACCGGGGAGAGTGAGGACTGTGTTCCGCAGGAGAGCGCTTCCCCAGGTAAGTGCAGCACGGATAAAGTGCGGTAAGATAGGACTGTAAGTGTGCACCGAGAAATCATTTTAATTTTCGTAGTTATTATATGTATATAAATCATATATGTATGAAGTAACCATTAAAATAAAAAGTATCATATGTAAGATACATGGTATGTATTAAAATGGCATGCCATAATTATATTTTCAGAGGTATTAGTGATTAAAATAATATGATATAAAATAAGTGAGTTGAACTCAGGTCAATTTATTATTGTAATGACAATAGTGTAACTGCCAGGCATAGAAAGCAAAAATCACGAAGATGCATTAAAATGACTAAACGTGAGAAAATGTAAAAGAAGATCAACCCCTGATTCCTTGCTGCCGCTCTCTTCAGTTCATGGTCCTTCCCACAAAACTATAGTTTTAAAATCCTTTGACTGGAGAAGAGTGGCATATCGCTAGACCAATTTTTAACAATCCACACACGCACACGTGCACGCGCACACGCACACACACACCCTGAGCCAGTGTTCAGTCACCAGATGGACTCTGTCATCTCAGTGTGAACAGTAGGTAACTGTAAGAGCGTGGTGGGGGGGTAGAGCTAAAATAAGAGATATAGTAAACACAATAACTTTATTGAACATCTACTCTGTGCCATTCTTTAGACTTAATATTATTTCTAATCTTTATAATAACCCTGTAAGCTAGTTATTTTTTTCAATTTTACATATAAGAAAACTGAGACTGAAGTTTTCATAACACTAAGAACATGAGAGCAAATGAATTGAGTTCTTATTACATTCTTACTAAACCAACTTTTAGTTTCTATTTGTGATATAGCTTCCTACTTTAATTGTCTATAAAGAATAACATTTCTCTAAAATGCCTGGGTTGCTGTGAAATAAAGGAAACCTAGCAGAGGATATAGAGTCACAAGAGCTACTGGCACTCACAAACGTGATTGGAAGATTGTACGCTCTACTAAGAAGAATGTACTCCCCAGAGATATTTTACAAGGAAAGAGGCAGCCGGAGCAACACAGCACTGACTCTAAGTAACTGGGAAAGTCCAAGTTCCTGCTTCATTCCTCAGGCTTTCTACCTGAAGGACATCCGTTGGCTGGGGTACCACACACTCGGAAATGACTCTGCTTTGGATTTCAGGATGCTTGTCTATTTTATCTATCCTTCCAAAATTACTTGGCATATATGGCCTTATGTAGCCAAAATAATTTTTGAAGCATAACACAAATAGAATTATTGACAATCTGGTCTAAATATCAGATGGTCTTAACATTCGTATGTAATAGAAGGAAGAAAGAAAGGAGGAAAGATAAAAAGAAATGGTAGAAGAGATGGTTGGTTGGAAGGAGAGAAAGAAAAAAGGGAGAAAAGAGGTGGGAGAGAGAAAAAAAGGAGGGAAGGAGAGTGAATAAAACAAAGAAAGAAAGGAAGGAAGGGAGAAAAGAAGGGATGGAGAGGGTAGAATAAAAAAAAATTAAGTGAAAAAAGCAATAAACCAAATACTTACAAATAGATCCTATGCATGACTTCAAAAAACAATACATTTGTCGACATGCATGCAACCATCTGTAAATGAATGGAAAATACAATGGGAAAATGTGTATCACACTCGTAACAGTGTTTACTTTGGGGGAAAAAATGGGATTTGGCAGAGAGAAAAGATCCTTAACCTCTTAATTTGTTTTCCTGTATTGTTGAAAAGTTTAATCATAGGAATTTATTTACTCATTGTTTAAGTTAAAAAAAAGTTAGCTTCATAACCCTTGATTTGTGTGTTATTTTACATATTTTATAATGTCCATCTCAGTAGTATTTCAGCTCAAGTGATTTCTTCTGACTAAACGAGATACTCCCAGTCACAGAATACCAGTGCACCCATCTGATTTTTTTCTTTCCGGGAACTCATCTACAGTGCTGCCTAACCCACAAATTAAACCTACCGAATGACAGGCACTGCAGTCTGACACTGTGTTCCATAAAACACATAACTGTAAAATATGGAGCTATGAAACTGCAACGGAAGCTCCGTTTGGTTAATAATTGGAAAGTTCCAGTTCTACAGTTTAAGCGGTATGACTGGGATCCTGACTTCCAACTGTTGCTGTAGTCCGTGCTTTACCATACAAAGGACTCAGTATTTAAGGTCAGAAGGTCTTAATCGTATAAGTTTAGGTACATTATTTAACTTTCTTATGTTCTCATCAATTACACTTTCTAATTATATGGATTTGGGTAAGTTATTTAACTTTGCTTGTTTATTTTTTCTTCTGTAAAGTGGAAAGAATAATAGTAATACCTCTCCTCACACAGTGGATTGAGGACTAAATGAGGTCACATGAACAGAAGTCCCCTGGCACCTGTAAAGCACTATTAGAAATGAATTAATATGCTAATAGTGTTCTTCCAGGTAAAATGATGTGCGAAGACCAAAACAAAGACAAAAGGAAATTTCACTAAAGACAAATTATAACCTTTCTAAAATGCCATATTTATGCTGCTCCCTGTCAAAACTAGACCATAGGAATAGGCATCCTCTCTGTATTTTTTCTGCTACTACTCATTAACGTGTAAAAAAGTATTACACAGAGTACACATTATTGAACGTTCTTCTAAGTGAGATCTACTATTCTTACAGAGAATTTACACTTTAAATTTATTCTCTTTCAGTAGTTTACCATATTACAACACAAGGGGGCAGTATTTCTTTAAAAAATTCCTGTCAGAGGAGTAATGTAATTCACTGAGGTGGCTCAATGGAACATCTTTTAATGATATGTCAAGACTAAAACGATTTAGCATCCATGTCAACTATAACTCACAGCCACTGGGTCAAAATCATAGTACTGTATTACATTTCTGGCAACACTTGAATAATTCCTGAAACAAAAAGTGTATGGGTTAACACAGATGTAGAGATGAAATGTCTGCCAACCGGAACAGTAAAATACAAATATGCACTTCTAGCCCCAGTTACTTGACATGTCTTCACACTAGGAGCAGGTTAGGGAGCGTGCTCCTGTTTCAGAAGCAGCAGCTATTAGGAGATGTGAAAGAAACACTGTGTTACTTCACCACACTAATAGGGTCCACTTGGGAATATCAAGTAAACTAAATGTCTGTTTCCCCAGAAAAGGGCAGCAAGATCCTTCTTAAGAACTCTCTACTCTATGCTTAGAGTACTGACTTATATGAACTTTGGTTCAATGTGCACAAGTAGCAGAGATAGATGGCCCAATGGTTCCTTTGTACGATGGCTCTAATGACCTCTTATTCAGGGGTCAAGTCATAGCTCAACAGGAATACCCTCTTTAATGGGCTGAAAAGTAAAACTTGTAACATTACAGCATGGACTGAAAATAATAATCACTGAAATAATTCTAAATATAGGTCATATGGCAGTGCAGATGAGCCCTTTCAAAGCCACGTGGAATTATTAACATCTGTGGAGCTGCCACCATACGCATCATTTAGCGAATCTAATCTCCTCACCAAGACTACAGTGGAGACTGGTACAGAGGCACAGGTTAAACAAATAACCAGGGCTGGGCTGGAGCCAGAATTAAACCCAGGAGGTCTAACTCCAGGGCCCGTGTCCTTAATCAGCACGTGACACACCGCTTTTCACCAGGCTGAGTTCTGGGCTAGCATCTGGGCCGCCTGAATTTCAATTTTCCGCTGATACTACACACCTGTGAGGCTGGGAAAACCGCATCATTTCTGGGCCCCGGGGCCCACTTGGTTGCACCCACTAACCACCCACCACCATCACTTCCATAAATAAAGCAGTGGAACCAGGTAACGCACGAGGCCTCTCTTTGGCTCAGTAATGCACGACAGTATTTGTGAAAGCAGCTATCACGGTGATGCACAGTGTAGCTCTTGTACTTTTAGATACATGCCTTCTTTGATCCCTGATAGCAGCAAAGAAAACTTGTCTTTTAATTTCTCAGACAGACAATAAATCACTAGATTACTTGTTTGGATAAATGTATGACTATCTCTTATCTACTCTTTATCGGCAAACAGGTTTTGATATAGAGGACTATACATGAGCACTGTGTTTATGTTAAATGGGAGTTGCTGGGGGGTAGTCATGTCAAGGATGTAGAAAGGGCACCGAGTAATAAGGGAGCTCTGGCCAGTAAATACGAACTTCACCTATTATACTTTACAACTCTGACTTTAAGCTGGTTCCAATCCTTTCACTGAGATTTAAACAATGTGACAGCTTTCAAAAGCTTTATAGCAGAACAGAAAAGAAACTGCATGTGCTTTAAAGATTTTCTGACTCCAATTGCTGACCTTTTCATTAAAATTTCCAGAAATTTAATGTAAAACACCAAGATCCTATTAGGTAATCTTACAATCATTTTAAGAGCGGTCTCTAGATATTCTAATAGAATATCAGTTCAGCATTCAGTTATACAGTTTCACATTCATCATGAGTATTAAAATTATTTCTTAAAAGCATAATTTCAAACTATCCATTTTTACAAATGGAGGGAAATCCTTCCTCCCTTTAATGCATTTTCAACTATGAGTACCTTAAGCCCTTCAAGATTTTTAAACATGAAGTTAATTTATTTCTACTGTATTATTGCCAGAGGCTTATTTGGAGGGGGAAAAATAACAGTATTTTAAAATAAAATAAAAAAAATAGAGTTCAGCTAGGTATCAAAATTGCTAAATTTCATATTTGAAATAAATGCTAGAGGCTTACAAATTTTAGAGGGAGTAGCTTTTTAATAAAATTTCAAACCTTTAATATATAGTATTCTATTTATGAAATAGCAATATCATCCTGGCAGACTTTATAATTTCTGATCCATAAATTTAACTTTGGCCTTTTCCCCTATAATGTAGCTGCTGTGGAGACAACTATAAATTTTGGAAAATAAGCTTAACCACCTTCTTACACCATATACAAGAATAAACTCAAAATAGATTAAAGACTTAAATGCAAGACTAGATACCATAAAAATCCTACAACAAAACATAGACAGTAAAATTTCAGACATTTCTTTTAATAATATTTTTGGATATGTCTCCTTGGACAAGGAAAACAAACAAAAAAACAAACAAAAACAAATACAATTACATCAAACTAAAAAGTTTCTGCACAGCAAAGGAAACCATCAATGAAATGAAAAGACAACCCGCTGAATGGGAGAACATATTTACCAGTGATACCCAAAATTCACAAAAACTCATTCAACTCAATACCAGAAAGACAAATAATCTAATTAAAAATGGGCAAAGGGCCTGAATAGACTTATCTCCAAGGTGGACACAGAAGATGGCCAATAGATATATGGAAAGATGTTCAACATCACTAATAATCAGAGAAATTCAAATTAAAGCCACAATGAGATATTACCTCACATCTGTCTGAATGGCTATCATCAACAAACAACAAGAGTTGGTAGAGATGTAAAAAAAAGGGAACCCTCGTGCACTGTTGGTGGGAATGTAGATTGGTGCAGCCACTGTGGAAAACGGTATGGAGGTTCCTCAAAAAAATTAAAAATGGAACTGCTGTATTACCCAGCAATTCCACTTCGGGGAATATTTCTGAAGAAACCCAAAACATGAATTCAAAAGTATATATGCACCTCTTTACTCATCGCAGCATTATTTAGAGTAGTCAAGCTAAAAAAGAAACCCAAGTGCCCATCAATAGGTGTGTGGATAAAAAATCTGTGGTATACACACACACAATGGAATATTACTTGGCCATAAACAAGAACAAACTTTTGCCATTTGCAACATATGGTGACCTAGAGGGTATTATGTTAAATGAAATAAATCAGTCAGAATAAGACAAATGTCATATGATTTCATTTATATGAGGTCTGTCTAGAAGGTATCCATCAATGTAACATGAATGATAGAGACATTTATTGAGGAAGATACAAGATACAAGAAATATTGAACATAGGCAATGAAACCTCAGTCCCCTTCAAAGTAGGCAACTTGGGACCTCACGCTGTTCTCCCAGTCACCATCATCTGCCCCATCATATTTTCCTGAGTCTCATCAACAGTATGAAATCTCTTCCCTTTCAAAGGTGATTTTAGTTTTGGGAGAAGCCAGAAGTTGCAGGGCACCAAATCTGGGCGAAAGGGGGGTTGAGTCACCTGGGCAATTTGATGTTTTGCCAAGAAACCATGCACAAGATCTGTGAGCTGGCATGTTGTCAAGATGAAGATGCCAATCACCAGTTGCTCATAGCTGCCACCTTCTGAATCATCCAAATAGTTTCTGTGGAGGAATGTCCAAGCTTAACGCTAAATTTGATGCAGTTCATTGCTCTGCTCACTCAGTCATTTTGAATGTGATGGCCACACAGTACACATGCTCACTTAGTGGCGTCTACCACCCCCACTGACTACTACAGTGAAGTCGTCATTGTTCACACATGTGCATTCCAGTCCACTGTCTTTGGCTGCCAGGTTACATCAATGTTACACAAACCATTCTCATTATATTAACAACGGCTGGACTTTTTCTGGACAGACCTCCATACTGTTTTATATTGGAATCTGAAGATCAATATAAATGAACAAACCAAACAGAAACAGAAATGGATACTGAGAACAGAAGGACATTGCCAGAGGTGTGGGAGTTTGGGAACTAGGTGAAAAAGGTGAAGGGATTGAGAAATACAGATTAGTATTTACAATGTATGGTGATATAAAGTACAGCATAGGACATACAGTCAATAATACTGTGATATGTATGAATGGGGCCAATTAGGTACTAGAAATATCAGGGGGAACACTTACAAATCAGGAACTCAGTAGAAATTAATCTTATATGATAGCTCTAAAGACTGAAAATATTCTTTCACAGACTGAACCATCATAATAGGAATTTTGCCATTCAGCTTATGTTATATTTTCCTACCTAGACCTAAAGAAGTAGGTATGATGCTATAACATAAAAACTGAAATAATTTCATTTCATTACTATTATAATCTTCTGATAATCCTACAAATGTTAGGAAATAGTTGACATAATTTTAATATTTTAAAGATTGAAATATACATCAATGTCTTTATTTTTCACAAGCAATAGAGGCCTAAGATAATATCACAACTTTCACAAAATTCTCTGAAATCCACTCAAGTCTAACAGTTCTCAAAAGGCACATTAGATCAGACCCAAAAGCTTTTCCAAGAGTCATAAAATAAAACTGGAAATCAGGACTGCAGACAGTAATAACATAATGAGCAAACTAACCCTATTTGTGCCAAAATTGATTGAAAAAAGTTGTTTGGATTGATTCCTAGCCTGATTTAAGTTACATTTAAACAAACAAACAAACAAACAAACCAAAATTATATCTAAGTGAGAGTACTCAACTTTAATAAACTTCAAAAGCCATTTTGATTTTTATTACCCTATCTTATTCCCATCTTGCAGATTATGCTATATATTTTCTTAAATTGTTGTGTTTGAAAGGAGAAAAGGAAATCAGCATTTATTATGTTCCAACAAAGTACCTGTGGAAATTGGGAATTATCTCATTCAAACTTCATCTCTTCCCTGGAAGGAATACATTATTTTCCACAGATTTCAGATGAAGGCCTTCCAACTTGAAGATAAAGGTGCTATGCTATTTATCGACGTGCCTAAAAAGACTGAGGTAAGAGCAAAAATCTTCCCATAGCATACTACCAAGCTCTTTATGAAAAAAAAAAGCCAGAACCAAGGGATTGATTTGGACATTAGGAGTCATTGGATTGGCTGGCAAGAGCTTGCCCTCCAATGGATGTGTACTGAGGGCTCACGGAGGCATTGGCTGGGAACTGGGACTAAAAGTAACGGTGTTCCTGCTCTTGAGGGCTTATAACTTAAGACACATAGAGAGAGTTAGTACTTAAGGAGTTAGTATTTACATAGATTTCCATAAACATCTGGTCCCACATATGTTCTCTTTTCTCCCAAGTGCTTTCTAACTGTAGATAACTAGGACAAATCTCAGCCACACTTCTGGTCTTTGATGACATCTTCTAGATCTCTTACATACCAATATAAACCAGCCTCTCTTTGAGCACTGTGCTACTCTTCAATGTTTGCAGAAGCTCTTGGACCTCTCCTCCACTGAGGAGGGCAGGATTCTGTTATAGGAAACGTAGACTTTCTGGACTACTGCAAGAAAGCTGGTACTACACACAACATGGGATTATATGTAATGGTGGCTGTCTGGTGTCATTTGGGGGAGATCAGAATAGGTTCCTTTCCAGTTCCCTAAAGAGCTCCTTTATTTGCTTTTAACAGTGCATGCACCTGCAATCATGGTCCTCCTTCCACTAGATCTAAAACAGAGATGACAAACCCACGGGAGGCATGTGCCTACTCTTTCCCCCTGCCCCACAGCAGGCATCAGTCATCAATCTCCAGGTGAATGAGGAGGCATCTATTGTACTTAGAGTACTTCTCAAAACAACATTATAATCCATCTGTCATTTGTAATCTAGAGACTATTTCTAGGGGCCACTTAGCAGCCTTGCTGAAGAATCCCTCTTAAAATGCATTTATCCAAATCCAAAAAGGAATCACCACAATAGATTCCAAATAAAGGCTGTATTGTCAGTTAATATGTCTTTTCTATGGCCCAGGCACTTAAATTGTGCAAAGCCTACTTGTGTTCCAAAACAGCATCCATAGCCAATGTTAGCAGTGGCACTATCCACGGACCTTCACAGTAGCACAACCCCCAAAACTCTTCACTGGCTTTTGTTTCAAGGATGTTGGGCATAAGCTGGGGAGAAGCATTTCTCTGGAGCCCAAACAGTGGTAGTCAGAAACTGGAGGTTTAAGTTTATAGGTTGTACTATATCAGCATCAGGTACAGAATCTCAAGTGGTAGCAACACTCACAATATCTTTAATAAGTTTATTTTGGTGGATTCTTGAGGTATGTGAAGATGAATCTCCCTTTGAAGGATGAATCTCAGGCAGAGGGCCTCCTTGGCAGTACTAACCTATCTGGACTTTAAAAATATGTGTGTTATAAATTTTAAAAAGAAAAAAATGAAACTCTCAGTATCTCCATGTGATCATTTATCTACCAACAATTGTATTGGTGGGAAGGCTGTAAGAAGTAATTATTTCACTAACCTGTCCAGTTATAGAAAGCATGCTTTGAAAAGCTATACATAAATTCTGACAATCAGCAAAAATAAATAGGAAAACTATACAGTAAAGCAGTAAAGACAACAAAACCTCATTAAACACGTGGGAATAAAATTAAGAGAGTTATATAAACAAAACTATTTTTAAAAACCATTGAATGGTATATAAAGGAACTTGAGTGAAGAGCAAGATATACCGCGTTCTTGAATAGTATACTGGATCATTCTATTTTCAATTCAGTTAAACTAAAACTATGTTTCCAGATTACTTGTCTCTGTAACATTTTGAGTCAGGATTGGCCAAAAGAGACGTTCGAATGGGATTTGGGAGGTGGAAGTGAAGCAGCAGTTCTTGCTCTTTGAAGCTTAATAGTTATTTGCAGCAACAGACAGATATATATAGAGGAAACCCAAAACACTAATTCAAAAGAATATATGCACCCCTATGCTCATTGCAGCATTATGTACAATAGCCAAGATATAGAAGCAGCCCAACTGCCCATCAGTGGATGAGTGGGTAATAAAAATATGTGCTACATATACACAATGGAGTATTATTCGACCATAAAAAAGAAGTCTTACCATTTGTGACAGCATGGAGAGGCCTAGAGAGTATTATGCTAACTGAAATAATTCCGTCAGAGAAGGACAAATATCATATGATTTCACTTATATGTGGAATCTAAAGAACAAAATAAATGAACAAACAAAATTAAAACAGACGCCTTGACACAGACTGATGGTTGCCGGAGGAAAGGGTGGTGGGGAAACTTCATGAAACAGGTAAAGAAATCAGGAAGTACAAACTGGTAGCCACAAACTAGTCATGGGGATGTAAAGCACAGCACGGGGAATGCAGTCAGCAATCCTGTACAATAATAACCATGTATGGTGACAGGTGGGTACTGGAAGTACCGAGGGGAACACTTTGTAAAGTATATGGACTATGCAGGACACCTGAAACCAATACAAAATAATGTTGAATGCAAACTGTAATTGAAACATAAAATTTAAAATGTTTTAAGAAGAAAAAAAACGTTATTTGCCGTGACAGACAGATATAGAGGTTTCAGTGAATTCCAGCGTGCCCTCCCACTCTTGTGCTCCATGTCCAGCTCTTTCTTCCAAACTGCTGATCATGCTAAGCAACACTGGAACCAGCCCATTACCAAACTCCATCAAATTCTCCCCTCCCTGGACATGCACATTGCCCTTTCTATCAAGGAGAAGAATGCGTTTCCCCTCCCCTTGAATCTAGGCTAGACTTGTGACTTCTCTTGACTAATAGAATGTATCGGAAGTGACGCTGTGCAGCCCTGAGCCCAGGCTTTAAGATGCTATGGCTTCCACCTCTGCAGTGCTAGAAGCGTGCTGCCCTCCTGGGAGGGAGCCCAGGCTACGTAGCCAGAGAGAAAGGCTATCCGGAGAAGACTGAGGCATCTTGGCAACAGTGAGCACTAAGGCCCCAAACATGTCAGAGAGGCCTTCTTGGACCTTCCAGCGCAGCTGCAGCAGAACTCCCAGTGGAACAGAATGACATAAGCAACCGCGGCTACGCGACACGAAGCAGAAGAATCCCTCTTAACTGAGCCCAGTCAAGCCACAGAATTGTGAGAAATAATAAACTGTTCTTGTTTGAAGCCACTAAGCGCCATGGCAACTTGCTTCACAGCAACAGGTCACTGAAAGGAGGAAACTTACACAGTCAGATGACAATAGCATTCCTTCCCCCACTCCCTCTGGGTCTTGATAAAAGCATTCTAAAGGTCATCTTTAACACTCTTCGGTAATAACGGCCAATCATTTTGTGAAGACTAAAATAATGAGAGGATGCTTGCCCTGCCAAACACTGGAACACTTGTAAACTTCAGTTATCAGATAAATAATAAGAGCTATCATCTATTGAATACTTACAGTCTCTTAGGCATTGCTCCAAGTATTGCCGTGACAAATAATGCTACATTATTTTTCATGCTTACAGATGAAAATCTGAAAGTAACATTCAAAGCTTTTATATTAATAATTATAGGGCATCAGTGTTAAACCGGAATAATAGAGAAGATACTCAATAAAGCTACAAACGTATGAAGTTAGGCTGGTCAGACCATCAGAGTTCGTTCGGATGAATTACACGTGTAAGAACGCTGAGCCTTCTGTGCATTGTGCGGAATGAATAATCACCAGAACTGCAGAGCCTTCAGCCTTCTGAAACGTCTCCTAGGGATCGAGCACAACCCTAACTCTCACCTCAGGGGAGAGGATCTGGAGGAGAGACGGAACACTTCATGATTTCAGCCACTCCGACACAGTGCTCTGCGCAACAGGCTGTGGCAGCGCAGCAGGGGAAGGATCATCAGAGAAGCAGGAAAAATGGCCTCCGCTCGGCACATAAACTTTGCTTTGGGAGGAGCTCCCATCCCTTGGGGAAAAGAGCAGATCTCCTTCATTCCTAAACTAAAGCTGAAAACACCGTTTCCAACCAAAGAGCAATGCACTCGTTTCCCAGGTGAGAGAACTGATACCCAGCGGGTAATGTGATTTCCCCAGGGTCACATACTGGCGCCAGAGCTGTTCCTCAGACCCCACACCCACTCTACTCCTGTATCCTTGACACACCATGCCCACGTCAGAAGCACCCTCGCCAGCCCCAGCCACTTCATTTTTATGAACTGACAGCAACTTAAAGAAGGAAGAGAGCACAGGCAGTCTGTCTTGTTTACCTTGTGGCTCAGCACCTGGCACAATTCTGCTCCACAGAATACAATCAAGGAGCATTGATCAAGGGAAGGAAGTGAAACGCATATTAGCCAACAATTATCTTCAATCTCCTCAGCAAACGCAAGCTATTTATATGTAAAAGTAATTTTGTTGATTATGTCAATCATCTGTTAATACACAAGTATTGATTTCTACCTATGGTTAACTATAAGACAAAATAATCTTATTCTTTGAAACTAAGGATTTATTTTCCTACCATAATTATGTTTTTGCTTTATTAAATAGGAAGAGTTGCCTCTTTTCATTTACCACCAATATGTTTACTTACAATTAATGATGAGAGTGTTCTGAGGTGGGCCGCCTGTACTTGGCCTGAAGTGCCATTTCATCTGCGGGAATGTGACTCTCAGTTCATCAAGCCACATTAAAACCATATGTTTCTTTATTTAAAGACACCTGTCTACAACAGGCAATGCCAGGATGAAATTAAAATTCAAAAGACATCAGAATGTATTACTAAGGAAAGAGTGCTTCAGGATCTTGGAGTTTTACAACATCCTAAAAAAGAGAAGCGTCCCTGAATCCTTCAGACTGGTCGAAATACATACTATGTCATAATTTTTTCTACATTAAATACTTCTTGAACTACAGGGTTCATTGCATGCTTACTGTGTCTTTAGAAACAGTTCTACCCTCAGCGTCCCAGCGCCACTACAGTGGAAAGTCTTGTGTATCCCCCAACCCTCCTCGGCATTGTCAGCAGAGCGCATCTGCCAGCGTTTCTCCTCAGTGCACTTACACAACCTGGCTGGGGAAATTGTTATTCAGGACCACTCCCATCAGCTGCTGTCTGCTAGATGTCTGCAACACCCCCAGGTGTAGAGACAAGCAAAACGTCCCCATTCACCTCAACGTAAAGAGCGTCCGCAGGGCTGCACACCACGGCCAGGCGCTCCCCTGATGGCAATGAGTTGGGGCCATCCTAGGGCTCATCTCATCTGTTCCTGTTTCTCAGGGATCACTGTCCTTTATTGTCTACTGTCTTGAAAACCATTGTTTCATATATTTCATCTAGTTTTTGTTTGTTTCAGGCAAAACAGAAGTCAGCAATCTGTTGTTTTTTAAACTTAATGTGGATGTCAAAATGATTCTGAGTGTTTCTTTTTAAAAAGGTACAGGCTTTGATGGGGATAAGAAAGAAAGTAGACCTGAGGCCCAGGGGGTGGAAACAAGGAACAGGAAGTCACCAGACCCTTCTACGTTCCCTCTGAATTTTCTCTAAGGATAGCCTAGGAAAAAGATTTCAAGAAACTCTATATTCTAGGATTATAACTAGGTTTATATTTATGATACAGAATTTACAACAGTGAAAAAAAAAAAAACCAATTACTCTCTAAGACTACCTGGCCCAAGCTACACAAATACGAAGCTTACATAAAGCCACCTTTTTTATGACTGGTGCTCTGTAAATTGTCCTCATGCTGATGGACAGGTCTCTCCAAGGTGTCTGCACTCCAACCTGGAGATAAGGCCACCAGTCCCCACAACATCTGTAGGCTCCCCTGTGTTCTGCATTGTTACCCTACCATCTCCTCCCATCACCCTCTTCAGTCTCCTTAAGGTCACAGAGCATATAATTGGTATCTAACTGACCAAAACCAGTCCCTGAAAGATGACTGTCATTCTGACCTACACAGCCTTTACATCCCATCCTCTTAGAGAATGGAGAAGGTATTTAGATGAGTTTGGGCAAATCTAGCAAATTCAAAAGTAGATTCTTCCAGGGCAGTGAGCAGGGAGGGACACTTAATGAGGTTTTTGATTAGTTTAGTGCTATTCCCCAATAATAAGAAAAGAGTGTTATTTGCATGTCTAGTGATAGGTTCTTTATAAAGGCACTAGGACCCGGCCCTAAATTTATTGGCAGAATAAGTGGAAAAATCTCTGGTAAATAACAGTCATGGATTCATTGCAGTGAGGAGATGTGAGTCTGTCTGTCCATGGTGACAACAACCCAGTCCTCATCTCTTTATTTGAATAAAAACTAGATTCTGTCATCTGAATGTTAATCCATGCAAATCTCACAGATGTTATTTGAATAAACCGAAACTATCAGCATGGCTCCATTTAAAGAACATGTTGCTTGGATTTTTGTGCCGGACAGAGCAGGGCTGAAATGTGGCAGGTGTGATATGCCAGATGACACACTGAGTCAGACTGTACTAAGAGGGATGAGTCTGATGATCCAAACCATTAAGAGGGAGGAAAAAATACCAAATAATAAATATGTTCTTCTTAAAGCACAGACTCAGGCACCAACTTCGAAAGAAAATAATGTCATGCTTAAGAACTGGGTTGATACAGACAGTCTGCTAAAAAGCAGCATAATACATAACACGCTCTAATCTGCCTGTCACTGAAGGAGAACAGCAAAGCTTGCTATACCATTTCTGTGCAAAGTGGCTCCATGTATGTCCTCTTCTCTGTAAAGAGCCAATGCTACTGCCACACTGTCTGTATTCTACAGTTTAAGTTCATGCTCAGAAGTAAAACAAATGAACCATTGACTCTCCCTCACATTTTTGGACATGTCCAGTAATAGTCTCTGATATTCTTTACTCACAGGTTTCAGCTCAGAAATTCCTAAGATAAAACCAGTGCGTCAAGTACCGGAAGAATCTCCTTGATGCTTGTAATTTAGCTTGCTGCCAGAGGTATGGCGTTTGGCAAGCATAAGCCCATGGCTCCAGTGGGCCCTCCAAGTAGTGTGGACTATCCAAATCTGTACTGGGTTCGCCCAGGCTATAAGCTTTGCTGTCACTTCTTGCTTACTACTCTAGTCTGCTATAGGACTGTCCTATTTAATAGAGATTGTGAACCTGGTTAACTAGTTGAACCTGTTCATTTATGGAAGGATGGAGCCATGTCCCCTCTACTCTCAGCTGCAGTCTGGAGTCCGGTTTGGAGTGATGTGATGATCTGGTGAGGCCTCCCTAGCTGTTCACGTCAGCACTGTCTAAACCCTCCTCCTGCTATACGTGATCTCAGGCTGGACCACCACTGAGGCAGCGTCTACTGCGGGATCCCATTTCTGACTACCCAACTTGAAGGTAAACCTGAGAGGAAAGGCTCTTATCTCTAGGTCCACAGAACTCTGTACGACTCATGGATGAGTTTCAGACTATCTATGAACACTCAACATTAATTTCGTATAGATAGTCTGAGGTATATACAAATGAATTTTCATCACAGTTCAAAAAGATCCATAGCCCGAAAGTTTCAGATCCATCATCCGGGAGAAATACTTGTTTTTCCCGTTCAGGTTTCTCTTCTGTACTGAAAAGCACTACTAAAACCCCCAAAATATTCAATACAGCAAATGAGCCAGACAGAATTATAGTAACTTCAGACCAGGCTTTGCAGGTCAATGACATCATTCCAAAATATCCCTTAACTCCAATTTTATCTTCACATTCCCCACTCGTGGTTAAGAAAAATCAACAATTGCTATTACTTAATGATGTGATATTAAGACAGTTTCTTAATGGATGTTTAACTAATTTTCATCCAATTAAAACATCTGCTTACAAATTGCAAGGATGCCAGTGGAAGGTTTCAATTTCCAAGAATATACTATCCACAGGTTTTGTGTTTCTTTTTCTTTGCTTTGCTGTTCCTGCTGTTTTGATTAAGCTGTCATACTTGGAAAGGGGAAAATATTCAAACTTAATTGCAGTTGACATTGAAGAATTTAAACACATGCTAACTGGCTTCTTTATTTGAACAGCCATTCTCATACTGAGTTTGTGATTTTCAGAAACTAAAGCTTTTCTATCAAGTCATAATTCATAACTTGTCTTAGTTCTTAGTGATTTTTTCCTTCCACTTCTTGGTGGTAGAATATACAAACATTTACTATCATAACATTTTTCAGTTCTAACTGATTTCTATAAAATATCATTCACAGGTACAACAAAAAGTACACTATTTTTATTAAATTTCATTTTTACCTTGAATAATAAACTGGCTGATTTATTTTTATCAGACATTTTTCTTCAATTTCTGTCCAATTCTCTTCCACTCCTCCCTGGAAATGAAGTTATGATAGCTCATTGCTTGGTTGATTCTGCAGGGAAATTACCAAGAAAAAAAGAAAGATTCTTCTTCTTAGACTCATCTCTATTCTCTCTCTCTTTTTTTCAGGGGTACATATGTGTGTGTGTGTGTCAGAATTTGTGTTGCTCTATTTTGTTGTTATTGATTTTTTTTTAAAAAAACAGTATCTCTATACATGTACATATTGGATTGGCCAAAAAGTCCATTTATTTTTTTCTGTAAAATAAAAGACAGATTTTTCATTTTCACAATACCTTTATTGATTTGGATATTTTGAGTATATCGGCTATCTCCCACGTGGTATAACATTGATTTTTCTCAATTAATGTCTCTATTTGATCACTATCAACTTCAACTGGTCCACCCAACCGTGGAGCAGCATCCAGCAAGAAATCTCCAGATTGAAACTTTGCAAACCACTTTTGACACATTCCATCAGTCACAGCACCTTCTCTATATACTACACAAAACTTTTTATTTGCATTTCAGTTATGTTTTTACTTTTTTTGGAATAATAAAGCATAATATGCTGAAAATGCTGAATATTTTCTTCTATCTTCAGTAGTAAAATGGCCACACAAAAATTCACCAATTTTGAGAAGGTTTTTTCATGTATGCTGATATGACAGGTGTCACAATGCAATCTAACAAAATTGTTTAGAATGAAGTTAAAAACAAGGGCTACTAGAGCCACCTTATGGAAAAAACCAAAGGAAATTTTTAGCCAACCCAATGTATGTCCCTGTAGGGCTGCATTCAGTGCTTCAGCAGGAACGCTGTCAGCACAGAGTAAATCAGGTGCTTGTGTGTGAAGGGATGTAGATCATGGTGCAGAATGCAGTCCATGGGGTTAGCTTTATAAGTTAAGTTTTAAATAATTAAAAACAAAACAAACAAAATGAAACAAAACACAGGGCATCAGGGCAGCCCTTTCCCCTTTTCTCCAAGACCCAGCCATACAAGGATTCATCCTACAAAGATTCCAGGAAGAAATAAGAACACGCCTCCCCATTTCCAGCCATGAAACTGTAATCAGGGTCATAAATATCTTCAAGATCGGGAAGCCAACATAAACAACTGAAACTGTTGAGTATTTAGGTAACAGGGAGTGGTAGTAAAAGTGGTAAAGTAAAGATTCCACACCTGAAAGCCTTCAAATTTACAGAAAAAAAATGAAATACCAGCCAAACAAAACACACAACACAGTACACCCTCAGCTGTGGTCAGTGGTACACTCCCTAGATCCCAGTTTCTGATGCAGTTCTCACAGCCTGTGCGGGGCTCCAGCAGAACACCACTTGACAGGGATCCAAGAACCTGGGTCAGAGGCTCCTGGGAGTATGATAACTAAGGCCACCATCTTGGCCAGTGCCCTGACACCTCCTTCCTATCTGCTGAAAGCCTCAAGAATTGGCCAAGCTACTTCTGCTTTTAGTACCACATTTTTTGTTTCGGTCTAGGGCTTTTCACTGGCCCAAAGAGAAACACAGGGACCTCACAGCATTTACTGTATTCTCTTGGCTTTAAAGCAAGCATGGAACAATTTTTGTGATTTTTCTCACAGCTTTATGTTTTATAGTTAAGCTTAAATATAAAATATGACATGCAGGGGAATACTATTCAGCCATAAAAAATGGAAATCCCATTATTTGCAACAACATGGATGGGCCTTGAGGACATTATGCTAGGTAAAATAAATAAGACAGACTCATGGAAGCAGAGATTAGATTTGTGTTTGCCAAAGTTGGGGGTAGGGTGGGGAAACTTGGGGAAGATGTTCAAAAGATGCAAACTTCCAGTTGTCAGATGCGTAAGTTCTGGGGCTGTAATGTACAGCATGGTAGCTATAATGAACAATACTGTATTGTATATTTGAGAGTTGATAAGACAGTATCTTAAAAGTTCTCATCATAAGGAAAAAGTCTGTAACTATGCGAAGTTAAGGATGGTAAGTTATTGTGGTGGTCATTTCACAATATAAGAACATACCCAACCCCTACATTGTACACCTAAAATGAATGCAATGCTATATGTCCATTATATCTCAATGAAACTGGACAAATGTGATTTTCACAATGTATATGTGTATCAAATCACCACGATGTACACTTCATATATATTATAACTTTATTTGTCAAGTATACCTCAACGAAGCTGAAAAATAAATGAATAAAATGTGACTTAAAAGATTGCTTACTACATACCTAGCTTGTTTGTTATTCTCATTCTTCTGCTTGAACTCTGGTAGAAAAGATAACGATGACATAGGCAATGAGGTAGTAAAATCTTAGGTAGTAAAATCTGCCTTGTCTTCAGAAGAATCTTGATGCATTTTATGACAGCATAGGGGGCACAGTCTTTTGGTAGGAAGCAGAATGGGGCAAGAGGTACATTTTGGGAGACGATGGAAAACATTCCAACAATCTGAGAGAAGACAAGCATGGTTCATAGGCTCACTCTTCTCCACCCTGTATTCAACCTTTCCCCTCCTGTTTCCATGCAATCTGCATTAAAAGGTGGAGAATGAGTAATATATGGGATAATTTTGTGAAAGCAAGAGGAAAAGATACACACAGATGTAAGGATCCTAGGCTGAAGTAGATAAGAGGGAAGGGACTGAGCCCAAGGGACTATGTCTGGGAAGACAGTCTGGTGAATGGGAGATCCCATCATCTGTTTGGACCAAAGTCCAGTGTTGCCCATGTCAGCCAAGCAAAAATCCCATGATCTCTCACCTGTAGCCATGGTGGGCACTCTGTAAACATCATAGCAGTGATGTGAACTAAGCATTTCCAAAGACATAGTCATGGTTAGCCACTGCTTTAGCAATGGTTTCTTCCTACTTCCTGACTTAATAGCATAGTTTCGGTTGTCATATAATTCTAGAAACAACTGAGAATAGCATTTGAAATATTCACTTGGTTTCAAACACAGGGTGTGTGTGTGTGTGTGTGTGTGTGTGTATTCTGGCTCATTTATGTTAATGAAGTCAAATAGAAAACTTTTCTGTAGTTCTTTTAAAAAACAGTTATGTAATGAAATTAACTGAAAAGCAAAAACTCCGTTAACCAGTGAACGAATGAATCCAAAAAATGAGAGAAAGAGAGGGCAGAAATTGTTTTGTAGTATTCATTTTTATAAAACTAACCAAAACATATCAAGTGGAACCTGTGACCTTCACTATTTCAACAGGGAAAAAGGAAGTCAACATCTCAGATTGACAATTTTGCTTGGAAACCTCTCTGAGCAATTTTTAACTTGGTTGGTACAAATGTTTTCTGCCAATTAAATTGTGCAATATTCTCACAAGTTAAAATATTCTTGGCAACTACATCTCCTTGGAAAAATAATATTAAGAGTTGGGTTTTTAAGTGCTTAATTTAAGAATATCTTAAGTAGGTATGACCACAAATTATTTGTTTTTAAAATATTATGAACATTCTAAATTATTATTTTGGGACATTAGGAATAAAGACCCAGCAATTTTTTCATTATCAAACAAAAAATATAAAATAGTTCCTAATAGTTTACTACATAATAATTTTAAAAGTCTGAGAATTTCTAAAACTTATTAAGGACATTTCTTGTTGATCTACTAACATTTTTTTGTTTGTTTTTGATACATGCCTAAGGCATTGGAAACACAATTAGGAAACATCAGTATGATTTAGGCAATAAAATTTAATCAGGTGGCTATGTAAAGGGAACAAAGGACAAAGGATATAAAAAATAGATCATTTACATAAAAAATCCAAATAGACAATGAACATATGAAAAAAGGTATCATAACTCATTGTAGAGCATGAGGTTCTAGACTCAGACTATCTGGATTCAAGTCTAGGCTATCACTTCTATCTTTGTGACCTTGGACAAGTCACTGATCTCTTTATGCTTTTCCATTTGCAAGTAAAGATGATCAGATATTCTACATCACAGGAGTACTTTCAAGAGTGAAGACAGCAATCCACTTAAGAAATTGAGCAAATAAATGTCATGGTATGTGCACTCAATAAGCATTAGCTATTTTTACTATTATGGAAAAATAGACTCAACCTCATTAGCAATCAGGAAGCTACAAATTAAAACAAGATTTTCCATACTAAAATGGAAAAAATTTATAAAAGGATTGTTAGCAGCTAATGTTGGCAAGAATGCAATTAGTGGGAAGACATTGGGTTCTGCCCCCTCAGATGGCAATTAAGGGCAAAGGAGGGGTATGGTATGGGTTGTAGGAGAGAAGAGAGGCAAAATATACACATGCAGTGTTCCCAGACTCATGTTACTAGAGGACACTGTTTCATCATCATAATCATCATTTGTTACGCTCTATTCCCTTGCAAGGCATTACCAGAAGTTGTTCATTTAGCTGCTGTATTTGACAAAACAAGATCAAAAGAAACTGAGGACACAAAGATACCTCATATTTGTGTGAGTGCTCTTTTCTAACACAATTACAAATATGCTTTTATTTGTAATTGTAATACACTTTTATTTGTAAGAAACTGAGTAAAAAAGATACCTCATTTTTTTGTGTGAATCTCTTTTCTAACCCAATTACAAACACACTTTTATTTCAGTTAGTCTCTGTTTTCCTTTTAAAAAAGATTTTATTTGTTTATTTTTAGACAGAGGGAAAAGGAGGGAGAAAGAGAGGAAGAGAAATATCAATGTGTGAGAGGAACATTGATTGATTGCCTGTCCTATGCACCCCGACTGAGGACCGAACTCGAAACCCAGGCATGTGCCCAGACCGGGAATTGAACCAGTGACCTTTCACTTTGCAGGACAATGGACAATACCCAATCAACTGAGCCACAACAGTTAGGGCTAGTCTCTGTACATCTTTCAACTGAATCTATATTTAATAAAAAATCTATGTGGTACCTATTGATTCTTTATTGTAAATAGTCTTTTATATACAATACTTAATCTGCATATTTTTCTTTTCTCTTCTTTTTCTATTGGGAAATGTTTGCAAGACTTTATTCTTCTAAGCTGAATCAGACTGACTTCACATATTATGGTGGGAAAATTCCCTTGGCTACAACATTTTAAAAAATGAAATTAAAATAGTAAACATAAATAGTTACTGTGGTGTAATGGAAAGAAAATTAGTCAAGTCAAGAAACCTGAGTTGTAGCATTTTGAGACCTCAGGCAAATCTCTTAACCTAGGTGGAACTCAATTTTCTCATCTGTGAAGCATAAGAATACTATGATTTGTTGAAATCATAATATGGGAAGACATCACCCCAAATTTGTTTTGTTAATTTTTGAAACAAGTTTCTCCTCTCAGTTTCTATGGTAATTGAACTATCACCTTGCAGAGGCCTCCCCTGATACCATCGAAGTCTAAGAAGGGCAAGAATTTCACTGGATCAGTGCGGAAACAAGACCCTCCAGCGTTCAACACTGTCATCACTGCGGGGGAGGGTCAGGAAGGAAGAGAGGGTTCGGAGAGGGGAGAGGGTATGATTTTTAAAGGGGATCAAAGTTCTTTCCCTTCATTGGATCTTTGAAGGGAAAAACAAAGGGATTATAAATCAAGCCAATGGGATCAGTTCTCTCTTCACAGTCCCTAAAGGATAAACTCAAGAGAGATCTAAGGAACAATGGGATGAATGAAGCCTGGGAGTGCAAGATGGAAGAATGCTCAGGCCTAAATTTACTCTAGACCTTCATCTAGCAATGAAATATAACCCCTCAGAACTTGTATATGGGAGAACAGGAACAAAGCATGAGCTTGGGTCAGTATTTGAGAATTTCCTATGTCTTATTCACAAGGTTCTAAGCACAGTTCCAAGTGACTCTAAGGGCATTAAGGGCAGTTGAAATTTTGAGGTTGAGAATTTGGCTCCTACTTGCTCAATAAAAGTGTTCAGTCTTTGAAGTCACATAGGCTTTGGGTTTGGCCTTCTCCTTGCTTCTTCCTCCCAACACACACATGTTATTGACAATACTACATTTCCACATACATTTCCTATGAAAATCTTTAACTCCTCAGCCTTAATGTAGGTTAGGACTCTGGAGGCAATGCCTCAAGGCCTGGTTTCTTAAGGCCTCTAGATCAGGGGTATCAAACTCATTTTCACCGGTGGCCACATCAGCCTCATGGTTGCCTTCAAAGGGCTGAATGTAATTTTAGGGCTGTATAAATGTTGATAACCACCCTGCCTGGTTTCAGAGACTGTCACCCCCCATGGCTAAGGCTGAGTGAGAGACTTTGGGACCATAAGCCACTAAGGAGACAAAGCTTATCTTCCCGGCAGGAGCACCGCCTCTGCCCACTTTACTTCACCCTGCCTGGCCCCCAGTGCATGACTGGTTAGCCAAAGATGGGTAAGATTCCTCAAGGGAGGGATGACCTAAGACAGGCAAGGTCATGAGGGGTTCCTCAGGGAAGTACTTGGGGGGCTATGGAGAAAAGAGGCGATGGACCCTCGCCCCTAGGCTTTGACATGGTCTAAGTCCTCATTTTGTCTGCAAGAAGTCTCCTAATCTCTTAGTTGCCTTACTTCCCCTGCTCAACCTAAAACAATGCTGGAGGTGGGTGCTGTCCGGTGCTGGAAAGGGCAGGTTCCCTGGGGAGATCAGGCCTAAGAAAGAATGCATAAAATCCTGTGAAACCTACTTTGCTAATACCCTCAATTTAAATGATAAGGGTCCAAGTATGAAATGAGTTTGTTTCCCAAAGTTTTATGGTCCTTTAGCTATCTGACCCTGACTCAGAATAAGCCCTCAGAGTTCTTTGAATGTTATCTATTTGGTTATTACTGCCTGACAATGATTGATGAGTTTTCCATATATGCCCTGTATTCCTATGCAAATTAAGCCAATAAAAGCCTGTCAAGGCAGGTGGGGTGCTCTCCTCTTGAGAGAGTGGCCGTGCTGTCCCTTTTCCTCCACAGGACTCAGTAGTCCATGTGAATTTGTCTCTCTCAGCCACAACGCCGCGAACACAGCTTGCCTGTGTCTGCATCATATAAATGTAACTACTCCTTAACAGTTAAGTGAGAGCTCAGCACTGCCACTGGGTAGAAACAAGGTGCTGGACCACATAAAACAAGGTGGAGGGCTGGATTCCGCCTGCAGGCCTTGTGTTTGCCACCTGTGCCCTGGGTGTAAGATAATCTGTTCTAGCAGAGTTTGGAGCTTTAGGGACAGAACTTTGGGTATTATTTTTACCTCCATGATTAATAACACCTCTCTTGTGACTCTGTGTTCAATTAGAGACCTCAAAAGGACACTCCCTCTTAGAGTCATTGCTTCTTTTGGGGTATTAAATGTGTATAAAGATTGCTAAGGTTCTAATGGCTTATTTCTCAGACCAGGAAGTCCTACAAGCAAGTCAAAGTGAGTGATCCAGAACCTCTGCATTCCTAAAGACTTATTCTGGGTGATCCTGGGGAACAGTATGGGAAGTACAGGGAGTACATATTTGGATCATTAAGTGATAAATATCCACCATTACTTACTGTTATGGGTTGATGTAATCTGAGGAAGTGTCCCAAAACTCTAAATGGTGTTATTTAAAAATTAGTTAGCTAATACATAACATTATGACTTTTATATGTGTTAAGAACCAGAAGTGGTGATGCCCAGTTTGATGTCAACAGGGCAGAGCTAGCTGTAGGCAAACTAATGAAAAAGCAAAAATCTTCTTTGTGCCCTCCAAACATCATTTACTCTATACTCCGTCCATTTGACCTGTCAGCACTCAAATCCCTTTTAATGCCTCATGGAAATAAGATCACTAGAAAGTCAGAGATTTCAGTAGCAAACAATCTTCACAAAGTAAGGTCACATCTGTAACAATATTCAGAGCTTCTCAGTGGAGACCTTTTAGCTGGTGCCATTTTCCTTCTGGGCACTATAAGCACAGTGATCTTAACCTGTGATATTTAAGGGCCTTTGAAAAGTGAGATCAAAAAAAGTTATTAACTGAAAAATATGAAAAGCAAAATAGACAATTCAATAATAATGGTTGGAGACTTCAGTACTCAACTTTTGATAATGGATAGAACAACTACCTATCCAGAAGATTAAAAAAAAATAGAATACTGGGAAAACACTATAAATCAACTAGTTTTAACATAAATCTATCTAATACTCTGCCTAACAATGTCAGAACATACATTCTTCTCAAGTGCATATGGAATGTTCTCCAAGACAGATCATATGCTAGAACAAATCTCAAAAAATTTAAAAGGGTTGAAATAATACAAAAGGGTTGAAGAACAAAATATCTTCTTCAATCAAAATGGAATGAAAATAGAAATTAGTACCAGAAAAACAATTGAGGAAAAACCACAAATATGTGGAAATTAGCACAGTGCTAAAAAGCCAATGGGTTAATGAATAAATCAAAAGGGAAAACAGAAGACATTTTGAAATGAATGAAAAGAAAGACACAAATAGCAAAGCTATGGGATGATAAAAGAATGAAGAAAAGAGAGAGAAACTCATGTTACCAGATTTAAAAATAAAAGAGAAGACATTAGTACTAACCTTAGAGAAATAAAAAGCATTATAAAGTAATATTATGAATAACTTCATCCAATACATTGGATAAGTTAGATGAAATTAATAAATTCCCAGAAAGACACAAACTACTGAAATGACTCAAGAAGAATTAGACAATTTTAATAAATCTAAAACAAGTGAGGAGAATAAATTATTAACCAAAAATACCCAAAAGGAAAACCAAGTCCCAGATGGCTTCTCTAAAGAATTATACCAAACATAAAAAATTAATACAAATTCTTCACAAACTCTTCCAAAAATTGGAAAAGGAGAGAACACTTCCTAACTTATTACCCTGTATTACCATGCTACAATAAACAGACATCGCAAAAAAAACCCCACAATCAATATCTGCTACCAATATGGATACAAACATCCTTAACAAAATATTACCAAATGGAATCCAGTAACATAAAAAAAATTATACCCCATGACCAAGTGGGATTTACCCCAGGAATGTCAGGTTGGTTTAACATCTGAAAATCAACTGATATAATATAACATATCAATAGAATAAAAAACAAAATCACAACCCCTTGGATTTTGACAAACTCCACCCCTTTATCAGGATAAAGACATATAACAAGCAAAGATTACAAGGGAACTTCCTCATCCTGATAAAGGATATCTGTGAAAAACTTATAGCTAATATCATGCATAATAACAGAGAGTAAGTGCCTTCCCCTTAAGATCAGGGAAAAAAAAACCCAAAAATGATCTCTGTCACCATTTATGTTCAACATTGTACTGGAGGGTCAAGCCAGGACAATTAGGCAAGAAAAAAAAGACATTCAGGTTGGAAAGAAAGAACTGAAACTCTCTTCACAGATGACATGATACTGTTCATAGAAAATCCTAAAGAATTTGCTAGAGCACTATGAGAACTAAGAAATGAATTCAACAAGGTTGCAATAAGGTCAATATTCAAAAATCAACTGTATTTCTACATGCCAGCACTGAACAATCTGAAAATAGTAATAAGAAAACAATTCCACTCACAAAGCATTAAACAATAAAATATTTAGTAATAAATTTAACAAAAGAAGTGCAAAACTTATGCTTGGAAACCTATAAAACATTGAAAGAAATTTAAAAAGATCTAAATAAATGAAAAAAATCCATGATCATGGATTGGAAGAATTAATATTGTTAAGATGGTAATACTTCCCAAATTGATCTACTGCTTCAAGATAATGCCAGTGGAATCTCAATGGATTTCTTTGTTGAATTGACACACTGATTCTAAAATTCATATGACATTACATAGGACCCAAGAGAGACAAAACCATCTTGAAAAAAGAACGAAGTAGGAGGACTTGTACTTCCTGATTTCAAAACTTACTACAAAGCAGTGGTATTCAAGACTGTGTGATAAATTATACTGGCAAAGGATAGACATATACATGCATTGGAGTAAAACTTAGAGTCAAGAAATAAAATCATGTGTCATGGCCAACTAACTTTCAACAAGAGTGCCAAGACCATCTAATGGGAATTCTTTCAACAAAATAGCCACATGCTAAAGATTGAAGCTAGACCCTTTCCCCATACTACATACAAAAATTAACTCAAAATGTAGAAGGGTCTAGTCAAGGAACAGATATAAATGACCAATGGACATGGAAAACAGGGTGGGGATTGACTGTGGGAGTGGGGATGGGGAGGGTAGGCAGGGCAGGGGAGAGCAATGGGGGAAAATTGGGACAACTGTGACAGAACAACAAAATTCACTCAAAATGGATCAAAGACATACCAAAGGGTAAGTCCCATGACCTCAGATTTGGCAAAAAGATTCTTGGATATGACATCAAAAGCACATGCAACAAAAGGAAAAATAGATCTGTTTAACTTCATCAAAATCAGAAATGTTTGTGCTTCAAAGGGTAACACTGAGAAAGTGAAAAAACAACCCTCAAAATGGGAAAAATACTTTCAAATCATATATCCGATAAGGAACTTGTATTCCAAATATACAGACAACTTTTACAACTCAATAATAATAAGACAACCCAATTTTTAAAGTGGACAAACATTTTGTATGGACATTTCTCCAAGGAAGATATATAAATGGCTAATAAATGCATAAAAATGTGCTTAACACTGTTAGTCATCAGGAAAATGTTATTAAAATCACAGTGAGATACCACTTCATTCCTGCTAGGTTGGAATTGAAAGCCAGATGATAACAAGTGTTGATAAGGATGTGAAGAAATCAGAACCCTCATACGCTGCTGGTAAGAATGTGAAGTGATGCCTGGTAGTTCCTCAAACATTCAAACATAGAGTTACCACATGATCCAGCAATTCTACTCCTTGTATATACTCAAAAGAATTGGAAACAGGTTTCACATAGTTGTACACAAATGCTTAAGCAACACTCTTGACCACAGGCAAAAGGTAGAAATGACCCACATGTCTATCAACTGATGAATAGATAAGCTAAGTGTGATCTATCCATATAACAGATACATTATTCAACCATAGTAAGCAATGCACTGCTGATACATCCTGCAACATGAACGAACCTGAACACATTATGCTAAGTAAAAGAAGCCAGTCACAAAAGACTACATTTACTGTATATTATTCCATTCATGTGAAATATTCAAAATTGAAAAATCTATAGGGAAAAAAATAGATTAGTGGTTGTCTAGGGTTGGAGAGGAAATGAAGGGAAATGAGTAGAGAGGGTAACAGCTAAAGTGCATGGTGTTTCCTTTTGAGGTGATGCAATGTTCTAAGATTGATTGTTCTGATGATAGCATGCATTCATGACTGTGTTAAAACCCAGTGAATTGTACATGTTAATGGGTGGACTGTATAATATGTGAATAATACCTCAATAAAGTAGATTTTTTAAAAAGCACTACTCTAGTTTGAAAAACAGAAGTTATTGGCTCCAAACACAAAAGAAAATAATTAAATGTTATGTTTATTTCATTGACCATTAAATTTAATGTTAATAATAATTTAATTATGCTGGACAGCCATTTGTAGTTTAAATCGTCTTGTTTTAAAATAATTGTCTATGAAGCATGATGATTCTTTAGAAATCAGAGCTAAACGTAAATTAAAATTCAAAAACAAAACTATAAAAAGCATTTGCATTCTGTTCACTGGACAGAAATTACATTTAATGAGACATGTGGGTACATTTAAGTGTGTTTGATATGAGGTAAGGCAGGATTTCCCAAAGTAAGTGTCAGAGGCTAAGTTTTCCAACGTCCCTGGATTTGCCAGGCCATTCCCCACAGGCACGTGCCCAGATGCTGTGTTTGTCGGTGAAAAACCCTTACTGGTTTCATATTCCTTCCTCTTGACTCAACACATTTTGGTTTCCAGAGACACTTAGCTCCAGCTTTCCCTTCCAGGTTTTGAACATTAATTATTTGTAATCTTTCACACACTGAGGCTTACACTTTCAGATATGGAATAAGGAAAACGCGAACTAAGAAGTTAGCTTATTTTCATGCAAATATCTTTATGGAGAGAAAATGTCTTTGTATCAAGAAGGAAGATCTAAAGTGCCAATCTAAGAATGCCTGAAGTGAAATTTGTGTAGTATATAAAATTGTTCCTCCTTGAGATAAAATTGTAGTTGGTTAGTATTTTAAATATGGCTAATTTTTAAGATCGAAAGAGGAGAGAAACTTTGGAAACAGAATGTCCTGGGTTTGGATCCCTTATTTTTCATTTACTGGTTTTGTGACCTTGAACAAGTTGCCCGAGTTCAATTCTCTTACCTGTATAAAAGAGGATGATAAATTATACTTACATCATAACATTATAAGGGGGAAAGGACTATGCCTAGCAGCAGTTGGCACTCAAAAAAACTTCTCTATCTTAATATTCTGCAATCTGAATATAAAATGACAATATCAGTTATGACACCATTGAGTCATTCAAGAAATGTCACTTGATCCCTAGTAACTAAGATTTATTCTGTTTGTTCTAAATGTCAGAGGAGATCAGACACTGCTGATAAACTACAATGACACCTTCCATACTTCCCCCTACTCTTTATCGTTTATGATATCTAGTGAAGTGGTTCCACTAAGCAAATTGAGAAGAACCAACCCGAGAGCAGGGAAATCACTGAAGTACATGTGCTAGGCCCTCAAGTCTGCTGATGGTGGAATAACTGGTTGTTCCTTCCTCTCTGGCATAGCATTGCATCCACAAACAGCCCCATGTCACAGGGACGTTGTGAAGAATTAAAGGCCTAAGAGAAACTCATACGATGATTCCAGGAAATCAATGCCTATTGAATGAATAAATAAAGCAGAAAAGAACTAAAGGACGAAACAAAGGAAAAGACAAAGTTATCTTCAGCTGTAGGATTAAGAAAAAGCAATTCGAGTAAGGTCAAGAAACATGTTAATAGAATGGTCGACAGAAACCTAAATATTTACATCTGCCTGATAGGAATGTTTCCCTCTCAACTTACATGTCTTTCTATTCCTCGGTTTCCCTCACAAACCAACTCCTACAAAATTGTGCTGTACCTATAAGGAAGGGCAGATCCTTAGTGATAAACATTTTCCAGTGGGGTGTGGTGAGGAAAATAGATTCTGACCTTTTAATACACCTTCTCTGAGGCCAAAGTTAAGCTTGGAAGAACAGAGTCAGATAAGCAAGGGCTTGATTTATTAAGTCAATTTCTAAAGCAGTCTGGGAATGCACCATGTGGAAGAGAAAGTGATGTGTTTTGTTCACTTGTTTGTGTTTATATTTTCCCATGTGCAAAAATAAGGCCTATATACTTTCTACTAGTGGGGGAAGGAATCAAATAAAATTTTGGAGGTGTCTTTAAAAAAGAATTAAAAAAATTCTGCCCATACTTCCAGAAAACCTCCTGAAAACTTTTGAGATAATGTTGACACCTTTAAGTAACCAATCCAGAAAATTTTTTTAAAAAATGAATCCAAATTTACTAGGGCCAAGGGCCCAGAGTTTCACCCAGAGCAGCATCTCCAGGGTGAAACTGGAGATACTATCCCACCCTATCTTCGGTCCACAACGATCACTGCAGAGATGCCCACCGATGCTTGACTTACGATGATGTCACTCCTGTGCCAGACTTAAAGGATGAAATCTTTACTAACCTGGGATCCTGACACCTTAGTGTGGAAGTAGTCATTCTTCTTGCAATCTTGCCATCTTCTCTCTCTCCACATACCAAAGCAATACCATTGAATGGCCCCCAAGTTCCCCTACTTTAGACTTATTTACCCACCTCTGTCCCTCCAGTATTCCCTGTCTCTTGCCCTCCACTACAGTATAAACTGGTGCCGAATAATGACATTTCAGTCAACAATGGACCACATATATGATGATGGTCCCGTAAGAATATAATGGATCTGGAAAATTCTATTACCTCGTCATAGTGTAGCTATTCTAATGTCGCAGCACAATGCATTACTTACGTGTATGTGGTGATGTTGTTGTAAATAAATTTATTGCACTGCCAGATATATAAAAGTACAGCACATACAATTATGTACAGTATTAATAGTTGATAATGATAATAAGTAACTATGTTACTGGCTTATGTATTTACTGTACTATACTTTCATCATTATTTTAGAGTATACTCTTCCTACTTATTGAAAATGTTGTCTGTAAAACAGTGTGCCATGTTACACTGGCAGCAATAACATATCATGTTCACTACATCTCTTGACTGTATCATTTTATCTTGTACTTGATTTAACCTCCTGTTGTTTAATGTTTATACACAAATACCAGAGTGTTATAATTGCCCAAAGGGTCCGGTGCAGTACAATGCTATACAGGTGTGTTGACTAGGTGCAATGGGCTACAGCATACAGCCTAGGTGTGTAGTAGGCTACACCATCTAGATTTGTGTAAGTGCGCTCTGCAATGTTCACACAATGGTGAAATAGCCTAACAATGCCTTTCACAGAATGCATTCAAGCAACACTTGACTGTAGTGCCTTCCAGAGGTGCGGGCCTTCGGAAAACACGGGGCTTCTATTACCTAACCTATCACTAACCTTCCCTGAAGCAAGGAGAGTCTATCTATGTGCAGATTTCATATGGGGTAAATAAAGAGTTATAGGGGAGAAGGAACCTCATTATCATTTCATTTTAAAGATGAAGAACATCTTTTGTTGAAGAGAAAAAAAGAATATGTCTTTAGTGATTTTCCTGATAAAGTCCTAATATTGTAACTAGTTTGCCATTTTTAGCTAGCCTGGGACAGTACAGCGCCAGCTACTATTTCGTTGAAGCAAGTGCTATTGATACCTTGATTACATTCCCTGGCCTCTGCAGAGGTCACCTGCAGCTTGGTGGACAGTTCCCTAATGGCTTTGCAGCATAAGCACTGCCATCTCTGCTGGAGGCCTTTCTCTGGCTGCAGAGCAAGCATGGCTAAAATGCCAGACCAGCTGGGGAAGTTCACTCCCCCAGGGGCAGCTCTCACCCAGTGAAGGACCACACCGTCCTGATAGGGGCAATTCCAAGATATATTCTCTACGATTTCCTATTTTGCTACTTTGCTATTAGCAAAATGTAGCTACTGAATACTTGAAATGTAGCTTGGCCAATAGATATGAATTTTAAGTGTAAAATACACACTGGACTTCAAAGATATAGCATGAAAAAAGGTAAATTATCTCATTAATATTTTTATTTATATATTGAAATGACAATATTTTGCTAAATAAAATAATCAAATTTAATTTTACCTTATTTTTTACTGTTGTTCAGTTACAGTTGCCCCACCGCTTTCCCCATTGCTCTCCTCTGCCCTGCCCCACTGGCTCCCACAGTCATTACCCACCCCCAATTTTCAGTGAGTCCTCTACTCGTGTTCCTTCTCTGGCCCCTTCCCCTCTGTCCCCTCTTACCTTCCACCCCCTTCCCTCTGGCCCCTATCAGTTTGTTCCTTGTTTCCAGGCCTCCTGTTCTATTTTACTCGTTTGTTTGTTTTGTTAATTAGGTTCCACTTAAAGGTGAGATCATATGGTATTTGCCTTTCATGGCCTGGCTTATTTCACTTAGTATAATGCTCTCTGGTTCCAACAATGCTGTCACAAAGGGTAGGAGCTCCCTCTTTCTTTCCACTGCATAGTATTCCATTGTGTAAATGTACCACTTTTTTGATCCACTCATTTACTGATGGGCACTTAGGCTGTTTTTAGCACTTGGCTATTGTAAATAATGCTGCTGTGAACATTGGGGTGCACAGGTTCTTTTGAAATGGTGATTCAGGATTCTTAAGGTATAATCCCAGCAGTGGGACCACTGGGTCCAAAGGCAGTTCCATTTTCAGTTTTTTGAGGAAATTCCAGCTGTTTTCCACAGTGGCTGCACAAGTCTGCATTCCCACCAACAGTGCACTAGGGTTCCCTTTTCTCCACAACCTCGCCAGCACTTGTTGTTACTTTATTAATGATGGCCATTCTGACTGGTGTGAAGTGGTATCTCATTGTGGTTTTAATTTGCATCTCTCTGATGGCTAGTGATATTGAGCATTATTCCATGTGTCTATGGGCCATCTGTCTGTCCTCCTTGGAGGAGTGTCTGTTCAGGTCCTTTGACCATTTTTTTAATTGGATTGTTTGTCTTCCTGGTGTGGGGTCATGTGAGATTTTTTTATACTTTGGGGATCAAACTCTTGCCTGAGGTATCATTGGCAAATATGTTTTCCCATACAGTTGGTTCCCTTTCCATTTTGCTGATGTTTTCTTAGCCGTGCAGAAGCTTTTACAGTTTGATGAGGTCCCATTTGTTTATTCTTCCCTTTATGTCCCTTGCCCTAGGGGATGTATCTGTGAAAATATAGTTGCGTGGGATGCCTGAGATTTTCCTGCCCATGTTCTCCTCTAGGACTTTTATGGTGTCATGACTTACATTTAAGTCTTATTTGTTTACTTACTAGAAAATTTAAAATTACATATGTGGCTTGCATTTTTACATTTCTATTGAATAATATCGTATATAGTTTTTTAAAGGGTCTCCTGCAGGACTGAGCCGCAGATGCCCACACCAGCAACCCAATCATTTGATTCAATATGTTCCCCATTTTCCTCCATACTGAAAACATTAACTTCAGAATTGTGATAGAGATTTTAAAGAAGTTTATTTGGGTGGAGTTTGGGTAGATAGAAATGTGTGCCTACTCTTCTAGGGAATGCAGAAAATTTATATTGAGGGAATGCAGAAAATTTATATTGAGGGAAAGACAGCTCTTTGGTAAAATACATTTTTGTGGATCTGTAGGTCATGCAAAGCAAAGGAGAAAGTGGGAATTGAGATGGTTGAGATAATGAGAAAGAAATCTGCTCTATTTTCTTGTTGGTATTTGTTATCTCTGTGGAGATTATGATAACATTGGCTAGGTTTTGTTTTCCCCTGAGAAAGCTGGAGTCAGAGCGGGTGGGGGCCCTGGACCCTGAGGGAAGGAAGAAGTAACAGAGCATCCCTTTAGGGAAAATGAGTCAAGCCCTGGACTGTGGTGGCAAGGCAGAGGAAAGGACAGAGCTGGCCTTCCAAGGAGCCCCTTTGAAAGGGCATGACTAATGGACTTTAGGAGAAATGTCACCTAATACTTCATCCTAGGTTTTCCTTTTCTAAATTGTACTATCATCTTGTGTATGTTTCGGTGATGTTTTATAAAATACCAAAGCTGCGCTTTGGGAAATTAAGGGTTTGGAGCCTTGTCTGTCTTGGGGAATAACCAAAATGGGACACAAACAGCAACCTGATGAAGTCCTTATAAGATGGCATGAGCAGAAAAGCCTGAAACACCCATTTTATGGGGGGGAAAGTGAGTGAGAACCAGTTATTAATAATACACTCATGTTTACTGAACCAGACATGTTTGAACTAAAAGGTTCTAAGTTTTTCACAAGTTATTTCATTTCATTCCCACAATAACCACAGGACATAAGTAATATTATTATTCCTGTTTTACAGGTAGTAAAACTGATACAGAGATGCCAAATAACTTGGCCAAGATCAAACAGCTAGTCAGCGGCAAAGTCAAAGTACAAATTCTGGCAATCGCTTTTGCCTTAGAGCCAGTCACCTTAACCACTATGATATTGTGTTTCTTCAGACAGGTTTGTGGAACAAGGACCTATTCCCTGTGGATCTTCAGAAATCAGGAGGGAAACTTGATATAAAACCAACCCTGTGTCAGAGGAGGCCTTTCACAGATCTCAACTACATAGTGTAAACCAATGATGGTTGTTGGAGCCAATTCAGTGTCAACAGGAATCCCCAATTTGGGGTGTGGTGAAGGAGGACATTTTATTCAGTGCAAAACAGCTCAGTTGTGATACAGCAGGGCTGTGAAAACAGCCTGGCTGTCGAACAGCTTGTGATATAGCTCTGCCTTGAAAACTTCATGGCTGTAGGCGGTCCTGGAGCCAGGTCCCTGCCTGGCTAGAGAGCTCTGTGCGGCTCGTCTGCTCTGCTCTGTGCTGGTCTGTTCTGGCCTGCACTGGTATACTCCACTTTGCTCTGGTGAGGCCCCTCAGTGTTTCAGCTCAGCCAATGGAAAATGCAGACTTCAGTCTTGGGTGGAAGGGAAAATAACAATCCAAGAGCCAGAGGGGAGCTGGCTTATATAGACACAAGTTCCCTCCCCTGGTCCCTGATTGGTCTGTCCTCAGGCAAATGAGGACTCCAAATCCTCACAGTTTGGTCCAAAAGGCACCGCCCTGATTGGTCAGAATAAAGCCACTCTGATTGGTGGAAGCTACATAGCTCCGATTGGATCGGGAAAGCTTTAGTACTATTGGTTGAAATAGGATTCCAGTAACTCCTTTATAGAAGCTGACTCAGATGGCAGAAACATAGTGCAGGCACACAGTTCAGGGCAGGAAGTTCAATGCAGACTTCTCTGTGAAGTGAAGTTTGTGTGAGAGGGCGCTATGTAGAAATGGCTGCCACCAGGACCCCTTTTTACTAGGTATCTCCTTTCTCAGGGTCCCTAATAGAAGAAAAAAAAAATCAGCTTTCACAAAACTATCAACGAGATAGGAAATTTGAAAGGAAAGAACAATTTCTTAAACCTCATGTTCCTCATAATGACTCTTACTGTGACCTGTGCTTAGTAATAATTCCGAGTTACTGATAAAACACACAAATATGAGAAATGTCCTTTATTTTTATTCCTAAATGCTCTAATATACTGGACACCAACTTTTAAGCCATCCAAAATGTCAGCATGTTTTCCAGAACAACTTTGAGTGACTACAGATATATGACTTTTAAAGTTCTACCAAGTGGTATTAAATTTTAACTCAATATAAATCTAAACTTCCGGCAGTGAAATCCCCATTATTGCTTTTTTAGAGTACATTCATTCTACTTAATCTAAGGATTACAGAACACATGATCCAGGATGGGATGAGATTATAAGGACTGTACCTCTTCATAATATACTTGGGCTATCTTCCCTCACTAAATTGCTTATTCAAATGTCCATAATTTTCACCAAATTGCTTATTCAAAATAATTAGAAAACAAAGACCTTTTTAATATGTTATACCTGATTAAAGCAGAAGGAAGCTTACCATTCAATCCACTCTTCCTTCCTGGGAACTGCTCTTTCCTTATTGTTTTTCCTATATATTTGGTTTCTACCCCCGAAACTTCTGTTTCCATAAAAATCTAGGCTTTTGGAAACCAAACCAGGAAGACCAGCAAGCCGTCAGCTTCCTATTCTGCCATATCTCTCTCCCGAGGAATGAGCCAAGGAAAGCAACTGCTTGTATCAGAGAAGGAAAATAAAATCCTTGGGAACAAATATGGTCATTATTTCAAAAATGTTATTCTCTGTAAGGCACCATGTTCAGCATTTTACGTACAGCATCTTAGTCCATCCTTAAACAACTCTAATGTTGTTTATTGCATTGTTACATGTTGTAAATGCTATTATTTATTCTCATTTTACAGTGAAAGAAACTGAGGCTTGTTAGGTTGGCAGCCTCTGAGATAACCTCCTGATATTCATACCCTTGGGTCATTCCCTTCCCCTCTCCCCTCCCCTCCACCCCCTAAGTGTAGGATGACACTAGCAATTTGCTTCTAACAAAAGGAATGCAGGAAAATTATATAATGAGTTGTCACTCAGTTGAAATTAGGCTGTGCCCTCTCTTTCCTGTTCCCACTGATGGAAGCCAGCTGCCACACTGTGAGCTGTTCTGGGGAGAGGTCAACATCAGTGGCCAGCAGTGATGACTCCAGTCAACAGCTAATGAGGACTGGAGGCCTAATAACAACCACGTCAGTGAGCCTGGAAGGGACCCTCTGCAGTTGGACCTTGAGAAGGCTGAAGCCCTGGCCAACACTTTGATTATGGCCTTGCAAGACAGCCTGAGCCAGAGGACTGGGCTAAGCTGCACCCCATTCATACCTCTCAGAAAATGTGAGATAATAAACCTTGCTTTAAGCACTGAGCTTTAGAGTATTAACTAATCCACTGAAACTTAGGTGATTTGGCTCTGGACATGCTCTACTGTCCCCAGGACTTGGGACTGGCTCTCTAAGCTTCCCTCACAGAAGCTACCACTTGTGGATAAGCCTAGTGGGCTCCCTCCGGCTTCCCAGTGGCCTGGGTGGTGCTGAGATTTCCATAACCAACTCCTTCTCTTGTCCCAGAGAAAGATCTCGTTTCCTTGCTTGCACTCCAAGGTCATTACTGATAATTCCTGTTGGATTACGACTCAGAAATACCCATTCTTATTACCACTCCCTTTATTTCGCTTTGTTTCTCTTCTATCACTGCTTTTAAGCTCCCCCTCTTTTTTTACTCTTTATTCTTAGACCCCATTTTCCTCTTCATTTCTACTTTCTCCGGCAAACTGTTTTCTCCTGCTTCTGTTTTCACTTACAGAAAAAGGCACTATTTGCCTTCTGAAAATTTAACATTTGTCTGAAAAGAACAGTTTTCTGGAAACACCATCAGAAAGAAAAACACAGGTGGGGGGTGGTGCGAGAGAACTTGCTTCTGCAGTGGATTTCTCGTTCTGGTTCCCACCCACCTCCCATATCAAAACATCCCCTGTGGCACTTAAAAGCTGTTGGCTACCCCAATTAAAGTGTTTTCATGGAAGCTGTCAGAAAGAGTTCCAAGAGCACTTTTAAGTTATTACATGTGGGTTACATAAGCACTGGAGACTTGTTAAAACATTCAAAATATGATATGAAATGAGTCACACAGCCATGGGTCAAAGCTTCAGCTTTTTAGTGTGAATAACATGATCAGCTGGGACTTAGGCACCCTGGACAAAAACACATCTTAAAGAAAACCAATTAAAGAATATTTTTTGTTCCTTTCAGGAATCTATATTCCTAGCTTTTAAAAAATATGGCTACAATTACTTTGTATTTGGATTAACTATGCTTTAAAGTATAACTGTAACAGAACTATTAATACTAGAATTTGGATATGGGATCCAAAGTCAATTCTTTATTTGGTTTAAATTAATCTTATCTTCCTCAAAAAGCCCAACCCATTGGGTTGTGTGGAGGGGAAAAAAAACAAGAAAAAACAAAAACTGTTAAGCCACTCCTCTAAACCTAAATGGATGGGACGACTAAACTTCTTTCTGCATTTCTCATGATAATTCAGGGGCATGTTCGGTGGGACAGTTCTTCCTAGAGCTCGGCAGACATGTAGCATTCTGTGCCCCCTCCTCATCCCTACCTCCTTCTTCTACAAAGTGCCAGTAGTATGGCATGGTGACAGCACCACCTTGACCACCCTTACACATTTCCAAACACGCCCTTGCAGGTTAGTATTGCTGTCCCCCTACAAAACAAAAAACCCTAACCAATACTCAGGTATTTCGGCAAATCTTCTAGTGCACCAGACCCATCCCCATCCATCTCCTCCCCAACAGGGTATCTGGGCTTTTTAGGAAAAGAGACAAGTGAGGATGCTTAGGTCAGTGCAGGGTTTCCGGATCCTCTGGTCTCCAAGGAAATGGCCATTACTCAGCTGACTGCCCTTCACAGCAAAAGTCAACACTCTTTCATTCACTAGCTGGTCATAACATATAAAGTCAACCCTTGTTGACATATGATTAAATGAGAATCACACTCAAATGTGCCACTTCGAGAATAACCTTGTTGCAGAACTGATTTGTCCAATTACACCCTGGTAAAAGGAGAAAATATTCTTTTCGATAAAAAGTTATGTTGCTATGAGAGTAAGGAGATTCAGTAAAATAATTTGTTTCTCAATTCTTAGGCGTTAGTGAGAATTAGATCCCAAAGGCAGAGGATACTAAATTGAAGATTTGAAATAGCTTCAGAAGAAAAGGAAAGGGCTCTCTTATATGTTTACAAAGGAAGAACATTAAAATACCAAAACTATTCTGCATAAATTACCACGTTAAAATCGCCCTCAATAGTTTATTAAGTTCACTGTAATTGTTATTTTACTGGGCCTTGGATGAAGCAGTTAGCTTTGATGAAGTACATCTGCTTTTGCACAGAGCTGACCTATTCCACTAAAGTACAGTTGGTATACAATATTATATTAGTTTCAATTGTACAACATAGTGATTTGACATTTATATGCCTTAGGATGTGATCACCACAGTAAGTCTAGTAGCTATTACCATGCAAAGTTACCATGATATTATTGATTATATTTCTTGTGCTATACACTACATCCCCATGGCTTATTTATTTTATAACTGGAAGTCCGTACCTCTTATTCACCTTCATGGTTTTTGCCCATCCCCCCATCAACTTCTGATCTGGCAACCATCAGTTTGTTTTCTGTCTCTGCAAACAGGACTACATCAAACTAAAAAGCTTCTGCACAGTAAAGGAAACCAGCAACAAAATGAAGAAACAACCTACAGAATAGGAGAAGATATCTGCAAACAGTATATCCAATAAAGAGTTAATATCTAAAATATATAAGGAGCTCATACAACTCAAAATCAAAAAACAAATAATCCAATTTAAAAAAATGGAGAGAGGACCTGAACAGACATTTCCCCAAAGAGAATGGTACAGATGGCAAGCAGACATATAAAAAGATGCTCAACATCACTATAAACAGGGAAATGCTAATCAAAACCACAATAAGATATCGCCTTACACCTGTCAGAATGGTTATTATAAAAAAATCAACAAATAACAAGTGTGGGGGAGGATGTGAAAAAAGGGAATCCTTCTGCACTGGTGGGATTGTAAATTGGAGCAGCCATTATGGAAACCAATATAGAGGTTCCAAAAAAAAATTAAAAATGGAACTACCACATGACCAAGCAATTTCACTTGTGGCTATTTACTGAAAAAAATTAAAACACGAATTAGAAAAGATATATATGTACCTATATGTTTACTGCAGCATTATTTACAATAGCCAAGATACGGAGACAACCTAGGTTTCTATCCGTAGATGAGTGGACAAAGAGGTGGTATAAATGTACAATGGAATATTACTCCAGAACAACGACTGTTCTTTGAAATACCCATAGTTCAGAGCACCTCGTGCAGTCTTTTCCACAGGTCTCTGAGACTGTTTTTTGTCGAAGACATAATCACTAGCCTGTTGCCTAAACCAGAGTGTGTCAGGTAAGCTTCAGAAGGAAGCAGAAACCTGTTTAGTAATGAGACTGAATCGCCGTGGTCAATTTATTACAGTAGCAATATCAGAATGAAAAATTCCCTATTAGATATTTCAAAGGGTTTAATCAATGTTTCCCATACACTCAGAACTTAATATGAATAGTGAGGGCAGTGATAATTTCCAGGGCCTTCTTTTAAAATCTACAATTTCTGAAATTTTTTAAAAAATTAATTTATTTTTATTTAGTTACAATTGTCTGCATTCTCTCCCCATCCCTCCACCCCACCCCAGCCAGTCCCACCTCCCTCCCCCACCTCTACCCTCCCCATTGATTTTGTCCTTGTGTCCTTTATAGTAGCTCCTATAGACCCCTCTCCCCACTATCCCCTCCCCACTCCCCTCTGGCTATTGTTACAATGTTCTTAATTTCAATGTCTCTGGTTATATTTTGTTTGCTTTTTTCTTTTGTTGATTATGTTCCAGTTAAAGGTGAGATCATATGGTATTTGTCCCTCACCGTCTGGCTTATTTCACTTAAGATAATGCTCTCCAGTTCGATCCATGCTGTTGCAAAGGGTATAAGCTCCTTCTTTCTCTCTGCTGTGTAGAATTCCATTGTGTAAATATACCATAGTTTTTGTATCCACTCGTTTGCTGATGGGCACTTAGGTTGCTTCTAGTACTTGGCTATTGTAAATTGTGCTGCTATGAACATTGGGGTGCATAGGTTCTTTTGGATTGGTGTTTCAGGGTTCTTAGGGTATAATCCCAGTAGCAGAATTGCTGGGTCAAAGGGCAGTTCCATTTTTAGTTTTCTGAGGAAATTCCATACTGTTTTCCACAGTGCCCTCACCAGTCTGCATTCCCACCAACAGTGCACTAGGGTTCCCTTTTCTCCGCATCCTCTCCAACATTTGTTTGTGGATTTGTTTATGTTGGCCACTCTGACTGGTGTGAGATGGTACCTCATATATAGAGCCTTTCATCCCAAAGAAGCAAAATACACATTCTTTTCAAAAGCACATGGAACATTTTCAAAGATAGACCACATGATAGGACACAAAACAAGCCTCAACAAATTCAAGAAAATTGAAATTTCTGAAATTTTTCAATGAACTTAACCTAGGGAAGGCTCTGATCTGAATTCTTCTTATGTAGTTTATACAACAGTGGTGAGATAACTGAGAAGTATGCAGCACACCAAACCAACCTAACTTCTTCCAGCATCTCTCCAGTGCTAAGAGCTATTGTGGCAGATATAGAAATACACCCTTCTGATGTTCAGACCTTTCTTCAGGAAAGGACCTGTGGCCTCCAGCTATTAACTCTTTCAGGCTGGCCTCAGCTTTAGAGCTCAGGCCATGCTCTTCTTTGGTCGGCTTTGGCTAATGACCAAGCAAGATGTGCTACAGGGCTGGGACTTCTGCCCAACACAGGGCTTTTTTACTAGGTAATCCTCAGCGTGGACCTTTCTGTTGGGCTTTCAGGGTCTCTGTCAGATCTGCCTTGTTGTCTGTCGACCATTCCTGCCCAGTCTTGGTCCCTGCCTTTTCTTTTCACGGGTATTATTCCCAATAAACTTTTTATACTTCTGTTTCTATCTCTGTTCACTTCTCAGAGGACCCAACTAGCACAATGATAGCAAGAATGATCCAAAAAAGTGGTACGTTTGGATTCTGAGACTGGATCCCTCACTGCCTAACTGGCAAAAGCGAGCCTATCCCAGGTGAGAAATGGGGCACAACTAGTCCGTAGCACAATATGGTAGTGCAATTGCTAAAAGTTTTCACTGGCAGAGAGCACAGGAACATAATACTACACAGGAGGGGTTCACTGACTTTGGGAAACTTTTTTTGGATGTAGGAGTAAACACTCTGGAATGGACCCAAAAGGGTGGAGCAAGTCCTCTGCCCAGGTGATTTCTGGACACCTGGAGAAAGCAATGGTTCATGCTGGGGAAAATGAAATGTCTGCATCACCGCAGCTGACCCTGGAGAAAAGAAATAATAAGCCCAGGATAGTGGACGTGCCATGCTGGAGTCCATATAGTATGTGTAGCTAGAAAACCTACCAGAAAATTATTTTCCACAGAAGAGCCCAGAGGACGTATTTCTGAAGACCAACAGGAATGTGCTAGTAAGAAGGGCACCAGCAGTACAAAGACACCAAGCGCTGGCTCCTCTTCAAGGGTCAGGCCTGACTATTGGACAGGCTGCACAAAACTTGGTTCATTAGAGGTAGTGAGGATGATGGGTACTTGAAGTAACAGAGACTTAAGCAACACTTAACCCTTAGCAGCTGGAGTGGGGGTAGGGTCCCAATTACAGTGACCAGAATGTTGGAGCAGCAGCCATGAGGGAGTTGTGAAGATGGTCCATAGAACATGGTGTCACAAGGAGTAAAATATACTAGCAGCCAGTGACAGTTGCTTAGCATACATAAAAGAAAGAATGGATGAGCAGAAGGCTGAGGTGGGTAATCCCAATAAAAAGTCACAATCTCTTGCCCAGTTCCTAGACCTGTGCCAGTTTTCAAACAACTGACTGAAGACTTGGCTAGACCTCCAGAGGAGAACCATGCAACATGTCAAATATATATTGTAATGATTCCTGTGGACCTTCCACAAAGGTACCCACTTGCACTTAGATGAATGACTGTACACTGGAGAAAGGGGAATAGCCACATATTTTGAGGACTACAGGGTACAGGGTCAGAGTTGATAGTGATATATCACAACTCACCTATTGGAATGGAGGGATATGGATGTCAGGAAATAAACGGAGTTATGGCCACAGTCTGGTTCACAGATCAAGTCAGTGGTCCCAAGTGAGTAATTGGGATTGATATTCTTCACAGTTGAAATATTTTCTATTTATTGTCCTTGGCCTGTAGAGTAAGAGCTATCATAGGGTGGAAGGCCAAGTAGAAGTCTTTGAAACTTCCCCTCCTGACCAATAAAGTAAATCTCAAACAATACCATAATGCCATAGGAGTGGTGGAGATTAATGATAACCTGAAATATTTAAAGGATACAGAAATAATAGTTCCCACCCCATCTCCAGAACCCAGATGAATTAGCAGAATGATTGTAAACTACCAGCAGTTCAACCAAGTAGCAGCCCCAAATGCAGCTGCCATGCCGAGCATTCTATCATTGCTAACACAGGATAATATGGCCATTTACTTCAAGAATGCAATCTTTTCTATCCCAATCAAGAAAGACAATCTGAAATGGTCCACATGAAGTAGACAACAATATGCATTGACCCTTTTGCCCAGGGCTATGTTAACTCTCTGTCTCTCTTATAATATAGTCCAAAGAGATATGAATCAAGTGGAAATTCTATGGTTTATCATATTGATCCTTTATATCAATGGCATCATGTTGACCAAACAGGTTGAGCAAGAGGTGGCTAGCTTGCTGGAGGTTTGTGCTCCAAAAAGTGGGAAACCAACTCTATGAAGAATTAGGAACCTGTCTCTTCATCAAAGATTTTAAAGGACCAGTATTCAGGACATGCTAGAACATCCCCTTTAAAATGAAAAAAAACAAAAAACAAAAAAAAACAAAACTTGCTGCCTTTTGCATTCCCTACAACAGGGATCACCAACCCCCAGGCCACAGACCAGTACCAGTCCATGGGCTGTTAGGAACTGGCCACGTAGCAGGTGGGTGAGTGGCGGGTAAGCAAGTGAAGCTTTGTTCAAATTTCTGCCTGAGCTCTGCCTCCTGTCTACCCCCTCTCCCACCCACCCCCAGTCCTCAGAAAAACTGTCTTCCATGAAATTGGTCCCTGGTGCCAAAAAGATTGGGGACCACTGCCCTACAAGGAAGAAGAAAGCATAGGAGTACATAGGAGGCTGCTTGGGGTTCTGTAGGCAACATATTCCACACCTAGGGTATTTTTCTGGCCCATATACCAGGTGACATAAAAAGCTGACAGCTTAACAACCTGGCAAAAGAGAGGGCTCTGCAGCAGTTCTGAGCAGTGGTGTTAGACCCTTGACGCTTGGGCTACAGGATCTGGCAGATCCTATGATATTATAGTTACCAGTTTTAGAAAAAAATGCAGTATGGAGTTTATGGAAATCTTAGAGAAAAATCCCAGTTCAGGCCCCTGGGGTTCTGGAGCAGGTTTGCATATCTTTTAAAAATTAGCTCTTGGCATGCTTCTGGTAAAGAAGAAACGCTGGACCCTGGGATATTCAGTGACACAAAATGAAATGTCTTGTTGTACCCACCATGTTAGAAATTCTGGGGGGCAAGGGCCAGGCACAATTCATCACAAGATGAAAGTATTACAGGGGTGCAAAGAAGACCAGAGGGCACAGTCTACATGAGCAAGTAGTACAGACCTCGACGTTACCACCGCAGTTGCATCAAAACCCCTCTCAGCTCACACTGTTGGCCGTATCAGGTAGGAGTGGTGCCTTTAACAACAGCTGAAGGAAGAAAAGATAGCCAAGCTTAGTCTACAGATGAGTTGGCTAAGTATGTAGATCAAAGCTGAAGTTGAATGGCAGCTACATCACAGCCCTGCTCAGGAACAGAATTGAAAGCAGAGGAAAGGGACAATTTCCTAATGGCAGAGCTTCAGATGGTGCACCTGGTCATCCACTCGTGTGGAAGGAAAAATGGCCTGATGTTGGAACACAAATAGACTAATAGGCAATGGCAAATAGCCTGCCTTGGCCAGTCAGAGGTCTAAAAAGAAAGATGTTTAAGAGATTGCAGCCAAGGAGGTTTTAGAGGGTTAGAGGTACATAGATAAACTACATATTGATGTGAAAGGTGGGCAAAAAGTAGGAAGATCTCTTTATCATGTATCAATGTTCACCAGAAAGAATACATTATGGAAGAAGCACTGAACAAGTAAACAAAATTCCTCATCTGCCTGGTGTTAGCCTGTCTGCCAGTGGCCATCCCAGTGCAGCACAAAACACATGTGAATGAAATGGTCATGGTAGTAAATACAGTCTATGTGTTTACTACTATCATAAAACCCACTTACCACAGCTGACCAGTCTACTGCACCATCTGATAACTCAGCCTGACAACGAGAGAGACCAGTATAGAGCTCCTAATACGTCATTGTTCCTTTAGGAGATCAAGGAGCCATTTGGTGGCAAGTTAACTACATGGGGACCTTCCCATCCAGAAAGGGGCAACAGTCTCATTTCACGGAAATAGGTGACATATTTTGGGTATGCATTTGCATTTCCCACCTACCAATTTTCGACCAGCACCACTGTCTGGGGACTTACAAAATGTCTGATCCACAGACATAGAATATAATACAATATGGCATCCAACCAGGAAGAACACTTCACAGCAAAGGTGGTGCAGGAGGGTACCCGTGACCATGGGTTCCACTGGTTATATCACATCCTGCATGTCCCAGAGCTGCTGGCCTAACAGAGCACTGGAATGGCCTGCCAAGAGTGAAGTCCAAGAACCTTCTAGGAAATAATACTCAGCAAGAATGAGGTGCTGTTCCTCAGGATGCAGTAGACCTTGATACGGTTCAGAGTCTCCAGCAGGAACAATACATGGGTCCAGGAAACAAGGGATTAAAACAGAAATAGCCCAGCTTCCCATCATTCTCCATGACCTACTGGGAGAGATAGTGTTTCCTGTTCCTACAACTCTGAGCTTTGTGGAAATAGAGGTCCTAGGCCCCAAAGATGGTATAGTCTTGCTAGGGGACACACCAAGAGTCCCACTGAACTAAGCTTCATCTCCTGCCTAGTACTTTGGGCTTCTTGAATTTAGGGACAAGTAGGCAAGGAGTTAACATTTTGGCAGACAATGCTAACTCTGATCAGCAGGAGGAGGTAGGCTTGATGTGACACACTGGGGGGAAATGAGCATGTGGTACTCAGGTGATCCACTTCTGCATCTCTTAGAACAAACTTGTCCAACAGTGACTATAAATGGGCAAGTGCAGCAACGCTTGTCTGAGAAGGAGATTATTACCAGGGGCTTAAATTTCTCAAGAATTGAGGTTTTCACACAACCAGTTTAATCGCTGAGGCCAGCAGAGAGTGAGGAGAATTTAGAATGAATAGTGGATGAGAGGGGCAATGAGTTCAGTTGTGACTCAAGACTGGTTTCAAAGATGGGGGTGGTAGTTTGCCCACTAACTTCTCTCCTCTTGGTTTCTCTTCAGAAAGAGGCCCACTGGAGCCCTGGAGGCACTGCTCCCTGAGTGTGTATGAAGAGTGGATCTATGACAGACACAGAGATGTGCTGTTCAGATACTGCTTCAACAAAAGGCCCTTTTGCATACCTGGGAGGAGTGTCCTTGGATGACAGCCTTCAACTGTTAACACTTTCAAGTCCGCCTCAGGTCCAGAATGGAGGCCACACTCTTCTTGGGGTGCCTCCAGTCAATGGCTAATCAAGACTGTGTTACAGGGACCTACCAATTTGTCCCAGTGTGGGACTCTTACCTCTGCTCCATCCAGTTTCCTCCCATTTCTTTTCACCTTTTCACATTCTTAACTCTATCTCACTGTTTGCTTCCTCAAGGACCCAAATGACAAACCTAGTGTTTTCTAAAGTCAATCGTCCACAAGTATATCAATAGATTCATAACTTAAACCTAAGTAGTCCAGCTCCAGTGTCTTTTTCCGTAATCATTACACTCTTCTGCCTCTAGGAAACGGTTGGTAGCACCCGCACACCAAAATTGCAAAAAAGAAGTGTTTGGAGAAACCAGCCTGGTTTGTAAAGGGCTGAGGAACACAAAGATATAGTTGTTTTAGGGAAATATAGATCCCAAAACAGTAACAAGTAGATGAACTTTCAAGTTTTGTTACTACTGAAAAGTAAAGCTTAAGAAAACACTTTGATTACCTCTGATCCCTGCACAGGCCGATATTTCCAAGTTGGCCAGGCAATCTCCTTACTCTCACCACGGCTCACGAGCTGGTTGGTGTCTTAACCTAAAATAGAGGCATCTTCTCCTCTACAGAATTAGCGTCTCCTCATTACTTCACTTTGTTTATGGTCCAACATTCATCCATTCACTTTGGCCTTGAAATCTTGGAATTTAGTAGGCATGTAACACTTAGTAGTATTTTTGCTTTGATTTTCGGTTTAATTACTATAAAAAGCCAGAAAAAAAGGTGTCTTCTCTTTTTGAGATTTTCACGAGAAATGACTACTATGGTCTACTTTTTGCAACTGCGAAGAAATAGTTTTAAGGCAGATTTTGCTGCGACCAACCAGGTCTCCGACCAGCCGCCTGAAGGTACTCTCCGGCGCTTCTCCAAAAAACTACAGTTCCCGTCGTACACTGCGGCCTTGTCAGCCTAATTACACTTGCTTACGCCATTTCCACCGTCACAGGAGGTGGATGCTGGACTTTGTAGTTTATGTCAATTTGCCGTCTTGGGAAGTGGCCGAACCGACTGCTCTGAATCTGGTATTACGATACGATTCTTAAAATAAATCACTACGATAACGTATCAAAGCCAATGTAGCGTCAGGTTTTTGGGTATTTCACGTTCCGCTTTTCTCCTGCCTGGGCCAGGAAAGGGAAGTGACGTACATCCGGTGTAATGGCGGCGCGGTGGAGTTCCAGGTAAATACCTAAGTCTGTAGACTCGTCACAGGCGGCGAGCCAGAGGGCGGGTGGTGGGTTACGGGACCGGATGGGAACTGAGAGTGGACCCAGGAGGGGGTGCGGGCCCGCTGGTACAGCCGTAAGCGGCTCCGGGGTGCGCGTGGCTCTTCCCGCCGCGCCGCGGCCCGCGAGGCTGGAGTGTGAGAGCCGGTCGGGCGGAGGAGTCTGAGCGGGTGGGGAAGGGGCGGCCAGGAACTCCCTATTCGCGTGCGCGGAGGGGTGTAGCTTCCTAGTAAGGTTTTGCAGTATCTTTGTTGCTGAAATCCGGCACCAGCTCTGGTTCTCTCGACCGTCTGCTGTGTTTCAGTGGCCGATCACTTAGAAAAAGTGATCGTTTGGGCTAGAGGCCCCTTTCTCTCGGGCCGCAGGACATAGCATTGTAATTAATGAACTGTATTTAATTAAAAAATAGTGCAAGTTCCACTCTTGTGCTTCGGCATAATTTCCCTGTGACTGCTTCTCTGAAATGTCATTAGTTATTTCTTTTTCATACATTTTCCCGTAAGTGATGATTCTTCCTAGTGTTTAGTCTTGGGGACTCTTTGTTCCTCAGTATGTGTTGCTCTTCCTCTGTCATCCTTTATCCTGCTGTAAGTTGATCAGCTTCCAAAAACGTGATAGCTCCCACTCTTGACCCTCCAGTCACCACCTCTGCGTTGAGCTCATGATCCCACAATACACTGGAATGTAATGGTAATTAACAGTTAATTCCACTAAGTCTAACTGCAACACCACTTTACCTATTTTCACTTAAAATCCTTATAACAATTACTTGAGATAAATGGAGAAGGAAAAAATTGGGGCCAGGCTATTCCACATGCAAGACTGGTGACTGAAAGTGTGGTCAGAGTTCCCTTCGCATTTGCAGGTGTCCAGGCTGAAAACTGCAATTACATAAAGTAGCAAACTTTGGCTTCAGAAGACCAGGTAGCCTCCCTCCTCAACTGTGTTTAGATTTGTCTTGTTTTAGGATTGTCTGTGAAGTGGAGAGTTAACCTGAATTATCTTCCTACTATGGAAAAGCAAATCTATAATTAGCATTGAAAGTGTGATTTTGATCAAAAGAAGCATTGTTACAGGCAGTATCTGTACGAGGAGGAGACCTACTTATGTTGGTGCCGAGTGATGGAGTGGTAAGCCAAAGATTTCAGTCTCGCTTCGGCATGTATAAGTCTGTTGCTGAGGGCAGGTCACCTAACTAACATCTTTATTCTCAGCATCCTCGTCTGAAAAATGTGGATAATAGTAATAACTACCTCAGTGGGTTGTTTGGAGGATGAAGAGAAATAATGCATGTAAGGAGAGCATTGCGCACAGTGGGTACCTGGCATACAGTTTTAGCTATTATGTTACTGTTACTACTACGATACTGTTGACAAATTCTCTTTCTTTCTCACTTCTTGTTCTGTGGTTTTTGAGTGTTGCCCTTCCACTTCTTTGTGCCCGTGTCGCTTTCATGGAGCCTTTCCCACCTCATTTGTCTGGGACTTAAAATCCCAAGAATCTTGGCCCAGTGGTTCTGAAAATGTGGTGTCATGATCACGCAGCATTAATAGCTCCTTGGAACTTGTTAGTAATGTAAATTATTGGGCTTTACCCTAGCCACGTTGAATCAGAAATTGGGGAATGGAGGGCCCTTCAGGCTCTTTTTTACCAAACCATTCATGTGATTCACTTGCCAGGGATCTGTTATGGTCCACCGCCACCCCCGGAATCTGATTTGCTGCCTTCCTTGCTGCTAAGTATTTAGTCTGTGGCTAGCCAGTATATCCGTGTTATGCTACCCTGCCTTCCCCACTTTGAACAGTTTGGTTTCTGACACTTCCTAGACTACTTCACTGTCTTTCCTAAACCAGCTTTAGCTCTCTCAGTTTTCCCAGCAGCTGAATTCTTAGAAGTTAACTCTCCTCCCTTAAGATTGTGCATTGCCAAGTGGTCTACAGTGGCTGTTGTACCTGAGACCACCTAAGAGAGTACACAGTGACACATTGTGTGTTTATAACCCCATGCCTTAATTTGCACATTATTCTCTGCTTACTGCCAATCATATTTAATCTGAGTTTTGTACTACCTGGTGTAACCTTAACTTGGTATAAGTCAAGACTAGCCTGGAGCTAGTATACTAGTATAAGCTGATCTCACTGAAGACGTTGCGGGCTTGTTGCATTTCTCTGCTTTTCTGTTCAAGTCTGAAAACCTGGCATGGGAAGGTGATGGAACAAAAAAGCCTCTGGCATAGTAGTTTCAGCAAACTTCATACTTAGTAAACCTACAGCCTAAATATCTTATCTTAGTATATGCAGTTCCCAAGTGGACATGGAAGAGACATTTCAATGCCTACAATGAAGTACAAACTTTCAAAGCATTTTCTTCAAAAAGTTTACATCAGAATGAAACAATGGATTAAAGCAGGCCTTTTCCATTTGTTGCCAAGCTAGTAAGTCTTTCACAGTAAAGAAATACCAAAAGGATAGTGTGGTCTGCTTTGGCCTGGGGACATATGGGTGCCTGTCATACAGCGTAGGTTAGCTAATGGGAAGGAGAGACCCTGTGGAGATTTATGTCTAACTTGACTTGGAGCCTGACTCATAAATGGGTGAGGCTGGACAGGGTTCAGCACTTCCACCTGAAGAATTGCCTCGAGTGTCCTTTCCTGAACTAGTTTTGTTATGACAGCTTTTTATCAGGACAGCTGGGGATAGGAGCCGCGTAGTGGAATGTAATGGTTGGGACTGCATAAATCTCTGGAGGCCACCACCTTCAGGTTTTCTTTAAAACTTAGAACGAGGCTCCTGAATTAAATACTTAGAAAGCCCGCTCTCAGGGCCGTGCTGTGGGAGAATTGGCAGAACACATCTAGCCCATATACTTAATTGGGCAACCGAATTTGGGGGATTGGGAACAAAGTTATATGAATGTTGAAGGTATACGACACACTCAATAATGAGACTTGTTTCTGTAAGTTGAAGTAACAGCACCTTGAGGGTCCTGTTTCCTCTTGCAGTGCCATCAAAGGAACTGGTTTGCTCCCTCCCATCTCAGTATGAGGGAGGTTTATTCAAGCTGCTCACCAGGTTAAAATGAGGTGAAGACAAAGAGGGGTTGGCACTGGGTAGTGCTGCGTTGATGCAGTTTGATGACAGCTTGCGGATTCCTAGAGGTGGGGTCTGAGAGGTGGAACAAGGCTGCTGGGGTATTCCTTGGTAAAGAAGTTGTCAGAATACCATTATAGGGAGTTCTATATGGGGAGAAATAGGGGTAATCACCAAAAGTCCACACACCCTCTTTTATATTTAAGTTTAGAATTGGAACCTACTAAGTAGCAGTCAGTCTTGGGTTCTGGATATAAAGCAGTGACCAAGAACTTCAAGTATCTAGTGTTCCCATACAAGTCTTTTTATACTGTAGCTTCATGAATCTCTCGTGTTCCATCTCATTTCTGCTTAATCTGTATGCACCCTGTACTTGTCTCAAATAACTGTGAATCCCCTAAATCAAGTGTGTCAAACTCATTTTCACCGGGGGCACATCAGCCTTACGGTTGCCTTCAGAGGGCCGAGTGTGATTTTAGGGCTGTATAAATGTAACTTCTCCTTAACTGGGTGCAAGGAGCTGGCACTGACACCGGGTAGAAACAAGGTGCCCTGCGGATAAAACAGGCTGCCAGTCTGGATTCGGCCAGTGGGCCTGTGTTTGACACCTGTGCCCTAAATTCTTTTGTGTCTCTGAGTCTTTATACATGCAAATCTAATTTCCTTAGTTTTCTACTTGTCCTTCAAGATTCAGGTTCAAGACACACATCTTTCTTTATGCCCCAGACCCGCTTACTTATTTGCAGTTCCTCTTTTCCAGTATTATTGTATTTGAAACACTGCCGTAACACTTAGACTTTTCTCTGCTAGAGAGGAAAGGACATGTGATCTCTCAGACCTCAGTGCCTCCTGTGCAGTTTAAGGTATACGTCACCTGACTATATGCACAGACACTGCCTTTAACCCTCTAAGCTTAACTTGTTTCCAGGAAGTAGGGGGTAAAGCAAAGAAGGGAAAAGACCATGACCATACTGCTCTTTCTCTTAAGCTTGTACTTCCTTATTTTCTCTGTAAGTACTTTTGTGAAGCACTTAGTAGTAGCACTATCAATTATGCCCCCAGCCTCATCGTTTTTTTAAGTTTTGTTTTCCTGTTAGTCCTAGACAAAATTTTTTTATTTTTATGACTTCACAAAGGAGACTCTTCTGCACAAATACATATTTAACATAAAAATGAAAAAGGCAGCGTTCAGTGGGTGACTAGAAGCATTGGACCTATTTCTTAGCCACAAGGCATATATTAAGGAAAGTGGTGAGGGTTATGGTATAGGTTTTTAATTTAAGGTTTTGGCTCTTCCTTGTTATGAAAACGGGTATAAATTTGACTTAGTCACTAGACTAAGAAAACCCATATAGATAATATTTGTTCAGTGAATGAGATGATGGGGCTAATGAGGAAAGTTAAATCTTTTTCCCGTGCAGTTGAGCTGTGAACCAAGGGATGTATGGGGAAACTCGGGCAAAACAGGGTGGCTTTAGGAGGATGTAAGTACAAATGATGGAGGGTTTAGTAGCAGTGGAGATGTCCCTTAGGACTTGTTTATATTCAGTAACTAGAGGGACTGCTACTGAAAAGCTTCTATAAAAGAATAATATATGGATATAAGATTGTTGATCAGTAAACATTGAGACAAAATTTCCATTTTGAAAACTTAGAGGGAAATTTGGAAAGTATGGAATAATATTGCCTATTTTGTAGTGGAATGTGCTTTTTTAATGTAAGGCCTGGGTTTCCCTGGGGGCAATTTTGCAAATATTTAAAGGGTCTTTTTGCCCTGCAGGGGTGGAATACAGTGGAGCCCTACCTGTTAGTAGTATGCATATATAACTTAAATTTTTTAGAGGCAAGTTGCAAAAGGTCTTACAGCCTAGAGATAAGGAAGACCTTGTGAGAAATCTTGGTAGAGATCTCAAAAACAATTTGCATTCTAAAATGAAATGAAGGTTTTCTCATTATGGGATCTTTTCTAAAGAGAGGCATCCACCTACATATTTCCTATTAAATGAGAAGGTGGGATCAATAGAATTTGGAGATGGACTGTGAGGGAAAGGAAATGTCACTTATAGCTTTATAGGTGATGTCTTGACTTAGAGGAAGAGCTGGTATGATGAGAGAAGGAAATGATGAGTCCAGTTCAGAAGCAGCCGTATGGAGGTTTCCTATAGGCATCTGGACTTAAGGATTTGGAAGTTTAGAGAAGATTGGGCTGGGGTAAGAATCATTCTTATGAAGTTAGTTGAAGATGTGGGGGTGGGGGGAATATGGAGAAAAGATTAGGCATGTTCATGTAACATATGTATTAAGAACTTTCTATGTTGGGAACATGGCAGTGAACAAAGATAAAAATCCATGAGCAAAGATTAACCTCTATGCAATAGTAAATGTTATTTACTATTTACTTACTATTATGAACAGAGGAACAGAGGCATGAGGAAAACCAGGTAAAACTGTGTCCCTATAAGTTGAAAAGTGAGAACTTCAGGAAGAGGTGGTTAGCACTACCAAATTCTGGAGTGATGTCAGATAAAAGAAAGACATGGTCTCTGCATTTAGCAACAAAAAGGTAATTGTGTAACCTTGATGAGTACTTTGGAGTAGTGGGAGTGGAAAAGACTTCAGTGGGTAAGTGGAATTAATGGGAGGTTAAGAATTGGTGGCATCAAATGTAGACTTGTATATCAAAAAAATTGGCTGTTTAAGGAAGAAAAAAAAAACTAGAGAGGGGGCAGGATTAAGGGAATTTGCCTCATAAATGTCATAATTTATATTTAAATGAATCAGTAAAGTTCAACATGTATAATTTTTTTAAAACTCTGTGAAGTCAATACTATAAACCAAGAAATAGCTGATAGAAGTTTTGAAACAAACAAAAAATTAACAAATTCTTGCTCTCATAGAGTCTATATTCTGATGAAAAGGAGGACGTTAGAGGATCTTCCTATGTAACAGCAAACAAATTAAAAAAATAATTAAATACATATCCAAATGATCATATCACTAACCTTATGTTCTTTGGTTACTTAAATACCAAACACTATGGACTGGCTTCATGATGTAGGAAATGAATGGGATATAATAGCTATTCCCATTTATAATTAGTTATTTTTAGTATGGATATTGGTATCTCTGAGTTCATTAAAAAGGTAAGAACTTTTTGATTTTGTTTTTTTTACTCATCTGCATCTTTCATGACACATCCCAAAATTGGTATCATCTCCTCTTCTACGCAGAGTCAGAGACTAGTCAAAGGCTTTTATATCGTGTTTATTCCTCATCACTTACAAAACCGAAACAGTATCCAGATAGTATCTGCACAGCTTTCAGCCCTGCACCTGAACACAGGAGTGTCCCGTCATTCAGATGGTTATGAGTCAGATCGTGCTCCTAGTGTGCAAAGACTAGGAACACCCAACGGGGAGGAGAGTTCTGCAGTTATTTACTTGTAATTCTTGGAGTCAGACTGTTCTGATATTCAGAAGTTTTGAGATTTTAAGGAAGAAATACAGTACAGATATAGTAAGTAATACCCCTTTTGGGGTCCTGGGCAACGTCCTCTAATTAAACACATTAATATTTCTGCACCACATCAAGAATCCCATGAAGTCTCAAGGTGGCATATGTCAGATTTTGCCGCCAATTGAATTTGCCACAAGGTTAAAAAGAAAAATCTTTATATTTTCAGAGCTCTTCAGATTTCAGAACTGCAGATAAGTGTTTGTCACCCTGTACCTGGTGACTTCTCCTGAAAGAGATGGCAGTGTGTTGGCCTTTTTATTTTCCTGAAATTGTGAACCATGCTAAAGTCAACTTACATCGTTTTCCGTATGTGGCATATCATAGGGCAAATTTCTAACTCATATGTACATATCCAAAGCAAGGAAAAAAAAAATAAGAAAACAGTTTCCTTAAACAAAGCGGTTTTCCTTTAGTACAGACAGGGAAGGGCTAGAGCAGTCTTGTCATTCATGCTTAAGAACTGTGGCCAGTCTGCCGCTCTGCCTGTTCCTGAGGAGGAACACCACTCTTGGGAAGGGGTCAGCGCTTGGATTCTGTTTGTGGGTTTTCCCAAGGACCCTATCCTCCCATTCCTTTTTTGTATTTTCACTTTAATTTTTTTGCATTTAGAACAAATTTTTAACTAGTTTGACTGTTAGTTAATATTATCATTCTCTCCATTGGACATCTAAGAATTGGGGTGTTTTTAACTGCATTACATTGTTTGAAGTTTGCCAAGCCTGCTGTTACTATGTAGAGTGCAGAAGGGCAAACTATAGGGAATCCACTTTCTTTTCAACAATTTTATGATAGTATATTTTGTTGAGTTCCTCCAGCCTGGGTTGAGGACTCCTAAGGGACAATGGTAGATGGGTTCTACTAAATTAATATAGAAAATAGTGCATTTCAGCCATTGGTTGAGCATTTTCTCATTTTCTGAATTTTTGAGATAATTGTAGAATTTGTAGTTTCAGTTTCCAGTTAACAGTTTAAAGTCCTTACAAATGTTATTAAAATTTTTGATTTCTGATGCTTGGTAAAACTGATAGAAAGATTATCATTTTTAAATTGCATGTCCTTATTATAGAATCTCTTCCTTGCTCAGGAGAGTAGGTGTGATTTTGCTGAGTTGCTTACTTGTGACAAGGAGAGAGAAATTTAATAATTCATCATAAAATCCTCATAGTGGTGCTAAGGAGAGCAGTGAGAGCTATAAACTCTAGATAAATTGCCCTCTTTGCAGGAATTTCCAATTAGTCCAAGTATCAAGCATGCACATGGCGAACTCTCAGAATTTCCCTAGAGGCGTATTCTGTGTAAATCTGGATGGTGATAGAACTTTATACATTTTTTTTTCTTTTGTGAGAACTGCAGTAGCAGTCTGCCTTAAAATACTGTTAATTTCACACTTACTGTTTGGGACATGGAAATGTAACAAACTACTTGATTGCCAGAATATTATTTGGGTGATGATGGTCGAAGGGTAGAAAGAGAAAATTTGACACTGATCAGAAAGAAAACTCATTAAATTTAAACAAGTAAGGTAAATCTGAAATAAAATACATAGGAAAAAAACATTTTTTAAAAAATGTGTTGGTTGGTTAAGAAAAACCAGATTTAAGATTGAGGGGGGATTTCAAAGGAAAATGCTAAATCTTGCACAAAAGAGTGAAGTGATTTGTCTCGTATTATATCTAGTCATAGTGACTTCTAGGTATGCTGACTAAATAAAGGTATCTTTAAAATTATTATTATGGATGTTTAAAATGAAGTAGTGTCTCATATTAACATCAAAACTTTGGCTATCTGGGATTTTGGAAGAATCATCAGTTTCGGATAGGAACATTTTCGGGATAGTAGAGACCATACCTGTTTACATTGTGTAACGTGCCAGTTTGGTGTTGATTTACTAATGTTGGCATTTTCATTGGGCTGGAGTAGTAGATAGTTTTGGCATTTAAACTTTTTTTGAATTTTAGCTCTGCCATTTACTAGCTGTAATTTATTTGGACACATTGCTTCAAATTTCTGTACCTCCGTTCTCCCATTGAAAAATAAGACCAAAAGGTACTTGACCAGCATGGCTCAGTTGGTTTAGCGTTGCCCAGCAAAGCAAAAGGTCACTGGTTCGATTCCCAGTCAGGGCACATGCCTGGATTGCGGACCTGGTCCCTGGTTGGGGCGCCGGCAAGAGGCACCTTATGGATATTTCCCTTTCTTTCTTCCTCCCTTCCCCTCTTTCTTTAAAAAAAAAAAAAAAAAAAAAAATCACCAAGGCAGATTACATATGAGGATTTGAAAAGATTATATAATAAGAGTACCGAGTATAATGTCTTTGTAGATGCAATAATTTATCATTACTCATTATTGTTATCTTATTCTGAATTACACATTTTTGATTTCTGAAATAGGAAATGTAGTTAATTAGTTAATCTCTGGATGTCTTGGGAACATTAAAGACTGTAGGAATCCGTAAAAGAATGCTGGTAATTCTGATACTCTAAATCCCACCCAGTTCCCGTTTTTTTTACACAGAAAACCATGATGTGAATATGATAATTGTCAGCAAGTTTACAATCTTACTGGATTAGAAAGGGTTCTCTTCCATTATTTTGTTCCCAGTGTAGAGATAAGAACTTCGGATCACCTTTTTTTTTTTTTTTTAGAAAGAAGGCTGAATAGATGATATTAATCAATTGAGTTAGTGTTGAATTCAAGTTAACATGGGTTCTTACCATATAAAAATATCCCATTCCGGATTAGAGCAAATTGTTCAATTCAAGATCCACATATTTGTTTAGTCTCATTTATTCTATAACTGTCCTGCTCTTTCTTTTTTTGTCCTCCACACCATTGAATTGTTGGAGAAAGTGGTTCATTTGTCTTGTATGTTAAAGCCCACCAATGAGAACTCACCAGTAAGATACCTAATTAGTAGTCAAAGTTAATTTATTAATTTGCTGCAGCAAGGGAGAAAGCCTACTACTATAGGGAATCATGTGGTGCCTCAAAAGGGGTGCTTAAGAAAGGGTACTTACATTGTGAGACTGGAGGTAGTTGTCATTGTCGGGATAGGGGTGGGCATAGGATGTAAACTGGAGAGTCACTGGAGCAGTAAATGGTTCTGTCTTTATAACACATACCCTGTAACTTCTTGAGATATTGTAATTTTTACTTTAAACCGACCTATGTTTTTTAGATAAAAAAGGTAGTCTTTTTTATTTCCTGAGAAAGTTACCATATCTACTGTTCTCCATTTCTTCCTGAAAAAATGAATTCCATCAGGTTTTATTTCTCTTCGGCCTAAGGAACTTCCTTTAGCATTTCTTGTAGTGCAAGAGTATTTTTGCTGGAATCCTGGGTTAACAGTTTTTTATCTTTCAGGATTTTAAAGATTGTTCTGCTGTCTTCTAGTCTCCTTAGTTTCTGATGAGAAGTTAGCAGTAATTTCAAATGTTATTTCCATGTATGTAACATCTGTTTTATTCTCTTGCTGCTATCAGGATTTTGTCTTTATCTTTGGTTATCAGCGGTTTGACTCGACTAATATACATAATCTGTATCTATGTGTGTAAGCGTGGTTTCTTTATATTTATCCTGCCGGGGATAAATGTAAATATAAAGGCTGGATTTATCTCTGAGATTCTCTGAGCTTGATGAATAAATTTATGCCTTTCACCAAACTTGAGGAAACTTTGGCTCTTAAATTTAAAATTTTTTCTATCCCATTTTTTTCTCTCTTTTCTTGGACTTTACACATATATGAGACCTTTTGATATTATTCCACATGTCCCTGATACTGTTTGTTAATTTTTTTGGGGGGGGGGGCATTCTGTTCTTTAGATTGGATAATTTTTTAATCTTACTTCAAGCTCACTGAATTTCCTTTTTCTCCATTTTGCTGTTAAAGCTATCCAGTGAATTTTTCATTTAGTATATTTTTCAGTTCTGAAATTTCAGTTTTGTTCTCTTATATGATTTATGTTGTTATTTGGAGTTTTTTCCTGAAATTTTCTGTTTTTATTTTTTGCAAACTTGTTTTCCTATGCATTTTTGAATATGCTTTTAAAACCTAATTCCAACATCTGGGTCACCTCAGTGTTGGTATCTTTGATTGTCTTTTTTTCTTAAAATTAGGCCACAGTTTTCTGATAAGTTGAGGTTTTTTTATGTGAAGACTGCATTCTGTTACATTTGTCTGAGAAGTAGTGACTTTTTAGGCAATTAACTTGATTAGACTTAAATTGCAAATTCTCTCTTAGCTGTTCACATCTGAGTTTAGTTCTTTAATCCTTAACAGGAACTCTATTTCGTGTGTGTGTTGGTACAGGAATAGTCAGAGATTTGGGAGAATTTATAACCAGCACTTTGAGCTCCCCTTCTGTGGCTTCCTCCCATCTGGGGGTCATCTAGCAGCACATTAGCCTATCTGCAGCTGCAAATACATAGGAGGTAGTTGCTTTAGATTGAAATTATATTTTATACATTGATAAGTTTGTAAAGGCTCATGTATATTGCATGTACTAACCTTGATATCATGCTAACCATTGTAATGGAAACTTTCCTTGACTTACATCCTGTTATTCTGTACATCCCCATCCATTTAAATGGTAGCAGCCCTGTGTTACTTTATAGTGTTGAGGATATTTGTATACCTGGTCTAATGAAAGAATACTTAATTGGGTGTCCTCAAGTTAGGTTTTTACTTAGGGTTCACCAGTAATTATTACAGCTTATTAGGTCATTAAAATGACTTATCTGACCTTCAGTACTCTGATGGTTAAGAAGAAGAAATTGGCCTTGGCCAGGGTTCTCATTTGGTTGGAGCATTGTCCCATGCGTCCAAAGTTGCAGGTTCAATTCCTGGTCAGGGCACATACCTAGGTTGCAGGTTCAATTTCCAGTCAGGGCGTGTAGGGGAGATGTTTTTCTCTCACAGTGACATTTCTCAATCTCTCTCTCTCTCTCTCACTCTCTCTCACTTAAAAATCGATAAACATATCCTTGGGTGGGGATTAAAAAAGAAGAAGAAATTGTAGCAGATAATCTGTAACATCCTTTCTGGCATTCAAATTAAAATTTTTTTCTGATTCAATTATTTTGGTACTGAGTACAGTTCTTGCTATAGATTATCTACATCTTTTAATTTTATTTTCTTCTATTTCATTTTGTTTTTGTAATTGCGTTTCTATACACCATAGTAAAAGCCACTTAAATATGCAATTTTCATAAACTATAAACCACTTAGATATATAATTCCAATAGAATGCTTAAATGGCAGTTCTATGTAAACATAACATTCAGCAATTTTTCAGAAATTCCTAACATTTGTTTAACAGATGGATATTGAAAGACATTCTCTTTTAGCTTTTAACGTTGATGACTTTGTTTATTCTGAACCAAATACGTAGTTCTCATAAGTGCGTATGTCTGAAGCCTTGTGCCTTTGGTAGATCATATTAAGACTTGAATGCTATAGCATCTTATATTTTCATGCAGAGTATATTTATCTCTGAGTGACCATTACTACAAGAACACTGGCTATTTCATTCTTAGTTTATATGGGAACATTGGATAATTTATGTTCAGTGTATACAAAGTTCCTCTTATAATTGTTTCCTCTGTTCACTTGTTTTTCTTTAATAATGTCACAATACTGTTTTATGATGTAGATACAAGTATCCTTCACTGAGGACAAGCTGAATAAAGTTATCTGATAGCAGTTACTAACTTTTGTTCCTCTCAGTCATTAGAATAAAATACTTTATTGTGCATAATGTCCTTTTTATTATTTGCTCATTGTTCAGAATCTTTTCTACTAATATGTGTTCTTTATACATTATGTGGAACTATTTAAAGGTTTTTTAGATTTTTAAGTTGTTGATTATACCTCTCCCTATTGACTAACAAAACTAAGGTGGTCAAAGTTAACAAAGCATTTTTTGGTATATTTCATAGGTGACCCTTGCAGACAGAAAAAGTAAACTGTCAAGAATTCATACCATTTCGTACTTGTTATCTGGACTAGCTTAGGAGTCTGATTTATAGGATCCACTGGCAACAGAAAATGAAAAGTAGTGTGGCACAGATAAAGGTAAGTGTGTGAAACTTATGATAAAAAAATGAAGTTGTAGTTAATTACCTATCCCTTAAACAAAAATGCATGTATAGAACTTGGACATTGAAAGCAGACAGTTGAGTGGCACACCTCTAACCTACACAATTTCAAATGTACATACTTGGTCAAATGGGAGTAATAGTGTTTGAAAGGACGGTTGAGAGAACATACAGGATGTGTGTGTGTGTGTACATGTATACACACGCATTAGTACCTGCATCAGTCAACAAAGTGTGTGTGAATGGGCACATGAAAAAGAAAAATAGTAACAGCCGGAAATTCCACCATTCTTCTTAAAGAACATGCCTTCTTCAATGAGCATGCAATAAACTGTGTCCTCAATTGGTCACAGTTCCTGCAGATCTGTCTAAGGGTGAGCCTTTTGTTGCATATTTCACATGTGTAAGTGAGCTCTTTATCCTTGTGCTCTCCTGTAGACATTATATATTCATTCAACAAATACTTGCTGAATTCTTACTATGTCTCAGTGACTGTTCTAACTACTTTGGGTAAAAAGGTGAACAAAACAGGAATCCTTGCTCTCATGGAGTTTGTATTATAGTGGGAAGAGACAATAAATTATAAAACTTAAAACGTAAGTAAGTTATGTCAGAGTGTTAAGTGCTAGACTTGTGTTTATGAAAAAAAGAAATGGGTTAAGGTTAATCAGCATCATTGGAGGTTGCAATTTTTAATAGGGAAGGCCATTGAAAAAGTAGCCATTTAAGCAAAGACTTGAAGGATATGAGGGAGTTAGCCATGGAGATGTCTGGGGGAAGCATGTGCCAGGCAGAGGGAACAGCATGTGCAAATGCAAAGAGTCTAGCATGGCTGCAGCAGTTTATGAAAAAGGGAGCATAGTAGAGGGTGAGGGCAGAGCAGTCTAAGTCCAACTGCTTTCAGAACGGTTTCCCTGCTGCGGGTGGACTTAGTGGGAGAGCAAACCATTCCACTTCTTTTTCTTTTCTACTTCATGGATCTATAAGCAGGCACATCACTTCCTGGGTCTCAGAGTGATTAAAGGAGAAGGTGTGTTTTTATTTAATTATAAATCTAGGCACTTCTCCTTTCCACTTCTCTGTGAGCTCTGTACCTGTAACCCTTCTTTAAAGAGAACCAGTAGATTGTGAGCTCCTGAACAGTAGGCACTGGGTAGAATACCTGGTGCTTGCTAAGTGCTTAATAAACTGAATTGATAGACTTACAGACTAAGGCAGGCTCTGCTGCCATCATTTCTAAATTCTCAACTGTGAGAAGACACATTGTCCAGCCTTCCTGCTAGGTAGACATCCCATCTGTGCTTACATATCTCCTTTGGCAGAAGGCTCCCCATCTCTAAAGGTAGCCCCATCTGTCAGTAGACAACTTTTATGTGTAGTTAACTGAAATCTGCCTCTTTGGGACTGATACTCATTGGTCCACTGGGACTCAAACAATTAATTAATTGTAAGCCTAGTAAGTGGCAGATTGTATTAGGAGCTGGGGACATAAGGAGATGACCTAGTGTGGAACTGACTCTTGACTGAGCCATGTTAGATTAGGGCACTCAGATTAGACTGATACCTTTTATACAGAGAGAGAAGTGTTTAATCACTCTCAGAGTCTTCTTCCTGTTCCTCTTAGACTATGCTTCTCCACCTTTCCCTCTTGTGTTCCTTGTGGGTCCTCTTTGATATCCCCTCCACCTAGGAGTGGGTGTCTTCAGTCAGTACATCCTTTACACTTAGTGTAGTGGCTTGGACCTCCTAGTCAGTTCTCAGTTTATTTTATTTTAAAAAAATTTTTTTTATTAATTTGAGAGAAAGAGATGGAGAAGGAAACATTGCTTTGTTGGTCCACTTATTTATGCATTCATTGGTTGGTTCTTGTATGTGTTCTGACCGGAGATTGAACCTGCAGCCTTGGCACATCGGGGTGATGCACTAACCAGTTGAGCTAGCTGGCTATGGGCCACTTCTGAGTTTAGTCTGCCTCCCTCTGTCTATCTTGCTAGCCACAAGCAGGTTCACTATCAGGTCGGACCCAGTGTTACCTCAGGTGAAACTCAGATCTTCCCTTGATGTGCTGAGGATTCATGTGTAAAGTTCAAGAGATCTGAGCTGAGGATTCCTTGTTTTTCCATTGAGTCTTACTGTAGCTTCTTTGGGTAGCTAGAAGCAAGCTCCCTACCTCCTTCAGCCCCTCCTGTCCCTTACTCTTGAAGATTTGTCCCCTGAGCCTAATAGATGCTCAGAGCCTCTGGACCCAGGCTCCCTGCTTCATTCACCTAGTTGTATGCTCTCTGTGTTGGTAGACTACAAGTGATTGCATGATGTACCGTATTTGTTTTGCTAGATGAACAACTTAGAGAATTTTTAAAGGTAATTTTGGCAATATGTTATTTTCAACTACTGCTCTGATTTACAATCTAAACCATGATAAAGGAAATTGAGAAATTCTGGTTATTATTATTTGAATCATACCTAAAAATGATTTCTCACTTAGTGAAATCCTATTCAGCAACTAAAGGCCAGTTCAGGTCCCCCTTACCCTCTGTCATCCCTCCGTACTCTGTAACATAGTGGTTGTGCCATACTCCAGATCTCCTGCTAGCACTTACCATGTGGGCCAGTCATCTGTTAACTTGATCGTATTCATGAAATCCCTATTCACGACTTCAATATTTTTGGTTTCTCCTTCTTGTTTACAGCAGATGTTGCGGAGATGTGTTAAAGATCATTAGCACAGAATTGAGGCCATCTCCCTAATGTAATCAAAATAATTGCACTGCTTTGTAAAAAAAAAAATAGATTTTGCAGTTTTATTATCTCTTTCTCTTTACGCCTTCTCTTTCCTCTTCCTACTCCTTCTTGTTTTCTTCTTCTTCTTCTTCTTCCTCTTCCTCTTCCTCTTCCTCTTCCTCTTCTCTCTCTCTCTCTCTCTCTCTCTCTCTCTCTCTCTCTCTCTCTCGGCAACATGTAATCTGATATGTTTAATTTTGGAATACTTTATAACCATCTTTTTCCTTTAAGATCATAAATTCCTTGAGGGCTTTTCCTATCTTTTGTATGCTTCAGAGTGTCTACACAGGAAGGGCTTTGTCTTACAGTAAATCATCAGTAAATACTATGTTTGATGTTACCATGAAATGAATGAATCTTGTGCTCCATATTTGGCTTAAAATATTGAAGTCAGGTTTTATGGAAACCTATGTATACATGTTGAACATTTCTACTTCATTGTGTTGCTAAGTGAAAGAATCTTAAAACTTTCTTATACACATTAGAAACATGGTTTTAAGATGGTTGCATTGAGTATAAAATAACCTAACTATGGCTACTGTAAATTGTAAATTTGATCACATGCTTTTTCACTTACATAGGTGAATCTGGTTTGTGTATACTATTTGAAAAATTCACTAGTTAATGAGGCTGGGAATTGTGATAATGTTAGACTAAAACTTCTATTAATACATTATCATAAAATAAGAGGAAGCTTGAGCAGTTGTTTATATTTCTATGCAGTATAATTTTCTATTTTTAAATGTACCTTTTTCCCCTTAAGGAGACAAGGATGTAAGTATACAAAACACATTACTCATTATTTGTTGTACTTTTTCTTAGATTTCAAGATCAAGATACTTTTAAAAAATTACTATTTTTCTTAGGTTAATGAAATTATTTTAATTTTGTTAAAAAAAACTTATCAATATAAATGTTGACCAGTGCTATAAAAAATTCACCTACTTATAGAGACAAATATTTTGGCTTCTTAAATATATTTGGATTTTTAAGTTAGGATATGTTCCCAAACTAGATGGTTCATATCTCTGTCTCCTGTGACATGTCTCTTCAATCTCATGTTATATTGAAGTTACTTGTATGTCAGTTCTTTTTCAAAGGATTTGACATAGGAGCTGTATCTTTCGAATCAAGTCTTTCAAATCCTTAGAGCTAATGTAGTGCCATACATATCAGACACTCAAATAATTACATTTGCCTAAAACAAAAAAATATCATAAATATATAAAAGTTTGTTTCTTCTGGGCGTTTATTTTATCTAGATTCTTTAACCTGGACTAAAGTTGTGGTTATTATAAATCAAAGGAACTAAGGAGATAAGTTCAGTATTGAGACTTGGGCATAACCACAAAAGCGAGCTCTTGCTAGAAAACGTCTGGCCCTTAGTCATGTATTTACCAAAAGATAGCTTTGATCTTATTTTTCAACAGGAGATGTCTTTATAAAAATGGTATTCTATAAGTTTATAATTTATATAAACTTAATAAGTAAAATATCATCCAAGTGGCATTGAAAATTTGAAAATATTTTCATCTACCTTAAATTTTTTTGGTTAAAAAGGGTATTTGCTCCATTGTGAAAACAGATTTTTTGAAGTAATTACTAAAGCACTTCCAATTTTCTGAGATACATATTTCACTGTGTATGTATTTTTTAACATAATTTTTTAAATGCTTCCTCTTTTTTTCCCCTTTGAAAGCATTCTTCAGGTCATGACAGAAGGGAAAACAGTAATTCATATCAGAGGACCGTCTCTCCAGAGGATAGGTAAACAGTTTTCTGTGATATGAATTCAATTTAAGTACTTTATAATAAGCTTAAGAAATTACTTAGCTCTTAGGTTTCTAATTTTAGTTTGAACAGCTGCTTTTTTATGGTTTTATAAAGAATATTATTTGAGTGGGCTTGGGGACAAATTATTCTTTTTTTAAAAAATTAATGTTTCTTATTGTTGTTCAAGTATAGCTGTCTTCATTTTCCCCCAACCATGCCCCCCACCCCACCCTCGAAACTACCCCCTTTGGCTTTGTCCATGTGCCCTTCATACTTGTGCCTTGATGGCCCTTCCCCTGTTTTCCTACTTTATCCCAATTCCCCCATTCCCTCTGGTCACTGTCAGTTTGTCCTTCATTTCAGTGTCTCTGGTTATATTTTGCTTGCTTGTTTGTTTTGTTGATTAGGTTCCAGTTATAGGTGAGATATACCACTGCTGGGATTATACCATAAGAATCCTGAAACACCAATTCAAAAGATCCTACATACCCCTGTGAAGCAGCACAGTTTACAATAGCCAAGTGCCAGAGGACAAATCATTCTTGACTGACTATTCTAGAACTTTCTAGTAAATGTAGATTTTAAATAATTTTTTAAGTGAGAGTGAAGAACTTTACTATCTTCAGTACAAGATAGAATGAGTGTTAAAATGGAAAATTGAGTTAAAATCATATTATTTTGAGGTGTTGCTTTTACTGTTACTACTATCCTTTACCTTTAAATAGGTCTTTTATAGTCTTTAAAATATTTTTTATATATCATCATAATCATGTTAAGATCAAAGATCAGAAATATCACCATTATAGTCATTATGCATTCATATGGGACTTCAGTTATTTCACTTAGTAAACTGTGACCATTAAAAATAAGTTATGAAGGGAAAAACACTTTCTAAGCTTTCTTTCAGTTCTCTAATCTCTTCCTCACTTCATATGCGCTTTCTTCTTATTCCACTCTGCTGTCTCTAAAAACCTTTGTTTAATGGACAAATTAATTACCACGGTTTGCAACTACTTACCATCTTTCATCAGTTACCTACTGTCTATTAAAAAAAAGAAATCTCTCTACACATAGGTCTATGTGTGTATATAAATTAATCATAGACATATATATAAAATATGGATTGTGTTAGTATATATTTATTATGTCGGTGCGTATTTAACTTCTCTTGAGGTTCTCTTATTGTATTGACTCTTAAGATTCAATTAGCAGATCTTATACTACTCATCCTTGTTTGCTAGTAATTTTAATTCATTATCACTGCTGTCCAAAAACGCAATTTCAAGATTAATAGCTAATAAAGTCTTTTGCAGTGGAGTTAAACTGGTCTTTATAGAGACCACTTGATGACATTGGTCTCATTTGTTCAGTGTCCTGATAAAACGAGTAGATACAGACTAAGCAGAAGTCATTTGCAGGGTAGACTTCATGCTAACTGTGTATGATACCTGTATATCCTTTACTAAGTACAGTGTGAATCAGGATGACAAGTTTGGTTAAGTGAATTCCAGCATTGGTTTTGTTGTACACAAACTGAAATCTTTTATAATCAAGACTGAATGAATGGGTATCAAAAATGAGCTCTTAAAGATAATTTGATAACACATTTTTTAGCCATAGAGTTGTTTTACATTGTGAATATATAACTTTCCTAAATATAACTTAGTTGTTTTCAGCTTTGGTTTTCTTGTTTTCTGTATTAGATATGCAGAACAAGAAAGATCCCCTCGGGATAGAGATTACTTTGATTACAGCAGGTCAGACTATGAGCGTTCAAGAAGAGGACGTTCTTATGATGGTAGCATGGAGTCAAGGTTAGTATTGGAAATTTTAACTATAGAAAAAGTATATTTGGCTCTGGCCAGTTAGATCAGTTGGTTAAAGTATTGTCCCAGTACACCAAGGTTGTGTGTTCGATCTCTGGTCAGGGCACATATAAGAAGCAACCAATGAATCCATAAAGAAGTAGAACAGCAAGTCAGTGTTTATCTCCCTCCCTTTATCTCTAATAATCAGTAAATTTAAAAAATCTGCCCTGGCTTGTGTGGCTCAGTGGATTGAGCACCGGCCTGTGAACCAGAGTCGCTGGTTTGATTCCCAGTCAGGGCACGTGCCTGGGTTGTGGGCCGGGTCGCCAGTAGGGAGCGTGCGAGCAGCAACCACACATTGATGCTTCTCTTCCTCTCTTTCTCCCTCCCCCCCCCTCTAAATAAATAAATAAATAAAAATTTTGAAAATCTTTGTAATGATAATATGAAACGGCTTTTACTTACTGTATTTATATAACTCGTGGTAGTACAGAGCATGAGCAGAATGATCTGAGTTTCCAAGGCAGTACACGTAAATAATAGCTAAGTGGACAAACCCTTCTCTAGGGAAAAGTAATAAAAAGCAAGGATTTCCCTTTCCTGTTCTTGGTAGTTCTATGATTATTTTAAAAGTGTTAGCTTAAGAAAGGATGCTCACCTACATTAATAGGGAAGAGTAATTGTGGTTAGGAAATGGTTGATTTTCTTTGAAAATTGTCTCAAATAAACAAACTTCTGATGTTCTGAGATTTCTAATAAAAATACCAGTTGTGTCAAGAATACTTTCAAACATTACATTTTCTACAAAAATTTTCCTCTTAAATCATCAGTATTGGAAATAAACTCTAGTTTCTCTTTTATATGATTCATCATCTGTATCACAGGCCATTTTGTCTTCTTGAAACACTATTTTCTTGTCACTGTCCCACTCAAAAGCTAGTAATGATTCCTCAATATAAAAAAGTTAGTGTGTTGCTGAACTTGTCCTTTCAACTACTATTACACAGGATTCTTTATTGTTTCCGTACTGTTCTTTTCACTCTGGCCTGGACACACTTGCTCAGTTTTTCAGTAGTTATTCTGTGTACTACTACTTGCAGAAAGCCAGTCTCCCTTCCCTCTCCCTCCTCCCCTTCTTGCCCTCAATATAAATTCTGTCAAGTGTTGAAGACCCAATTTACATTACCTTTTTTCTGTGAAGCACTTTGTCACCATTCCAAACCACTTCCTTGTCTGAATTTCTGGGACCCACTTATGGTTTCACTCATTTGGTATGCAGAAATACATTTAAGAATGTATTTCATATTGTCTTTTCACCATTTTCAAAAATCTAATGTTACAGAATTAGGGACCGAGAAAAACGCAGAGAAAGAGAAAGAGAGATGGATCGGAAAAGGTCCCGGAAATCCCCATCTCCTGGGAGAAGAACCCCAGAACCATCGGTAACCCGGAGTTCCTCTGCTCAGGATGAACCTACTGCAAAGAAGAAGAAAGATGAACTGGATCCTCTTCTTACTCGTACTGGTGGCGCATATATTCCTCCTGCAAAGCTCAGGATGATGCAAGAACAGATTACAGATAAAAACAGGCATGTTGATTTTCACTCAAGTATACAAGGCAAAGATACCCTCATTGGGAAAAAAAAAAAGTGAACTATGGTGTAATTAACCTTGACTGTTGAGAATTTACGTTAGTCCACAATGATGATAGAACCCTCAAATCAGACTTGTTTCCTTTTTTACTCCATAAGCTTCTTTGGCGCTTTCATACTATTTGTCCTGACATTAGCTCATAACTTCTTTATTTTTTTATGCATATGAATTTAAAAATTTGAGGAAAGATACTTAACTCTTTTTACATTATTTCTTCCCTAATTGCATGCTTGCATATAAGTAGTGTCTATTTTTCCTGGATAATCAAGTATTGATATTTTTGACCTAAAATGAATCTTTTCAGTTTGACCAAACCAGGAGTTGGCATACTTTTTCTGGTAAAGGCCAGATAGTAAACACTTAAGGCTTTGTTTATTATTCTATCTCTGTTGCAGCTACTCAGCTCTGTTGGGAATACAGCCATAGATGATATATAAACATATGAGTAGCTTAGTTCCAATAAAGCTTTATTTACAGAAACAGACTACAGCCTGTGGGCTGCATTTGGCTCGTGGGTATAGTTTGCCAACCCCTGTACTAATCCATGAAGCTAAGTAGACAATTTTCTCTTTTCCTTCCTTTTCTTAGGCCATAACATCTTAAGACTGTAATGTTTTGCTACACTAAGGCAAATAATCAAAATTCATATATGAACATTTACATTCAAAATACTTCTCCTTCCCTTTTTCAAAATAATTGGGATGTTGAGGCATTATATAGGAAAGTACAGCTAAGTTTTTAAGACCTTTTTCTCTAATGGAAAGAGATACCATCTAGGTAAAGTATGGTTCAAGATTGAAATGGTCACTCAGTTGCCAGGTAGTTAGTAAAAAGATTGGGCTAGAGGATAGCTGTACTTGAAGAGAAACGGATTCTAGGTGGGCCAAGAAAGTGTTCCTACATCTTCCCTGGATTTTTTAATGGCAGCTTAAAAGTACTTGAGAACTTTATATAAACAAAATTAAATTTGTTTCAAGAATGAGCTTGTAATAGAAATGTCATATAAAATAAAGTATAAAAGTTTGAAGTAAAGTAAAAAAATATGTGCTAGAAAGGGATATTAGATAACATTAAATTTAAAACTCGTAAGGTTCTCTTTATGTGTCATGTTCCAACACTTGGTAGTGATGCCTGGGGTTTTATGTGGAGAAGAGATTTGGAAATGGCTTCTGTGGTTTGTGGGAGCTTCATGATCATGCAGGCTTGTAGCTCTCGTAGAAAGCAGTAGTGACAGCCTTAGTGAGAAGTATTCACTGTCTCCAATACAGTCCAAAGCAGTCCTAATTGTAAAAGACCAGAAACATTGTTGTTAATCCAAGTCTTTTTATGAATAAAGTGGACAGTCAGCAGTAAATGAAATTTTAAGTAGATTCCTCAAAGATAGTTATTAGGTTTACCACCACTTCTTGTTATTTTATGCGTTAAGAAGCACAGAGAATACTGTATCAAACTTTTGGTCCTTGCTGTTCATGTTTTAAAAACACTTCAGTATGATTGTTATTCTTTGTAAACCTATGTATTTGTATATATTATCAGCTTCATCAGAGAGCTATATGTAAGGAAAAAAAGACTGCATCTGAAATCATATTTCACAGAGAAATAATTATAAAAACCATAGAATTTTAGAGCTTTAATATTAAAAGGCTTTTGCAATGATTACATTCAACCAAAGATACCCAATTAGTCTAAAAAATTTACCTAAGATCTTAGTTAAAAAAGAGTATAGCTGACATTCAGCTGGTATAGTATGAAATTACTGCATAAATGTAGAGATGTTCTTTAAAATATTTAGAACAGTCTTTCAGCCTCGTGATTTCACATTTCCCTCTTTCCTATAATCACTTCTTAATATTGTAGTTTAAAACATTTAATTTTTTTTCTGTCATGCTTTTACAAATAGAGATATAATAAAAATTTCCTTTTTTAGGTTTATATGTGGGTGTTTCAGATAATTATTTGAAATAAAAATAATAGCTTTTATTTTAAAATGTTTTCTTTCAAGACAAGTTTTCATGAAGTATAATGTAAAGTAAGCACGTATTGAATCTGACTAATGAATTAAATGTTGTAAATTGCAATATACATGATCATAAGAATAAGAGATTGTCCTTACATATCCTTAGTAGTCATATGTTATTAAAGGGAAGTAGTCTGTATATAAACATTATATGTACATAAAAGTCAAATAGCTTCGGATATAGTATATCTGTTTATTTAGTAACATTTTACTGCATTTCGGGGTCATTTTGTGAAAATCATGTTAAAAATAAAAAACTAAGTATTTGTTATGTTCTTATTATAACCTCTTACTATTTGATTGTTGTCTTAGTTTTAATTTTTATTTAAATGTATTCATTTTAGCTTAGCATACCAGAGGATGAGCTGGGAAGCCCTAAAGAAGTCAATCAATGGTCTTATCAACAAAGTCAACATTTCTAATATAGGTATTATTATTCAAGAACTTCTTCAAGAAAATATAGTTAGAGGAAGGTAAGCATCAGCTATTTTATTTATAGTATATATCATACTAGTTCTTTTTATTTTTTTATTTTTTAAGTATATTTTACTGATGCTAGTACAGTTGTCCCAATTTTTCCCTCTTTGCTCCTCTCCTCCCACTACCCCCTTCACTCCCAACAGTTCCCCCCCCCACCTTAGTTCATGTCCATGGGTCACGCATATAATTTCTTTGGCCTTCTCCATTTCCTACACTATTCTTAACATCCCCCTGTCTATTTTGTACCTACCAATTATGCTTCTTAATCCCTGTACCTTTTCCCTCCAATCTTCTCCTCTCCCTCTCCCAGCTGATAGCTCTCCAAATGATCTATGTATCTATGATTCTGTTCCTGTTCTAGTTGTTTGCTTAGTTTGTTTTTGGTTTTCTGGTTTAGATTCATTTGTTGGTACTTGTGAGTTTATTGTCAGTTTAATGTTCATAGTTTTGATCTTCTTTTTTTAAGTCCCTTTAATATTTCATATAGTAAGGGCTTGGTGATGATGAACTCCTTTAGCTTTACCTTGTCTGGGATTCACTTTATCTGCTCTTGCTTTCTAAATGATAGCTTTGCTGGATAGAGTAATCTTGTTTGTAGGTCCTTGCTGTTCATCAGTTTGAATACTTCTTGCCAATCCTGTCTTGCGTGCAAAGATTCTATTGAGAGATCAGATTCTATTGATAGTCTTATGGGAACTCCTTTGTAGGTAACTCTCTTCTTCTCTCCTACTGCTTTTAAGATTCTCTCCATATCTTTAATCTTGGGTAATTTAATTATGATGTGTTTTGATGTGTTCCTCCTTGGGTCCAACTTGTTTGGGACTCTGTGTTTCCTGGACTTACATGTCTATTTCCTTTGTCAAATTAGGAAAGGTTTCTTTTATTATTTTTTCAAATAAGTTTTCAATTTCTTGTTCTTCGTCTTCTCCTTCCATCATCCCTGTGATTCAGATGATGGCACTTTTAAAGATGGCCTAGAGTATTCTCATTCTTTGTTTTTTTAATATCTTGTTTCTTCATTCTGTTCTGGTTGAATGTTTATTTCTTCCTTATGTTCCAAATCGTTGATTTGAGTCCCGGCTCCCTTCCCTTCACTGTTGTTTCCCTATGGATTTTTCTGTATTTCACTGAGTATAGCCTTCATTTCTTCTCTTACGCTTTGCTGTACTCAATGAGATCTCTAAGCATCCTTATCACCAGTGTGTTTTGAACTCTGCATTTGATAGGTTGGCTATCTCTGTTTCATTTAGTTCTTTTTCTGGAGTTTTGTTCTGTTCTTTCATTTGGGCCATATTTCTTTGTCTCCTCAATTTTGCAGCCTCCCTGTGTTTGTTTCTGTGTATTAGGTAGAGACACTTTGACTCCCTGTTTTGGCACACTGGTTGTATGGGGCAGAGCCTTAGATATTCACCAGGGTGGGGCAACCTGCTTCACAGCTTTGTGGCTCTAAATGTAGGGGAAGGATTGGACAGTGGACAGTGCTCCTGCCTGGCTGCTGGAGGCTTGCTCCACACTCGCCCTGTTTCCAGTCAATTTACCCATATCCCGTTTGTGACTGCCACCCTTCTAGCTGTTGCCCTGGTGGTTGTTCTGAGAGTGGGTGGGTTTGCTTACATTCTAGGACCATGCAAGCCCTTTAAACAGACTCTCCTGAACAACCAGCAGTTTCTTTTGCTGCTCCTAACCCCCACTGATTTTTACAGCCGGATGTTATGGGGCTTTATTTTCCTGGCACCGGAACCATGGGCTGTGCAGTCTGGCCTGGGGCTGGGATCACTGCTCCCAAGGTATCCCTCCTGATTTTTACCCACCACACAACACAGGAATCTGGGACTGTCACACCGCATCCTCTCCACCGTGGCTCTCCAGCTCCGCCCCTCCTGCCTTTCTGGATGAATATGGCTTCTTTAAATACTTGATTGTTGCACTTCCTTATGGTTCAATTTTCTGGCATTTCTGGGTGTTTTTGTTTTGAGGTTAGTTTTGATCCTTCTTATAGTTCTGTAAGTATGTCTCCTTATGTCTCCATCTTGACTGGAAGTCTTCATAGTATTGTTTTAAAGGAACATAATCACTACATGAATAATAATCATTGATTTATTATGCTACTTTATTTCAAAGGTAGTTGAAAATATTTAAAATGCAGTTTTTATAAAAATGTAAGCTATTAACAAATAATCTGTACTTTACTATTAGAGGTTGTGTGGAGTTTTTGCTTTTTGAGGCTTGTTGAAGCTTTGATGTGATGTAATGATTTTTGCACACTTATTTACTGAATTCTTCCAGTAATTTAAACTCATGAGGAATAGTGAATATGTATGTGTGTATATGTGTGTGTATATATGACCCCAGACCAGTTTGATTTCTAATGATTCAAAGTGAGAATGTGAAAGAAATGAGGAAGATCAGTAATAAATTTTAGAAAAGCAGAAGAGAATGACTTAGCATTTTCTATGTGGTTTTAAGTAATTGTGATGTTTAAAAGGGTTAGGAAATAGAGATTTCCTGTATTCATTCTATATATTATGTTAAAAGATCACACAATCCTGATTTCTTATCTCAAAAACCATTGAGGGTGTAACGTGAGGTATAGTATGTATTGGGGGTATACAAAGGTGACCCGAGGGCAGCCACAGTTCTCAAAAGTAGGGAGAGCTCTTTTATTTTATTGAGAAAGAAGCAGACTCAGAACAGTTATGTGGGTTGCTTAAGGTCTTATAATTCATTAGTTCTCTTTTCTCATTTTAGGCTCTAATGATTTAGTTGTCATACCTAAACATAAGAACTATTGAGACAGTGTTTTCCTGCATTTTGGCAGTCCAATAATTATTTGTCATTATATTGCTAAAAATAATTATTTAGCCCACTTCTCTCCATATCAAATGTACAGACAAACATGCTTATTTCAAATAAATTAAAGCAGAACCTTTTATTTTCCCGTCACCATTTCAGCATTATTCTCGCAGAGCTTTGTTTTTTATCTTTCATATGAGTATTCCACATCTTCATTTTTATTTCACTGAAAATAAGCTTAAAGATGGGAGCCACTCGGATTTGTCTTTAATCACATAATTTTACGTAAAATAACAGACCAAAAGTGGAAATCTTACATTGTCTAAACTTAGTACTTTTGAAGCAGGCCTTTTTTTTCTTTCACTGTTTTGAAAATATTAAATTATTTCTAAGAAGTTAAAAACTCACATTTATGACTAGATATAACAGTCAAGCTGGAGAAGAGGAATTATATTTCAAGAAAAAATTTGAAGAAAATATTGTGGTAAAATGTGTTTTATAAAAGCACAAATTGAAGTTTATTTTCTCAAAAGCAGTCTTTATTTATTAGGAAGACAAACATCCTACATAAAGTGTTATAAATTTATTCCTGATTTAGCATTTGTGATTATTTACAGAGGAATAATATTACTGGATTTTAACTGAGGTATTTATTCTTCTGATGAAGTTGGTGATTATTGTTGACTTTTTTTTCTTAAACAGAGGCCTGTTGTCCAGATCTGTTTTGCAAGCACAAAGTGCTTCTCCAATCTTCACCCATGTTTATGCAGCATTAGTTGCGATTATCAACTCAAAATTTCCACAAATTGGAGAATTAATCCTCAAGAGATTAATTCTTAATTTTCGAAAAGGCTATCGAAGAAATGATAAGGTATATATGATGGGATTATAAGTAGACTGCCACATAAGGACAGGCTAAAAAATCAGTATCAACAGTAGTGAGCAATGTTGATTTCTACATGGGAATTATTTTTTAAAATTGCATATTTCATGAGAGCTTTTCTTTGTTCTATTAAATGTCTGTGGCCAGTAATGATGAGCCACAAAAATGATGGCTATCGCTGTAGAATTATAACTATTTTGCCAGAAATGACATTCTTTCATATGTATTAGTTCTTATTATTTAACTTTAATGAAAAAATTATCCTACGTGTACATATTTTAAGTGGAGTGTGTAAGTAAGCTGTAGATGCTCTAGGATAAATGAAAATTGGTTTTAGTTTATAGATTAACTTTTTTCTACCTTCACTTTTTAGCAACTTTGTCTGACTGCTTCAAAATTTGTGGCACATCTTATTAACCAAAACGTGGTAAGTAATTATCTTCAAAGCTTGGTGCTTTTTCTTGACATTAGACCACAGGCCTGATGCACTTTAGCAACACATTTCTGTTTTTGTTTTGATTTTGTAGTCCTTGGGAAATTTGTCCTGGAAATATTTTACTTTTAAAACTGTAAAAGTACCTTTAAGGTGAGGAAGAACCATACAGTGTTTCATCAAGTTGATTTCTTAATTCTGTACATGGTTACTTAACTACAATCATTTCTTTAGAGAAAGTAATTAAATTTGTTTTTATAAAGCAATAAAGTTGGTATCTCTTCCACTGTTTTTCCCCCATGTGATATTCATGAGAAACTAATAGTATCTGATTTAAAAAACCAGGTTCCTACAACTATGTAGTACATAGAGCCATATATTCATAGATTCAGTTTATAAAATACAGTAGATTATAACTTTAATCAGCTTTAAATACAAATAATTTTTTCTTTTATTAAATTTTTGTGTTTATTTTGTATTCAGTCAGTATTTGAGAGTTTTGATTCAGTTCTATTCAACTTGAAATTAGTAAAATTTCTCTTGTTCATATTCAAAGGTTTCTTTTAATATATATTATCATATTTAATTATATCTGTAAAAGAAATTTTGAAGTCAACTTCATTCACTAACATTAAATATTATTTTATATCTTTCCTACATAGAATTGTTTCCAGTGTTTACACTTAGAAACCTTTTACATTTTACCCTAATTAGCCATACTATAACAATTTAACTTGCTGATTAAGACTATAAAAACTTTAGATGTCTATATCAGTATAGCTATATGTTTCAGTTTTTGAATGTGTATTTTACTTCTACTGGAGATACTTTTGGCATTGCCACGAAACAGTTAAAATGATAAATGTTTTAGATCTCCCCAACTGTGGTACAGGGCAGTATTTTCTTATCACTTATAAGATTGTTTGCCCCCCTCCCCAAAAAGGTAGTGTGTATTTTCACCTTGTGGTCAATGTAAAAAAAGTTAATTTCCTGAGTTGAGATTGAAACTTTTTCCCTCCCCATCTTACATAAATGTTTGATTTCAGAAAGGCTGTTATGTATGGTGGTTTTGAACATGCTTCCTAGTTCCTTTTCTTTCATAGTAAAGCTTCCCAGTAGAATGTTATTCCCATTCTACCAGGTATTGTTTATAAGTCTTAATTTTTTAATATGGCCAGTGTAAGTAGTTTGATTTAGTAAGGAGGGAGGGAGGGGATACATTCAAAACTGTCATTGCAAAGCAGAAACTAAGATATTTTCTGATAAAATAATTATGTAATTTTTCTGTCTAACAGTTGCTGATAGAATGAATTGGAAAATGGATATAAAGATTTGTGCTCATGGAGAATCACTATTCTTCATATAGTGACTATGAAAATATCTCAGATTAAAAATTAGTCATGATTTTTAACTTATATTTTGAGGTTAATTACATTTCCTGTAGATAATGTATAAGAATATTTCTTTTGGAGATAAGTCAAATTCTTAACAGATGCATAATGAAAGTAAAAGAATAAACTTATTTTGTATTTGTAGTATTTTTATATACATTAAAAACTTTGCTAATCATATATATATTATCACTGCAAAGACCAGATGTACTAACTTAAAGTTACTCTCAATGGTAGGGGTGTGTGTATGTGTGTGTGTATAGGCATTTTTCTATTCCATTATATCTTTATTCTGTTTAAGGCACATGAAGTTTTATGTTTAGAGATGCTTACTTTGCTCCTGGAAAGACCAACAGATGATAGTGTTGAAGTAGCTATTGGTTTTCTCAAGGAATGTGGCCTCAAATTAACACAAGTGTCACCAAGAGGAATCAATGGTAAGTTTATATCCTTATTTTGATACTGAGATTTTGTTTGAGTATTATAATGTTTATTGCTTCTTTTCTTTCCTGTTTAGCTATATTTGAACGCCTTCGAAACATTCTCCATGAATCTGAAATTGACAAAAGAGTTCAGTATATGATTGAGGTGATGTTTGCTGTAAGAAAAGATGGCTTCAAGGACCACCCTGTTATCCTGGAAGGACTTGACTTAGTGGAAGAAGATGATCAGTTCACCCACATGCTGCCTCTGGAAGATGACTATAATCCAGAAGATGTTCTTAGTAAGTCAGGGGTGATGGTTGGGAAGTAGGACACCAACAAATATAAACATAGAAAATAAACACTTACTTAAACTTCCAATTTACTATTTTTAAGATGTTTTCAAGATGGATCCTAACTTCATGGAAAATGAAGAGAAATACAAAGCTATTAAGAAGGGTATGTAGAATTTTATGACATAATTTATTTTGGATAAGTAGAAGCAACTTTTGTAGTTATATAATACTGATAAAAAGTCAGTGATCTGTAGATCACCGATAAATAAAATTTCTGCTGTTATTGAAGCAGTTCTCTTCACTGTTTTTTGCATGCATTATTTTTCGCTCTGATGTTTATCCATGGTATTGCTTCATTATTATTTACATAGTTTTACCTCTCCTCTTTCCCTGTGTTTCAATTATGTAACTCTTAAGTTTCATCCTTCTTAAGAAATATTCATGAATTACTAGTGGACTTTATTTGACTTCATTACTGCTTAAGAATATGTATTTTATTTTTTTTTTAAGATTTTATTTATTTATTCTTAGAGAGGGGAAGGGAGGGAGAGACATCAACATGTGGTTGCCTCTTGCATGCCCCCTACTGGGAATCTGGCCCACAACGCAGGCTTGTGCCCTGACTAGGAAACCAACCATCCACCCTTTGGTTTTCAGGCCAGCACTCAGTCCACTGAGCCACACCAGCCAGGGCAAGAATTACTACTTTTAATGATATCCAATTTAATACTCAGTTATGTACTATACTTGATTATTTCTTGAGAGCAGGCTTACAGCCTTTTTATAATATCAGTCACAGCACTTGATATCAGTGCTTCATAAACTGATAATTATTATTTGTACACCATTAGTGTATTGTAAGCATTAACTTTGGACAGACTCTGGTTTGTATTTTGTCTTTGCCAGTACTAGCTAAGTGACCTGGAAGAAGTTACTTGTTTGATGTAAGAAAAAATTTTCCTTGTTTGTATAAATAAAATACAGTGCTTTATATTGTCACAGAGCAAGTATTTAGACAATAATACCTTTTTTTTACACTTGTATCATTTTTTTCTAAAGCTAATATTCAGGGCTACTTACATATTTCCATGATAAATATATACTTACATATTATAATTATATGATGACTTTATGGGTTTATTTTCGTGAATTGTGGTTTTACCTGAGAAGTACTCGCTGCTCTGAAAGCTCCTAGGAGGAGAGAACAGAGACCTAGAACAATGTCACTCCCTTCCCTCTATCTGTGATTATTCTTAGAAGTGGAATGTTGAAGTGGAAAGCAAGGGTGTAAGATGCTTTCCATTTCCATATATTATTCTAAAAATCTGGTACAATAAATTGATTTCTCCTCTTAGATGCCAGTTTCCTCAGGGTATTTTAGTGCAACAGCCAGAAACTACATATGTTTCCAAACAGGGAGAACTCCTTAGAGCTATTTTCTTTTTTTCATATGAACTTCTTTTTCTAGTCTTCCTAAAATATGCTGAATGGTTTTATGAATTATTTATTATACATTCTATTTTTTTTTTTAAACTTGGGGATTCCCCATCCATCTCTTCAGTGTCTAGGCCATTGGCCAGTGCCAGAAAATTAGCACTGTTCTTGATTATTGCTCATAAACTCTTTGGTCTCAAGAGCTCTTGAAAATTATGAAGACTCCAAAGAGCTTTTGTTTATCTGTGTTATAATGAGTAACCTTTACCTTATTAGAAATTAAAACTGAGAATATAAAAAATGTTAAAATAACAATAATAAACCTGGTGCCTGTTAGTAAGTAACATTTTTATGAAAATTACTGTATACTCCAAAGAAATGTAATAGGAAGAATGACATATTTTTATATTTTGTACATTTTAATGTCTGGGTTAATACGAAAAAAAATTTAGCCTCACACAGATAATTAGTTCAAAAAGAAAGAAGTGTTTTAATAGCCTTTTCAGATAATTGTATATATTCTTCCTTAACACTATGCTGATATATAATAGCTAGTAGTTCCTTAAAGATAAATGATAATGTGAAACCAAATATTATGCATGAATTTTCATACTCTTTTAAATTAAAATTATTTGGCCTGTCACTTTGAATGGATATTTTATTTATGTATGATTTTGCTACATATTGCATTGGTCATTTGGAAAATACTGATTCAGTGAATTATGTGTATTTTCCAAGTGTTAACACATTAACATTATTGAAATTAAATTAACACATTAATATCAAGAAATCACATTTATTAATATTATCACCTGTTTTGACAGGAAAGTCTGAGTATTAGGCAACTATCAAGCTCACCGGGGTGGGTACAAGTTTTCCAAAATTCTAATATTTTTCTTGAAAATTTTAATTTTATCATAATGGGAAATACAGTTAGTTATTATCTTTGAAGTGACAATCTCACTTTGTATTTGAAAACGTGTGCCAAATACCTAACAACTATAGGTTGTGAGACATTCTTTGAAGTAAAAATGAAAAGAAGCTGATTTATATTGCAGTTCAAATGATTGCATAAGTATTTTTCCTTGAGATAACCATCGTCTTACATCTGTCTCTAACAGCAGTCTCTCAGATTATTATAAAGGCCTATATTCATGGGCTGAGATCTAATAAAATCAGTAATTTTCTACTTCAAGGACATCCTCAAGTGCAACTGGCTTTTCCGCTATGACAGGAGGGTGGTGGCAACACAGAGCACCACTGCTAGTGCGGTGGGCTGCTTTCATACAATTGTGCTCTGGTTACAGCAGCTTTAACTCCCGTTGCTTTTGGACCATCCTTGCAGATCAGCACAGGGAAAGGCAGATCATGTCTTCATATTATTATGAAAACAGTTTTAACCTCACAGACCACCTGACAGGTGTCAGTGATTGCCCCCACCCCCAGGGACTCACAGACCATACTTGGAAACCACTGCTTTCTTCAGTAATTGAAATCCAGTTGTCATTGCCTAAGTGAATTGAGTAAGTAGATTCTAAAGTGAACAGATGAGAAGATGATGTAAATGACTAGACAATTCATTTGACCTTCATTCTTTCATAAAATTGTTCTAGAGCTGGCATTAAAAAAAATGGCCACAGCAGGAAGTGGGCACAGCTTTAGTAATTAGCACCTGAGAGTGACTCAAGTGTGCTTGTGTTTTAGGTCTGACAGCATTTGGGAAAACAGCAGGGGTGCTTGTCTTCCTACTATTGAATACTAAATAGTTTCCTTTTCTAAAAGTCTGTCTAAACCATGTTATATAATAATAAACTAGACACTTAAGATTATTTTTTCTTGTTATATTAACTTATTTTTAAATATACTGTATTGATTATGCTATTACAGTCCTCCCAATTTTTTCTCCTTTTTATCCCCCCTCCGCCCTGCAACCAACCCCCTTCCACCCGCATCCCCCCCTAACTTAGTTCATGTCCATGAGTCGTACATAAAAGTTCTTTGACTTCTCCATTTCCTATACTATTCTTAACCTCCCCCTGCCTACTTTACGCCTACCAATTACTTTTCTTATTCCTTGTACCCTTTCCACCCCATTTTCCTTCTCCCTGTCCCCGCTGATAACCCTCCACATGATCTCCATTTCTGTGACTCTGTTCCTATACTATTTGTTTGCTTAGTTTTTGTTTTTGTTTTTTAGGTTCAGTGTTTGCTGTCATTTTACTGTTAATAGTTTTTGATCCTCTTTTTTTTAGATAAGTCGCTTTAACACTTCATATAATAAGGGCTTGATGATGATGCATTCCTTTAACTGGACCTTATCTGGAAAGCACTTTATCTGCCCTTCCATAGCTTTGCTGGATAGAATAATCTTGGATGTAGGTCCTTGCCTTTTCTGACTTCAGATGCTTCTTTACTGCCCCTTCTTGCCTGCAAGGTTTCTTTTGAGAAATCAGCAGAGAGTCATATGGGAACTCCTTTGTAGATAACTCTCTCCTTTTCTCTTGCTGCTTTTAAGATTCTCTCCTTATCTTTAATCTTGGGTAATGTAATTATGATGTGCCTTGGTGTGTTCCTCCTTGGGTCCAATTTCTTTGGGACTCTCTGGGCTTCCTGGAAGTCTGTTTCCTTCACCAGATTGGGGAAGGTCTCCTTCATTATTTGTGCAAATAAGTTTTCATTTCTTGCTCTTCCTCTTCTCCTTCTGGCACCCCTATTATTTGGATGTTGGAGCTCTTAAGTTGTTCCAGAGATTCCTAAGTCTCTTCTCAACTTTTTGAATTCTTGTTTCCTCATTCTGTTCCAGTTGGATGTTTATTTCTTCCTTTTGTTTCAAATCATTGATTTGAGTACTGGTTTCCTTCCCTTTACTGTTGGTTCCCTGTATATTTTCCTTTACTTCACTTTCTATAGCCTTCATTTCTTCCTTCATTTTGTGACTGAGCTCAGTCAATTCTGTGAGCATCCTGATTACTAGTGGTTTGAAATCTGCATCAGGTAGGTTGCCTCTCTCCTCGTCACTCAGCTCTTTTTCTGTAGTTTTGATCTGTTCTTTCATTTGTGCCATAGTTCTTTGTCTCAGCACATCTGTTATGTTGTAAGGGAGTGGGTCCTTAGGTATTCACCAGGGCAGGGCAACCCTCTTTGCTGCATTGTGATGCTGTCTGGGGGAGCGACCAGAGAGGGAACAATGCCAGTTGCTTGTTCTGCTCTATCCCACTTCCCAATGAACTCTACTGTGAGGCTGAGATTTTCTCCCACCTTCACAACCCTTCTAGGATTTTATAGCTACAGGTTTCCCATTCAGCCAGCGTCTCCTCACCTGCATGGTCCGTTGCCTTGCTGGGTCCTCTCCCCCATGCTGTCCATCTCCTCCTCTCCTACGTGTCTGGATGAATGTTTCTTTAACTCCTTGGTTGTCAGTGTTCCATGTAGTTTGATTTTTTGGCAGTTCTGGTTGTTTATTGTTTTTAAATTGGTTGTTAGCCTTCTTTTGGTTGTGTGAGGAAGCGAAGTGTTTCTGTCTATGCCTTCATCTTGGCCGGAACCTCCCAGATTATTTCTTGAAATCCCATGTTAGAAATATTCTTGAGGAGGTTTGTATGTCAGCTCTGGGCTGAATGACTGTTTGTAAATGATTTACTCCTCATAGTATGACGTTCTCTGCTAACCTTAAGTATTGTATGTGGCTCCTGGTTTCTGCTGCTTAGTAAATACAAAGACTATAAAATTTCCTAAAAATGAATTGGCCCTCAACATTTTATTAAAAATTCTCTGTTTATCATAGAAATGAAAAAAAAAATGAAGTGCTAGTCAGGGTTGTAAATCTTTTTATCAGGCTAATAGAGCACACACCATTGGACAAAATACAGTTTTAGCTTTTGTTACTTGTTTATATTAATATGATGACTGGCCTTATATAGTCTCTTATTTACATCACTATTTTTACCCAGTTTTGAGTGTGAGTTCTGTTTTAAGAAGTGATAATCCAATGAAGCACTCATCTTACCAGTTTTCTTAAATACTTTTAAACTTTGGCTCTGGTTTTACCTGTAGAAGTTTTCAGGTTGAGTGTAATGTTCTATTTAATAGGTATATATTTTAATAAAGATCTCCTTGGTATTTAAAATGAATGATAAATTATGTGATTGTTTCTTTTCTCTTTTTGTCTTTCAAAAAACATCCTTAGCCTAAATTCTTGTTTTCTATATCAAGCCTTTGTAAACAGACTGTCTTCTTTCTGATGATAAACTAAGAATATCTGACTCCAGTATACTCGAGCTCTTTTGGAAACTTTCATCCCTTGTTTCATGGTCGCTTTTTGTCTGTCAGAAGAATGATGCATGGCTCTTGCTAGTCAATTTAGTTACAATGCTCTCTAACCACCAAGGCAGTACCAGGAGGCCTGTGTGATCGGTTGATAAACTGTTGCACCATTTTGGATTTCAGTGAACTGAGAATTATCTTCACAGAATGAATTGCATGGGTATCATTTGCTCGTTAAAATTTTCCTAATTTTACTCTGTTCTTTTAGAAATTCTTGATGAAGGAGATAGTGACTCAAACACAGACCAAGATGCTGAAAGTAGTGAAGAGGAGGAGGAGGAAGAAGAGGAAGAGGGAGAAGAAGATGAAGAAGGTAAAAGTATAGCTTATTTAAATAATACTGTAAAATACTTTGAAATTGATTTAATTCTAATGCAATTCTATAAAACAGTGGTTCTCAATCAGTGGGATCAGAAGGGTTGCTACTATGTCTCCTAGGTGAAAACTAAGAATGCTGTTAAATATCCTGTAAGTCACAAGACCGTACACCTCACAACAAAGTATTATTCAGCTTAAAATGTCAGTATTGCCGAAGTTGAAAACCTTGCCCTAAAAGTATTCAACAAGGAAATTCATTTTTAACATCAGCATAATTTTAGTTTGACATCTTATGTCTTTGATTATAAACTATGAAAAAGGTGCACTCATATTCAGTGCATATAATTTGTGTAACCCTGGCATTAATGTGACAGATGAGAATGACTAGATATTTGCTGTTCACTTTGGCAAAATAGACTGGGGAAGCCAGAATCTATATTTATACAAGAGTAATACAAAGTTCTTCCTTTTCAGCTTTTATTACATTATATTTCACAGAAAAATGAGCTCACTACTTTGGTTGAGTCTCAGTCTAAATATCAGAACATGCCCACACTGGTCACTGTTTACTTGTATTACATATTTGAAAATCTTAAAAGTATATCTTTCCCTTTTAGGACATAATGTATTTTTTTAGTTCTCTCTTAGAGTATAATTGCTATTCTATAATATATTTTATAAAAATAACTTTAATTTTTCCATTGTCTTTCTTATTTAAAACACCTTACTATTCATGTACTATATATCACTTTAGAACTTCTTTGTTTCATGTGAAAATACTGTTCAAATAAAACATATTAAATATTTAACAGGAAAGTTTTCATGCATTAGATAAAATTTTGACAAATGCACATATTTTTATTGTTCTCTGAAACCGTATTTCTACCATAAGTTAGTTTTTCTAAATAAAGAAGAAACTGTTTAGAGCTTTAGAAATAATATTTTGCCAAACAACATCATAAGTGCAGCTTTTTAAAGTAAATGAACAGGTAACACAGAAGCAAAAATAGTTTTCCTGGCTTGGTTCTGGACTTCTCTGAGCTAACAAACTTATTAAAGTACTTTAAGATATGCAAAAGACTTGAAATTAGTTACTTTGAATTATACAAAAACTAATTTACACTGTAGAAAAGAATTGTTGTTTTTAAACTCATAGATCCTAAATTATTTAGAAAATTATTATACAGAAATACATGTTCAGTTCTTCACATTTGTTTTTATACTTGTATAACTTTTTTATGTTTCTTTCAGGACAAAAGGTGACTATTCATGACAAGACAGAAATTAATCTTGTCTCATTTCGTCGTACAATTTATCTTGCCATTCAGTCAAGGTAAGATAACTAGTTCAGTTGATTCTTTTGATAGCAAATGAGCAAGGAAATGGGGTTTTTAGAATCTCATGATAGAAAACTTGATACTGTTACAGGGATTCTCAAACTACCTGCCTCTCTGCTCTTATCCCAGACCCAAGCTGATAGATCTCCACTGTTGGTTCTTTGCTTCAGAAGCAAATTATCTTTACTTACTTGCAAGGGCTGTGTTACATAATTAAATGGTTGGCATTTTTGTTTGTTTGTTTGTTTGTTTTAGCCATGCCATTTCTTACAGTTAATATCACTAATAAGAACCAGAAAACAACTCTGTGTTACAGAGCTAGCACATTACTTAATTGTGTAATGGAAATTTACTCTTTTATTATTACCTACTTTGTTTTCTAATTGTAGTTCTAAGGAGAGAAGCACTGTTATTTTCACTTTCAGACACTGATTTGTGGTGCAGATGAAGATGTGTATAAATGAAAATAGAAATTAGACTGAGGGAGGTTTTTAGGACCCTTTGGAGCAGTGTTAAGTGAGAACTACTATCATGTCATGAAAACAAAACCTATTCCCTTTGAAGACTGTGAGTTAGGTTTTGAAGAAAAATAAATGAAAACATTAAATGTTTATTACATCTGTTCTTTTCTGAATCAAACTATTGATTTAGTGGGCACAGTGTTTACATTTTATACCGATGGAGGAATGTTTTTCTGTTTTTCTTTGTTACTAGGTTTTGAATATTTTTATTTAGTATGATGTAATAGCAGTAATGATTCATAAGTAGGAGTCATCTTGTTTTCAGTCTGTGTGAAAACTTTTTGGCTTAGATTCATCTTCAGAAAGAAAAGTTAAACAGCAAACATTGGTTAGAAATTTTTTCGTTTATCCTTACCTGTTGCTTTGCCTTTCACATGAAAGAAAAACCTATTAAGTACTTTTTTCATGCAGGATTAAAGTGGAAGATGAGAAATATTTGTTATAGATAACTATTCTTAGAGTTTGAGCTTTCATGTGTATGTCCTTTTTTAGAAATGCAATAGTAATAAGTCATAACAACAGATTTATTATTTTAATATTGCCATTACTTTCAAGAGTTACAGTGGATCTCTTTGAACAATTATTTTTAAAGCAGCCTTTTTTTTTAAGTCAACCTAACCTTAATAATCTCTGAATCACACAAAAGACTTGAAAATGAAAGCATTAAGACACAGGGACAGCCACTATTACATAGTGGTGCCCATCACAGTAACTGCTGCCTTATGTGCTGGTATTTGTTAAGAGTTCTCAGCCTCTAAATGCCTAGTAAAGATAATTTATATATGACAAAGGTTAGTATACTTAAAAACTCATACAAATTTTAGGAAAGAAACACAAAGATTGATAAAAGGTATCTAAAGGGTATGGTTGGGAGATTCATATAATGGATTATAAAACAAAAAATATTAGTTATTAGTTATCACTAATGTGCTGTTATTCATTAAAGCAACTGAAGTGGTTTATTTCATTAAAGCAACAATACTCATTACTAATGATGATTTCAGTGAGACACACATAAACAATATTAGTTGAAATTTAAATTGATAGACTTTATGGGAAGCCTTTCAGTAACAGGAATCAAGGTCTTAGTGTCTATTCCATTTGACCCTTCTTTTCCATTATTATATTTCTTAAAGAAATACATATTGACAGAGAATGATATACCGAATTGTTCAGTGCAAAAAAAAAAAAAAGACAATTACTATTCAACACAAATAATCAGAATATCCATTTTATGTCACATTGAAAATTAGGTTAATGGAGCATTGTTATTGATATGGGCAGGTGGTCCGATACAATAGCAGGTGGGAAAAACTCCATAGAATATGTAGTACTGTGCCCATAGTATTATCCTTAATGGACAAATGGATAGACCGATTTTAGAAATAATGCATTAGGAAAAAGCCACATCTTTTTAAATCCTTTTTGGTATTGTTATTGAAGTTTGTTAACTACACTTTAATATTTTAATCTTAGTGCTAAATATAGTTTAATATTATCTGTTAAAAGCACTTTGCTGATAAATATATTTTCCTAAAATAATTTTTTTTCATTTTAGTTTTTTAAAAAATTATATTACATTGTATCATCCTGGGTTGTTACCCTGTTGTTCTTATGAAACCAAATAAATAACAGAAGCTGAGAAATGCAGATGAACTCTAAAACTAAATTCATAATCATCATATTTTAGTGAATAATTATTTTACACTACTGTTATCAAAAGAGTGAGGGTTTGAACATTGTACAAAAAGTGCAAATATATTAACATTATTCCTGAATCAAGTTCACATTGAGTTTGGTAATTTTCTTAGGTGAAGCATATGAAAGATATTTTAAATCAGTGAATGTTCGGTAAAAGCAGTTTTTTTACTTGGAAGTGCTTTTGGTTGTTTGGTATTTTTATACTTAGTTTTTATAAAGTGTAGAAGCCCTGTGTTTGGGTATAAATCAAGATAACTTGTACAAATGGTGATTAAGCATTACATGTCACATCGGGCTTCTGGAGCATCTTTTACCACTTACTGACTTGGATTAGGAAGAAGTCGAAATCATTAAGTAGTGTCATGAAAATTTGAGCCTACTTGCTATGTGTATGGATTTCCTACTCAGGACAGTTTATATAAATGGAATCATAGTATATGTGTTCTTATGTGTCTGTCCTTTTTCTCTTAAGATAATTTATGGTCCATCCATATTGTAGTACTGCCTTCATTGTAGAGTTAGGAGCTATGTCTTTTTCATATACATAATATAATAATATGAAATTATAATTTTAAAAGTATTGAAAGCAACTATTAAAGTAAGATTCTTGTACATAAAAGAGTACTATAAATTAACTCTGCTGCAAGTTTTTAACCTGTTATGAGCATTGTGTCTCTACAGTTTAGATTTTGAAGAATGTGCTCACAAATTACTGAAAATGGAATTTCCTGAAAGTCAAACAGTAAGTTAATACTTTTTTTCTATTAGGAAATACATTGGTTATAAAGATACTTAGGACAGTTAATAGGTTTCATGAGTTGAAATAATAACTTAGTACTAAATATTATTTAAATGAGATTTTCTAGAATTTACAATGAATCAAAGTTTAAAATAACACAAAAGATTAAAATTTAAAATAACTGAATACTTAGGAGTCCTGGTATGTTTCATATATGCTGTTTTAGTGGGTAATTATTTTATACTACTATTATCAAAAGAGTAAGAGTTTGACATTGTACAAAAAGTGCAAATATATTAACATTATTCCTGAATCAAGTTCACACTGAGTCGGTAATTTTCTTAGGTGAAGCATATGAAAGTTATTTTAAATGCAATGAATGTTTGGTAAAAGCAGGATTTTTATTTTATTTTATTTTTTATTTATTTATTTATTTAAATAACTTGTTTGAAACTAGCCCACATGCTCCATAGCTGTGAGGCCAGCTTCAGTATTACTTTCCCTCCTTCTACGACCACCAAGACCAGTGTTCAGATCCGATGGGAAAGGGAACCGGAGGGTAAAAGCAGGATTTTTTTACCAGTGAATTAAATTGGCTGCCTGAAAGTAATGTGGGAAATGGACGCTGTCTCTCTGAATCACCGCACTGTACATAAATTTCTGAGTGGCTACCTGTAAATCAAATTGTGCTTAAACACAATAGGAAATTTGTTCTTTAATGAATTACCTGGTCCATCTGCTTTGCCAACTAAAGCATTATTTGGGGATAGAAATTATAAAGAACATCATACATGGTGTTACATTGTTTAATTAGGTATGAAGAATATCATTCTTTTAAATTCATAAAAGCGATTCAGCATATACTATGTCAGGCAAGGTGTCAGGCAGTCAACAATTTATCAAGTGCACATTAGACCCCTTTTAGCCCATAGTACTCATAGTATCATAACTCAGTATACGCGTACTTCACTATCCAAAGCATCATAGAACTCATGCCAAGGATAATAAAGACTATATTAGATTGTCTCGGGTATTTTTTTAGGTTGTGTTCTTGCATATGTTACTCCCAGTCCATCTAGACTTTAGGTCCTGGGAACCTAAGTCAAGGCTTTTGCGTTTGGTTTTGTTTTTTTTAAAGCTTGCTTTACATGTGCTAGAACCAGTACAGATGCTGGAGTCTAATAGGCTATTTGGTTTCTCATTTTTCTAAAAGATCTTGACTATCTGAGCTAAGTTACCGTTAGCTGTAAGTCCTTTGTCTTAAGGCTTTAAATATGATCTGTTACAGGGATTAGCAGACTGGCCCAGGCCACTGCCCATTTTTGTAAATAAAGTTTTATTGGAACGCAGCCATGCCCATTGGTTGTTCATGGTTTCTTTTGCGCTATAATAGCGGAACTAACTAGGTTCAGTAGAGACTGACCATATATATATAGCTTCCAAAGCCTAAAATATTTAATATCTAATTAATATTTATTAATTATAAATCAGCTATTTTCTGATTCTGGATTTATTCCTGGGTTTATTAGTTCAATAGATTTTCACCCGGGAGTTTTCAAGGAATATAAATAGCTGATTGGACAATATATTATTCCAGCAGCTAAGAAATGACTCCATCTATTTGTGTAGATTAAGCTATAGACAGATCTATATGCATAACATTTATTTTGAGCCTAGAAAATTCAGCCACAGAGATATTTTTCTGTGTTCTTTTAAATATATTTTTTCTTTATCTACCAGACTGTCATTTAAATTGATAGTGAAGCTTGTGCTTATTTACATTTCTGTAAAGACTCATCATGTTCTACCTTTTCTTTGCTAAATATATATATATTTCCTAATAATTGAGTTTAAATTATTGTTTAAGGTATATAACTAAAGATATATGCTGAATTGTTAGATGTATTGGTAAAATGTCATATTGCTGACCTGTATTTAAAAGAATTCTGTATGGAGTCTTTCTAAAATACTGTTTATTTAATCTCTTTTTGATGTGTCTGTTTCACATAGTAGGTTTTCTTAAAGTGGTTCATACTTATATAAATTTAAAAGCAATCTAAATTTAGATTAAATTTGATAATCTAATTAGCATGAATGATGTATGGAAACTGTCAGCCAGACTGACAGCTTTTAAAAACTACTCTTAACATAGATTTTTAAAAAAATTTTCTAATCACTAAAGTTCACAAAGTCTTAGAAGTTTTGGGTTTTTAAAACCACTTAAATTTTAGACTGTCTCTATATTGATATATAATCGTACAACATGTATTTATCGTGTTTTGAGTTACTACTGTAATTTTTTCCCAAATAGAAAGAACTCTGCAACATGATACTTGACTGCTGTGCTCAACAAAGAACATACGAGAAATTTTTTGGCTTATTAGCTGGGGTGAGTTGCAGCCTTGCTTTTCTTGTTGGAATTAAATGGACTCACTGAAGGAATTCTTAACGTGAATATTGTGAATTAATGTGTCTGCTTTAGCACATATCAGGTCTTTGCTAAAAGTAAATTGTTCTCTGCTTCCTCAGGTTTTCCACTCTATGCACCTTCCTTCTTTCCTTCTTCATTTTTGTAGCCCCTCACTGTGGCATAGCACTCTTCCAGAACTTTTTGAAATTCTACATGCTTTGTAAAAAATTGCCAAAGAGGACAATTAAATACTGTCTTTCTGAAATCTGGAAGCAGCTTCTTAATTCAGGTGCATGTTCTGGCAGTACAAATAGAGCATAAGCTAAAATAATTATTTAAATCCAAATTCTACCTACAGAGAAATATATTTGTATAGTATACAGATGTGTATGTCCATGATTTGTATAATTTGTGTTGTTATGCTCTATATAATTTTATTGTATCTTATAAATTCTAGATAGATAAGCATAATATATATTAATTTCTTTTTTCTGTATCCTATCATATAGCACAAAAAGAATGATATAGAAGATATTTATTTTTGGTTCAATAAATTTAGAAGGATTTAATATGCTCATAATGGTATTGATACTCAATTTTTTATACTTTTGACATTCAGTTCTTTTATTTATTAGCGATTTTGCATGCTAAAGAAAGAGTACATGGAATCCTTTGAGAGTATATTTAAAGAACAGTATGATACCATCCATCGTTTGGAAACAAACAAATTGAGGAATGTTGCTAAGATGTTTGCTCATCTTCTATACACTGATTCACTTCCGTGGAGTGTAAGTAGATGGAGGTTAATGTTTATACTTCTTCCTGATCCTCTGTCATTCTCAGATTTGTATTAAGTATAAAAACCACACTTTTCTTTCACAGGAAATGTACTTTAAAATGAAATATGTGTCAAACTTTCACTATAATAGCTATCTTTGAGGTTACGTTCATGTAACATGGCATCAAAAAGCTAAGTGCATAAATATATGAGAGTAAGAAATACCATTCTAGATGATACTAGCAGTTCAAACATCATGGTGCTTTTTAATAGCAATGTCTATCAGTTTTTTCATTGAAATTATTATAGATTTTTATCTCTGTACACATGTGCACACTCATGTTAATGTACACCAAGGTTTGGTAGTAATTTATTGTTGAGTTACTGCTTGCTTCCTAGGGGACTCTCATTGCTTCCTCTAGTTAGGACAGGAGAGAAATGTTTGTCCTGGCAGGATGTGTTCTTTTCAGCCAATATTGAATTCGGTTAAGTGATAGGGATGAGTTCCTGTCACAAGTAGAACAAGGAAAGGTATTCTTAATGAGGAAACGCACACTGGACTAGAATTTGAAATGCATTCATTAAGCTGGCATTTATTGTACAACTATTGTTCATTCAACAACGATTTAGTTAGCACCCAATAGAAAGAAATAGCATCCAGGAGGAAAGAAAGAAGAGGATCACATTGTAGAATACCTGGATCTAATGGAAGAATGAAGCAACATCTTTGAGCTTATAAACATTGGATAGTTTTTTGTTATATTTTAAGTACTATGTATGTTCAGCTGCATTAATAGGCAGTTTGTAAGCTAACCTAGGAGCCAAATCATAATTTTTTTTCTTATTTTTTTTCCCTTTTTTGGAAAATGAAATTAAAGTTTTAAACCATTGAAGAAAAAGAGCTCCCAAAACACATAACTCCACAAACTGGAGGTTGCTTTTATTTGTATTGATTGTAAAACACCTTTCTCTGAGCTTCAGTGTCTAAGTCTCCGTCTTAGTATTCAGGAGAAGCCACCACTCTTTCCGCCTTTACCCTTACAGTGTATTACACGTGCTAAACAAAACTATAGAGTGATGCTCTGAATGGCATTTGGCCTCAAACCCTCATGTGCCCACATTCTGATGAGTGCGATTTAGGAGCTTGCAATCTTTACTTCAGCATTATATACTCGAGACAGTATATCCTGGCTGTAAAAAGCACATTACTCAAGAAAGAGAATGAACTCTATTTCTGTAGCACCTTAACCTTTTTAAAATTAGCTCAGAGAAGTACTCTTAAACTTTGCCAAGAAATAGTACAATGCACATCAGCACAGGGGATGATATTCAGATGTAATTCTGATTGAAGATGAGACTAAATCATAATTTCAACAGGAACTTTTGAGTTACAAATATTGGTCACTTTGTCTTATCTTTTGAACAAATATTGTCTTTTTTAATTTTAATTTTCAGGTTCTTGAATGTGTAAAGCTGAGTGAAGAAACCACTACGTCCTCCAGTAGAATATTTGTTAAAATATTTTTCCAAGAACTGTGTGAATACATGGGTCTTCCTAAACTTAATGCAAGATTAAAGGATGAGTAAGTTTATCATTAAGCACTTTTCATTCTTACTGTCCTGAGGGATTGTCCTTCAGTTTAGGGACATGTCCACCCTTTGTTGTAAAGGAGGAGTTAAGCACCACGGCTCTTCTTCATTAGTTACTACTCTGAGTCTCATATTGTGTGGCTTAGAACAACATGCAGTTTATAATGATGGTTTCAGTTCAGTAGAGGAAACACAGAATTATTGCCTCTTTTAATTCAGTTAAAACAAAATTATTTTTGTATGCTCACTGGAGTTCTTCAGTGATGAGTATTTATAGTTTTATTTTCATTTTTACCCTAATTTTGTGCCTTAGAATGATAATTAGCTTCTTATTATCATGGACAATTATGAATATATACAGATGAATATGTAATGTAATTGTTCAGATCATTACAGTAAACTAGTGTCTTGTCTCAGGACAATTATGTAATCTCTACTCCAGCTTTATTTGCTATTTATTCAGGTTACCCATTGCCACTCCTATTGGCTTCTACTCCATTCACATTGCTGAAGTTGTCCTTTCAAGTCTCTTAGTGACTGCTTGTCAGACAAATCAAGTAGTCTTTCTCAGTCCTCATGCCCCTTGAATTCTCGGCCTCACTTACGCAGTTGACCACTTGCTCAATGTGGCTCCTCACTTCTTCGCATTCTACCTTACTCTCCCCAGTCCCTATCTTCTCCTTGGCCTGCCTGTCCAGTGTATGTCAAGGTCTGTCCTGGCTTCTACATGCTCTCTCTGTGTTACCACATCTACTTCCCTTGGCTTTATAAACTCATTTATTGGTCCCTGCCCGCTTTTTGAGGCTCACCTAGTAAAGTCCACTCCTACAAGCTGCACTCCAGCCACCCCAGCATTGCCCAGCTTGTTAAGCAGGTCTGGCTCATTCATGCCTCTTTACTTCTATTTCCAGAGCTGGAGATCCCTCTTTTGTTCTGTCCAGCAAACTCTTTATCGTTCTTAATCACTTGTCACCTTTTTCTGTGAAACAGTTTTTTCTGACTCTGCTGGTTGCTCATTCACTATGGCACTCAAAACCACATTATATTGTTAATGTTTTTTTTTCCCCCTCCTAATAAATAGTAATTACATGTAGTCAGTAAACATGAATAAATCATGAATAAACATGATTTCTCCCTTTTGTTCATTACTTTCCCCTCCCCCAGTGCCTTGCACAGTGCTGTCTCTGCATGCACGCATGTATGTCTGTGTGAATAGATAAGTGTATACACACACACGCACAACAGGAGGAATTTTTTACCTCTCTGAATATATATATTCAGATATATGCATATGTTTGTGTATGTTACATACGTATATCCATTCTCCTTGTGGGGGGGGTGTATAAAAAAGTTTATAAAAATCTCTGTTATGTAATTACATAAACCAAATTTAGTAAAGAATGGACTACTCATTTCACTTAGATACCATTGTAGCCTAACCTAATAAATTATATAAATCATTTACTTGGTTGTATTTTATTTACTAATTTAGTACATAGGAAATCTGAACAATGACTGTATAAGAATTTTGCCTGTAAGCAAAGAATTTTATCTTTAAGCAATATTTTCTTTTGTTCAATTTCTTTTCTTTTCTTTTTTCTTAGAACCCTACAGCCATTCTTTGAAGGGTTATTACCCCGAGATAATCCCAGAAACACTCGGTTTGCCATCAACTTTTTTACTTCTATAGGTCTTGGAGGTTTAACGTAAGGGTTATTTTCAGAATTTTATTTTCAATTTACAAAATTATCTCACAATTGCCTTCTAAGCAAAATCTAACATACTATATTTGTTACTAGGGATGAATTACGTGAGCATCTCAAAAATACACCAAAGGTTATTGTGCCGCAGAAACCAGAAGTTGAGCCAGATAAATCCTCTTCTTCCTCGTCTGCATCCTCCTCTGCAGGGTCCGACTCCTCTGCTTCCGACTCGGACAGTGACAGCAGTTCCGAGTCATCCAGCGAGGAGAGCGGCTCTTCGTCTGCCAGTCAGAGCTCTGCCTCAGGTATTGAAACTCGTAATTCATCGTGCTCTTTTCCAGTAAATGTATTGCTGGTGATGTTTACAACGAAAGAAGTAAATAATTTGATTTTTTTGTTTTAGAGTTCAGTTGTTTAAAAGCCACAATTAATAACATAAATGATCATCTATCAGTGTTGCAGTCGATGGCAAATTATAACATTTACAATGCTAAGATTACCTTTTGGAAGCCTTTTCATAGAAATGAAGATATTTCATACCATTCATAATGTCTTTAATCTAGTTTATAGGAGCTTTCCTGATGTTCATATTTTAAGAAATTTTGGGTTTTACTTTTAATAGGGAAGCTTTATGGTATTTACTGACATGTATCACACATTTAGTACATATCTCATCGGTGTACAGCAGCGTAGAGAGAACACACCCAGCACCCAGAAAAGAATGACCAGTACCTCAGGAGTCTTCCTGTTCCCTCTCCCAGTTACTGCCACTGCTCCCATGCACTGCCTCAGGGCAGCTGCTGTTGTGATTTGTAACTCCATAAATTAGTTTTGTCTTTTTTAACGTTATAATTATGTACTACGAACTCCTTTATGTTTGGCTTGTCCTTCAGAATTACTTAGTGAAATTCATCCATATTATTGCATTATAGTTCATATATTTTTCTTGCTGAATAGTTTTCCACTACATGGATATACCTCAGTATATTTAACATCCTTTTTACTTAGTGGCAATTTAGATGTAATTCATGTTCTGATGAATACTCTCGTACATATCTTTTGGGACTGGATACATACGCATTTCAGTTACACATGTATTACCTAGAGGTGGACTTACTGAGTTTTAGGTTGTGTGGATATTTAGCTTTAGAAGATACTGCCAAACAGTTTGCCGGACCAAGTGGTTATTCCAGCTTACGTCCCCATCAGCCAGGTTTGAGAGTTTTCCTCAGAGCCCATCCTCACACCACTTCACTTGATCATCTTTTCCATTTTCGCCATCCAATGTGAAAAGGCATTGCATTGTGGTTTTAATTTGTATTTCCTTGATCACTAAAGAAGTTGAGCACCATTTTATATATTATTGATTATTTAGAAATTTTCTTTTTGTTAAGTGGCTGTTCAAGTCTTTGCTCAGCTTTTTTAATTGTTTTTTCTGTTGATTTGTGGGAGTTTTTCTGTATTCTGGAAGTATATCCTTTGTCACATATATTCTTGTCCCTGCAGCTGCCAGAGATCTGCTGGCCTCTGCTTCAGCGGCTGGGATCAGCAGTGCTCGCTGAGAGAAAGAGGGTGTAGAATATCAGTTTACCTCTGCCTCTGCCGTTTCTCGAGTCTTGACTGTTCTAGTCCTTATTCTTTCACCAGGTCTCTGATGCGTTTTATTTGGAACAAATATTCCACTTATAAAAGGTTGCAAAAATAGTACAGAGAATTCCCAGGTAGCCCTCTCCCAACTTTGCCTAATGTTAGCATTTTACATAACCATAGTTCACGCATCAAAACCTGGAAATTAACACTGGAACAATACAATTAACCAAACAGCAGATCTTAATAATTTTGCATTTCACAGGTTTTTTCCACTAATGTTCTCTTTCTTGTTCAAGGACTCTACTAGCATTTAATTATACTTCTTCTTAGTCATCTGCAATCTGTGATAGTTCCTCTCAGGCTTTCCTAATGACTTTGACACTTGAAGTCCTGTGGCCGCTTATTTTGGAGAACGTCCTTCAGTATAGAGACATGTCTGACATTTTCTCATAATTAGAATGCGTGTATGCATTTTTGGCTAGAGCGTAGAAGTGATGTGTTCTTAGGTATTGGTGACATTAACTTTCTGATAACTTATAAGGTAATGTCTGCTGGATTTCTTCATAGGAAGGTTTTTCTCTGTAACCTGGATCTTGTAGGGAGATAATTTGATACTGTGAAAGTCTCCTCTTTAACTTTTCTTCTCCAGTTTTAGCATTTATCTTTGGTTTTTGTCTAGAACACTTATTTCTGTGGTGTTTGCTGAATGATGATTTTTTCTGTTTCTCTTTTTTTCTGCATTTAGTAATTGAATTTCTTCTGTAAGAAAGAGTTGTCCCTTCCTCCCATTTATTTAATAATTTAACTCTACATTTTATCAGTGTGGATACATGGATGTTTATCTTATCCTGTGGATTAAAGTCTAGTACTATCATTCATTTCGTTCGGATCATTTCAGCGTTGGCAACAGGAGTTCCTTGAAGTTGACCCCGTGTTCTTTGGACAGACCCCGGTCCTTTCCCTGAGCATCGCCTTCCTTTGTAGCATCTCAGGCAGTTCAAGATCTTTATCACCCTTAAGGAAAATATTTAAATTTATGTCCAGCATTTCTAGTTGTTTTTCAACAAGAACACTGGTCGTCCACAGCCTTCTCTATTCTACTTGGAACTGGAAGTGTTATAGTAAAAGACTTTTTTCAAATGTCCCATTTTCTGAAAAGGTCTATGTTTTCTGCAAGGTCAGCTCTGCTTTCTTTCATTATAGTATTTTAGTCAGAATTAGAGTTAATCTAATTGTATAAAATGCATATTACTTTTTTAATGCATATGTCAGAGAAGGAGCACTTTTTCCTGTAGTCTCAGAAGGTTGGAAGCCTGGTCTTTTTATTCTTATTCCCTGGGTTGTTACACTTTGAAGTGTTTTTCATACTATGTGGCAGCCAGATCTGTGGGACTCTCAGTGTTTTATGTTAGTAGAGCAAGATCCCATTTGCTCACAGGACATCTTCTTCTTGAATTGAAATATGCTAACATTGTTCGTTTAACACTCACCTCTTTAATTCTGAAGAATTTGTTATTTCATGATCTGTTTTGAGAACAGATGACAACACAGCATGAATTGCTGCAATAAGGAGGCTTTGCTGATTCAAAATTAATTTGCCTCATGATACAATTTCAGTAGAGAGCTTTCAGTTTTATTAATAAAATATTAAATTAAAAAATTAAATATCATAAAAGCAGTATGAACTGCCCCCAAATTGGAAAATTATAAAGTAGGCATCAAAGGAGAGAGGACATTGCACATTATTGTATGGCACGGGTTTTAGTGTCAGCAAACCACTGAGAGCAGTGTAGAGTAGTGTCGGAGGTGTTGAGCCAGCACAGAGCCAGATGGTTTCTGCTCGGGTACCTGCAGTTCGGCTGAGCCGCTTGAGAGGAACGGAGAAGTAAGTCCTTAGTAGCAAACCCACTGACTGTTCAAGGGTAGGCATTTGGCAGAGGAAAGACAGGTTGGTACAGCGAGGTGTTGGTGGAGGTAGGATGAGAGTAGGTAGTCTTCTACCTTATGTGCCCCACCATCACTTTTGACTTATATATATCCAAACGAAGTAACACAAATAAAGCAATTAAATTTGTTTTATAGCTGAAAGTGGTAAGTTATTTCACTGTAATTATTTAATATTTATCTTTGTGATTCTGTCAGTAAAATTAAATTGTTCAAAGCCATTTTAGAAGAGTTTTCTCAGAAATCAAGCCTTAGTGCCTCTTATAAAGCCTGTGAAGGTATCTTACCATAGCTTCTCGTGGTGGTGCAGTTGTACTCCTCTAGCTGCGCTGGAAGGAAAACTGCTGTTTTATAGGAAGCGGTTTTTATTTGAAATATATATATTTATGCTGTTAAGCAAACCCAGCTGTCCCACTCCCCCTCACCTGGGGGAAGTGATGTGGCTGGCGTGTGTGGTCATTGTATTTTGATTATGTACCAAAACTGATGTAATATTTCATAGGACATAATGCACATGGACTGGAATTCCTGTTTTTGAATAAAATTTGTAAGTGGAAATGTATTTTAGTCACTTCATAAAAGATTTTACAACATTTGCTGTACTTTCTGTTAACTGTTTTGGGTCTAAAAATCAAAACAATACTTTGGTGACTCATGTTGACATATTGCGTACTCCTAAAACTTGTGTTCAATGTTCTATCTTACTTTTTATTCAGTTAGTTTGGCTTTGCCTCCAGTTTATCTGAATTAGTAAACCTGCTTTATATTAATAAGTGTGTTTGTTAAATTATGAAATTAAAGCTATATATTTTACTTTACATGTGCAGCTAAAGATGTAAGAAAGAAGGGACAAGGCAACACCAGAAGTAAAGAAGTAGATAAATTGATCAGGAAACAACAAATAAATGATAGGAAACACGATGAAAGAAGGTCAGAGCCAGGGCACCAAGAAACAAGGACTGAAAGAGAAAGAAGGTCAGAAAAACTCAGAGATAAAAATTCAAGGGAACCAAATTGGAGAGAACCCATAACAAAATACACTTCGGACAGAGGTGTTCCTTCTGAACGAAATAGTTACAGTAGAGTCACGAATGACAGAGACCAAGAAATGCACCTAGATGTGGAAAATAAGTATGGTGATCCCAAAAAGAACAGAGGAGAAAGAAGGAATTCTTTTTCTGAAAATGAGCATAGACACCGAAATAAGGACAGTGAAAATGTTAGAAGAAAAGACAGATCAAAATCAAGAGAAAAGAACAGAAAACATTCAGACTCTAGAAGCGATGAAGATAGGTATCAAAATGGCGCCGATAGGCGATGGGAAAAACCCAGCAGACCCTCCGAACAATCCAGAGAATCCAAGAGAAATCAGGACCGGCGAAGAGAAAAGTCTCCAACAAAGCAGAAAAAATAACTACGCAGAATTACAGAAACTCAACATGCCTTATATTCAGTCCAAACAAATTATTTTTTACATTGATTAATGAACTTCATAAGAATTCTTGTATAAAGTACTGGTTTGTATTGTACATTTAAAAAATGTTTTCATTTTAACATGGTTTATATAATTGATACATTTCAAGGCCCTCCACATAAAATTATTTGAAGAGAAAAGTTTCACTGTAGAGGGATGTAATTCTTGCATATATTTTGTTAATAAAATGATTAAACACATTTACTGAATCAGTGATTTTTTTTTCATTGACAAAAAATTTTTTTCTGATGATAATGTTTCCAGTTGTCATAGACCTATTATAATTCATTATTACTGGCTTTTTTTGTAACTGAAGACCAAAGTACGTGAGCCGTTTCAGTGTAACATTTTTGCTTTGTGAATAAGATGCTATGAACCTTCTTCTTTGGGAGTCACCTTTTTTTTTTAAATAGAGCAGTTATTTCAAGTTTCATATTTTGTCTTGAACAAAAGAGGTATATGTGATTGTTTTTTACAAGTGTTTTGGTGAAGTTGGATGTGGTCTTTAAACAGATACACAGCTATATTATTTATAATTGTAACTTCTCTCATTTAAAACATTTCTTCTTTCTGAACTGCTAAATTAATGTTTAATTGAAATTCTTTGTGACTAGTGCTTTTTCTCAGCCTTGAAGTTATTGTTGGTGAATTATATTCTTAATTTTTTATTTGCATTAATACAAAATTGGAAAACATACAATCATGAGAAAATGTGAACAACCTAACTGAAATAATTCCAATTTTTATAAGAATTTTAAGAGTTTCCATCATTGTAACTCTCACTGAATATTATGTGAGCATATTATTTATCACTTTTGAAATAAAACATTGCCACTGAAATTTTAGATTTGTTGACAGACATTTAACCCTACCTATTAATAGACTACTTGTGCTTGTTCACTTGTTTAAAAGTTTATAAAATCCATTTTACCTCATGTCTGGGCTCAAGAATAATGGGACCACCATCTCAATGTCTGACTTTCAGGCATACTCTTGATTCAAAATGTTTTCTGTTTTTGTTGTTTAAAAGCTTGAATATAAGTAAAAATAAAGTCCATGTAAATAAAGAAACATCCTTTCCTCCTCCCCACTCCTCCTCCAGCCTTCCTGTTCTCCCCTCATCCTACTTACTGGGGTTTTTTGCTCCTCACTGTTTTTACTATTAACAGAAGCAGTCAACAGAACGCCTAACTACCTTCAAGCAGAAGTGTTTGAGTGTAAGTGGCTCATGTCAGGACACAGGAGGTGGAGTGCAGAGCTGGACCATTCTGCCTTGGTGACGCATTTCTACAGCATCAAACGCGATGTGTTCACCTGCACTGGCTTCCGGTCAGGCAGCTCCTTCACTTCAGTCATTTTAATATGCAGACAAGAAACAGGTTGCCTGTGTTTCTGATTTTTTACTTTTTACTAGATTTAGCATTTTAGTAGATTTAGTAGAGGTTGGCATTTCTAAAGGATCAGCTGAGTTCTAGATATTTTGCATACACTTCTCATTCTTTTTCAGTCTCAACTTCCTTGCCTCCAAGGTTTCTCCATCCCTACTACATTCTTAGCCACTTACTCCCATGGTTACCTCCTTTATGTTGACTTCACAATCTGTACCACCTCCGAAAGCTCTCCTGTAAGCATCACATTTTGACCACTCCCCATCCAGCTCGCCTGCTTTAGTACTGCTGTCCTTGGGACTCTTTCTTGTGTGACCATAACTTCAGATCTGTTGACTTTGTTTTCATTATTTATCTCCCCCCCCCCATTCTGTGCTCCCCTTGTTCTGTGGTCCATCATTTGAATGGATGAATAAATAAACTAATTTTTACAAAACAACCCTATGAAATTTGGCATTGTCCCCTCACATTACAGAAGAGGAGACTGAAGTCCAGAGAGGCTAATTGGGCTCAAACCTCAGAGCTGGTAAGAAGTAGTAGGACCAGGTTCCACCCAGAGCAGCATCATTCCAAAGCACAACTGGAGGATGGAGAGAAGATTGAGAGTGTTTGAGTTCCAGCTGTGCTGCCTACAGGTGTGTGAACTTGGGCATATTATTTCACCTCTCTGACCTTCACATTCATCTTTAAAATACAGGTGGGCCCCTGGCCGGCTGGCTCTGTTGGAGTGTCGTCATCCCATACACCAAAATGTTGCCGGTTCGATACTTAGTCAGGGTATATACCTAGGTTGGGGGTTTGATCCCTAGTTGGGGCAGATAAGGAGGCAACTGATAACTGTTTCACCCTCCCTTTCCCACTCCTCACCCCCTAAAAATCAATAAAGACATATCCTCGGGTAAGGATTTAAAAAAAAATGCAGAAGTGGACAAATGTAGGTTTACCATTGTGCATATGGAAAGTGCAATTAATAATAGCAGTGAGCTTTGAAAGTTTATTCTTATATTGTTGTTTTCCATATGAACAACTATAAACCTACTTTTGCCTACCCCTGTATTTACTGTGCCCGCCTTACACAGTAGCAGTAATAATTTTAGTGAAGTAATGCAGTCAGAGGTCTGGAGTAGTATGTAGCACAGTGCGTATTCAGTAAACATTAGTTTTATTTTTTTCCCAGTATGCAACAAAGACTTAGAAGAAAATTCAAGCTCATTGACCAACTCATTAGGGTTGCTTTGTTTCATCCCATCGGAAACAGAGCTTTGTAAAAAAAAGGGGGGGAGGCATTAAGATAGGTCAGAGAATGAATGGATTTTTCTGGAATCACTGTGACAAAGAGTAATCCTTCGTCACTTGCCTCCCCAGGTGTATACGAGTATAGTCCTTTAGCTCAAGGAAACCGCTTCTTACACCCATGATTTCCATGCTTTCACATTTCCCAAGTATACTGTCAGAAAGGGACAAAAACGTTTTGGTCATCTACGATAGCTATGAGTGAAGTTTTGATTCTTGACTTCAGTATTTTGTTTATGCCATTTTCATCATGACTCAACTGATGTGTTGTTTTCCTAATTCATGCCTGCCTCATACTTTATGCCTTCCAGCATCAACATGTTTAGGGCCCAGTGCTTCCCCCCCACCAATTCTCACTCTTTTTAAGGTAGGCCCATACTCTTTCTGATCTTTCAGATTCTCTCATTCTGTTCCAGGTTCATTCCACTGCATGTTTCTTCAGTCAAGCACACTTTGCACCCACTGATAATTTAGGAGAGCGCCCAGAGTGCCCAGGGCGACCTCGAGGAAAGCTCCGTTTACTTAACGTACACATCTTCACATACATGCTTCCAAACCCTACCCAGAACACTCCGCGGGGGGTTTCATGTCTTCTTATTCTGCTCTCTCGTGTCCCCTCAGCCTTGGGTATGCTCAACAACTTCCATTTATACCCACCCACACGTTTCTTTTTAAATCCTTCAAAACCTTTGAGTGCATTGCATATCTCAAGTTAGAACATATATTTCTTGAAGTTAGTCATATCTATGCATTTTATGTTTCCTGCAGATAAAAGTGAGGACTGGTCTCTACCACGACCACACACCCTCCCCACCATGCAAAGGCTATGCCTTCTGAAGAGAGATGGAACTCAGCGTAGGCCAGAAGAACGCAAGGTGGAAGAAAGAAGATAGCTGCGCAAAGTCCCATAGGGGTGTGCACGTCTGTACATAGGTACCCTGCAGAAAAGCCCAGTCTGTGGCTGGAGTGGAGGTGCTTGCTTTTAGAAATAGACTCAGATTCATACACAATAATTTATGACCGTTTGATTTGAATATCTTGGGGTTGACTGCACATTTTCATTTGACTGGGTTTTTATCTCACCTATCCCACTTGCTGCCTGTTAAGTTTTGGGCAGGTCCTTGAAATTCCGTGTCTGTTTTCTTATCTGTAAAATGGTATATTAATAGTAACTCCCCCAAATAGTGAATGATCTCTGTGGCTTGCTTAGAACAGGGCCTGGAACTAAGTGCTCAGTGTGCTATTATTACTGGTACTGTTTTTGTTGTTACTGTCATTGAAGCAGACACAAGGTCGCAAGACCAGGAAATGCAAGCTCAAACACCGGAGGGGCCAGGCGGCTGGCACAGATGAGGCCCCTGGAATTGGGTAGTGCGTTAGAGTCAGCTGAAGGCAGTAACCGTTGCTCAGCTCCATCCGGTTGTGCCTGTAGAAAAGAAGGCTGAAGCCTGATAAATCTGTCTGGTTTTCAAGAAAATTAAAGAATCAGAATTGTTATATACATTCTGATTTTTAAATGTAGACAATGATTTTTTTTTAATGTAAAGCAGCCCAAAATTATACAGTCTAAAAAATGATATCTACAGGTAAATAAGCTTTTGGATAACTAGCTTGTTTTTCTAGACCATCCAAAACTGTTACTTAATTTTGAAGTGACACTATTTGTTATACAAAGAAAACCATTTTTTCACTGCTGCTCTTTATTATACTGGAAGGATAAGACCCTTCATATTTCTAGAGAAAACTTCCTTGCTTTGCTAACCTCAGCAATCTCCTGTAGCTAAACTGTAAAATTTCTGTCAGGTTTTAGTTCTTCACTTAATGTATTCAAAATACAATTTATTTTCGCTCATATCAGCATGTTTTCCAAATCAACTAGAACCAAGTCCCCCAATTTCCCATCACTTTTGAGTTTTCAAAGCTGTTTGTCTATCCCCAAATCACCAAATTCTCTCAATATTGCCTTTGGGAATCTTGGGTATATGTTTCCATCTTCCCACCCAAACTGTCACTGTGTGGTTCTGGCCCTTTTTCTTTTGTGGCTGGACTTTGAAATTTACTTATTGATCATCTACTGTGTGCCGGGTACTGTTCTGAGGATATAACAGTGATCACACAGAGGACTTGTTTTTCATGGAGCCTAAATTCTTGTGGGAGAACAGAAAGTTAAGAAAGAAAGAAAAAAAAAACTTAACAGTACTTTAAGTTTTAAGTACGTTAGCTATTCAGATCAGCCAAAAGAATTGTGCAGTGGCCGCCCGTGTAGTTTCCACCCAGACTCAGGGTAACCTGAAGGTTTACTTTCCTCCTGTCACTCCCTTACGCACGGAGGTCCAGTGACTCCTCTAGCCTGCAGGAGAAATGTACATCCACAGCCTGGTTTTTAAAGTTCAACGTCAACCTGTCTCTCTGAATATTTGTTCTAGGAGCTGCCATCCTTTGAATACTACTGTGTAGCAGGCATTTTAGAGTACCTAGTTTTTATAGCAACAGCTGTAACGTAAGAGAACTCCCAGTTTTACAGCTCTCACGCCGGCACCTGCCTAGCTAAAACGTGGCAAAGCAGGACTCCCTTGGCCACATGTTATTTCACATGACAGGTGAAAGCATTTTTTCTTGAGTTTTTCACCACACGAATCCTGCTAGAGCCAGGCTGGTTATTTAACTGCTCTCTCTCATCTCTGGATTTCTGCCTCCCTCTAACCCTCTACATAAAATATCCTTTCCTGGTTGCTTGTCCCAATCCTGCAGATCTTTCACATCTCTCTGGCTGCTAACACGAAGGGTGCTCTGATGGAGGACCCAGCAGTGGCTTTTCCTTCTATAGCACGCGATGCCATGCAAGGCACACAGGGTAAAGGCCTTGTTATTAGCACTTACAAATTGTACAGTGAGCTCACTTTAATTTTTTTATCTTACCCTCCCCCAAGTAGACGATACATTTATCAGGGGCAAGAGTTGTGTCTAAAGCATTGCCCTTCTGCCCGCACCTTGCAATAGACCAGGGTGTGTTAATTTCAGCACTGTTGACTTTTTGGTTTGGTTAATTCTTCATTGTGAGGGACTCTCACCCACATTGAAGGATGTTTAGCAGCATCCCTGACCTTACCTGCCAGATGCCAGTAGCACCAGCCTTTCAGTCCTGATGCTCAAACATTGTCTCCATACATTGCCAAATACGCCCTTGGTGTTCCTCGTTGATTACCACTGCCAAAGGCCTAGCACTTAGAAAATGCTCTTTAGTGCACCGCAGTGATATGCTTGTTCTGGGAACGTCACCGTGTCCACTCATGTGAAGCAGTGATTTATTCTGTCCTCTTGTTTGTGCGAGGCTTTTTTTTTTTTTTTACTGAGGAACCCATCATTTAATAGAGTGGTGGACAGCAACATCCTAATGCTTTTTGTTTGACAGAATGCTCGGATATCCCAGGGGAGACATGCTGGTTAACATTTTAAGAGGTAGGTTTTAATATAATATATACTGTTAAGTCTATTTAATAATATGTAATAATACAACTATCCCATACAGGTTCTGGTTTCTCACTGTAGCTGTTTATTATAACCAACTCATTTTAGAAATGGAAAACAACCAGCTGAGACTATTGTACTGTTTTGAATCCTATATTAGATAATTAGATTATTCAATATCCAAACACCTTAACTTTTGATTGAACACTTCAGAGACAGTGATTATTAAAGTAAATAAACTAGCCATTTAATGAGTAACTTCATGCATTACGAGACCTAAAAGATTGGGCAAATGGGATTGTATCTGCTGTGAGTTCACTTCCATCCCAGACAGAATCGTGGAACATGTATCTCTGTTATGAACTGGGAGTCCATGTGAGTCCCATGCTTTATAGGTACCTTGTTTTGCTTAGCCAGATATCCTCCCTTCCCTAACACTATTTTTATGACCAATACATGTGAACACCCTGTGAGGGCTGTACTGAACATTTGCTGTTTTTGTCAGAGGATTATTTTTTTTCTCTGGTCAGATCATTCTGATGAACCTGCCAAGTAAAGAACTCCCTGGCCTGGCCATACATAGTACCTGATCCCCCTGGGCAAGGAAATTGGTTCGGGAGCATGCATGTGACCTAATCTGGGCCACTCAGAGTCCTTCCCCAGTAGTTTTTCAATCTAGAGCATGAAGCACAGGGCCATGTCTAAGGGCACACAGACCAACAAGTGTGTTCATTGAAGCTGAAGCATCTATTGTGGAAAAAGCTAATCTGCAGCAGAGAGGATCAGAGCCACCCAAAAGGAAACTGAGCCCAGTTGGAGAAGGAGGGTGGGTCCTAAAAATTTTGTCTGAGTTTCTGAATTGAATTCACTGAAGCTAGACTTCGCAGTTTAATGACACTTTTCTACTTAAGCCACTTTGATTTGGATTTCTATCACTTAGACCAGAAAGGTCCATGCCAGTTCAGGACGATTCCTGTTGATGGGCAGGTGGTTGGAATCACTGGCTGTTCAGGACAGCTATTCCCATCTTACTAGAGCTTCATTTATGTACTTTTTCTTGTAGCTGTTGATGATAGAGGGAAATAAATATGGACCCAATAAAGATGGACTGTGAAAAAATGACAACAAAGGACCGTCAGTGGCTCTTAGCTCCTTTTAAATTAGAGGTTAATTTTAAGTGAAGTTAATTTTATTATTAATACTCCACTTAAAAAAAATAAAGGAGAACCTCTTTTTTCCTAAGGCACTTTCTCAGGGTTTGTAATGTAATGTATTGTAATGCGCAGATGCAAGAATTCACAAACAAAAATTGGTTTCATCCCACCAGAGAAAATGACTAACTGAACCCATTTTGGAAGCAGGAATACTTCCTTATAACCACAAAATACTTGGTAATGGAAAAAATACATTCAATTTAAAAATTAAATAAAAATAAATTGTGAAAGGGAAAAATAAAAAAACACAAAATACTTGAGCACATGGCCTTAACAACTAATGTATTCTGATCATTTGCAATACGAAATACTGAACAGTAAGAACACTAAACATTTTTAATCATCTTACACAAAATAAATGTAGTCTGAAAATCCCCTTATCTACAAATACACGCAAAGACTGTTCCTTGAAATATAGGGAAAAATATGAAAAGTATATATTGTCACAATTCCTTAAGTTTTTAGAACAATTTTGTTTGTGTCATTAATACTATTTTGGTCCAGAAAAAGGAGAAAATAAAACTTGTATGGATATTTATCCAAAGAGGGCAAGTACAGGCGGGAAAATTGCATATGCCATGAATGAGACATGCTGCATTGCTAGCCGAGGCTGGAGGCAAGTATTGGGAAAGCAAGTGGAGAGGTGGGAGGTACCAGAGAGGAGCAGACGGTTACTGATGGGCCACTTACTACTGTAGGTGCTTCTTGGAGGTTAGAAGTTCAATTTCACGTTCCTTAGTTTACATTCCTTTGCATCCCCAGGTTCAAATCTGAAGTCTCTTGTAGGTGCTCCATAAGCATTTGGTGAATGAATGGGGCAATAGATAATTTTAGTTTATTGCTAAGCAGAACGATTGGATATACTTTGAGATTCTTGGGGTTTTGTGAAAGTTTAAATGCAGGATCATACTATTAACTCAGTTGGAGTCTAAATGTAAGTATTTTATAGTAGAGTAAGAAAAAGTAGAAGGCAAGAATGCATTAGCTTAAAACCTAGGACACCAAAATGAAGATAAAATATATTTATAACTGTGTTAAAGGAAAAAATGCATAAAAGTGGTGGGAGTATAAATGAGTGAAACCAGTTTAGAAAATTGTTTGACAGTATCAGCCGAAGTTGAATATACATGTTGCCTGTGAGCCAGCAATTCCACTGCTGGGTGCCCAGGAGGAGAGCGGTGCACTGCGTGTTGAACAGGGGGAGCTTGGTGAAAGAGGGCAAACTTCCAGCGACACGATGAATGGAGTCTGAGGGTCTAATGTATAACATGGTGACGATAGTCAATAAGGCTGTATAATTGAAATTTGCTAAGGGAAGGAGGGGGCGCTGGATGAAAGAAGGTGAAGGGATTAGCCAAAAAAAAATACATATATATACATATATGCATAACCCGTAGACACAGACAACTGTGGTGATGGCCAGAGGGAAGCAGGGCAGGGCTGGGTGGGGGGGAATGGGGATATCTATAATAGTGGCAACGATAAAAATAAAGTTAAAAATAAAATAATAAAATAAAAATGTTGAATATCTTTGAGAAAAGAACTTCAGTGTTCTCTCTGAAAAAGGGTAAATACATGAGGTGATAGACGTAGCTATGTATCACAATGTATACCTACATATATCAAATCATCACTTCGTATACTTTAAGTATCTTACAATTTTATTTGTCAATTATACCTCAGTAAAGCTGGACAAAAAAAAAAAATGTTGGGTACCTAGGTACCTGAACAGTAAGAACACTGCAAACATTTTCAATCTTCTTTCTTCTCAACAGAAATGTGTACAGACATACACCAAAAGACATGTACAAGAATTTTCAAAGTAGCATTATTCTTAATAGCCAAAATTGGAAACAACCCAGATGTGCATCAGTAGTAGAATGGATAAATAAGTTTGTGTTTTATTCATGCAATAAAATACTTTACAGAAAATAAACCACAAAACCACAGCTGTATGCAACAACATAAATAAATCTAATGCGCATATGTTCAACAAGAGAAGTCGGACCCAAAGGAACACACACTAAATGAGCCCAACTACATTAAGTAGGAAAACAGGCAAAACTGATATAGTCAGAACAGTGGTTACATTTGGGAAGAGGGCGGGTGTTGTTGGGAGGAGGGATATATGGGACTCCTGGAGTGCTCATATTGTTCAGTTTCCAGACCTGTGCTCTTGTGTTAAATTGTAAATCCTTAGGACTTGTTCACTTTCTGTTCAGTAGAAAAAGCAAGTTAAAAGAAAAAAAGATATGTCTAAAATCTCCTATAGTACACTGTGCTTTTGACCTTCTTCCCCCCTCAAATACAGCTGTGATCATTGCCTCTTTGCTATAAGCAAAGATGCATGATGTAGGAGACAGCGTTGGGGCCATGAATTTCTCTCCTCTCTCACTGCATGCCCCTTACCATTAAGACGTATGCTCTGTTACTACACCACTGGGACCAAATGAGATACCCAACAGTGAGTCTGAGTTTTTATCTGACCCCTAGTTAGAATTTCAGCCCTTTTACAGTAGGAATATATTTTTAATATCCTTGCGAAAGGTTTGACTCTGGGCATATGAGTTGCTTTGGCCAGTGGGTCATTAGCAAACATAATACACAGGGATGCTTGAATAGGTCTTGTTCACTGGGGCTTGGCCTGTCCTGATGCTGAAAATCCTTCTTCCTTCAAGCTCATGAGCCCAGGCTAGTTTGCTAGATAATAAGAGACCACGGTAGCCCTGGCTGGTGTGGCTCAGTGGATTGAGCATTAGCCTGCAAACTGAAAGGTCACTGGTTCAATCCCTGGTCAGGGCACATGCCTAGGTTGTGGCCAGGTCCCCGGTTGGGGGCATGCAAGAGGCAACCAGTTGATGTTTCTCTCTCACATCAGTGTTTCTCTCCCTCTTCCTCCCTCTCCTCTCTCTAAAAATAAATAAAATCTTAAAAAATATATAATGAGGCCATGGCCATTTCCATACATATAATACCATATGTATAAGTGAGTCTCCCTGCCCCCCTCCAAGGGCATCAACCTGCCAAGTACCAGACATGAATGAGCCCTGACCTGTCTGGCACAGACAAGAGAACCACCACGCCAACCCTCAGAACTTGAAGAACTAATGGGTGTTGCTCTTTCAAGCCATTGGTTTTGGAGTAGTTTGCTATAAACAAGTGACAGACATAATAATGATCCCTGAATGTTCAGCAAAGGAACATAACCCCATGTGCTATACCACACTTAAAAAATGCTTTTAATAATGATGGAGAGATGGAGATTTCTTCTTATCTTCTAGTCTTTTTCCTAAGTAGTCAGTTTTACAACATAAATTGCAATATTTAACTTCACAAATGTTAACACATTTTAAATGGCCGTTGTTGAGGTGTTTTGCTTCTTGTACGACACCAGCCTCTCTGAAAGCTCCTGGAATGACCATCACATATGATAAGGTTTTCCCCACAAACCATGTTGATAACTGCTTTCTATCTGTTTAGAACATAATAGTCAAAACTTTTCTTTAGCAGTTGTACTGTTTTGTTTTTTTAAGGGAAGCCATTTCCTGTCAGAAAAATGTTGAACAAGTTTACTATGGAGGGTTGTGGTTGTCCTTTCCTTTAATCCTTTGAAAGAAAGACCTCTCCTTTGAGGGCATATCTGAAGGGTATGTCTTGATCCCTACCAACCCAATGATTTCAAATGAAACATAAAGAAGAAAGCCCAGAAAAAGTTGGCATGCGTAATATTGCAATGTAGTAAGATGGTCAATAATTTGTATAATGTCCTGAACACTAAGAAACTGGTAGTTTGTAATCTGGGTTTTTAGGAGAATCCTACATCATTATTTAGTTCTGTTGACTGTACCATCGTAGGGCTGCACCCCTGTCTGTTGGCCCCTGTCCCTCTGATGTGTATTACTGATCAGAGGTGTGGGATTGGGGACACTGGTGAATGTAGCGTCAGTGAGAAAACCTACCCAGATGAGTATACTGATAGAGGTTCAATAGCGTCATCTTTAAATAACTCCTAGCAGACAGATGTTTCTCAGAGAATGCTATTACCTCTATTCTTGCTATTCCTGTGGGTCCCAAAACTTTAAATTTGAAAAGAATAAAAACAAACTCGTGTGGCAGATATTTTGAAATATTAACTGGTATTTTTCCTCTCTCCCTCCCATCACTTTCTATTACCCTATGCACCTTTTCTGTGTTTAGGTCACTAGACAGGAAACTGCTTGTCCGCAGTGGGAGTTGCCCCAGTAGAAACAGAACAAAGATGTCAAGTCTTGACTTTTGGGTTTCAAAAGATATAATTCAAGAGTAAGCCAGAGATAATTTAGAAGAATATGTGATGAAAAGGAACTGCTTTTTATCATGCCATCTAACATAAAGATTCTCTGAACTTCAAGGGAGAATGGAGAGCCCCATATAAATGAGAAATTCTGAAGTAAGGAACCCTGTGCCTTGCTGCTCTGTAGGGTTTTCTGGGAAAGTGACAAGCCCTGCAGAAATTTTTGTGTCACCATAGCACTTGGAAAGTGCATTAGACATGTCTAAACAGTGAACAAAGGAATCTTAGAAAGTCAAATAGATTCCTTCCAACTCAAGTAAGAGGGAAAAGTAACCAAAAGATTTTTCTGTGAATAGAACACTGAAAACTTGTGGATTTGTGGTTTGGGGCCTCATGGCGGGGAGGAAAAGGCACAGCAGCAGATGCAGTGTGCGGCCCACTTGACGCTAGACGAGAACTCAGACATTGCAGGATTTGCCTCTATAGAGGAGTGGTGATAAATGTTCCAAGATGCACCCGTGACAATCCGGAATGAGAATCTCAATCTAGGGGAGAAAATGAGGAGCAAGAAAACCATGACTTCACTTTTCTGCCATTAAACAGAATGATTTCCAAACAGGGAGTCGTTGGATAAAAATAAGATTAACATTTTCTGATCTAGAATAGAAAGGTTGTATATGTAATGCAGAGCCAGATCGCAAAGAGCGTTGTAGACTGTGCTGGTGGGAACCACTGAAGGGCTTCACAGCTAGTTATCGTTCTGTGTGCCAGGCAGTGTCTCCCAGCAGTGTGCACAGTGAGCTGGAGAACAAGCAAGATTAGAGGAGGGTGCCTCAGTGACAGGGTAGGACGGTGGAGAGGCACTGGGAGGGAGAAGAGTCACACTTGAGGGATTTGCACAGGGTAATGTTCACTTACATTAGGTGAAATCTCTCCAATAGTACACGAAACTTCTGTTATATTGAAAGTAATTTCATCAAGAAGATTTGAGGAGCCCTGAGATCAAAGCCGAGTTAATGTAATGAGTCCTCCCAGGAAACAAGAGTAGTAACCCACTTATCTGAAGAAAACACTGTGTAAGATTTAAGAAAGTCTTACGTCATTTCAGTACTTATTCTGGCTCTTCTGGGGCCAGCCTGGGTGCAAGATAGAGAAAGTCACAAGAAAGCACTGCTTCTACCTGTTAAGGTGGAAGAAGAATCTGGATAACTTACAAATTCGTAGCCCCTCCCCCCACCCCCACCTCAGGGCGCAGAAGAGTGAGGATGCAAAGAAACCTGATGAACTGCAGTTTGGAAAGTGAGAGGAGATCTGCAGATAGATGCTGTACCCTGGGTGGAAGAGCTGGAGGAGGAGGAAGCTGCCACCAGAGAGGGTAGGAAGAAAATGGCTGAGCTTTTAACACATTTTAAAGGCTGGTGTGATGAGTCAGAAACCCTAAGATCCCCATCCACCATTTTTTCTCCCTCATCAGATCTTTTCCACAGGCCTTCCCTGAGTCATTACTGGACAGATGGGGGAAAGGGCAGGAAAGTGGAGAGATTTAACCCCCACCTTTATTAAGTTCTTTATGTAGGTGTTTGGGTTACACAGGTGTATGCATTTGTTAAATTTGATTGAACTTTATGTTTAATATCTGTGTATTTTACTGTATATGATTATACCTCAATAAATATGGCTGGAAACCAAAAGAATACTTAGGACGATTAAAGACAGTTAAAAATTCCAAGCTATGCTATACTTTTAAAAGAGGAAACAGTTTTCACCCTTAAGCATAGTACATGATAGCTTATTTTTTTTATATATGAGAAACTGAAGCAACTGCCAATAAGATTTTTTTTAAATGTTATCTCTCTTTTTCCCTTAAATGATTTTACGAACTATAACTTTATAGTAAGTCAAATACAGGACTTTAAATGAGTATTTTTCTTTCCTCTTTTGGATGTTATTATTCAACTAGTTATTAAAAATATGTTGAAGCCCCAATAAATTCTCTAAATATCCACTAGTATCACTACTTCTCTTACCAGTGGGCCTTATTCTGACCCTCTGTATACACACATTAAGTCAAAAATTAAATCAATCTTATCTTTGCCACAGACTCTGTTTGGAACATCTTTAAATCTCAGCAGTCTTATTGTAATTTTACCAGGCCCAATCTCTAATTAATTTGTTATTAAATATAGTTAAGAAATAGAAGTAATTCAGTGTAGAACCCTCGTAAGTTCCAAAGAGTAATTAAAAAGCTTCCTTAATTCACTGGAAGCTTGACACCATGTTTATCCTCACCAGAGAAAAAACAACCTAGAGCAGCCTTTCTACTTCGGGATGCAGGACTTTAAAAACGTGTCCGTTTGTAAATAAGAGACAAAATCCCAGATAATAAGATAATCTGCACTTGCTGTTTTATGCAAAGATATTTATCATGTTGGGAAAACATATATTTTCCTTTTTTGAGTGTGTTTATCATTATATTTTATTGAAAATTTAATACAGTTTTATGAAAGAAATGTTTAAAGTATCTGAAAAGATGGGAAAATAAAAATGCTCATAGTCCCACAACTCAAATGCAACTACAGTGAACATATCGTGGAGCATTCCTTTAGAGCTGCTTTAAAAATGGTTTTTTATCAAATATGGACAACGTAAAACAAGTATTTATAATATTTTAAAAGCATACAGAACAACAATAAAGAGGAACACCTGTGCACCCATAGCCAACCTGCACAGAAGTTACCGCTCTATTTAAAACCCTATATGCCTGCATGATCCAGTTCTTCACTCCTCCCCACAGGTAGCTAATGTTCTGTTTTTAAATGTATCATTTCAATGCCTTTACTTAGGGATTCACCACATATGTGTCCCCCCAGTCATTCCATCATATCTCTAACCTCCTTCACTTATTTGCTACTTCTTTGACTCTTTTTGCAGCAGTCTGGATACTTTCTTTAGGTCTGCCTTCTGATTTTCCTAATTCTCTCTTAATCTGTGTCTAATATTCTGTTTAACTTACTGAGTTTTTGGTTTCCCTTATTTAATTTCCTATTTCTAAAAGTTCCATTCATTTTTTTCAAGTCTGTTTCTTTCTCCTACTTTAATAGACTGTCATACTGTTCTCATATTTACAGTTCTTTTATTTTTTAAAATATATCTAACTTGCTTTCTGTTTTATGCCTAACTTAAATATATAAAACTTTAGCAGGTCTGGGGGGTGTTACTTTCTTTTTATAATGTGAGCTAATACTTTTTACTTGTGCTAATTTTAGAGACTGAGTGATAAGTGTGTTTCCACAGAAAGGATCTATATTTGAATCACTCAGAAGCATGGGGATATTATCAACTGGAACCACTTTTTAATTTTGACTTTGAGTTTTGTGGGCCAGAGAGGTAGTATGAGTTTCAGGTCCTAAAAATTCCATAAGGGTAGGCTTGTGGTTAAATTTCAGGGAAGATATTTTGCCACGCCCACCCCACCCCATTGTTAACTTGATGATTCCTTCGGTGAAGAAGGCTTTTTTCTACTGACCTCTTATTCTCAGTATGTAGTTCTTTGGCACCCCGGCTTTATGTGGTGTCTATAATTAGACTATCTTCTATAGACCCCAAACTTTTTGCTTATTAATATGTTGGTAAATGCTTAAGGACTGGCTCTCCAGAAAAAGAAATTCTGAAGTTATCAAGTTCCATGTTACAACACTCGCATGGCCAATTTTGAGTACCGACGTGATGCCATTGAACATGCAGTTGGGAAACAGTATGTACAGCCACCTCTCGGGGCTGGTGGTGGGCAACTTCACACTACTGCCTACACGCTACGTGGCTGTGAAAACTGGAGATGTCTCACCAGAGTTTGGAATATCCCTCAGGGTGAAAGACAGTTGAATGATGAATTGCCTCCTTGCATTTCCTCTTCGATTTTGTTTTAGGCTCCTCCCTATCTCTACCAGCTTGGCAATATGTTTTAAGAGAAGGGGTTTTATTTGTTTATTTCTATTTTAGCCCAGAATTTCATGTTTTTAGCAAAGGGGGTGTTTAGGGTATCTAGTCAGCCTTATTACCAAAAATAGAAGTTCTTCTCTTCATTTTCTTCTTCTTTTTTAAATACAGTGTATTGCTTTTGTTTTGTAATTATAAGGACAATACATGTTAATGTTAGAAAATGTGAGAAGTAGATAAAGTACCGACAAGAGTATTAAAATAATCCATAAACTCATACCAGCCTAGACCTAAACACAAATAACACTTTTGATGCATAGCTTTGCCATCTTTATATTATGTGTGGGCAGATGAATATCTGTGTGTGTTTTATCCAGTTTCCATCATGGTGCATCTCTCATTTTGTTATCTGGTTCTTACTGTTTTTTATAATACTGAGTGAAATGTCTTTGTCTACAACCCATTCTATAGTGTAGTAGTGTTCTCTCACATGAGGGAAGCCTAATCCCGGTCTTTTATATTATTTCTAAGTCTTCTTCATTATAAATAGTGCTGAGACGAACATAAAAGATGTGCTTCTGGTCAGTTCCCTAGGGCAATACTTTTTTTTTCCATCCCGGAATTGAGAGAAGCTTCCTCTGTGGTGTTAGAGCATTTTTCTCTTTTCTTGTTTCTGCTTTGCTCGGCTGTATCACGTTCTGCAGCAGTCACTTCTGCCTGCTGTATCTCCAGTTCTTCATCATCGGTAACCCTGTACATATCTGTATTTCCGCTTTGTCTGACACGCATACTAACCATTTAAGAAATGGCACCATGAAGGGATATATATATATATGTATTTAAATGCAGGGGGTGGTTTTAAGGCAAAAGGAAAAGTCAGCTAAGTCTTTTTTCCAATTCTGTGTTCTCTAAAATTAATATTGCTCCCGGATATTGATGACTCTGTTAACTATTGATATAGCCCCCTTGTAAGCTATCAGAAGCATTGCCTCCCGTCAAATGAAGACGTTCAGTCCGATGTGGCTGTCTTTGGCAGAGGTGTAGAGAGACAGCCAAGCAGAAGCTCTCAGTGACTTGCAACAGGAGTGAGTCATCAGCTTATGAGAAATTACAGTGGAGGTCTGTCCTCTCTCACTGAACACTCTGCATCTCTCCTGCTGCCCTGTGACTTGTTTTGATTAAATCCCGTCTTAGGTGAATCATCTATCAGGAAAGGACAAAGCAAGAGGAAGGGAAGGAATGACTCAAGGCTGACCCCTAGAAATGAATCAAATATTTACTATAATACAAACTTGAGGTAGGAAGAGTAGGTGATGTTTCCCAGGAGATTCATGGTCAGAAAGAGAGCATTTGAGACTGTCATTTTTAATAATTCAATAACAATGGACTATAGACTGTCTCTCATAGTAAAGCTAGTTCATCTCAAAAAGTCAGGTTGGAGAAAGGAAAGTAACTTTACTTCTCCAATAGAAATAGTTGGCAACCTCATATGAAATCTGAGGCTATTTAAATGTCAGGCTTTATTTCTAGAAGGATTACAGTTAATACTTTTGACTAAATTCACCTTTTCTCCACAAGGTGAGTGAAATATCTAGGAAGACTCACCTACCTACCTCCTTCTCCCCTATTCCACAGTAAGTATTAAATGATCCATTAGTCATACCTCTGATATTCAGTCCCATGTTCTCAGACATAGTATGTAACAATGATATATATCTTCTATTTCAGCCTTTATCAAGAAGCAAAATTAATTTTGTTAATCTCACTTGTCCTAGCCAAGTCCTAATGTAACAGTGCTGTAGATAATAAAAATGGTTTTATAGGCAATTTAGCTTTGAATCCCAGACTGTCACTAGGATCTGTGTGAACTTAGTCATTATTTAATATTTCTTTCACTTCTTCATTTGCAACATGGGTTCACGTGATGAAGCCTTCATCACAGGTTACCTCCAAAATTCAATAATATGTAAAGAACTTAGTACACTACTAGGATTAAATGGGCTAAATACCTTATTGACCATAAACATCTGTTTTAAATAGTCCCACTCAATTCAATTCATCGTATTTATTAAGTACTTATGTATGAAATAATGGTTTGGAAAACTGCACATTTAAAATGTATTTATTTTTAATAAAAATATATTTAAGGTGTATAGCATAATGCTTTCATATTTACACATGTGAAATATGTATATTATATATTTCACCATGTGTATATATGCATTTCACTGTTCACCTCACTATGTGTATACACATGTATGCATGCATATGTGTGTATAAATATGTACATACACACACACAGTGAGATGATTACTACAATCAAGCCCATGAATGTATGTTTTTTTAAATTGTTGTTCGGTTACAGTTGTCCCACACTTTTCCCCATTGTTTTCCCTTACCCTGCCCCCCCCACTCCCAGTCTGTCCCCCAATGTCCATGCCCATGAGTCCTCTATTCATGTTACTTGACTTGCCCCTTCCCCTTCTTTCCCCCATTATGCCCCTCCCTCCTCCCCTCTGGTCCCTGTCAGTTTGTTCTTTATTTCCATGTCTCTGGTTAATAAACATATTTTTTCACACAGTTACTTTTCTTTTTGTAATGAGAACACCTAAAACCTATTCTTTTAACAAATCCCCATTATTTAATACTATAGTAATGCTATAGATGATTGTAGTATCATTAACTATAATCATCATACTGTACATTAGTTTCCCAGACTTATTTATCCAACATTGCTGCAGTTTTGTACCATTTGACCAGTATCTCTGCAGGTACCTCACCTCCTGGTCCCTGGTAACCACCATCCTACTCTCTTTTTCTAATGTATTTGACTTTTGGGGTTGTACATATTTGTGAGATCATTCAGTTCTTTTTTTCCTTTCTGTATGTGGCTTATTTAACTCTGCATAATGTCTTCCAGGTTCATTGCAAATGACAAGATCTCTTTCTTTTTGAAGATTGAATAATATTCCATCACATCTGTCACAATTTCTTCATTCATCAGCAGACACTTAGGGCGTTTCCATATCTTGACTGTTATAAAGAATGCTGCGGTGACTGCGGGTGGGGCGTGCGGATGTCTCCTTGAGGTGTTGGTTCATTGCACTTGGGTCGTTACTCAGAAGTACTGCTGCTTCCTCTGGCAGGTCTGGCCTTAGGTTCTGAGGAGCCACCATACTGTTTCCTTAGTAACTATATCCATGTACATCCCCACTGACAGTGTACAGAAATCTCTCTTCTCCACATCCTCTCCAATAATTGTTATCTTTTATTATTATTTTTTGGTAGTAGTATGGCACCTATTACTTATAAGCCTACCTTCATGAAGTTTACAGTCTAGCTGAAGAACTTTTACACACACACTTTAAACGTATATGTAATAATATAAGGCAGTATATAACCAAAACATGGCATACATTACAAATCTTTGATTTAGAAAAAGGAGTGACATTTTATGGGCTGGAAAAGCAGGAAAGTCTTTCAAAGGAGACTTATACCCTTAATTACTGTCAGAGTAGAACAAGTACGAGCTCAGGCTTTGGAATCAAATAGATATGTTTTGAATTGTGGCCCTGCCACCTCTAACTGTGTAATCGAGGACAAATTATTTAAATTCCTCATGCCGTGGTTCTTCTCAGTTTCTCCGTTTGTGCACCATACTGAGCACTTAGCCATAGGGTGATCTGGCGTGTCAGATGAGCATGAGAGTGATGAGTGGGGTTCTTGCCCTGGTGGCTTTTTTAGAAGTGCGGTGGTGGTGGCAGGAAATGCTGCCAGTGAAACAGGGCAGAGGGTGAACGTGAAGCTGCACAAAGGTCAGTTGCAATGCACCCTATTTTGTTATTTATGAACTTGTAACAACTTTAAAGGAAGCAGTCAGGAGCTTAATAAATACCACCTGAAGACTGTGATCATCATGCTTTGTTTGCTATACTTTATTGACCCTTTTAATTAAATACCAAGGAGTGTTCAGGCTAAATTATTACATTTAAGTAGGTATCAAAGCCAAAAGGCATCCATGAATCATAATTCTTTGTAGGGTATACAGATTTTTAAAAAACCTTTTGTACCATAAGGTTTATTTTAAAATCAATTTATTTCCTAATGCTCTCAATATTTTTACTTTATTCCATTCCCTTCACATATAATTCAACTTTATGTAATTTTATCTCTTTTATAAAATTATATTTATTGTTCTCATAATAGCAAACATTTAGTTGAATATAAAACACAAAAGCCATCAACCATGGAGTTATTAATATACCTACAAAATACTCATATTGAATTAGAGGCATTTACATCTCTGACAGATAATCCAGAGGCAAATACGTTGAACAATAAAAACCTGCTTTGGTGCTCTATTAAATTATTGAAAATCCACATGGTAAATGTTAGTATATTATAAGGTTTGAATATTCATTATATTCCTCCCACTTTTGTATTTTCCCTTATTTAACAAAAATATTATCATTTTCATAACCCTGGCTATATTGTATCATAAAGTATTTTTAAGGAATAATCTCATCATCAGATCTCAGGCTGCTTTCTCTTTAACCATCAGTTGGTTTCTGTTCTCAAAGTTTGGGTATTATCAGCATTTACTCCCTAGTGAATCAAACTCCTATTTTGGAAACTGAGAAAATTAATTGGTCACAAATTCATAAGTGGCACTTGAGTGGATGAAAGGAAATTCATCCAGGAGGCGTACCTCAGTGAGTCAAGGTTAAGGCACAGCATGGCTAAAGGCCAATGAAGAGAAAAACGCCTCCATCAGCAGGGCTAGAGATAAGGGCTTAGTATCACCCTACAGGGTAAAGGCGACTCCTCGGGACAGTGTATTGAGGGGCAGCATCATGAACAAGATTCCCTCTTGGTGAGCAGAGTCAGCACTGGGTCTCTATAATAGGATGTTGTAGGTGTCACTTTGGCAGGAATTCGCAGTGGAGATCTCCCCTGACGTTTAGGCTCTGACTGTTCCCTGACCACGGATGGGCTATTCCTTCTCCTACGAGGAAGTCTTGGACTTCAGGGTGGGAGCAGGGGTCAGAGGTAGTCGTTTATATCTAAAGAGCCTACGGACTGACAGCAGGCTGATTTCTTCAGCTCTTTATTATCCTTTAGCCATGATCTTTTTCTGAAGCAGGCCCTTTCTGGTGACCGCTGTGTCCTTGAGCCTGGCATTGACAATCATTTCTAAAATCCTGGCCCTAAGATACTCCTTGGTAATCCATTAGGCACACAAGGAGAAACATTACTCTTTAGGCCACTGGGACTACATTTATTGAATTTCTGTTTCAAGGTATTAAATTCTTAGTCAGTCAGCCTGAGCACACATTGAGTGTCTAGCACTATATTAGATGCTCTCGGCAGGCAGAAAAGACGTAACAGATGATGCTCGAGTCTCAGTCTAATTTTGATATAGGTAAAGTAAATGTAAACAAAAGATCCCTTGACATGAACATAAAAATACAAAAATCAATATAGAACATGTTGTGTCTGCACCAGTCTCTCACGGATCACTCGCATCATTCATTTAACTGGTAGTTATTGCCCACACATGACACATAAGACCCCAGGCTAGTGTTTTGATGTTGTAAACTTTCAATATAACACAGCCCGCTCTTAGATTGCTCATAATCTACGAATAGTTGTAAAAAATAGACAAGTAATTATAATACTTGCAATGTGCCAAGTAACTGGTACAGACCTGAGACTGGTATAAGTAAGAGAAGCAATTATTTGGTGAAATTTGTGTTGTGGCTTAAAAGAAGAGGAAGCTGAAATGGGAGGACATATACTGAGGGATTTCAGACAGATGAGAAACTCAAAAGACAAAGCGGAGCCTTCTGTATTGGTTACCTAATGCTGCATAACAAACTTTCACCAAAATTACATGATTAAAACTACAGCACTCCTTGGTGTCTTTCATGGTGGCTCTGGGTGAGGAATTTGGGATTCGCTTGGCTGGCAGTTTCTGGCTTGGGATCTCGTGAGGTTGTAGTCATGTGCTGGCCAGAACGCCACTCATCTGAAAATTCGACTAGGGCCGGATTATTTTCTTCGAAGATGGCCAACTCATGTGATTAGTGAGTAGATTCTGGCTATGGCTGCGGTCGCAATTCCTTTCCAAGTAGTCTCTCCATGGACCACTGAGCCATCCGAGAGACCGTGGTGAAAGCTGCGATACGGGCTGTGACCTCAGCCGTCAGTTCTTCTGTATGAATTGTATTGCACTAGTCAATGTCAGAAGGGACCTTATTAAAGGATAAAGATCAGAAGGTGAAGATATTGGAGGCCATCTTCAAGATTAGCTACAACACCATCCAAAGAGAGAATGATTTAAAGCCAAAGTGGGGTAGGATGGAGGGTGGGAGGTGGGGGTGGGAGGGGTGGGGGCAAGTGGTGGCAGGAACATGGAGACAACTGTACTTGAACAACAATAAAAAAATAAAAGTGAAAATATATATATATATAACATAGTTGGTTTCGGAAACATTTGCAGACCTCTATCAGGGGTGTCTGTTTACGGCCTGACTAGAATGTGAGAAGCTTAAAAGTAAAGATGGTGTCTTTTATCTCTGTTGCATTCCTCAGTGCCCAGAGCGCCCGTTGGTGAATAATAGACACTTCATACATGTTTCTTGAAGAAGTGAACTGGTAAATATATGAATGAATATGGTCTGAGAGATAGATAAAAAATAGCAAAACTACAGCATAAAGTCTTGAGTCAGGAGAACGTGAGGAGCTACATAAATGAGCCATGGGCAGGATGAAGTCCAGAAAGGAACGTGAGGCGGATAATGAGAATTACAGGTGTTACCCAGTATTAACCAAGGCTTTGTCGGGCAGGCCTGATTATTCCAGTCACTCGGAAGTCTACTTCATGGTGTATATGGGACAGTCATTCGATGAAACAGTCCTCAGAACAGTCAAGAGATTTAAGATTATCAAGACAGACCTCTGAATCACCTCTCTGAATCAGCCAGCAAACAAGCCTCGCCTCTAACTGTCGTCACAGGGCCACTGCGCCGAGACACTTACTGTCTGAGACGTTTACTGAGACAAATGCTACTCCTCACCTTAGAATTTCTTTGGTGAAAATGACAAGGAATTTGGAGTCAGTTATTTGTTGGATTATTTGTTCTCCACAACAATGACAGGCTATGCCCAGGCCACTTACGTTGAAGCCACAAGTAGACCCTGTAGCTCAACAAGAAGCAAAGGAGGCCATGGGCAATGATGTAGTCGTGATACCTAAGAAATCTGGAACCATTAGGCCTGTGTAATGCAGGCTGCTAGGCCCCTGCCGCCCCTGCCCACCCCGTCCCCCTTAGAAAAGTATAAAAGGCAGCAAGCACATCTGTGGGATCTTCTAACCTGCTGGGCTTTAAACTCTACACAGCTGCCAGCTCTCCAAATTCTGGGAGTGCATCCCAAAGAACGAGGAGCCCCAGGAGCCAACTCCACTCACTCCATGTGCATCCTTCATCCTGCACAGCCTGTTTGCTGCTTCCACACTAGAGCAAGGAGAAAACAGCCTTACGTGCCTGGGTCAGCATTCTCTGGTCCCTCAGACCTGGACCAGCCTCTGTGGTCTGTCCTTGCTCCAACCCTGAGCACAGGGCTAACTAATCCAACACCATTTTTGTAGAAACAAAACTTAAAGGCATGGAAAACAAAAGGTGCTATATCAGCCTTTTTTTCCTCTCTCAAATTATTTGAAGGAAGTGTTACAGTTATTCCTAATAGCTTCATTAAATAGGACAAGTGAAATACTTTTCCTTCTATTCATGACCTACTCTTGGGAAGCTGGCAGGGGTGGCATTTGTCAGGTGAAACCCGCTTCCCTCTCATTTGCTTCCCTCCTGAACTGTGCTAAGGAGATACCTCCACTCACAGAGCAGAGGCAAGGCCGGGGAGAACACGGAATGGAGCTGTTACGCTGGGGAGAAATGGGCTCGGGGTAGAGTCCATATGTACAGTTGCTAAATCTAAAGCTGTATATTTTCTTTTATTAAAAATAAGATTGCCGTAATCTTTTCAAATAAAAGGGCTGAGATTTGGTTTTCCCACTATTATTACCACTTTTGAAAGGAAGGGGGTGCAAAAGCTGTGCTAGGGGTGTCCACGTTCCAAGGAGGGTGCATGCCCCAACCTGGGGACAAGGTCAGAAACGGTTCCCTCCGAAACTGAGAGGAACAGAATCAGCTTCTATTCACATACGCCCTCACCCCGCCCACGCACCCTTGCTCAACTTTTCCCTGCAACCCACTTGGTGCTGGAAATAGATCAATAGGCTGCTCTGTCAGACTTCTGCAAGGCTTCCAGGCTCTCAGGCCTCTCAGACTGATGTGCAGGGTGGAGGTTTACCCGAGGGGTTAAGAGTTGAGGTTTCACAGGGTCTGTCTGCATGTAAAGAAAATCTATGGAGTTGAAATGTGAAGAAAACAAAACATTCTGGGATGTAACAGTCTTTGGGTTCTCCATTTCCTGAGTCACCTGTCAGGTGCACTCCCCTACTCATAGCCCCACCCCACCCCCAATTCAGCTCTGCCCCATAGTCAGCACCTGTTTTGTCCTATGCACGGTTTTTGGAAAGGACCACCATTTAAATAGTTTTTGATTCAGAATCACTGACATGGTTCTGAATCACTGACTATAGGTCCTTCTTGGACTTTAGTGACTCAGCCTTGCAGTGACTACCTTCCTGCCACTGACTCTCAGCCTCCCAACCTCCACCTTGAGTCCCTGTCCCGGGTCTCCCTGAGTTTCCTGTCTGGCCATTGACAAGGTGGTCTCTTCCGGGTCTTGCCTGACCTGCCTTAGCCTCTTAATGTTGGGCTGCTTCTTCCTGTTTCTCAACTCTGTTGCATATCACCATTGCAGAGGAAGGCTTTTTTTGTGTGTGCTTTTTCTAGTTTTATTAAGAAATAATTGACAAACATCACTGTATAAGTTTAAGATATAAAGCATGATGGTTTGATTTATATATTTATATATATATTTGTATATATATATACATATATATATATAGTAAAATAACTGCCACCTAGGTGTAGTTAGCATCCTTTTTTTATTATGATGACAAAAAGTCCAGCTATTGTTGATACAAAAAGGATGGTCTGTGCGACATTAATATAACCTGGCAGCCAAGGAGAGTGGACTGGAATATGCATGTGTGAACAATGAGGACTTCACTGTGCTAGTCAGTGGGGGCGGGAGATTCCATTGAGTGAGCATGTGTACTGTCACATTCAAAATAACTGAGTCAGTAAAATCTGCATTAAATTTTGCGTTCAGCTTGAACATTCTTCTGCAGAAGCTATCCGGATGATTCAGATGGCTTTTGGGTATGATGCAATTAGTGCAGTGCAAATAAAAGTGTGGCACAAACACTTCAAAGATGGTCGAGAATGTGTTGAAAGTGATCCACGTTCCGGAAGGCCTGCAACGAGCAGAACACCTGAGAATGTTGAATGTGTACAGGCTGCAATCAACAAAGATCAGCAACTGACAGTGTGAGAACTAGAAGCTGATCTGGGGATTCCAAAAACCACTGTGTCTGAGATTTTGACACAGGATCTTGGCATGAAACATGCCGTGGCAAAATTTGTGCTGCATTTGCTAATGACTTGATTCAAACCACTACCAATGAACCAGATTTCCTCAAGAAGGTCATAACCACAGATAAAATTGTGGAAGAATGGCTATGATCAAGAAATGAAGGGCCAGTTTTCGCAATGGAGGTCGCTGGTTCTCCACACCCAAAGAAGGCAGGACAAAGTCGCAGCAAGATCAAGGCCACAATAACTGTGTTTTTGATTGGGAAGGTGTTGTCCAAATCAAGTACGCCGCTCCAGACCAAACAGTTAATAAGGAGCACTACCTTAATGTTCTTCATTGATTGAGAGATGCAACATGACAAAAACAGCTGCAGCTATGGGCAACTGGTGATTGGCAGCTTCATCATGACAATGTACCTGCTCATGCATCACGTCTTGTGCAGAGTTCTTTGGCAAAACATCAAATCACCCAGGTGACTCAGCCCCCCTACAGCCCAGATTTGGCACCCTGTGACTTCTGGCTTTTCCCAAAACTAAAATCACCTTTGAAAGGGAAGAGATTTCAGACTGTTGATGAGATTCAGGAAAATATGGCCGGGCAACTAATGGTGAATCCAACAAAACACTGTTCAGTGTTTTGAACAGTGGAAGAGATGCTGGGAGAACTGTGTGAGGTCCCAAGGTGCCTACTTTGTAGGGACTGAGGCATCATTGTCCTATGTACACTGTTTCTTGTATCATGTATCGTCTCCTATAAATGTCTCTATTTTTCATATTACATGGCTCCATACATACTGGACAGACCTCATATGATGTAAAATTTACATTTTAAACATGTCAGTGGCATTAAATGCATTATTGTGCAACTGTCCCCACCATCTCCCTCCAGAACATTTTCATCTTCCCAAACTGAAAGTCTAGACCCTTTGCCACTTCCTTCCCTCCTCTGCCCAGCTCCTGGAAACCACCCTTTGACTTTGTGTCTCTATGAATTTGACTATTGCAAATACCTCCTATAAGTGGAATTATACATTTGTTCCTTTGTGCCTGGTGTTATTTCACTCAGCACAACATCCTCAGGATTGATCCATATTGTAGCATGTGTCAGAATTTTCTTCCTTTTTAAGGCTGAATTCCATTCCATTCTATGTATATGCCCCATTTTGCTCATCCACTTTGCTTATCCAACTTTGAGTTGTTTCCACATTTTGGCCATTGTAAATAAACTTGCTATGGACATGAACATACAGATATCTGTTTGAGATCCCGTTCTTTGATTATATTGAGTGTATACCTAGAAGTGGAATTGTTGCATCATAAGGTAATTCTATGTTATTATTTTCAGAAGTGTCATACTTCTTTGCATTCCCACCAACAATGCGCAAGGGTTCCAAATTTCTACACATCCTTACCAACACTTACTTTCTCTTGTTGTCAGTTTATTTATTCATTCATTCATTCATTTATTTTGATAATAGCTATGCCAATGGGTATGAAGTGGTACGCAGGGGGATTAAAAAATGACTGGTGTTCATGATTCAATATCAGAGACTATGATTTAATTGTTTGGAAGGGGGCATCTTGTCAATATTTTTTAAAACTTCCCCAGGTAATATTAATGTGAAACCAGCATTGATAACCTCCAATATATTCTTGGCTTATGCTACCTGACTTCTGCCACATACTCGTAGGCTGCCTTCCTGGTGTTACATGAAGAGACAGAAGTCTAGAGAGACTTGCCAAGTACACAGGGCAGTGACTAACAAGGTCTGTCTGACTCCAAACCCTGTGTTCTGTCCTCTGTATCCTAATTGTGCCCTAAAGGGTGATTTTCACAGGGCGCCAATGCAGTCTATTGGTACAGAGCAGACTTAACTCCTTGGATCTGGCGTGTGGGGTGTACTAGTTTCCTGGGGCTATTCTAACAAATCACCATAAATTGGATGGCTTAAAATAATATAACTTTAGTTTCTCACATTTCTAGAGACAAGAGTCTGAAATCAAGGCATCTGTAGGGTTGGTTCTTCTGGAGGCTCTGAGAATCCCTTCCATGCCTTTTTCTAGCTTCTGGTGATAGCTACCAACCCTTGGCATTCCATGGCTTGTAGATGCATCATGCCAATATCTGCCCCCCTCCTCACCTGACCTCTCCCCCTGTGTTTTTGTGTCTTTTCTCCTTTGTGCCTTATAAGAACACTGGTCATTCAGTTTAGAGCCTATCTGAATCCAGGATGATCTCATCAGGAGATCATTAACTTTCTTAAGGATCTGCAAAGACCCTTTTATCAAATAAGGTCACGTTCACAGGTGCCTAGGGTTAGGATTGGACATATTTGGGGGGCACATACAACTCACTACAAGGAGTTTTTTTGTAGGTCTTCCAAATTGCAATCAGTTTCATTGAGAGTCAAGAGTTCAGCATAAACCCCATATGTTAGCAACCAGACTGGAACTGGACTTGCCCTGGGATCAGAATACCAAAGCAGTCACATAAACCTTTGCCTCAGGCCAAAGACTGTGCCTGACTTTTTTGTTCATCTGTAATGGGCTCTGGAGCAAACTCTAGTCCTTACAATGGTTTGAGACTGCCTTGGAGTCAGCAAGGTAGTACCAAGACCTTGACTCAAGATGCCACAGAGATGCCCTGACTAGAACATACGCCCTGCTTTCTCTACCACCTTAAAAGGATCTGCTAGAGTACAGGGTGTTGAGACCACTCTAGATTGGGGCAAAATGTCCTCATCATTGGAAGGAACTCAAACAATAACATTTAACACCTCCCTGGTAGAGCTCCAAGTTAACCGTGCCTCCATGGGGTTCTTTCTCCCTGTCCCCTTGCTCTAATCTGTCCTATCTAGCCTTCATTGTCTACTCTGCCTCCTGATGACTTCAGGGCTTCTTGGAAAAGAAAAAACAGCAACAACAAATAATCTTCGTTCTCATGGAGAGCACCAGGGCTGCTTGACTTGGGGGGAGATGGGAAGGATCCTTACCAGGTGGTCTCACTCTTTCGTTAATTTGTTGTCCTGTGCAATCAGAAAGGCCCATCCCCAATGGTCAATCTCTGGACCCTGTATAATCTGTTGGCAGCCTGGGGGGAAGAAATTGCATTTCATCTCATAAATACTTCTACTGTGTGCCAGAATTAGGTCAGCCCCACTTTTCCAAATGTGCAGGCATCCGGGATGTTGGGTGTCAAATCCTGAACTAAATTCAGTTCTGGAGCATTTGATAAGGTGTCTAAAGTGAGAGCATTTTGTTTCTCAGCTTTGCAGAGAATTGCACACATGGCTCTCGCTCTCATTTTCTTTTAGTATTTGGAATGATTTTATTACAGACTATGACTCCTTTATGAGAGAATTCATCTGAGAATCCAAACGCAGTCTCCCAGTGGACTCAGCCATTTGTAAAACCGTCAGAGAGTCTGGAGGCAGAGGTTTTAAGAGGTGAGAGAGGCAATTCATCAACTCTTCATGCATATTCTCCTGACTGCTGAGGAAATTAAATTTGTTTTCACCTACTGAAATATTAGCACACTTTTATTACATAAATCTAATACGTGTTTAATACTAACCTGTGATCAATTTACCCATATGATGAAAACCTAATCCTACATTTTATGAGAAAACCTATTCCTACATTTTTTTCTTATATGAAGTTCTGCCTTAGCACATCCATTGATCTAAATTCTGATTCTGTATTCTAGTGTTATAAATTTATAATTTTTCACATGGAACTGCAAAGCTGGTCATTTTTATATTTTAATTTCTCCTGTTAGAATGCTTAGTTAATTAAATGGAAGCACTACAAGTTCAGGGGCAGGGGCATCTTTGTCTCCAAGGGCTGAGAGGACTGCCTGGTCTGTAGCAAGCGTCCCATAGCTGTTGATTGAAATGCATGTATGTGAGGTGGGTTTGTGCCTTATACACAGCACAGAAGCTAAACCTCCCCAAACACTCCAGTTTACCCATTTCAGTAGTTCTGTGTGTGCTCTATCATAAGTGCTCTCAAATCTCAATAGAGCGTTTTTGTTATACACACACAAAACATGAATATAAAGTGTGTAGTGTTACGAATGGTCAGTGGATACATGTAAATGTGCTCTATCTCATAAATAATAAGTGAAAATTAAACTTATGAGATAATTTTGTCTATCATTTTGGCACAAATGTACAACTGTTTGATAACATTTTGAGCTGATGAGAGTAATGTCCTACATTGTTGGAAGAAATTGAAATAGGTACATGAATTCAGGAATGAAAATGTTCACTTTATTAAGAGAGCCATCTCAATAGTAGGAATCTAGTCTACAAAATCAATTGCACAAGTCTATAAATAGACATGTGCAAAGGACTTTGCAATAACAAATTATTTGAAACAAGATCATTGCCATCTGTAGAGGAATGAATAAAGAAACAGTGGTTCATACAATGGAATATAATGCAACATTTAAAAAGAACAAGGTAGGCCCTAGCTGATGTGGTTCAGTAAATTAAGTAACAGTCTGCAAACCAAAGGGTTGCTGGTTTGATTCCCAGTGAGGGCACATGCCTGGGTTGCAGGCCTGGTCTCCAGTTGGGGGCCTATAAGAGGCAACCACACATCAATGTTTCCCTCCCTCTCTTTTTCCTTCCTTCCCACTCTCTCTAAAAATAAATAAATAAAAGCTTTTAAAATGTGTGACTGAAAAAATAAATAAATAAAAAGAACAAGGTAGATTTACCTAACCAGAAAAAATAGCCAGGGTATGTTATGTGAGAAAATGAGTTATGAACTAATATGTAGATAGAACAAAACTTTCTTTATTAGAAAAAAGTAAGTGTTCATCTATATGCATGCATTTGTGTGTGTAAGCGTATAGGTATAAAGAAGAAAAGAGGGGGAAAATTAAATAGTACAATTTTTTTTGATTTTTGTTTTGTTAGAAACACTGTATGTCCCACTTTTCAATCTCAGTATGGGAGAAATAAAAAAAAATCAGAGCACATGGCTAGTTGGATATAGTGCTCATTAGACGATCATGCATTTCTTATAATTTTAATGTAAGCTTCTAGCCTCTTACTCTTTAAATTATCTTTAAACTTGTTGAGAATAACCAGGGGTCTGGTACTTATACATTCATTAAGAAAGGGAGGAAGAAATGAGTATTTTACTGAGGGCTGTACAGATCACAACTTTGGAGAAAATATATAAATAAAATCTAAAATAAGGCAGAGATAGAGGGGTCAATAAGTTACAATTCAAAGATGTATTGACTCATTCATTCACTTAGTCTAACCATCTCCACTCCATCTCCCCATCTCTATTAATGCATCACCATTTCCCCCGTCATTTAGGCAAAAAGTCTCAGTTATCTTTGATCATTTCCCCTCTTACTGTACACATTTAATCTGTTAGGAAGTCCTTACACTCTAATTGAAATATATCCTAAACCTGATGTCTGAGTCAGGTCGGGCTGCCATAAAAGAATACCATTGACTGGGGGGCTTAAATGACAGAATTTTATTTCCTCATAGTTGTGGAGCCTGAGAAGTCCAAGGTCACCGTGCCGACCAGTTTGGTTTCTGGTGAGAGCTCTCTTCCTGGCTCACAGAAGAACACCTTCTCACCATGGTACAATTGAACAGAATTCAATTGCTGCAAGAATTTTTAAAACATGCAATACCTGACTATTTTGTCAGGGGCACTGACCTATTTTCTCTTAGATTATCAAATTAAAAAATGACAACAGCCAACACAATAATAGCCATCTGGTGTGAATGAATCAAAATGATACCTCTTTTTTGTTAGATAGGCAAAAGATACATTTTTTGTGTGCTGCAGAATTTTAGTAATTAGTTCTTGTGTGCCGTGAGATGAAGAAGGTTGAAAATCACAGATTTAGTCAGCAATTTTTTACTTTGTATCTACTGCTCTTAGAACTGTTGTAGGTACTAGAGCTCAGATGACCAAAACTGACACAATCCTGCTGTTAAGTATTTAACCACTTCCTTTGAAGAATCTGCTCTGGGCCCCCAGCATGCGGGGGAGAACCAGTCAGGCAAGGGTCCTCCTGCTCCTAGTGCAAGTTTCCATGAGCAAATAAATGTGTGCTATTTCGGGTAGTAATAAGACTTACAAAGAAAATAAAGCTAGGACAATGGTAGCAGTAACTGGGGCTAATCAAACTTATGTGGCTTCTTTAGATAGGGTGGTTGGGGAAGGGCTTTCTGGGAAGGGATACTTTTCCTGAGATCTGAATGTTGAAAAGGAGCTAGCCTGAGAAGATGGGAGAACGCATTCTAGACAGGAGGAAAATGCCTAGGCCCTGAAATTGTTGTGGTCAGACACCACGGGCTGAATTGTGACTGTATTTGATGATAGGGCCTCCAAGGAGGTAATTACAGTGAGTGAGGTTCTAAGGGTGAGGCCTCGACTCACTAGGATGGGTGTTCTCTGAAATGCTCTCTCCATCTCCTGGCTCTACGAGGACACGGTGAGAAGGTGTTCTTCTGTGAGCCAGGAAGAGAGCTCTCACCAGAAACCAAACTGGTCGGCACGGTGACCTTGGACTTCTCAGGCTCCACAACTATGAGGAAATAAAATTCTGTCATTTAAGTCCCCCAGTCAATGGTATTCTTTTATGGCAGCCCGACCTGACTCAGACATCAGGTTTAGGATATATTTCAATTAGAGTGTAAGGACTTCCTAACAGATTAAATGTGTACAGTAAGAGGGGAAAAGACCAAAGATAACTAGGACTTTTTGCCTAAATGACGGGGGAAATGGTGATGCATTAATAGAGATGGGGAGATGGAGTGGAGTAGGCAAAGGGGAGGAAGCGGGTCTGGAGTCCCCATACACTTACTAATTGTATGACCTCTGCGGGTTAGACACTGCAGTGGAGTAGGACATGCAAGTTGGGGTTTAGGAAGGGGGATACCAATTGGGTGTCATCAGCATTTAGATTAGGTTTAAAGCTGTGGAACTGAGTAAGATGACGAGATGACCTAGCAAGATAAGTTGATAGGGAACGTGGAGACATTCCAACAGTGTGTGTGAGGGAAATGGAAGACAGCTAAGCTGGTGAAATTAGAAGGAGCTGGGGAGACTGGGAGAGAACCAGAAACCAAAATGGTCAAGTTGCTATCAAATGCTGCTAGGAGGTTGAGTGCAGTGCAACCAGAAGGTGGATTTGGATGGTGGAGGTTATGCGGAGTCGGGAAGCAGGAGTTTGAGTGGAGTAGTGGGACGCGAAAAGCCTGATTGCAGTGACTGAGAACGGGAGATGAAGTAGAGATGAGTCTGACAGACTTTTGCTCCAGGGAGGAAAGAGGCTGAACATAAAAACAGACGCAGGTTTGAGAATTTTAAAAAATATTTTTGTGATGGAAAATTTTTTTCAGGGATTAAGTGAAATTTACTTTTTAAAATTATTTTATTGTTGTTCAATTACAGTTGTCTGCATTTACTCCCCATCACTCCCCACTCCCCACCCAGCCAACCCTCCTCCCTTGCTTGCTTCCACCTCCCCTCGGTTTTGTCCATATGGCCTTATGATGGAAAATGTTTAAATGCATAATTAAATAGAGCTAAGAGTACAGTGGACCTCATATACCCATCAAGAGCTTTCAGAATTATCAGTTCTGTTCATCTGTCCTGCGATGCACACTCTTACTCCTGTATTATTTTGAAACAAACCCTAGATATTATTTCATCTGTAATATTTGGGAGTGTTATCTCTAAGAGATAAGGACTCTCTCTCTCTCTCTCTCTGAGATTGGCACTCTCTCATCTCCCCACAAGAGTCCCAGCTTCCTACATTCTTAGTCCAACTGCATGGCAGAGCAATTTGGAAGAGATAGGATGGGTTTGTTTAAGTTATGATGAAGCCTGGAATACACTTTTTAATGACATTCCAGCGACAGACTATAAAAAGAGAAACTTAGGGCAAGAGCCTAAGGATGGAAATGAATAGGAAAGAAAAAGTTAAATTAGGCAGTAGAAGAGTACTGATAGAAAATCTTGTATTTTTGAAGTATTACTTAGAACCACTCAGCAAGGACTGAAAAGAGGAAACTTTTCCATCCCCCTACTTCTCCCTATTGGCATCCAATGCTCTCTGGTCCCAGGGTCCTGAAACTTGATCTACTCATTAACAGCGCTTATGTGCTGCTACAGATCACCCACATTAGAGTTAAAAAGTGTCATTTTGTGGAAGTTGGCTAAAATGATTTGGATGGAAAATTTTTGTTCCATTTTTTTAGTAATCAGTTTTCAAACTATCTTTGGGACTAAATGTAATCATAAATTTCAAGTATCATATGAGCTGTTTATAGAAGGTTGATTTTTCCAAGTACAAATCAGAATCTAATCACTCAGTTTGCAGAAGTATTCACACTAGGATGTCTTTCAAACAGGAACTTACTTCTTCATTGTTTGTTTCCAGACCATTAACTACTTGACAGAGACCCGAAGGGCCGTGGGTCAAGCAGTCTAATGCACAAAAGTTGGAAATTGTTAGACAAAGATGCATGAGAAATGAATATGAAATAAACTATAAGGAGATAACAAAATAGAATTGATTTGTTGATCTCTGTGTCTTAGGAACAAATCTCTTTATGACAGCGAGACAGAGCCTTAATTGCTGCCCACAGGCACAGTAGAATTTTATTGTAGTTGTTACTGGGAGTAATTGAGTATTTTGTAACATGAAATATCGATATTTTCTTACTCAATTCTGTGTAGATTTATCTGCATACTATTTTACACACTTAATGGAAATGCTCCTATATCTGCCTGCTGCTAGTGAAAGTGCTGCCACAGTCACATATATCCGGAGAGCTGTTAAGATTTAATGAACACCCATTCGTGACATATCCTAGTGATAATGTAAAACAGGACGGTGAAGTAAGACAATTATCCAGGTATCTGGGAAAATTCAGATTTGTTTTACTTCAAAATTCTAGATATTTTTAAGTGTTCCTCTAGAATTTAATTAATATTTATGCCACTTAGTGATTTGAGTTGGGCAGGATTTTAGTAACCCTGTCCACAGAGAGCTTTTGTTCTAAGCTGGCAACCAAATCACATGTATTAAAGGAAACATCTCTCATTTTACACAACTCCTTGGCTAAAGGTCGAAAGCCAGTAAATATTTCATAACGCTTATACAATTCAGCTCAGTGATTTTAAGATCTTATCAACTGTGCTAGATGCTGAGATTACTGAATCTCTAGTCTCAAGGGGATTACCATCTAGTGATGAACACTAAAACCACCCATTATAACTTATATTCTCTAAAAGAGATAACAAAACAAAATTCTATAGGTATAAAGCAAGTAGAGTCATTTTTTTCTGAGAAGTCTTTGTGGAAAATGTGGCTTTTAGGCTGACCTTAAAGGATGAAGAAGTTTTCAATAGGCAAAGATGATGAATAATTCTCTGAAGGAAGAGTACAGAGAGAACAAAACGTAAGACATCTTTAGAGACAGTGAAATGTCCCGTGGGACTAAAACTTAGTCTATGGAAACTTGGTGTGGTATTTGAAACTATGGTCCAAGACCAGAATTATAGTTTGGCAAACTAAGACAAGAAGACTAAACTTTCCCTGATTGGCAATAAGTGTATGGGCAAAGTTTTTGAGCATTGATTGTTCTGTTTAATGAAGGTAACTAACTCTTGTGCCAGTTTGTAAGCTTGAAAGGGGCAGAATCTGGAGTGTTGAAGATTAAATAGAAGACTCTCACATTTGACTAATGAGGAGAAAATGAGGCTCTGAATTAGTGTGGGAGGATGGGAATGGAGAGAGGGGGTGGTTTCCAGATTTACCAGGGTAGGATTATGATAACCTGGTGACAGACTGAGTCGTATGGGAGTAGAGGTGATGCAGAAGCCTCCTACATTTATGCAGAGGAAGAGAAAGAGTTAGAGAAAAATAATAAGGAGTGAGCTTGGACAAGAACTACACAATATCGCAGAAACCAAATAAGGAGAGGATTTCAAGAAGGAGGTCAACAAAAATAAATGATTGAGAGAAACAGTAAAAGGAGGGCAAAGAAAATGTATAGAGTTAACACTGGAAAGTTGTTGTTAGTTTTTAATAATGTGATGAGATTGGAAGCCAGATTGTTGTGGGTTGGGGAATAAATGAGAGGTGTGACCTTGTTGGAAACACAAGTAAAAATTTATTTTTGAGAAATGGAATGAAGTGTAAATGAGAGAAGGTTATAACTCTTTGAGGAGAATAAGGTGGAAAAAAAGTTTTAATAGCGTAAAGAAAGTTGATTCAAGGAGCAAAGGAAGAGACCAGGTGGTAGTCTGTTGCTTTGGTGGCCCCCAGTGAACTCTATCTCCCACTCTCATGTCTTTCTAGAGTTCCCCCCTTTTGAATTTGAGATTACTCTGTGACCAATAGAATGTAACGTTTTAAGCAAAGACACTAAGAAGGCCTGACAGTGTCTGACTTTGTGCTCTGGAGGAGCCAACCACCATAAAAGAGATCTGGACCTGACCCCATCCTTCTGGAGGGGAAATCCAAGCTCTTTTACATGGAAGTGCCAGAGAGAGAGAGAGAGATGTCCAGCCAGCTCCTAGCTGTTCTAGGCCTACCAGCTATGGCACCAAACACGAGTGAAGCAATTGTGGGCTTTCCAGCCCCAGAAAGCACACTTGGATCACTGAGCAGACCACCTCTGAGGAGCCCTCGTGTGCCCAAATTGCAGAATTGTAAGCAAATATTGACAATTGTAGTCTTTTTTAAAAAATTATTTTATTGTTGCTCAATTACAGTTGTCTGCATTTACCCACCATCATTCCTCCCAAACCCTAGCAAAACCCACCTCCCTCCCTTTCTTCCACCCCCACCTTGGTATTGTCCATGAGTCCTTTATAGTTCCTGAGAACCCTCCCCCCCCATTACCTCCTCTGGTTACTGTCAGATTGTTCTTAATTTCAATGTCTCTGGTTATACTTTGCTTGCTTTTTGTTGTTGTTGTTGTTGATTAGGTCCCTGTTAAAGGTGAGATCATATGGTATATGTCCCTTACCGCCTGGCTTATGTCACTTAGCTTAATGTTCTCCAGTTCCATCCATGCTGTTGCAAAGGGTAGGAGCTCCTTCTTTCTCTCTGCTGCGTAGTATTCCACTGTGTAAATGTACCATAGTTGTTTGATCCACTCATTTGCTGATGGGCACTTAGGTTGATTCCAGCACTTGGCTATTGTAAATTGTGCTGCTATGAAAATTGGGGTGCATAGGTTCTTTTGGATTGGTGTTTCAGGGCTCTTAGGGTATAATCCCAGCAGTGGAATTGCTGGGTCAAAGGGCAGTTCCATTTTTAGTTTTCCGAGGAAATTCCATACTGTCTTCCACAGTGGCCTCACCAGTCTGCATTCCCACCAACAGTGCACTAGGGTTCCCTTTTCTCCACATCCTCTCTAACACTTGTTTGTTGAATTGTTTATGTTGGTCACTCTGACCAGTGTGAAGTACTATCTCATTGTGGTTTTAATTTGCCTCTGTCTGATGGCTAGTGATGCTGAGCATCTTTTCATATGTCTCTGGGCCCTCTGTATGTCCTCCTTGGAGAAGTTTCTGTTCAAGTATTTTGCCCATTTTTTTTATTGGGTTGTTTGTCTTTTGGAGTGGAGTTGTGTGAGTTCGTTATATATTTTGGAGATCAGACCCTTGTTCAAGGTGTCATTGACAAATATGTTTTCCCAAAAGTTGGTTCTCTTTTCACTTTAATGCTGTTTTCTTTAGCCATGCAGAAGCTTTTTAATTTGATGAGGTCCCATTTGTTTATTCTTTCCTCTATGTCCCTTGCTTTAGGGAACATATCAGTGAAGATATTGCTGTGTGGGATGTCTGAGGTTTTCCTACCAATATTTTCCTCTAGGACTTTTTTGGTGTCATGACTTATATTTGTCTTTTATCCACCTTGAATTTATTTTTGTGTATGGTGTAAGTTGGTGATCGAGTTTCATTTTTTTACATGTAGCTGTCCAGACCTCCAAATACCATTTGTTGAAGAGGTTATTTTTACTTCATTTTAAGCTTCTTCTCTATTTGTCAAATATTAATTGACAATAGATGATGCCGATCCTGGCCTGTGAGATCTGTGTGCTGTGGCAGCAATAGACAAATTCACACGGACTACAGAAATCCTGTGGAGAAAAAGGGATAGCACGGCTACTCTCTAAGTGAGACAGGACATGGGGGCCAGAGAGAGCCCATGAGAAAGCCCGGCCCCTGCCTGGACAGGCTTTTATTGCTTTTCTGGGCACATTACATCGAGGATGGTCCTCATTTCTATGCACAGGTTCACTATAGGTGATTACCTTTTACAGACAACCAAAGGACAGAATGCTGCTAATTACTTCAAAGAGAAGGATATTACAGCTCAAGGGGAAAGTGGTCAAACTGGTTACACTCCATACTTGGGTGGTTTAGCACAGACTTTAGGAAGATGAAGATACTCAGTGAACATTTGCTGCCTCAATCCAGGGTGAGGGAGTTTAGCAGAAGCAAGTCTCATAGCAGCCTAGGTACCTGCAGGCCTGATCCCCCACAGGAATCTGTCTGTGGGTGTGGGTCCTGCCTGCCAGACCTCGCTCCCACTGGCTTTTCCATTTTATGCTTCTTCCCTGTTTGTCAAATATTAATTGACCATAGAGACTTGGGTTTGCTTCTGGGCTCTCTGTTCTGTTCCATTGGTCTATGTGTCTGTTCTTATGCCAGTACCAGGCTGTTTTGATTACAGTTGCCATGTAATACAGTTTGATATCAGGTAAAAATATGGAACGCTTCATGAATTTGTGTGTTATCCTTGCACAGGGGCCATGCTAAGGTCTGTATCATCCCAACCTTAGCACATGTGCTGCCAAATCGAGCACTGACTTTTTGGCACTGAGTTTTTGAGAGCTTTTTATGCAGCAATAGGTGTGTGCAACAGGATATATATAAAATAATATATATATAACATATAGTTTGTTTTATATACATATATACATATACATATGTGTATATAAAACAAATTAAAAAAATAATGTTACAGAGGTTTGATAAATGGAATAAGGCCCCAAAGAAAATAAAGGGAGCTAGATCAAGAGGAAGGAGTGGTCCTGGGAGTGAGGAAGGACACTGCTTCTTTTGAGGCATGAGACAAATGAGGAAAGGATGAGTAAAAATTAATGCCAGATGTGGCTGGGAAGGAAATTGGACCAATTCAGGTTAGACAGTGAGGTGCTCTGTTGAGAACGAGGGCTGCACAAAGGAGCTGAGAGCTAAAGAGGGAGAGAAAGACTTTTGGTTGTGAATGAGACAGGGATTCATCCTGGGAGGAGTAAGTAAATGGCAGGGGGTCTGGGTGTGTGTGGTCGTCATGGATGTGTAGTGAGGCCGACAGCTCTGTGATTTTTTGCACCCACTCTTATGAAGGTTGGCTTCCGTCAGCAATCAAAACTTACTGTTTATGTGGGTAAACAGTTGTCCCTATTTAGTTTAGGAGGTTTGGACTCCAGTTATATCAACAAGCAGTTAAAAAGTAACCCAACTGAAATTTTGAGTGTTTAGAGTGTTTTAGAGACCTTCCCATTTTTATAAAAGAATCCACCAACCTGCTGCTTGCCCATTTGCAACACTGGAAATGATTTCCATTAGGTGTTGCCAAATCATATACCTGAGATTACAGACAATGTTATTTATACTAAAGAAAATGAGTGCACATCTATTTTAGCTTCCTGTCCTATTTTCCTCTTTCATCCATTTGGGTTTCTGTCCCATATGTTGTCCTCCGCACTCTGTCTTAAACTGCTGTCTAGTTACAGCCCAAAAAAGCTTCTGTTCCAAATGGGACTTTATTTCAGGAGGGGGCTACATTTGAATCTATTACTGTGAAACTTAATTAGTCAATTCTTAAAAGCTCTCTGTGATGGCAAAAAGAAAAAAGTTAGTTTTTATTTTTTCCCTCACCCGGGGATATGCTTTTATTGATTTTAGACAGAGAGAGGAAGGGGAAGAGAAACATCGATGTGAGAGAGAAATATTGCTTGGTTGCCTCCTGTAAGCACCCCGACCGGGAATCAAACCTGCAACCTAGGTAGGTGCCCGGGATCGAACCTGCAACCTTTTGGTGTATGGGATGATGCTCCAACCAGTGGAACCACCCAGCCAGGGCAGAAAAAAGTTAGTTTTTATAGCCCTGAATAGAACAGAGTGACTCTTACTTATAGCTTCTTATATGAAAGGTAAACTACTGGAGGGGTTTGCAATGTAACTAACTTTGGAAAGCCAGAGTTAAACAATCCAATGACTTTGAGACACTAAGGGGAGTTTATAACATGCCCATATCACTACTGAAAGTCCTGTTGCTTCCATCTTGTCCCTTGCCTTGTCTGACTTCCAGGGGCTCCCTGCTCCCTGACTTCTCATTTTTCTGATCCTCAAGTTTATGGTTGGCTTGATGACTGGCTTTGAACCTTTGATCCTCCTTGTTTTTGTGCCAAGGCTTAACTGTCTTGTTTCTCTGAGTTCTGGCTGCTCAGTCTGACACTTCAATCAATGGCCTGGAGTTGATACAAATTCCACCAACCAGGATGGGGTCCCACAATAAGAAAAGAACTTGCCAAGGTGCACTATCCATTGACCTGTGCTGTGCAATGCCTAGAGTTATGGGTGAACAGAGAGGGTACCCACTGACAGTCAAGTGATTCTAAAAACTACTAATTATGTTTGTTCACCAGGAAGTTCCAGCAGGCCCTTTGAAACATGATAAGATGGTAGGGATTGTCATGTCAGGGGTGATGAATCATGTCCCAGCTGCATTCAATGTGAAGATCTGAGTTAGAACTAGAATTCATTACTGGTTCTTTCAGTCATTAGCTCGGAACTGATATAGGACCACATTATGTTATACGGATGTGCTGGAAGTTAACACCCACTAGGACAGGCATAGACTCACTACCAAGTTAAATGAATATCAGGCTGAAGAAAGTCAAGGTTATATACCATGGTATGTACCACAGACAAGTAAACTAAGCACTTCAACAGAAACAAGCACATTTTTGTTATCCCAATCAAACTACATGCTAAGTAGATTAGGGAGGAAAAATAGAATCAAACAAATATATGGCTTGGAAACTGAATTGGCATCAGCATACCTGGGGAAATTCAAGCCAGACTTGCGATATGCTGCAAACCGAATTTCCTAAAGGCCTGGGGGACTATGGCATGTGGTATCGAGCAGTTAAATTCTAGAGCTGTTTCATTTGTGCCGGCTACTTACCATCACTAACATCAAACTTGCACTGCAGTTTTCCCGCTGAGAATGAACTTTTCTTGGCCTGAAAATGTGCGGAGGGTAAATGGCAAGAAGAGATCCAAACTGCTAGATAGAAAACTAGAGAAAAACTTTCATAGAAAGAGGCTTGAGCAGAAAGGGCTCGTCACAGACATCTGCAGAACAATTTCCAGGGAAGGAATAGCTGTTACCTAATTTGGAACAAGACTAAGCAAATCACTTCCTATGAGGCCTTCCAAAACAGTATTTAGGAACAAAGATGTCCCAAAGATCATAAAGTGAGGAGTGGTGATCATAGATAGCAACATAGGGACAGGCGATTCCTGTTACCTGGTATAAAAAGACAACTTTTAATACAATGCTTGCAGAGGACGCTCTTAAGTGCCACCTAGATGCTCATTCCAGGGCTGAGGTGTTCTCTCCTTCAGCTGCCTGGGACATTGGCTGCTGTCCACTCATAGCTGATTTCCTAACCCTCTGCTAAAGAGAGCAGCCTTTGCCACGGTCATGCCCTCTTCTGGGGCAGCCCACATCCAGGGACTCTTGGTTATGGGGTACAGAGCCCTGGCCCCCTTGTCTGGATTTGGGACAACTCTGAAGGACTATCCCAGTTTCATTGTTCCCTTTAGGACTGTGGGAGGTCTCTGTTACGTCCGCCTCCCATTCCTTCTGGAACTGCCCTATTATCGTTCTCTCCTTATTCTCTAACAGGTGTTGTTACTGAGAGCTCTCCTCAGTAAGCCTCTTGCAGGCAAATCTCTGTTTCAGAGTCTCTTCATCCGGGAACCCAATACTAACACTGTGTTAGTTTCAGATTTGCAAGTATATCAACATGTGCTTGTTCCACCCTTACTTTCCCTATTCCTTTAAAGAAAAATCCACCTTGGCCTGTTTCATTTCTTGCCCTCCAACCTCCTCCTCTAAGCAGCCTATTGTTTTTGCAGAATCTTAATTAAAGGGGAAAGGTGGTGGGGAGGATTAGAGTGCTGATGAGAAGAGGTACAGGAGAAGCTATGGCAAATGATGAAAGTATTTCAGATGGAAAGGGGTTTTTAAGAAATATCATTGTGCCCAACATGGCCTCTTCAAGCAATATAAACGGAGAACTTGAATTGTTGGGAAATCCATTTTTGTGACTTCACTGCCATTCCACTCAAAGGTTGGATTACATGGGTCACGATGTGTAAGCTTTACATTTGAATATAGGCAACCTCATCTTTGGATGTCAATGAATATGCCAGCAAACCATATATTTTAGGAGTGTTTTAGGGACGGCACATTGTTTTACTACAGTACAATCCATATTCTTTGAATTGTATGAATTTAACTCAACAAAAGTAGATTTATAGAGTCCAAGGCTTTAAGCAAAAGTGTTTGTGATAATATAAAAATAATTAAACTATCGTCTCAGCCTTCATTGCGAGAGACATCTCGTCAAATAACCATTAAAACATTCTTCAAACACATCTACAAGTGTCAGCCATGCGCATATGGGAGCTCAGGACGGCTGATCCTAATGGTAGAATGGTCTGTGGAAACGTATGGGCAGGAAGGCTGAGATAGTCCTGGGGTGAGCTTTTAGCTATTCTGTAAGGTTCAGTGTTTATTCTAATGCTCAATGGAAAGAGCACATAGTAGAAATGATGAGGAATCTGGTCAGGCTTGATAACACGAAGAGCTTCTGCAGACGTGACAAGCAGAGGTCCTCCTCCTGTTAGGTTCTCTAAGCACAGGGACTACATCCTAATTAGACTCTCTGGAAGTGACCTTGTGGTGGTGTGAATCACAGCATCCTGTTACAAAATGGATCTTCATTTTTCTTTCTTTTTTTTAATTAAGAAGAATTGTTAGGTATTTTTCTCAAGGGTAAAAATTTCTCAAGAATAAGCCTTCAAAATACAAATAAGTATTTTTAATGGTAAACTTAGGACAAATTTTCCAAACATAATATTTCCAGTGGGGTACAGTTCAAAATCAGATGTACTTATGTTTTAAATTCCAAAATGCTTCAATTTATCATCCTTAGACTAGGTGTTTCAAGGCTTAATAATTAGGCAAGTTTTGTCTTGAAGATCCCTTTCTCCTGAGTTCAGTTGCAAAGACTCTAAAACCAGAGATGCGGGGCCAACTGGAGAAAATTAGGACAAGAAGATAAAGCATTCTTCAGAGGAAAGGATGGGGTGTGGTGTGTTGCCAATTCCCTCCTAAGTCCAATCCCACAGAGACCTGTGAGACTGTTTCTGAACCTGGTCCCATTTCTGTCCTGTGCCCATGCCCCTGGCCATTTTTCAAGTTGATCTTCAGAAACCAATACCTATTAGCTTTGACTTGGTTTACTTTTATAATTTATTTTGCAATCTACAATTTTTTTAAAAGATCAGAAGTATTGAGATATCTTTTTAATAATGCTATTTAGTACAATACATGTTACTGTTCCAAAACAGAAATATGTAGAAACTTAGTAGTTTGACTCTTACCTTTCTTTTGGAAAACTTAATATTGAATATAGCATATATAATGACGAATCAGTATTTTACCAATATATAGCTCAATGAATCGTCATAAGTAAAACACCTCCAGTTCAAGAAGCAGAACTTGACCAATATCCGGAAGCTTCCCTCGTGCTCCCGTCCAGTCGCTGCCCCTGGCCAAGGGTACTTGCTATCTTGACTTTTTATTCCTTGGGTTAGTTTTGCCTGTTTTGTATTGTATGTAATTGGGCGCATAGACTATGTACTTCTTGTATCTAGCTCCTTTCAATCAATATTATGCTTGTAAAATTTATTTTTATTGTTCTATGTAGTACATTTTTCATGTTCATTGCATAATATTCCACTGTGCATAATATTCCATGAATAGGCCACTACTTATCTATACCTTCCTCTGTACTTATAATTTATTCTTCTAGAAACATGACCCCTGCAACCGGCTACAACAATCGAACTTCCATGGCTCTGTTGGAGGCTCTGGGGCCAATGATGCCCTCTGAGGGAGAAACTTTCCTTTCCCAGGCTTTTCGTGTCTCCAGTGTCCGACGACCATCTGGTCCACTTCGGTAGCCCAGAGCTGCACTGTAATACAGTGGCTCCTCCTAGCTCTGTGTTACTGCTGAGCATTTGGAATGTGGCTAGTGTAAAGTCAGGTGGCTGCACGTGTAAAATACGTGGTGGGTTTCAATGAGTTGGCATGAAAAAATTATGTAAAATAATTCCATCATTTTTATATTAATTGCTTATTGAAATGATTATAATTTGGACTGAATGAAATATATCATTAGACTTGATTTCACCTGGCTTTTACTTTTAAAATTATGGCTACCAGAAAATTGAAAATTACGTAAGTGGCTTTCATTATACTTTCATGGGCCAGTGCTAATCTGGATCACTATCTTATACAGGCAGCTCACTTATACTTCTGCTAAAAGCCAAGATGAACTCCCAAGTTATTTGTTCAAAACTTCTCTGAAGATCCAGATGCCCACTGAAGCCAGCATGTGGACAGCAGGTATACAACTGCCCCGTCAGCGACTTGAGATTGGTGCAAGGGAGACCCAGCGCATGCCTGTCTCAGTGAGTGTGAGCTACACAGATGCCTCGGGTAGCCAACAAGCTGGGGGGTGGGGGGGCATTGCATTGAGCACCGATGCCACTTTAATTAAGAATGTGACAAGAGATGTTGATTATAAAAGTATACGAGGCTAAAAATCATGAGACACTTCACGTTCCCAGCCTCCAGAGGAAGCCACTTTTCGCTTCAGTTAACACTGTTTATAGCTGCTATTGGTTTATATGGAGAATGTGGCAGTTAAAGTTCGAACAATTTACATTTGGCCATATAATTTATATGGAGTCATTCTGAAGGCAGCTGAATAGTAAAAGTGTCCATTAATTTTAAAGTATTTGATCACTTTTATCATCTACAGACCACATTCTAGAACAATTGCAAACATTCAGATTACAGTGGTCCCACAAGTCTCAGAGCCATAAAGAAATTAAGATGATATTAGTGAAATAGGAATATAATATTAAGGTTTTTAAAAATAGAGATATGATTCCTAACAACTGTACTGAAGTCCATATGCTCCTCAAATGTAAAGTTTTCTTCTGACGTACTGCTTTTAACCTGGAAGAATTTCTGGATTGTCCAACATTCCGCTGGGCAGATTAGATTCTTAAATTTCTCAGCATATCTGAGTTTTCATATTTTCTACCCCGTCTTCAATTCTTCTTTAGTGTCATTATTACTCACTGTTGGCAAATACTCCCACATACCTCTTATCTTTGAAGTCATAAGAGTTTTACATCATTAAAAACCTATGAAAATATGGCTTCTTGGTCGTGCATTATATTATGCTCTAATCCCCAATTGCCCTAATCCCTTAATTAAAACTGTAGCAATTTAAATCCTTGTAATGGTGTTTTTGTAATTGTATATTTTAATTGCATTTAAATGATGAATAATTTGATGTTGTATATTTGTCAAATAGGAATAGGCACCCTAATTCCCCAAAAGAGAGTTAACTATGATTTAAAGCTAGAAAAGCCTTGATTAAAAAATTTAGGAAATTAGACACAACCTGTAAATGTGTCCAAGGGGCAAATTTAAGGACTTCATTCTAAATACCTTTATAGGGGAAAAAAAATCCATGCTGATTTTAGAAAGGATTAAAAATTGAACAGACCTAGAGTTTTCATCAGGAAATGATCTAGTTTTAGAATCTCCATTATTTTTTAAGCTACTTTGGGGACTATTTTAGAAACAGCTCAGCTTCTGTGGAATGATCCTCTGGGTAAAGCCCTACTAGACTCTGTTTTTCTACCATTGGATCCTCACATAAAATCAACCCACTAAAGTCTTTCTAACATAACCTTGAGGAGGAGTAGAAAGTATTTCTTCAGAGCAAGAATGAGAGGTGAGGAATGGATGTCCTGGGTGCCTGTCACCCACAGAGCAGCCTGCTGTGCTGGTGAAGTTTGCGCAAGGCTATGGAAGACAGGAAGCAGGGCGTACAGGCATCTGGCATTCTTGTGCAGGCACGAAAATGACCGTCTGCTTGGAGTGCAGAAACATTAGAGCTGAATGGGGACCTTAGAGATCACTGAATTCAGCTGCCCTTCTTCATGGGGAAGCTGAGGTGCAAAGAGGAGGCGGCAGGATCCTTACTGGCAGAGCTGTCCCGCTTGAAAGTACATCCAGGCAAAGGCAGGAAAATGTGCACATACGCGCTTTCACTGCGCATTTCTCTCTCTCCGGCTCTTTCTCGTAATCACACACCTTGGCCTTCTGTCCTCTGTAAATTCTCCCAAGGTAATAGTCTCCTGAGTAGAGGAGGGAGCTCTTTTTATTTTTTGTATTTTATTTTACTTTTGCAGCTTTATTTAAGTGTGATTGACAAAAATTGCATGTACTTCAGGTGTACGACATGATTTTTTGATATACATATACATTGTGAAATGATTATGGATTTCAATCAAGCTAATAAACAGATGAACATGTCCATCACCTCACATAGTTCCTTTGCCTTGTGCGGTGAGAACATGAGAAATAGACTGTCTTGGCAAATTTTAAGTACACAGTACATATTATTAACTATAGCCACCATCCTATACAGTAGTCTCCAGAACTTATTTATCTTATAACTAAAAGTTTCTACCCTTTGATAGATCTGTATATCACCTCGGCAAGGATGTGGAGAAGAGGGAGCCCTTATACACTGTTGGTGGGAATGTAAATTGGTGCGGCCATTATGGAAAACAGTATGGAGGATGCTCAAAAAATTAAAATTAGAACCTTAAAAAGAAAAACCACAGGCTCAAAATGGCATCACTTGTGCTAAAGCCTATAAAATCAAACCTAGACTTCATACCTGACCTAGCTGAAGTTTGACCTTCACCACAAACCAGTCTGGAAAATTCCCGTCTAACACCAGTAAGGTAATCAGTTCCCCGGGCCCTCTCCATCCCCCAGAGGAAGAAGAGGTAATCTGCATGATAAGATCCTTGCTATTCCCTTTCCCTCCCAAAGATGTTCTGGCCTAAAAAGAATCCTTTTTTTTTTTTCTTTTCCTAATAACTCCTTTGCCCCACCCTTCTTTCTATAAAAACTATTTATTTTGTACAATTCTTCCAAATGCTCTTCTAGTTGCTAGATGAGATGCTGTCTGATTTATGAATCAAATGCGTAATAAAGCCAATAGAACATACATTTACTCACTTGAATTTTGTTTCTTGACAGAACTGTCACATGATCCAGTGATCCTACTTCTGGGTAAATATCCAAAGGAAATAAAATCACCTGAAGCGCTATCTGCACTCCCCTATTCATCATGATATTATTCGGGGTAGCTCAGATAAGGAAACAACCTAGGTGTCTGTGGACGGAGGAGGGAGTCCTTTTCGTGGACCTGGGCCTACCCTTTGAAAAGTCACTCCTGAGAAATCCTTCACAGGAAAATTTTTAGGTTTGGTGCTGCAGTCTTGAGGGGCGGGAGACAGCTCATTTATCTTAAGCCCACAGCTGTCGGTAATGTGATGTACACAAAGCAGGGTGTGTAACCTCCTTTTACTGGCATTGTCTGTGGAACAAAGGATCCAAGTTTTATTCATTTATCGCTTATACATTGCCTCCTTCCAGATGCGCCAGGTGTTTGCATTTGTTCTGGCCCTTCTCACTACATGCACACATACACACATACATTCGTACATGCAAACAGAAAATGAAAAACTCACCTGCAAGGCAAGGTCATTAACTTTAAGCAGCCACCAGAAAATGCTCTAAATTTTACCAACAATTTGGTACTATTGTCTAAGTCTGAAGTGAAATATTCAGTCAAAAACATCCCACTCTATTTTGAAGTCTGAAGCCTTTGAGGTTTGGTTGAAAAGGCCAAACTTCTGCCACCTGCAAGTTATCTGCTGCATTTGGCTCCCTCGCATGCTGCTTCTCCCACCTCCCAAATCTCCGTGCCTTCACTCCCTCTAGTACAGGGTTTCTCCTCCTGGCACTGAAGATGTTGGGCCTATATCAGTCCTTGTCGGGGAGCGAGGTGGAGCTGTCCTGGGCATTGTAGGTTATTTAGCAGGATTCCTGGCCTCTACCCACCAGATGCAAGTAGCACCCCTTCTCTCAGTCACAATAATCAAAGATGCCTCCAGACATGGTCCCCACTTGAGAACCACTGCTCTCACATGGCCATTCTGTGGGGAGGGCCTGGCTGTATAATCCAGAATGTCCGAATACTTTTCCCCAGTTCCCGGGTGCAGTGCCGCACCAGACGTGGGCGAGGTGTGCACCAAGCCCACACCCCCTAGCTATGCCCGGTAAAGAACTCAGCAAGTTCCTTTCCTGGTCTCTGTGGCAGCTGTGTTTTTCTGTATCATGCTCAAGGATTTCTCTGACTGAGGACAAGAAGCATCTCCATAGAGCTGGGTACTCTGGGAGAAGCTGTAGCTGGGACGCCCTCCTCAGGGGACCATCAGTGCAGGTGGCAGCACGTCTTGGGCAAGCTGAGCCCTGGCCCCCGATCAGAGGAGAGGAAGACTTCTTTTTGCCTAAGAGCCAATGCCTTGATTCTCAGGGGGCTGCCCCACCTCCCTATGGTGACATAGTTCCCTCCCAGAAGCAGGGAGACATTTATAGAAAGACAGAGTGTCCCCCACTCGCAATAGCATAGGTTGCAAATGAGTCACGGACCAACAAGTAAGGGCTATGGGTCCTGCTTTGTAAAGGAGGTGTTGATTTCAACCATCCTAAATAAATTAGTTTTCTTCCTTTGGTGGGGACAACAAGTTCACAAACCAATGAGGCTAGATAAGAGAGTGTGTGGGAACAAGAAAAGAGTGGGGGAAGCATTTTGCACATGATTAAAATAAGAGTATCAGCACCTTTTATTCTGATGCAAAAACAGAAAGCAATTTACAATATATATGCATGCATAAACTGTCCCTTCTTCTGGACCATTTCCCAGCAGTAAAAATGTATCATTTTATAGGGTTTGTGGTGGTTGTTTTTGTTGTTGTTTTTACCTCATTGTTTATGCTCAAATTCATAGGGCCTTTGGTAGGTTAGCAGGTACACAGATGAGAAAAATATCAGCAGGCAGAATCTCTTTCTTCCCCTCTCAATTTCCTCTTGTACATGCTGGAACAGAGCTTAGTGCTTACAGAGAATTTCTAGAGGCCACTGCAGATGAGTTTGGTGAATAAAGGGTACCACAGAGGACCCCCACTGATACGAAGGGGGGGATGGGGTGGAAGGCTTCTTTCCAAGACAGCTAAATCTGTTTGCACAACTCAGGCCTTCTCCTGGGACTGCAGCTCCTCGCAGGGTCTCAGAGATGCAGCTGAGGGGGTCGTGGGTGTCGCAGAGCCTAGTCCTGCAGCTCTTTGATGGTGGCACCTCTGAACTGGATGACCCTTCCCCTAACACTGAGTTCTGGCACCGGTTCCTTCCCCTGGCTCCAGCAGATGTAAACCTGCCCTGGTATCAGGAGGGAGGTTAGATTCCGATTACTGAATTGTAACCTCTAGTGTGTTTATAGTAAATGGAAATAATAGAGCTGCAACTCTGAAGTCTTAGCAACATTAATGAACCTAAATACGAAAAACTTAGTTTTTTTCAAAAAAGAAAGGGATTTTTCTTTCAGAGAGAATATTTTGAATCCAGGATCTATAGAACTGTGCACCAATGGACTTCATGGATTTGTAAACCCCTTGAAATGGAAAACATAAGCCTTTTGTTGAAATAGATTCCATATCATTCATCAGATTCTCCAAGGGATTCATAACTGATGAAAGGTTAAGAACTACTGTCACGAAGGTACCCTCTTCTCTCTAAAATTTTGACTTGCTTTTGTGTGTGTGTGTGTGTGTGTGTGTGTGTGTGTGTGTGTGTGTTTGATTTGGAACTGTCTGAGACCAGATAGTTTTTCTCTAAGACATTTTCCTAGATGGTGAGCCAATTTGGGATTGAAAGTTCTCTGGAGACTCAATTCTTTACTGCAGTTGGTTTAGGTCTTGCCTGTAGAATGTTGTTTCACTGAAATTCGATGGGGACTTTCCGTGTACAATGATGTCAGGATGAGAAAGGACATTGCAGGGGTTGGTGGGGGGCAAATACTCAGGGATTCACCATCACATTTGTACCTATCCTTAAATATGCCTGAGGTCATTGATTTCCTTCTTGTTGTCTGTTAAGATTACTGCCTCCATTCTTCTTCTCTGGAAGAAGTGTATACATCAAATGCTATAACAAGAAAAGGGACTGAAGGTTACATGGCTGAGTCCAGACCCAGGAAACTGGGCTTTGCCTTCCCACAGCACTGCCCTTGATCACGGCCTCACTTCTTCCTTCTCCAAATGCCATGTCTTCTAACAGAGTCCTGAAATTGGGTTGGGAAGCCAGTCATCTGTTCATTAAGAGTGATTTCTCCCCAACCCATTCTCTGATCTCGAGCCACATTGACTTCCTTACTGTTTCAGACACACCAGACACTTTTCTGCCACAGGGCCAGTGGTTTCGCTGTGCTCTGTGTCTCGAATGCGTTCCTCCCAGGTAGCATCACAGCTCACTCTACCACCTCCTACAGATCACTGCGTGAAAGTCACTTTCCCATCAGGTTCCTCCCTAGTCACCCTAATATGCTGGTGTCCCTCTATTTTCATATCCTTCTTCCCTACTTTTCTTTTCTCTTTAGCACATAACACTGTCTCTCCTATTCTATGTCATACTTATTCATGGGGTCTCTGGTGGATATGTCCTGCAGAATGTAAGGTCCCTGAGGGCAGGAATGAGTACCACAATTGTATTCTTTGAACAGTACCAGCTCATTGTAGATACTCAATAGATATTTTTGAGTGAATAATCCCAAGATATTTGAGGTTCAAACTTGCTTATGAAAAGAGCATTGTATGACCTTGCAACCCAGTGAGTTTGTGATGGGCCACCAAACTAGTCATACAGGCTGGTTAAGTGGCCCAACAGCCCCCACGTCTACATCTACCAAAGCACCTGTCAGCCCTACACTGTAACCTCTAAATTAGCTGTTCTCCTCACCAGGTGGAGTTCTTCAGGGGAATGAGGGCTACATTTTAACTCTGAGATGAGGGCTGGAGCATACAGCAGATGCCCAATAAATGGGGATCAAAATGAGTGAGTAGAAGACAATACAAAAACGCTAAGGCCAGCCATTGAGGCAGAGATGAATGTGTAATTACAGGATAAAGCATTTCTTCGTGAAAGTGTAGAGCACTTTCAGTCTGACTTCTGAATTCCCTGCAGAGAGGCTAGCCAGAGTGGGCAGGGAACTATGGTCTCTGAAGAAATCTCCGGAAGCAAAATTAGGCAGGCCATGTCAGCCGCCTTGGATGCGGCTCAGACTCTACTGCCCAGGGAGCAGAGGGAGGGGAAGACATTACAGGAGCCACGGTGAGACACGAAGGGACCATCCAGGTGGCGCGGTGGGCGTGGACCGTCCTGGAGCAGAGTTTCTGAACTGTGGTAAACAACAGCCCGCAAGGGTCTGAAGAAGCACAGTGGGGGTGGCTTCGCGTTGGTTTTGTGAGAGCAGCAGGTTTGCACATCGGTTCCTACCTTTTACACAGGGGGTTGAATAGTCCACCTTTCTCATCCATATAGTGATCTTTCTACCCCAGTGAAAGCTCATGACACCTGGTAGAGCATGGCTGGCCCATCCATTCACACTAGTGTATTCTGTGCCCCAAACCAGACTGTAATTCAGCCTTGCGAACGGTCTTCCAAACAGACTTTAGTTAACCAAGATTTCACGTGATTTTCTTACAAAAGTACACCCACAATTAGGACATTTACTTTCCCCTACTCTCCTCAGCATTATTAATATTTCGTTGCAAATGCATTTCTTTTAGAACATGTGAAGCTATCACTTTCCTTCTATAAAATTGTCACTCATATTAAAAAAACACCTAATACCTTTTACCCTGCTATCTTGATAAAGGAAATATCCACCATACACAGAAGCCCTCTGATCAAGATTTAGAAATCAGAAGGTGGGTATATCAATGAAGAAGCTTCCAACCTAATACAGAAGCTTTTTTTTTTGCCCTTCAGTCTTCTAACTTTTCCCTTTTTATTAAATCACAAAGCCAAGCAAAGTCAGGGGCATGCTGTGCCCGTCATTGTGGTTTATAGATCAAATGAATGCCATTGTTAATCATCTGTCTTGATTTTGGAACCTATTAATTTTCCAAGAACAGGACTCCTGTGACACAAGTCCTTCAATCTGTGATCTTCTGCAGTGTCACTTGCCTTTCTCCTCTTAGAGGAAACCTTACAAAATGTTAGTTACATAAAACCATATAAAGTAAATCTCTATTTTTTTCACTGGCCATGTAGATGAAAGTTCAGTTTAACAAAACTATATTTTGCTTGTGTTTTCCTTAGGAATCTTTAAAATACTAAGTCTGCTAACTAGAGATAAGCTTGAGTCTTTTTTTCTAATTATCATTAAGGATTCTGTGGAGAATGGACTAAGCTCAATTTTCAGATCTGAGGTCCTCATATTTGTGGTAATGAGAGTTTTTTAAAGTTCTCCAAAGTCTTGAAGCTGTGGAAATAAAATGAAACTGACAATGAAGTCCTCAAGATATGAAAATTTTTAGGAGGAACTCGGCATATTATAGACCCTCCATAAAGATTGTTCAGTGAACCGGTGGAGCTGAGGACAGGGCGGGCTCTCCATCCTCACCGTTATCCCCACAGAAGAGAGGACGGTGTACAGGATGGGGAATGCTGCTTCCTCAACATTTCCTCACCGGAACTGTTGTATAGCTAGGTCATTACTGGGTTCTTCTGGAAAAGCTTTATTTCTCAGTAGCATATTGTGGGTGTATTAGTTTGTAATAGAAGTTGCACCCTTTGACTTGATTCCAAGTGGCTTCAGAGAATATGAAACAAATGTTTGTTCATTACAAGGTTAATACAGTCTTTAGGCTGTAAAGAGAATTAAGTCGGTACCAGACCGACAGATAAGAGGAATTCAACTAAGATTTTTACTTAAGGATGACTCCTTAAGTAAATTCATATTTACTTAATGCATATTTACAAATAATAGGCATTTATTGAAATTAATCAACAGCATTAGTTCAAAAGATATATGCACCCCTATGTTCCCAGCGGCTTTATTAACAATCGCCAAGATGTGGAAGCAGACTAGGTGCCATCAGTACATGAAGGGATCATGAAGATGTGATACACACACACACACACACACACTGAAATATTACTCAGCCTTAAAAAAGAATGAAGTCCTGCCATTTACTGTAATAATATGAATAGACCTAGAAGGCATTATGCTACGTGAAATACGTCAAAGACAAACACCACATGATTTCACGTAAGTGTAGAACCTAACAAACTAAACAAATGAACAAAGAAAACACCAGACACAGACTCATAAAGAGAGAGATCAGACTGATGGTCGCCAGATGGGAGGTAACTGCGGGGAGCTGAGGGGATGGGTGAAAAAGATGAAGAGAACTAAGAAGCACAAACTGCCACTGCAGAGTGTCACAGGGACGTAGTGTGCAGCATGGGGGGTGTAGTCAGTGATGCTGTAATAACAGGCATCGTGAAAGTTGGTTACTAGACTTGTGGTGACCACATTGTAAGCTACGTAAATGTCTAGTCACTATGTTTTATATCTGCAACTAGTTTAACATTGTACTTAACTATTTTTGAAAATCCAATTTATGGAAGGAAGAGTCCATTTCTCTACCAGCTACCTATGCAAAAAAATGAAAAAGTGGTTTGTCTAGACTGTAAGTATACTGTTTATTGAGGTGACCAAGTTGTAGAAGGACAAATTAATCTCATTATGCACCTGGGTTTCATTTCAGATTTTTCTCTGCCTCTTCATTTATTATTATGTTTAATGCTAGGTTCTGTTTCCAGCCTTGAGAGTGGGGAGAAATGTACAAATGTTTATAACATCTGTAGTGATGGACAGGAAAATGACTAATAATGGGAAATGTCTATTTGTCATCTAGTAAAAACAGAGACATAATATGTTTCCTTTAAAAATAAAAATTCTACACTCTAAAATGGGAGGATTTATAACACTCTACTAAAGTCAAGAACCCATTCTTGAATAGCTCTTAATTAACAAGAAGTAGTCCTACCCGTTATGCCAATTTATTTATAGAACTCCACTGGTAGGCACCGCTCGTCCCCCTTCCGATTTTGAACATACAGATCCTGGTGCTCTCCAGCATCGATGACAGTACCGGACTAATTCTGTCATGTACGGTGTTACAAAGTTTTACCTCTTTAGGCACCCAATACAGTAAATACAGAATGAGGATATTCTTTTTTTTTCCCTTTTTTTATTGTTGTTCAGTTACAATTGTCCCCATTTTGCCCCCATTACTCTCCCCTGCCCTACCCATCCCCACCTCCCACATTCAATCCTCCCTACCCCTGTTGTCTTTGTCCATGGGTCCTTTACACATGTTCCTTTATGACTCTTCTCCTTCTTCCCCCTCTACCTCCCTCACCCCCACCCCTCTACTTCCTGTCAGTTTGTTCTTTATTTCCATGTCTCTGGTTCTATTTTGCTTGCTTGTTTGTTTGTTTTGCTGATTAGGTTCCACTTATAGGTGAGATCATATGGTATTTGTTTTTCACCACCTGGCTTATTTCACTTAGCATGATGCTCTCCAGTTCCATCCATGCTGTTGTGAAAGGTAGGAGTTCCTTCTCTCTTTCTGCTACATAGTATTTCACTGTGTAAATGTACCAGAGTTTTTTGATCCACTCATTTAGTGATGGGCACTTAGGCTGTTTCCAGCACTTGGCTATTGTAAAGTGCACTGCTATGAACATTGGGGTGCACAGGTTCTTTTGAATTGGTGTTTCAGGGTTCTTAGGGTATAATCCCAGCAGTGGATCACCAGGTCAGTTCCATTTGTAGTTTTCTGAGGAAATTCCATACTGTTTTCCACAGTCTGCACCAGTCTGCATTCCCACCAACAGTGTGTTTCCTCTAAAACCTCACCATGGAGCTTGAAAGCTTCAAGAAAAAATAAGCCTAATGTAGAAGAGATAAGCAAGATTAGGCATATCTTAGAAAGTTACATAATTTTAATTCTTAACTACACAGTTATCTCTGTGTAATAAAAGAAAACCACCTGCAAACCAACAAGCCACACCCATAGGGAAGGTTCTTTTTTTAAGCATTTATATAGTTAGCACCAATAATTAATTTACCAAAACTACTTAATTTTATCGAGAAGAATTACATTTGTGGTTTTTATTAGGCAACCCACACTTCTCCCATTCAGAGAGGTTCACAGTGTATCTTCATAGGATAACAGACTCTGAGGATATGTCCTTTGAGAAATCACCAAGAAGTTCAATTTATCCCAGAAACAGCTGTGTAGTTGCAGTTGTAAATACTGGTCTATGGAGACCATCCCAAGGGCAACCTGGAGGACTTTCACGAGCCCCTGACTTTGGAAAGCACACTATGAGGAAATGTCTGATGAGCACGGGAAACAATAAAAAAGAATTATGAAATGCCTCCTGTTATGAATGTTCATAAGTTTCACCCACTGAAGGGAAAGGCAGAACCAGTCTTGTATGGATATATTTAGGAAGATGTCCCTATTTTGAACCTCAAAAATTGACCTTTTTGTGCATTGAATCCATTTGGCTCAGTCAAAAAAATTAATGTCATTTTTAAAGCCTCCAGATTTTCCACCTCTCTTTCTATGAAAACTCAACGATAACATTTAAAAGCACATTCTGGTTACTAAGGCGTATTAGCATTAGTTAAAAGCAATTACCGCTTGTACTATTTTCCTCTAGCACTCTCCCCTGCAACAGATAATTGACATAATTGCGGCTTCACGTTCTGCTTGTCACCTGCAGGTGCAGTTTCTCTGCTCACCTGGGAGCACGTGAGCTCCGGGGCTGCACGGATTCTCACTGAGGGTGGGAGACACTGGATAACAGGAAAAATCGGGCATTCAGTCTCCTACCTACCGGCCTGCTACATTTTGTCAGCTCTGTTTTCCCTTTGATTCTTGTCCAGGCTGTTCTTAATTTGGTAGACACCTCCTAACCATGTGCTCATTTGATGTATTCAGGACTGATCTGTAAAACTGACCTCGTCTTGGTTCTTGGATTGTCTTGTTTCACTCTCACTTAAAAAACAACAACAACAAACAAACAAATGTAAAAAAACAAAACAAAAAGCTAATACAACTGGTCTCCACAGATAGAATCCATTTATCCTGTTTCTTCACAGATTTATTTTTCATTGTGTCAAGAACTTTTGACAACTGAGCTTTAGAGGAAAAATGCTGACAATTTCAACTTTATTAGTCCAAATATTATTTTATCAATTTCAAAATCTTGCAGAGCTTATCTAGAAAAGAAATGATGCAAGGCAGTTGTTACAGAATAATTACAGATTTGCTGGTAGAGGCTGGCATAATGGCCTATGCACTCCATTAAATTGATACAAATTCACTCTACATAATATAGTTAAAATACTCATGAACCATATCTTTTTAAGAAATTACAGTATGAGATTCTCTCATGTCTACAGGCGCATCCTGACATTGGTCTGCTAGACTGGTAGTAATAGAGCGGGCGGGAGCAACAGGATCGACATATTATTGCTGAGAAGTTTTGCTCTAGGTTGAGGAAGCAGAATGAAGATTTGAAAGATGAGGCAACAACTTCCGAACTGATGGCAGAGCTATAAATATCTGGAAGCTACCACCAGAATTCCCAGCCTTGCAAGTACTTATAAGAAATGGGGGAAATTCTCTTAAGTAAAGGTTGCTGTCTAGCTGTAAATCTAAGAAGACATGGCAATGACATATAATCCTATCAGTGAGTGACTAGAACTTGGCCTTGAGAAGTTATCACTGTGTTTACAGAACAGGAAGGGTGGTTGTTCTTATAGTGGCCTCCTCGGCTGGCTGCACAGACACTTTTGTTACTCAATTCACTGCGGTAAACGGGCAGTGGCTTTCAAACCTGTATCGCTCCACAGGAAGAGATGTAGTTTATCTTAAGGCCCAACACACACCTACAAATATAAAGTAGCAAATACAAAGTTTAATAAACTTATGCTTATTTCCTGTTTCTGGTAGTGGCATGCATGCATTCCATTTTGTACTTTATGAAATATTCTCTTCTGTTTATATATAGATAAATATAATAAATTTGTCTATTAATTATAGATAAAATTGAAAATTTATATTATCTATAAGACATGAATTATAGATGATGTATATTTTTTTCTATTGAAATAAGTGTTAATTATACCTTGCTGGTGGTCAGTGAGCACATTTTGAAAAACAGTAAGTTTCACTAAACCCTTCTGCAGTAGGAAAAAGCTCTGCTCCCTCCTTCCAAAGGGGCATCTGCTTTACCCGCATTTTCTCAGCACCAGGGCACACAGTCCTCACAGAGTTAATTTGCACGCATTACTCTGTGTTCTAACATTTTCTCTTTGGTTAATTTTTGTAATCTCAGCCTGAATGAAAATCAGAACAACAGGGGCCACCTGCTCGACTCATGTATCTCCTTTCACAGCTCCTCCCGGTATCGAGCACTGTGTGTCTGTTCCTCCGGAGGGCTGATAAATCCTGCTGATCATTAACACAATTGCAGAAAAATGCAGAAGGAATACAATTTGATTATTATTCCAGGTTCTGGGTGTGCGTAGTGTATACCCTCAAAAAATGGGAGCTATAAGGTGGGTAATGAGTTTTTCTCAGAATTGTGGTTTATTCAAACTAGTAGTTAAATTGTCTAATTTTGAGTTGGCTGGTACAAATATCTTGTGTTTACTGTTTTCTTCAATGGCATTCTTTATATAATCTAAAAGATGACCTGAATTAAAAAGTTCTTACCTACAACAAATGCACTCAGCATCCTCATTTATTCCCCGGTCATAGCAACCTGTGGCCCTCAAGTGCAGAGGCTTAGCTTAATCATAATCCTGGGCTTATGAAAATTATCACCATTGGTCCATTCAACTCATCCGTCTATTTGCCTTGCTTACCTCTAGAATTACCGTATCCAAACTGGTCTATAGATTAACAATTGTGCCAAGCATAACTATATTTTAAAGTTATAGTAATTAAGGCAACATTTAAAGCAATCAGTGGTCAAGGACATAGCTTTTTAATTAGCCAGAGGAACAGGACGGAGAACCTGAAACGGACATGTACAACTTTTAGTATATGTCAGAGAATTTATGGTAGATCACTAGGGACAGGAGAGACAATTCAATCAATTGAGCTAGGAAAAAATGTGGATCGCTAACACTGACTACCGATGGATTACGAGCCTAAATGATGTCAAAAGCTAAACTTGAAATTGTTTAGGAGAAAATATAGATGAATACCTTTCTAACCTCCAAGGAGAGAAGGGTTCCTTAAACAAGATATAGAAGTGCTAATCGTAAAAAGGAGAAGGTTGATGAATGTGACTACTCTAAAATTAAGAGCCTGTGCTCATCAAGTAATCTTTTAAGTAATTGTCAAGTGATTGATGACAAGCTGGAAACTGGAGGGAAGTATTTGACAAACATAAAGCTAGCAAAGATCAGAATCAAAATTATGTAAAGAATTCCCACACGTTAAAATGATAAACACTTCTCTTTTCTTCTGTTCTTACCACCTTGCCCCTGCTCTCTCATTTTTTCTGTGCACTCTGACTCCACCCAACAACAAATTAGACATTGTCTGCATAAGTTGTTCGCGGCCTCCTCTGTGTCATTGCCTCCAGCTGGAATACGGCCACCACCAGCTGGGCTGTTAACATCCTAAACACTTCCCTGAGAAAGTTCATCCCTCTCATGAACCTTCCTCGATGGTTCAGGCTCATCCCTGCTTATTTCCTCGGTATTCATAGAGAGTCCATTCATACCTGATTCCTTTATTTACATATTTATTTTTGAATTCTGATTTTTTAATTTTAATTTTTTATTGTTATTCAATTCCAGTTGTGTGCCTTTTCTCCCCATCCCTCCACCCCACCCCAGCTGAACCCCCCTCCCTCCCCCACCTCCACTCTCCCCCTTGATTTTGTCCATGTGTCCTTTATAGTAGTTCCTGTAATCCCCTCTCCTCACTGTCCCCTCCCCACTCCCCCCTGCCCATTGTTAGATTGTTCTTAACTTCAATGTCTCTGGTTATATTTTGTTTCCTTTTTTCTTCTATTTATTATGCTCCAGTTGAAGGTGAGATCATATGGTATTTGTCCTTCACTGTCTGGCTTATTTCACTTAGCATAATGCTCTCCAGTTCCATCCATCAATTCCGCTGCTGGGATTATACCCTAAGAACCCTGAAACACCAATCCAAAAGAACCTGTGCACCCCAATGTTCATAGCAGCACAATTTACAATAGCCAAGTACTGGAAGCAATCTAAGTGCCCATCAGCAAATGAGTGGATCCAAAAACTATGGTATATTTACACAATGGAATTCTAAGCAGCAGAGAGAAAGAAGGAGCTTATACCCTTTGCAACAGCATGGATGGAACTGGAGAGAATTCTGATTTTTAAGATATCCTATCTACCCTGTATCCAACCAACATTTTAGTTTTCCCTGAATTTAAGGACTCTCACATTCCATTCTAATTTCATGGGCTTCCTTCTGCCTAGCTTCTCCATCCCGTGGCTCAGCACAAGGTTGGGCGTGACAGGGGTCCCCAGCAAGTGGCTGGTTGATTGCAAACATAAAGGTTTTACTCAAGTCAATCACAATTCAAAAAACAGGACAAAATTAAGGTGAGTTTATCCAAGGAAATAAAAGGAAAGAAAAAGACAGAAGTTCACACAAATGAATGCCTAAAGGCAATCTTAATGTAGTTATAGAGACATATGGAAGAGATTTAAAAATATCCATTTACAAAGAATTTGTGAAGGAGGAAGAAAGCAATGTAAACAGACCAAATTAAGGAAAAATTACATATTGGAGCAGAGAAAGACAATAAGCAGCAAGTTACATAAAACATTTCAAATGGCAGTAAAATGTTCAAATAAAATGGAAAAAAAAGAAAAGTAAATGACTGAACTAATTAGGACTATAAGCAAGAGATTGTTTAGAAGATAAAAATCCAGATGTGTTTATATCTCTTACTTTAACAAAAGCAGGTGGAGAGCTACCTTTATCAGACAACAATTTTCCTGGGAGAGCAGATGTAGGAAATTAAAAAAGTTACCTATAAACAAATTAGAGGAGGAAGCAATTTTAGATAGCTGGTGTTCATGATTTTTATAAAAAAGTGAGAAAGTGATGAAGCATTGATTGCGACACTTTTAGATGATGCCAGAATCATAAGGGTTTCAAGATTATTAGAATAGAACAAGGTTGGAATTAATCTATTAATTAAAGGTTATATACGTTGAGAAATCAACAGTGGATTTAGTTTGGGCATTTAAGATGCTCCAATTTCTTTGATTACTCAAAAGTACTCAAATAAAGGTGATTATTTGCAAATTATAACGTCACTAAAACATTACCTTCTAGTAGTGAAAGCTGATAAAATGAGAGTTCATCGGCTCTTCAGCCTGGGTCTGTTGAGTTACTCAGGTACGAAAAGATCCTAATTTTAAAGCTGGTTCATGTACCAGCATACCTTATCTTATTGTACTTTATTTCATTGCACTTCACAGGTTTTGTGGATTTTTTTAACAGTTCTAAGGCAAGACCCTCCACTAGCAAAAAGATTACAACTCACTTTATTGCCATGCTCACTTTATTACAGTGCTCTGGAACCCACCGTAAATTTCTCCAAGGTACGTCTGCATTAAGTACTTTCGTGACAAGAATCCTAAGGACAGCTTTTCAGCACAACTAGGTACCATCTTCCCCATCCAGGTGCCTAAGGTCGGCATGCATTTTGTCTTGAAACCCAGAGAGCAACAATTACTAGGTAGCAATTCCACGCCTAATGCTGCATGAAGTGCTGTCAGGTTAGGGCAGAGAAAGAAAGATGTTTTCAAACAGTCTGCATTCTGTTTCATGCAGTTGATTAATATAGATGCATGCAGTCATTTATTTAGTCAGCCATGGAAGGAATGAGTATGAGAACAAGTCCAGGCTCTGTCATGTACTTGCTGAGTGACCTCAGGTAAATGACATACTCTTCCCGAGCCTCAGCCAATACATGAGAGTGGGCAGTTGGGGTTGTGGTGGTGTATCTCCTTTACAGGGTTACTGTGAGCATTAGCTTTGAGCATACATGTGAAAATATTTTTGCGATCATAGACATCCTCTAAAATGAGAAAAGTCAAAAAGAAGAGAAAACTAAAAGGCCTCAAGATTTAGGAATCAAAAATCATTGATTTTATTGGAGGTGGAAATTTGATTGAGGAGATGGTGGAGTTGATTGAGGAGAAGGTGAAGAAGTGCAAGCAACAAGTGGAATCAGTTTTTTCCACGAAGTTTCTTGTATCTTTGCCTCCCAAAATAGATTATGCTTTGAAATCAGAGATTGTATCTTACTTATTTTTATACATCTAGCTCCACTACAGAGCTACATGGGAGAGTCTCATGTTAAAATAATTAAATGAATGTTGATGAAAAGGAAAGAATGAAAGAAGACAACAGCTTTAGGTGAAAGCAAAGTCAAGGGGTGTTTTGTTTTTTCTTACTTTAAAAATAGGAGACCCTGGAATATATTAATTGTGAGAGGGCAGAGTGAATAAAATAGGAGTCATTGAAGGTATTTCAGAGATGCAGTTGTTATCTTGAATGATGGAGAGAGGCAAGAGGAAATAAGGTCAAAAATATAGAGGAGGGTTATACTGAAAGAAACAAGGGAAATTGGCATCAAGTGTACCTGAAGGAGATCTCACCTTGGAGAGATAAAGTTAGAGAATTCCTGGGTGTTTCTTGTGGTGAGGAAGAAAGTTGATGATGCTCCAGGTAGATGGTTTCTACCTTCCAGGAATTCAAGAGTTAAGCTTTTCCTGCTGGATAAGAGGAGTTGGGGTTTTGAGATGGTTGCATGTTCCAAGAGAAGTTAATATGAGATGAGAAATGGATAGTTGAAAAGGACCTGGTGTAGGCATATCAGGATATCAGGAGTGATGAAAAGGAAGACTGAGTGTGAGTTACAGGTTAGGAATAATGGAGAGGGAGGGCTTAATGGGGAAATCTTTAGTTGTTGTTTTTGGAGAATTATGCAGGCCCAGAAAGGTGGTTGGCAAATTTCATCTCGGATGTCCCAACCTCATGGTAATTTTTGCTTTCAGTGAAAGAGAATAAGCAGGAAGACTGGAATGCAACTTAAAAATTGCTTAGAAGAAGTAAGACTTTGAAATAGAAATGAGGAAAATTAAAATGTAGATTTGGAATTACTAAGAAGAAGAAACACTGAATAATTGAACCAGCCTAGAGACAGCCCAATAACTTACCAGCAATAGGGAAGTTCATACAAGACAGGAAATGCAATGATTGGTTAGGATTAAAACAAATGAAAGGTAATTAGTGATTCTCAGGGTAAGCTTGAGTGGCACCCAGTGCTCACCTAGATAGACTGTCTTATTCCTCGTCCAAACTGTGCTTAATATTTATTAACTCTTATTAAGCAAAATAAATACATAGACAGGTACAGATGATCTTACAGTTTTAAAATTCCTGATATTTCAGCAGACTTTTGAACTAGCTTGAGCATCACCGCACTGCTAAAACTGAGTATGTACCACTTCCTTCTCTGCCAACTGCCTTTTGAAAGACATTCATTACTTTTATAACAAAAGCTAATATGTGAATGCATCATGCTTATAAAATATTGAATGTATAATAGGATAATTTATTTTACCATTCCTCTGTTGTTGGGCACTTAGTTTGCTTCCACTGCTTTTCTTATTCAAAATAAAATGTAGTGAACATCTTTGTGCTACTGCTTTGCTTAGATCTGTTAGATGTGTTAGTGGGTCGCTCGGACAATGTGGGATTGCTCTGTTGAAGAATATGCACATGAATACGGTAACTTCCTGAGAGGTTATATCAAGTTACAGTCCCATCAATAGTGCATGAGAGCATGCCCGTGGTTTAATAGTCTCATATAACATACAACTACGTCCTCAGTATGATGAAGAAAATAAAAGCAAACTCTTTTGTCTTCTTAAGCTTAAATCAAGAAAACAACATACATATGTGAAAGAAATGTGAGATGGGGTATATCACAAAATCCAATTATGAAGATATATCCAAGTATATATTATGTGACTTTTATAGCATGCTTAAAATGTTGTGCCAATCAAGACTTTTGTAAATCAATTTATATGGATGGGTTTTTCATTTCCTTCAACCTTTTCTTGCATTGATTTATTTTGCTTAGTAGTGATCAAGTGATATTGTAGTTATTTTCTCCTTTCATGTTGTAATCAATAATTTCCATGTTATTATAACGTCCTAACAAACATCAAAAATAGCTACATAATATTCCTTTAATGAGATGTATTTATCTATTCCCCTTAAGTAGTCTTCAGTTTTTCTTATCATTAGTAAAGCTACAATAAACATTTTTATGGCCCATTATTTTCTCTGCATTTAGCATTATTTTCATATTGGGTTGGCCAAAAATTTTGTTTAGTTTTTTCCATACGATGGCTCTAGTAGTGCTCAGTTGTTTTTAACTTCATTTGAAACAGTTTTGTTAGGTCGTATTGTAACAGCTGTCATATCAGCATGCACTAAAAAAACTTATCAAAATTGGTGAATTTTTGTGCAGCCATTTTAATATTGAAGACAGAAGAAGATATGCAACATTTTTGGCTTATTATGATTTATTATTTCAAGAAAGGTAAAAACCAACTGAAATGTAAATAAAAAAATGTGTGCAGTGTACAGAGAAGGTGCTGTGACTGATCGAATGTGTCAAGGTAGTTTGTGAAGTTTCTTGGTACTATTGACATTTTGGCCAAATAATTCTTTGCTGTGGGGCTGTGTTGTGTGTTGGAAGATGTTTAATAGCACCTCTGGCCTCTACCCACTAGAAGCCCATAGTGGGAGACAGCTAACATACTCAAATATCCAAATCAATAAAGTTGTTGGTGAAAATGAAAAATGTCTTCTTTATTTTACAGAAAAAAATCTAAACAGACTTTTTGGCCAACCCAATAGCTCAGGGAGTTTAATTCAAGTGCCCAAGGTCACTTTCCAAGTAGCTGGGACTAGAATTTAAGTCTTTGTCCCCCAGGTTTTAGATCTTTTGATAATCCCACACTACAGCTCTCCATTACAATCCATCTCCTTCATGGAACGTTTTTGACAAAACCTACCTGAGCTATAATGTTTGAAACCTCTCCACTAGACTATGGCTTTATTTGCATGGAGTTCTTCAGCTGGCTGATGTTCAAGTGATGATCACTTGTATTCTAGGTTTGATCCCAATAGCTTGAAAAGTCCTGGAGGGTATTTGGGTAAGGGCTCTGACTACAAAGGGCACTCACCAAATACCAAGTAGGAACACTTCAGTAGCATCTTGAATTATTTTGTTAGGAGTATGTTGGTCCTTCAAACTTGCCAAGTGGAGCTGGCCCCTAATAAAAAGAGGGACACAAGCTTTGGCCAGTAGAAGGAATGTGGAATATGTAAGCAAAAACCATTTTTAAAGTGAGTGGATTATTAGCATGTTATCTTTAATAAGAATGAGGGGCAAGAAAAAGATTTATGGATTAAGAAACAAGGGAAAGAGTAAGGGCCTGAGAGGCAAAGTAAAAGTGTAAGGTACTAGTGGGAGAACAACAGGCAGAACTGGTACCGAAGGAAAAGCAGCAGCAGCAACCATTGTTCAGTCTAGAGGAAAACCATTTCATTTCTACACATTGTAGAGTTCTGTGTAGTTCTCCACTGCACCCCGGGTGTCAGTGCAGACCTGTGCATTAAACACATATTTACGGAAGAAATGATTGAACGACTGTCTGAACCTGGCTTCTAGAAAAGCACTTCCTTTGCTGTAGCACAGTCAGGGCCAGCTCTTTACACAGGTGTGAATAAGAAATGAAAACCACCAGCTTCATTCGAGCTTGCCTACAACCGGTCTGGTTCAGTCCTAGGCACTGCAGGTGGGCAATGAATGCGTACAAAATATAAGAAACAGTCGCTGGCTGTAACGGTCTGAACAATCTTGTTGGAAAGACACGACATGAGACAGCTATAGACAGGTGTCCAAAACAGAAGGATATGGAGAGGTGAAAGGCTACAACTTATTTGGAATTTGTTAAGGAATGGGGGTTTTCCTCGTTAGTCCCTCAACTCCTTTCCGGAAATGCAGCATTCAGGTGGCTAAGTTGGTAACGTTCAAATGCTGTGTGACAGTAGTTGTAGCAAGTGAAAAAGAGAAAGTGAGAAATCACTTGCACGGCAAACAGGTATTTGTGAGGTACTCCATATTAGGTGTTATAAGGAACTAAATAAAAAACAGGTATGATATAAGTTCTACTCCCAATGGAACATACTGTCTAATCAATACTTTTGGTTAACATCAAGAATCAGCATATAAAGAGCTTTTTAAAGAAAAGATAAACTTGAATTAGAATGTTAGCTCTACCAATTTTTGACCTTGGGCATCTCACAAAAGTGCTGCTTCTCACTTTCCCCATCTGTAAAATGGTGTTAATATTTTCTCCACCATCGGATTCTTGTGACAATAAAATGAGACAATGTGTATATAGTACATGGAATATAGTATTTTTCAACAAGGGCGAAGTGTTGGCTATTCAAACACTGGAGCTTTTTGAGTCATTCAGCACAGTAAGTTTCATATTAGTAAATTATCTAAAATTATGACATGGGTTAAAATGTAAAACTTTTTAAAAAATACAAATTTAAACCAAAAGGTTTTTGTCATTGGCGAGTTTCCCCAGTTACTAGGCAGTTGTGAGTTGAATGTGCATGGGAGCAAACTGAAGGACTGGGTCTGAAAAATGAGTCGTTTTTGGAAGGAGCATTACTACATCTTCAGGCTTACAGAAAGTGAAGGAAATCAAATTTGCAAAGGTAGTTCAAAGCAGATTAATTATTTTATATCTTTCTCTGAGCAAAGTGCCAAATTGGAATGTGTGCTAACCAGGGTAATCACCTTGCAACCTGATCAGGCAAGGACTTGGGGGTATGGTGACCAGTGGTGCGACCTGCATCCTGGGCCCCAAGGCAGTGCCCGATTACGTCTCGAAGGCACAGATGCATAAGAAGAGGCACAGTTGTTAGTGCGAAGCTGTAGCTAGGGTCTAGAAGGAATACTTTTACGGTATTAATCACCTCTGGACACAAAAGATGTTATTGCCTTGGAAAGCAATAATGTCATAATGTCACAGCAAAGCACCAATTCCTCTAGATCTCAAGAAAATAAATTTTTAGGAAAGGAGGAAAGCAAACAGATCTTTGTCACACTTGGGAAAAATACTTAATAATTAATTTTAAAATATAAAAATAAAGAAATCATAATGTACTCATTCCACATATTAGACACATATTAGTGAGTGAGGAATTTAAATACATGGCCTTTCTCTGCTGAGAGTATTCAAATTAGAAAGGAAGATAACAGGGAATTCAATCGCTAGTTAAAAAATAATTGTAGGCCAAGAGGACAATTCTTTTTCACAGAATACTAGTGATTCACATAAAAACAGTTCCCTAAGACAGGGAGAAGAAAACAAACTAGCATAGCTCCTCAATTAAGCCTGAGATTTAGCGATGTGTTTGACATCCCTGCTTCTTCCAAATGCAGTTGCACCAGTTTGATATGAAAGATAATACAGTTAGGTTTTAAAATGCAACAAGGGTAAAACAGTGATTGATAATTCAGAAATAACCTTCAGATTTTCATGTAAAACTTCCTATACTTTTTCACATTGAGTTTTTTAGACATAACTATCTACGTTCATAAAACTAACTCATTAGTCTTAAAGAACTATCTCATTATTTTTCTGTCACACTTACGAGAAAATAATAATGAAAACTACCTCATCAAAAATCCCTCAACATTTGTGTTTTAATTCATTGCTAACCATTTTGAGTAGGCAGACATCCATACAATAATATCAGTAGTTTTGGGCAAAGACAAAATTTTTAGCTAAACTTGAGTTGCAGCTTTTAAGAACAAATGTCATCAAAACTCTTAATTCGTTAATTTCTCATAATATCTGAAAGTTGAAATAAAAATTTTTGTAATATTTGCAATATCCATGCCCTCTTTTAATGATTAATTTTTAATTTATTATTTTTTCAATCCTCAGCTAAGGATACATTTATTGATTTTTTTAGAGAGAGAGAAAGGGAGAGAGAAAAACATCGATGTAAGGGAGAAACATCTATCAATTGCCTCCTGAATGTGCCTCTACTGGGGATCAAACCCACAACCTAGGTATGTGCCCTGACCTGGGATGGAACCCACAGACTTTTGGTGTATGGGATGATGCTCCAAACAACTGGACCACCCGGCCAGGGCCCTGCCCCCTTTTAAAGAACTATAATTTAGTAGCCTATGGAAAAAATGTTATACTATCTTCCATCTAGTTCTAAGTTGCTGTAAAAGTTCCAGATATAACTTTATTTGTATTTCATATACACTTTAGACTTTATTACTCAATATGGAAATAAACCTCCTATTTACTTCCCAAGTAGTTATTAAATTACAATGAACACTTGTCAGATCTTTTACAGTTTGTAAAATATTTTCCCATTTGCTTTGGTCCTTGGGTTAACCCTATGAAGATGGTGTATTTATTTCCCACATTACAGACGAGGAAACTGAAGTTTACAGGGAATGACGAATATCACTTAGGTAGTGAGTAAATACTAAGTCAGAGCTCAAGGCCTGCTCATCTAACGCTAGAACTCATGCTTTCCCTGTTACACAATGTTGGAGCCATCCGAAAGTAGAGTTATCAGGAAAGATTCATAGTGGAAAATTTTGGAGAACTGAACGGGAGCTAGAAGACACTCTGAGGAAAAGTTTGCAAAAATCTCAAAAGCAATGGAAAAAAGGCAAAATATGAGCAGGATGATTATCAACCAATGGTACCGGTATTCCTATATAGTTTCCAAAGTGTTTCATATGCCACTTGTCTTTTGAAGATTATGGTAACCCTTGAGAGCAGGCTGATATAATTTGTCCTGCCTTACAAATGTAATGGCTTGAAATCGACAGCTGAATTTGGAATTTGAGTCTACCATTCCTAGTTTTCTTCCACCGTTCAGAGTAGTTTCCAAAAATATGGCCTCCAGCTCGATCCCAGAGTGTTGCTGATGCCTGCAGAGCGATCTCAAATGTCTCTCCGGCCTTGTTCACAGTATTTTACTGTGTTGGCTCTCACCCGTTTCTTCTTGAGTAAAACTGGCTTATCAAGTCTTCAAATTTGTTGATGTTGTGCTTGTTACCACCTGGTTCTTTATCCACTGGAAGTTGAGTTGAGGGGCATAGTTAAAAGCAGTTTGTCTGCCTATGATAATCAATGCTTAGGAACCAAGGCACCACACACCTCCAAAAAGAATAATAGAAAAAAGCTTACATTAATCTCTTTCTGCTATGTTCCTCCTCCACATTTAGGGACCTCTCTTTGCTGCACGATCCCTCAGTGTTGTTAACCCTCCCAAAGCTCCTCACCTGAGGCTGAGAGATCTCAAGTTGATTTACTCCACTCTTTCCAGGAATGCACAGTAATGGTTCTAGGAAAAAGACGGTGGGAGGGTTTGAGGACTAGAGGACCCCTTATATTAGATAGCACTGGAAAGGCACAGGCAATGCCAAGTTACCCAATGGGCACACATTTGTAATCAGAAAGTCTAAAGAAAGCTGACCTTTTTTCCTATACATCTGAATCTTGTAGTTTCCAATTTAATGTCGAATCCATGCTGAAGTGCCCTTAGAAGGCAGGCACTCTTTCCAGAGGTCTTAATCTCGCTTGGCTAAGGATATGAAGTCACAGTTCTTATTTATGTCATGGGGGAAAATTGGGAGTTGTCTGCATGTATTTAATGTTTTCAGCTGTTGTTAGGAAAGCAGCCCTCAAATTAATCTCTAGCATAGATGATTAAAAATATCAAGGAGGGATATAGCTGCACTTTGCAGGACATAATAAAATGCACATGCTGCTAAATTGTGCAAGCCACAGGGAACACTTCTCATAGGTGCTCCACTCCGCAGAGGTTACTCATTTGCCTCCAAGTGCAATCCAAGGTATTGACTTGACGCTTTAAGGGGCCCTCTGCACCTCAAGTATCTGGAGATACCAATACTTACTTGAGCTCAGCAGCAACCACACTTTGCCAACTCTGAAGTGTAGGGTACTGGAAGATGGGTGTTTTTCTCGTGGAAGGCTTTGCCTCTGGAATTTCCTGCCTATCCTAGTCCACTGGAATCCCATCTTACTGGTCTTCAGGGACTCATGAAAGACTTCTTTTCAAAATAACCTTTACTGATGAGAAGAGACGTTAAGGCAGGGGTGTCAAACTCATTTTCACTGGGGGCCCACATCAGCCTCCTGGTTGCCTTCAGAGGGCTGAACATACTTTTAGGGCTGTATAAATGTTAACTACTCCTTAACTAGGGGCAAGGAGCTCTACATTTGGCCCTTTGAAGGCAAGAGTGAGGTTGATGTGGCCCCCTGTGAAAATGAGTTTGACACCCCTGCTTCAAGGCCATAATTTTGTAAAAGATGGCTTAAGCTATTTATCATAGCTCATGTTCTTCTAGGTGATGATTTCATTTTGGTGCTTGTTTCCTGTATCAACTTCAAATAGGGTACATTTTTAAGAATAAATGTAAGTGTCTGTGCTTAGTAATGAGTAAGTGAGAATGCCTACCTGGATGTAAAGATATTTAGAATTCTAAAACTATAAAAATTATCGGTCAGATTAATGCTCCTTCTCACCTGGTAGCTCAGGTGTGCGGGTGCCTGCCACACCCCTAAATTCCAAGGTGAGTAATTAACCTGCTCCCCTTTGAAAGCTATAGGATGGTGTGCAAGTGTGTTTGATCTCAAGCTCACCCTGGAAGTCAGCATTGGCTTTGGCTGGACACTAAAATACTTACTCTGGACGATTATGCGAAGACATTAACAGCTGCTGGATTAACTATTAACGGAGTTAGTGTCAATCATCTGAGACAAAACCTAAAGAGTAATATTTTAAAATCATCTGCTCAAAAAAAAAACCCACAAAAAAAACTCTGCTAACACAGCTCTCTTGTCCTTCATTACTCTTGTACTTCTCCAGCCAGAGTAATCTCCGAAAACCGCTCTTCTAAAATTATTTTTTCTTTCCCTTTAAATGTTCCCCCCCCGCCCCCCAAGCGCTCTCCCTTTCAGAACTCAGCACCTTGGCGATATTTGTACTGTTTTCAGAAGATGCCCTACATCAGGGTAACCGACGACATGTTTTAGTTTTGAAAACTTAAACACGGAAAAGAAATCCGGAGGAGCAGGAGCCTCCACCCACGAGGCTTTCAATCCCACCTTGGTTGCGACGCGGTTAGCGCTGCGAGCCTTCCCAGCTCCGCCAAAAATGCCGAGGCTGCTCGGCGTGGTCCTCCAGCCGAAAGCCGATTAAAGAGGAAAAACAAATAGTAGGTCAGACGATCTCCAAGAAGAGAGTTTCACTCTGGCTTGACAAATATTTGAAAGATCCGCCCCACTGCGCCTGCTGGTATCTCGGTTTTGGGACCTTTGCCATTGTCAAGAATTTTATCCGGGCCGGGGCCGGGAGGAAGAAGACTCTCCTTCGCGGTGCGCGCACGCCTGGAAAGGCGGGATTTAAAGACGGCGATGCTGCGGGAGGCTCCGCAGTGTCAACGAGCCCCAGAAGAGTCTAGCTTCATTCACCCTAGAGTGTGTGCCTCGCAAGTCCCTGCCTGGTAAACCGTCACCAGCTTCGGCGCGCGGGAGTGGCATTAGCTTGTCTAAACCCCGGGGTTCTCGGCCAGGCCAAAGGGCTGGGCAGGCTGCTGGGCTGGGCCCGGGAGCAGCCCCCCGCCGGGCGCGCCCAGCCGGCTGCAGGCGCAGGCACACGCCCCTCACCTGGGCGAGCGAGGGCGCGCAGGCGCTCAGCACTGGGGCGGCGGTCCGGCATCTCAGCCCGGAGTCCGCGTGAGTTAGATTGTTCGAGACCGCGCGGGCCGAGCTGTCGCCGACTCTGCAGCCGCCGCCTCCGCCACCTCCCGGGCTGCCGCAGATCGCGGGAGAGCGTCTGCGCGAAACCCCAGCGCCGCACCGGCGGGACCGCCGCAGACGCCGGAGCGCGAGCAACAGCTTCTCGGCTGGGCTAGAGGAACCCCTGCCCCACGCTCCAGCGGCCCGCGCCCCGAGGTAAGCTCCGGGCGCCCAGCCCAGCCCAGCCGATCCCCGTGCCCCCTGTACCAGCGCCGCCTTCCCGCCCAGTGCCCGCTGCCTGCTCAGGGCGAGCTGGCACCTGGACGCGCTGCCCGAGGGAATGGCCTGGAGCCCTCCTCCCGATGGAGTTTCCACTTTGTCCGGCGGTCCCACTTGTAGCGGAGGACGCCCAGCTGCCGCTTACGGGAGCTCTGGGGTTCCTGTGAACCCTTGGAGTTAGGAGTAGGTCGTGGAAGCCAGAGGAGTGGAGGAGTCCCCACTGTGGGCTCCTGGGCTCCGATTCCCAAGGACGGATGGAGAAGGGGAAAGGACAAGGAGAGTGCCCCTCCGTGGTTAGCCGCAGTGCCTCCGCCACCTGGACTAGGAAGTTTGGGGCTGGACAACTCTCTTGTCATTATAGGGAAATAAATGGGTATTTGGGGGAAGAGGGTGTGGGAGGAAGGTAGTAGTCGAAGCTTGGGGTCCTGAGAGAGTTCTGCTGCTAAATGAAGGTGAAACGGGGGCGGTGAGGCAGAAAGAATGTTCCAAAGTTTGCAGCTGCTGGGATCCCTGAGGGGGGTCTAGGCTACCCTGTTTTGGGTGAAGGTGTCAGCGCAGAATGGGAGGACGCTGTGGCACTGCGGAAGGGACAAGGAGAAGGGAAGGGGAGGACCATCTGTTTCGCCCCTGTCATTTGCGGGGGCCGGTGGGGAGAACTGGCAGGACGATGCTTCCCTGAATGCTTTCCCAGGCTCTGGAGGACAAACATTTTCTACGCTGAAGCTGGATGGGGAGTGTTGTGGTCCTCCAAGGAAAGTAAATTGCCTTCGAGCCCCCTGCCCCCATGGGTGCAAAAGAAACACAGGTTTGGAATGATCTCGGAAGTTCTTGGCTTAGCGAATGTTGTTTTCATTTTCTTGCAGAGATGTGGTGTGCAGTTCTTTTTGGTTTTGCGTTGCTCAGGAGCATCACACCAAGGTGAATGCAAACTTTGTTAAGATGTAGCAAAAGATGCTAAAAGGAAGAAATAAAACATTTGCTTTATGGAGTCCATCCTAAAGCTTGGAGACTGGCAGCTTCAGAACAATGCATGAAATTGTAGGAAATGCATTTATCAAATTAAAAAGGCTTTTCATAAAGTCAATAAGCTACATCTTAGATAAAGTTTAAGGTTTTGGCTTGGAAGAGTTTCCTGAAATACTTCACGGCCCGATTTAACCGGCTTTCAGAGTCCTTTCAGTTTATTTTGTTGCCATTCGTGCATTGAGGATGGATCATCCATTCCCTGTGTTAGATAAATCTGCCAAGCATGCAAATACTGCATTGCAAGTTCTGTTGTTGCCTTAGGGTCTTAAGGTGGGAAAATGTTTATTTGGTCAAAGTGTGTGCTGTAGATTCTGTATTCCCATAAATCAAGTATTTGTGGAGTTATAAAAGTGATTGGAGGAAGCTTGGAATGAAAACCACACATCAAATAGCTATTCTTGTAGCTCTCCTTGACCTCTCCTATTTGTAGTAAAATTCTGTTGAGAAGGTGAATTCTCCTAACAAAGGAAAAATTACTGTCTTCTCTGCAGTCATCCTAGTGATAGAAATATTTTGCAGTATCATTCCTTATGTACTTCGTTTGCATTCTATTTTACATTACCTGAGTAATGATCTTTTTATAGCAGTTTAATGACCACTAAGAAGCATCTGTAGAAAAAAAACAATGTTGGTATTTTACAGCATTTGACCAGTAAACAGATTCCCAGAGCAATAATAGAACAGTGAACTTAATGTTTCCTTCCTCAATTGAGGTAGAAAGGAAACCAAGGAAGGTGTCTCCTCTACAGTTAAGCCAGAGAAGGAATTTGTCACCCAAACAGACCTGACGCCAGGCGGAGGATACCTGTATGAAGTGTAACTATTATATGAGGATCTATCAAAGTGTTCTCAGAATCTGTTTTCTTAGGCCAGTGACCTGGCTCAGCCAGAAAATAAAATTCCTGCAAAACAAGCGCAACTCTGAGAGGGGAGATGTCTGCGTAGAATAATGCTGTGTGGCTCTTCTAACGTGAGGGAGAAAAGAATCTTAAATCCTTGAACTGCCCCTCCCCACCCTTTAGATTTTTTATTCTATCAGCTAAATTTGAAGCTATTATTGCTTGATTTTTAACAACAATTTATATTAAAAAATACAAGCAATTAGTATACTTCTCACAGGTGTGACTGCTTTATTTGCAAAAATCTTCTAAAAGAACTAAAAAGCAAAATTGGTTGTCTCCTGTTTCTAGAAGATCCTATGTCTTCAAACATTTAAAGAACAATGAGTGTGTTTGGCCCAATTTCCCACTGCTTTTCCTTTGCTTCTAGGATGTTATTGTGACACCCCTCACCCAACTCACCATTTCACTCTATTTTGTCACCTCCCCCCTCCTGTCTCTCTTCCCTGTATGTCTCAATATAGTCTTGTTGTCCTTTTCTTGTTCATTTTAAAATTCCATGTATTTCTCTTGGTCCTCTTTGCTTTATAGATGATTTTTTGTTGCATTTTTTGCATGTTATTTTTCATTCTGTGATGTCCTTTTATTAGTGCTAGATATTTTCCTAAAGTAACATCTTTATCTCGACTTTCTTTCCTAAATTTCCTGTTGACATTTTGAACCACCTACCAGATGGCTTTATATCACTCCTCTCGGGTGCTTCAAATCTAACATGTCTAAACTCTAGTCAACATCCTTCTCCTTGCGTGAACAGGAGTGACTGCGAATTTCTGTATTTCTCCCAGTCACGCAGGACTTTCCCAATATCTTTGCTTTCCACCTACACTGCACAGGTAAATTCTAAAGACTCCATTCCCATGATGCCTCATGATGCCTGCTTTTTCATTTTTTATTCTCTTCCTGCTGTCTTTGTTCAGGCTCTTTGGAGACTACCAGGGTGTCTTCCTGACTAGTTTCCCATCTCTAGTCTCTCTTATTTCCAATCCATTTACACTTGGTTTGCAGAATAAGCTTCTTAAAGCAGAGCCGAGCTCAGTCACTGGCTAGTAAACTTTTCCCCAGTGCCCTACCAAATGCTGTAAAAATCTCTCCTCTGATGTTTAAGACCCTTTGCAGTCCAGCCCCCAAGTAGCTGCACATTTTTTACTTTGATCTCATCGATTCATTGACTCAATTGTTAATTTATTCAGTGGATATTTGAGTGCCTGCTGCATGCCAGACACAGCTGTAGGCAGTAATTTTAGGAGAACCTGTGTAGTGGCTCAGTGATAGGTTTCTAATTTTATTTTTCACTAGTGGAATCCGCTGTTAAAATATAGTCTCACATGGTTGAACTGGGACCCCAATGATCCCATCAGCCTTCCCTCTGTACCTACCGTTAGTAGTCTCAGAGGCATCATCACAGAATCATGAGTCTGTTAGAAATAATTAAAAAAACACTGCTCTAGGCTGAAGGCAATGTTCCTTGAACACAGAGCAGGCCTCTGAGTTCTGCATCTTTGCTTATGCTGTTCCCTCTGCCTGAAATAGGCCCTCCCACTTTCCCTAACCGTTTCTGCCTGTCAGAGTCAGTGCAATTGCTATGTGCTTCCTGATCTCCCTCCAAATTCAGTTTTTGTTCCTTTACCATTTTGCTTGACTTCCTCTTGGAACACAAGTCATGGTCTTCCTTACATACATGTGCTTTCTGCGTTCACCCCTAAAGGCACCATGCCAACCACGCCTAACCTCAAGCATCTAGTTCCCAAAACACTCGGCCAAGGATCTGTCAAAGTGTGGTGCATTAACAAATAATTTAATTAGTTAGATTAAATTCTACCTAGTTCTCTAGTACTGGTTTCTGCCTGTAATAGCTCTTTGTTTTAATTCCTCAATTTCGTTCTTATATTAGAGCCAGGGCTTTTTAAATTTATATATGCATCTTAATCTTGTGGAGATCTTATTAAAATGCAGGTTTTGGTTTAGCAGGTGGGGGTGAGGCACCCAGATACTGCGTTTCTGACAATTCCCAGGTGATGCTGAAATAGCTGATCCACGAACTCCACCTTGAGTGGCAACGGTAGTGCATGATACGGGTTTGGGAGTTTCTGGCGGCCCCTGCCTCTTTGTCAGGTGATTTTCCTGCAGTTTATGCTTTCGTATGACTTTCTATTTTGAAAGTACGTTAGGCTTTAGCATGCTTCCCAAAGCTGAATGGAAGGGTGGTGATTCTCTCGTATTTTCCCTTGTTTTGCTGATACAGCATTGCAGTGTCTGGTTCTCTCTGTATTGAATTTTTCTCGGGCCAGTTCTGTTGTTTATTCTGTATTCCTTCTCATTTACCTATCATTTTCAGATTGTGGCTGTTCTCCTTTCTCATTCTGTTACAATTTTTTTCTTTCCTTTGCTCTCCCTGGTTCTAGAAATTCTCTTCAGATGCCTTGGTTGACTCCTTGTCCCAGTTGTGTTCCTACTGCTTCCAAAAATTTTCTGTGAAAGGAGCACTGAAATAGGGCACAGGAGACTCTAGCTCTCATCCTGCCTTTACTGCTGTTGTGAGACATCGGGCAAAGCTGTTTCTTTTCTGGGCTCCTCACTGGTGGCTGGAGGGTGTGAGTTACACAGTTTCCTGGGTCTATTTCAGCACCAAGATGCCGTGTGGGATCTTCCTGTGAGGCAGGAGCAGGTTGGGGAGGAAACAAGGATGGTCTGTTGATGTTGGTGTAGATATATGTCCCCACCTAGTGTTTCTGTTCCAGATCAGCAATTTGAGCTTTTGTTGTTCTTGCACTACTTAGAGAAAGATTCATATATTCTTAATTTAATCCTTATTGTACTTTTCCCCATTACCATTTAGTCCCCTTATACCCCCCCCCCACCCCAGCAATCAGCATGCTGTCATCCGTGTCCACAAGTCCTTTTTCCTTTTTGCTCAATCCCTCACCCCCTAACCTCTCCCCCACTAGCTGTCATCTGCTCTCCATCTATGAAGACTCATATTTCTTAAGGAAAAAAAAACCTTGGCATTTGTTAATCCAGTTATTTTCAACCCTGGATTCACACGAAAATCCTCTCAGGGGCTTTAAAAAAAAATAGTGATGTTCTTAGCTTATCTTGGAGAAATGATTTATCAGTATTTTAAAAATCTTCCCAAATGATTCTAATTTCCAGCCTGGGTGGAGAATACAGCATCTGACCTGTAATGGCAATGTGGGCTGGTGTCTAGGAACATAGGGTTGTGCTGGGCTGAGTCAAACTCGGGCTTTGCTCCTCACCAGCTTTGAGAGCTTGGGGAGGTTCCTTAACTTCTTTGGGCCCCGATTTCCTGATCTGTGAAATGGGTTGACTTGGTGGTTGTGAGGAATTGGTGAGAGCCAGTCACGGGGCACGGTGCACACTGTGGTTGTTCAAGACACAGCCGTGGTTGTTTATCGTGATAACTGTGCTATTACAGTTTATATCCCTGAGTCACTGAAGGGTCATCTTGCCTTAGTTGAGTCGACGCTCTCATAACCCCCTGCTCAGCTTCAACATATTCTGCAGAGCAAAATCAATTTGAAAAGAAACTTATGACTATGTTTTCTGGAAGTCAGTGCAAAAATACAGAAGGTACATATATTAATAAAAACCAATCACCCTTATAATTTTGATCCTTTGGTGCCACATCAACTCTATGATCTCATAAATACCAGACGTGGACTAAAAAACATATAAACTGATACAAAAAGATGATCAGGCTTTTATATCCACTTCATGAAAAATGACTAGCTCTTTAATAAAGACAGTTCTAACATCAACAAATAGAAAGGCTTGAAACTCGAGGGTCTAAGAGAGCATTTTATTTTGGAAATAAATGCAAATGTGCTAAGCATTTACTCTTCTGACTTTCTAATGGGAAATGGAATTTAAGAATCATAATCAAAAAGGAGCACACAAACACACAGATAGCCTGTCCTCTACAGGCTAAAATGAACCAACTTACTCTTCTCTTCTTGGCTGAGACTCTAAAATAGCCTTTATGCTATTAGGATATCATTATATCAGCAAAGCAAAGATTGGATAAAAGAACATAACCAGTTGTTCTTGCACTACTTAGAGAAAGATTCATATATTTTTAATTTAATCTTTAACTGAGGCCCCCTATTCCTTTTTTTTCTGTACACACCGGAAAATAAGAGGGGTGCGCAGTAATTCCTGCAGGCCTGGCATAGGGAGGTGATCACGAGTACCACAGATGTTCTGCTGACATCCTTTACCTGTGCAGGACTGCAGCTGGGTACCAGTTCTCACCCCTTTCTCTGGGAATAAAACACGTTATGTCTGCATTATTTACTCTTTTCAATGAAATCTTCACTCAATTTTATTTTCCATATTTTGGTGTGTGCTCTTTTTAACAACACAATTAAGAAGATGCTATGAACTTATAAAAAGAACTTTTGAGCTACTCTAAGAAAAGGCCCATTGTGAGAGTTAATTCGCTAATTCTTGTAAACCTTTGCTTCAATATACTCACGTTAAAGTTGTGTAAAATTCCACAGAGAGCTGTGATTTTTGATGTTTGTTAGTTAGAATGGTCAGTTTGACTGTTACTCAGTTATGTAGGTTTCCAGATTCTAGGGGCCAGTTCTCTTGGTCAGTTTACACTGGTTGCAAAGTCGGAGTTCAAATTCTAATTAATCTCAGGCTTAATAGATTACTATTTCTGTGAAGTACTGATTAGTATTAGTTTCTCCTATTAGTCAGGGATATGGAAATGACTGCTATTCAGTCAAAGAAAATTATTGTCTTTAGGGTTAAAAGGGATCTTTGTGCAAAATTCTTGTCGATACATTAAAAAAATAAGATGAGGAGAATTTAGAATATTTTCAGTTTGAGCCCAGGGAGATTAAGCATTACAGGTAAGGGTAGAAAACTTCTACTGGTATTAACGCTAGAACTTAAACTTCACATAGAACTTGGGTGGACTGGGTGATGTCCTTAGATTTGATAGATTTTAACTTTAGAGGTTAAAAAAGAAACATTTCCTCACAGACTTTGGGAGAGGTATTAATTTATATGTTATGAAAAATATAATGCTAAGAATAAGAATACAAAGCATAAAATGCCATTGTTTATGTACAGATGTTACCAGCGATGTTGGCTCTTAGTTCTTGAGTTCAGCAAAGAAAGAATTCAGAGCCAAGAACTGTAGCACAAGAGGAAATTTATTTAGTATGCAAAGCAGAAGTACACTGGAAGAGACCATTCAACCAGGCTTCTCAGAAACCTGCCTTGGCCTTTTAGAAAGAGAGTCACAGAGGCAGAAGAAGTGAGTCAGCTGGGCTGTGTGGATGCAGGAAACAAGTTACAGAGGCAAAAGAAGGGCTCTTGGAGATGGATTCAAGGGGTTGGCCAAGGATGAGCTGCTGCAGCTGCCCACTGCTCTTCTGGTTGTGAGTTTTGTGGGGACCCTCAGAGCTTAGAAAAAAGAAAGCAAAGACACACACCTAGAGAAAGCAAAGATACACCCCTTAAGAAAGAAAGTGTGCTTGCTGTAGGGAGAGAGTGCACACTGGGTCCTTTGTCTTAAGGGTTTTTATGTGTATTCTAAAAGCAGGAATTTTAGGAGAGAGGAAAGGGGAGGATCTCTGTAGAATATTCATAAGCTTTCCAGGTGTCCTTTAATATGATTATTTAACAAAATGAGTGAATAGCATCAGGGTTCTGGTCTCTACTGATTAGTTGGCACTAGGGTAGGGGGCCATTGGTTATTGCGTCTGCTCCTGACATCAAAGTGTTGCTTCTTTTGGTTTTGTTGCATTTCTGGGCCTGGAGCTGAAACATAACTGAGGCCTAGATGTTATCTCTAGTTTGACCAAAATTCTGTCTCTGTGATTGGCAGGTTTTGCTCTCTGTGGTGTGGGGTTTTGTTCCTAAGTTTATTTGATGCTGTGCAGAACCTCATTGTCCTAAAGGCTTAATGCTTGAGGGAGTGGTGGTGCCAGGGAGAAGGAGGCAGTTGAGTCAGGGTGCTTGGATCAGGCCAGTTTGAATCAGCTGTCTGTCTCAGGATTCCCATTCCACTTGCCAAGGAATTTTCCTGACTTCTTACTATCCTGCCTCACAAATTAACATATTTGTATATAACACAGGCATTTTGGTTTATATATATATATATTTCATATATATATCTGGAATAATATCTGGAAATGCTGATGATTAAACACATCTCATTTCCTGCATGAGTTGCACTAATGAAGGTGGAAATAGTTGGCCTAATGGTTGAGTTCAGGCTCTGGAGTCAGACTTTGTGGATGCAAATTCTAGCTCTTCCACTTATTGCTGTGTGACTTTGACCAAGTTACTCAACCTCTCTGTGTCTTAGCTTCCCGAGTCTGAGAGATAATGAATGAATCTTTCATTAGATTGTCATCAGGTAAAATGAGGTAATACACATAACATAATTAGCCAAGTTCTTGGTACCCACAGTACTCATAAAGTAGCCACTATTACACATTTTGTAGTTTAATAATTCCTCATAGGTACACTGATTTCTTGGCCAAGAGAACTTTTGGGACTGTGACTTTTGAGCCTTCAGTCACGTTGTGTTTTTTAATTATGTATTTTTCTCCTCTACCTTTCCTTGTTTTCTTTAGGAGAACAGCGAAATGAAAAGGAGAATAGGGGTGTGGAATTGTACACTACAAGGGCTCTTGAAAATTTGTAACCACGCGAAGCACAGGCACATTTTTTATAACAAAATAAATAATCTGGGCTCTAGTATTTTTGAAAAGACCAAGTGGTTTTTAAACATGGCTTGAAAGGTAGCATCTGCATGAATGGGCTTCATGACCTTGGTTGGCGTGTGTAAATCCGCACTGTTTGAAAGTGGCCCATACCAGAGAGTGACCCAGGTGTAGGAGCCAGCGTATGCCACTGTGGTCTGTGTAGTCGGTGGACTCATTGGAGGTCTCTTCTCAGGTACCTAAATTGCAATCGAATAGTTCCTTGGATCATCCCGGGCTCAAGGACATTTATTTTAATACCTGAATTCGATTTTCTAAGTTGGAATTTGTACAAAAAATAATTAGGAAGAAAAGACATCAGTGGTGAACTACATGCAGAATTTTCAGAGAGTTTAAGTTCATGTGTACCCAGTTGCTATATGCATGGTTCTTAATGGTGAATCTCACTTCCATGGGAATAAAATTGTTCCTGCATGGAATGTGGAAGATAAAGTCTTATTAATGTTCCTTTTTTGCATAGCCTTCTCCTTGTGTCTCATGCATGTAGTCACCAGGCCGGCCCAACAAATAAATGTCTCTACTGATTCTTGGAATTACTAGATTCTCTAAGAGAATCCCTGGAGAGCTTGCCAAAAAAAAATCAGAGTCTTGGAATTCACCCTTGAAATGTCTGACTCACCAGGTCTAAGGCAGGGCCCAGTAATCTAAATATTTAATAATTATCCCAGTTGATTCACAGACCACACCTGGAAATTAGTGCTCGTTCTCTAGATTAGCACCAGTTCTCAACTTGGGATGCCTATCTGAGTGACTGTGGAGCTCCATAAAAGACCAGTGAAAGATGCCAGGCTCAGTGCCTCCAAGCTGCATTAACCACAGCACATTCCTTCCTTTAGCTGCTCAGGTCGCCCATGTGGAGCCTGTGAAGTCTGCAGAACCGGACCGCCCTTTCATTGACCCACAGGACTTAGTCCACCACGGTTCTCCATGGCACTGTGGGCCACTTGCCATACCCCTTAGTACCCACCCTGTGACCGCAGATTCCAGGGCCCAGACCTAACCCTATAAAATCTGAAAGGAAGTGGTGGGAGGTGAGTGTTGAAGCCAGAACTTTTCCCTGGCTGCCCAGATGATGACTGTGTCTTGGTGAAGTTCTCTAGCCAGCGCTGTGTGGAGCATTGCCTTTGCCTGTGTGATTCACAGTTTCAGACAACCCCAGGGGTTGTGGTCGCCACCAGATCGATGGCAGAGACCATGTGGCTGGTGTGGAGACCACCGTGATGGCTGAATATCAGCAGTGTCTCTTCCCTGTCATGTCTCTAGGCTCGTCTGTTCTCTGCACCCTGAGAACAGCCATTTCTGCTGCCCTTGTGGTTTTACGGCGAGAATCACAGGCTCCTGTCTCTCTGGTCGCTTCCTGTTGTCACTCTCCACAGCTGCCAAGAAGAGACCCACAGCACCGTGCCAAATGTACAGATGTGATGGCTCCCAGTCAAACCGCTGCCGTCCTGGCAGAGAGACCCCTCTAAGTCCTTTTGCATCCCTGAAGTCCTCCTTGCCTCCCTGAGTATAGCTGACATAAACAAGGTTTAGATTTGTCGAGCATTTCACAAATTCTCGGATCTGTTACCTTCCTCTGATACTGCATTGGAAAAGGAACAGCTTATAGTGCTCTGGCTGGCATGGGAAAAAGGCAACCTGATCCTTGGAAATACTTGATTTCTCAAAATCATGTTTCTGAATTATCATGAATTATAGCAAGAAAGATTGTGTGTGTAACAGTCTGAGTCTTCAGAGTATGTACTTCAGTAGACCCATTTAAAACCACAAAGTATGGAATCTCTCATGACTGCTATATAAAATAATAAGGAAGTATGACATTAAAGTGATTCGGCATTATATTATATATAGCTCTCTCATTGTTTTTTTTTTTTTAATCTAGCATTAGTGTTCTCTCTTGTTAAAGAACTCTGTGTTATCAAGGAAACCTCAGAGAGTAACTGAGGGTAAAGTGGCGTAAAAGTTGGCGCTTCAGCGTCTTCTCATTCATTGCAAGGCTGTGTTGTCACAGAACCCTGTGTGCAGCCTGACTCAGCCCTCCTGGAGCTCAACTCCTTTTCTCAATGATGAGGAAACTGAGGGGAGCAGAGGTTGGTGAAGGGATTGGCCAAAAGGTACACCTACCTGGAAAATGATATCACCAATCGAATTAAGTGTGAGAGGGAATTATGCATATAGGAGATAGCAATATCACACCTTATAGATCTTCTCAAGAGAAAAATTACTGATCACACGGCATGTTTTTATAACACTAGGAAAAAGCTGAAAAGACAACACCTGAACCGTTCCATAGGACTAATAATAGCGCTTGTTTGAGAGGCCTCTGCGCAGGACCTGTGCTAGTTGGGTAGGCTGTACCACTTCAAAGTCCTCTTGGTCCAGCCCACTTCTTTGTTTGTGTTAAGTCCTATTGTGACCATGAGAAAGTGTGCACTGGGGACACAATGTCAGCACAGGCTGAAGCCACTCTGAGCAGCCCTGAATGAAGAAGAACCCAAGCAAAATCTTTCTGAGTCTCCTGACCCCCATGCTGTCATTTCTTAACCGGCCTTAGCAATAGGACAAAGCATGTGTCGCACCATCTGGTGCCAGATGAGAGGGCTTTGAACAGGCACGGCAGCTGCCTGCAAGGACTGCGAGGGATGCTCTGTGGTCAAAGATGTAAATCCCTTTGTCTGAAGTTCCAGCAGGCCCGGCCACGTTCTGTGGGTGGGGAGGCAGATTTCAACTCGACATGAGAGAGAACTTTCTAATAATTCAAACTGTCCAATAATGGCCTTGAAGTTTCATGCTTGCTCCAAGTGGAAGTGTGTGACCGATGAGCATCAGCCACCAGGAACAACATAGGAGGAGATCCAACATTGAGTAGAAGCTCAGCTTGGCCAATCACTACAATCTCTTCTGTGCTTGGTATTACTGTAATATAATTTGAGGTGTGACGTAGGCAGGGGAAGGGAAACATACAAGAAAACAGGCAGGTTAACAGGTGTTCTTAGGCTCTAAAAGATGAGAGAACAATTACTTCATATTTTCTCCACCTTTTAAATCACCTTACCCTTATTGAGCACCTACTATGTACCAGAACATCATCTCATGTAACAGCCCAAAGGCACATAGCCCGGTGAGTCCCCTCTTAGCCAGAGTTCTGCTGTTGTTTCCCTGCCTCTTTGACGATTCCCCACAGGCTGCCATGTGCAGGCATCATACCTGGACTAGTCTCCTTGACAGTCTTTTCTTTTTATATCACGTTTTCTGTGTTTCTCTTATGGTGCTTGCAATATTAAAGTGTAATAATAAGTTTGTATTGCTTGTATTGATTTTTCTCACTAGACTGTAAGCTCTTTGAGAGCAGACTCCTTGGCTTATTCATTAAGTGAATGACTATTCAAGTTTCTAGCAAATAGTAAAAGTTAATGTTTGTTGACTGAATATTTGATTATTCCTCCTGTTGTATCTGCTCCTCCTGCCCAAAACATACATGAGATGACTTTTATCCTTAAGTTAAGGAACTAAAAGAAAAAATAACAGAATATTCTTTCCCCTTCTGACCCTACCTTTCCAATCCTAATCACCTCCTAATTACCTGTCCCATTCATTCTATCTCAGTGGTAGAGGGGAAAGTAGTGACGAGAATGAGGTGAAAAGAATCCCCCAGATTTAGAGAATAGAAAACCACTCCTTCATCAGCCCCACCAGACGTTTGCCTTTGACAGCACTGGTGCTGGGTCGAGGAGCGAGGCCTGCCCCTGCTGTTAGCTAGCCGTGTGACCCAAAACTAGTCCCGTGGCCGCCTTTCTGTTTCTTTCCTATACAGTGAGTACTCTGCTGAGGCAATTTTCGGGGGCTCCTTCAGGTCTGGAACACTGTAGCCCGTAATCTCGTTTCCCTTCCAAGGTTTCCTGAAGTCCTTGTCCTCTAGGAAGTGACCTGCTGGATAACCAGGGGTCCAGAATGACGAGGGGAGACAATGTTGGGAGGTGACTTTGGAATGACACCGTGCTCTTCACTGTGATCTCACACGTCTAAATCCAGTGCCTGCAATGTGGCCTGTGCCCATTATAAACCGATCTGGCTAAAGATTCCTCTCCTGTGACATGTCACAGGGTTACAAGGACTCGAAGAGAGAACACAGGTACTTGAAGTACTTATTCTGTACCAGAAACTTGATGAGCACTTGGAAAATGATAGCTGCTATTATTTGGTAATACTGTAGTCCCCCTCTCTCTTTCTTCCTCTTTTCTCTGACCCCTGAAAGACACCCACACACAAGTCCTGAAGAAGTTTCCTTGGCATGGTTTTACGGTGTTCTCGAACATCAGTTCCCCTCCGTCTAGAACTAGTACAGGGTAGCCAAAGTCTCTTCCCGCTACGGCATTCTGCTCCTCCACGTACAGTGGCCAAATGGGCAGCCCATTTCACAGTGATCGAGAATATATTAATTTAGCATTTGCATGAAAGGTGTGAATGTTATGGAGGAGACGCTAGAAGTGGGTGTGGGGTCATCTATTTCAATACCATATAACGTATTGCACCCACATCAAGATGCCTTTATTTGAAAAAGCTGTGAGCAATGGTGACACAGCAGCTCCTGAGCCTGACAACAAACACCTCATAAAAATTTATGAGGTTCAGGTTGTAAAGAACAAACTGCACATACCAAGTAGTAGCTTTTCTTATTAAAATAATTTTAGCTTTAAGTCTGTTGTCTCCATACCACCGATAACAGAAGCTCATGCTGTGGCTAGATACTGTAGCCTGTAAACTTTTGTATGGGCTTTTGAAAAGGGATGATTGTTTATGAGATATGATTTTCTCACCTCACCAAATTAGATTATTTGAGATAGTGTCCCTGGTTGTGAAATTTCAATCCTGAGGAAACCTGTGCCTCTGAGACTCTGTGCAGCCTGCTAGCAGAGTGGAAACGGAGCATAATAAATCTGCCCTGAGCCCATTTTTCTCCACACAACTCTATAATTCATTCTTTGCTTGGTACCCATGACCGCTTTTTTGCAGCTAATCAGTCTGCACCCTGGCTGGCTCCCTTTACCTGCAGAACCTCCTGGTCAGTCCAGATCTCGCCTCCTTGGCACACTCTCCTGCTGCCAGGCTTCTTTCTGGGGCCGGGTGCCGTCAAGAACCCTGGGTCCATTCCTAATCATATGGCAAGTAGTTACTGTAGTTATTGGGTGGCTTTCTTGTTGTAGTATACTTTAAAAGATAGATTATGTTTAAAATGGATTAAAATAGATAGCAGCATCTCTGGAATGCCTCTGTGGTCCAGCATTTCAGTTATTCTTTCCTGAGCTGCCTCTGAGGGTTCAGAGGAGGAGTGACCTGCGACTGAAGCCACATGTCTCTTTATTCCAGTCCCTTCCACTTCCCCAGTGAGGAATGCTGCTCCGTTACTCCTCTGGCTTTGCTCCCTTTCCTCTGCCTCAACATTGTTTGGGTCCAATGGCACCACCACCATCTGCTGCCATTTACCCAGGAGTGGCTGCAGGTGACTATCAAGAAGCTTGGGAGAAAAGAGTTTTGGAAACTTTCCTCCAAGGTAGAGGAGGGGCTATCATACTGAACTTGAAGTTAAGTACATCGTCTCTATTCCTGTCTCCAACCCTAGTTATTTTTGTGATATTGGGAAAGGAATTCATTTTTACTGGATTTCACCTTCATCATGTATAAAACAAGCAGGTATCAGTAGATGAACTTTAAGAGGAAAAATCATGTAAATTATGAATTATATAGGCACGGAAAGTTGTCCTCTCGTCCTTCCTCTAATTTAGTTCTATAACTAGTGTCTTGAGATTACTTTAATGGAACCTGGGGCTTTGGAAGAAGAGGTAGCAAGAGGATTGTGCTACCTGGCAGAGTGTAGGCTGGAGCCTCTCAGAAATTACTTTGTGTAGGAGGCCAGGTTACCAGCTGTGGCTGGGCAGAGGGTGGGCACCCAGGGCAGCAGTTTGATGGGGAACATACGAACAGAATGCTCAGTGGGTCACAAAGCTGGCAGCAGAAGCAACGGCATCCAGTTTGTTGGTCTCAGAGGAAGTTATCTTTATATTCTTCATGATTTTAAAGATTAATTGAGTAGCTCCTTAAGTTTTTTTTCAAATGCTTTCATCTGAATTTATTCATTCACGTTATTTTCAACTCTCTGAATTCATTAAGAGCCTCCATGCCTTACCTTGTTTTACAGAGGAGGAAACTAAAGACCTTAGAAGTTACCTCATGAGCCCACAGTGGCACAGCTCAGTAGTGGCAGAGCAGGACTGGGGTCTCCTATCTGTGCAAGGTGGGTGCATGGACCCGCAGCACCGGCATCGCTTGGATGCTTATTAGAAATGCAGAATCTCAGGCCTCACCTCGGACCTGCTGCATCTGAATCTCCATTGTAAACCTCCAGGTGTTTCATTGGCACATTAAAGCCTGAGGACAGTAGTGAAGTGGGGCCGTCCTCCTTCACTGCCCCATGCTTTCGACACAGGGCACCACCTCATGTCACGAAATCCCACTTGAAAATATGTAAATGTAACCATACAAGTGGGCAACATATCTGATTAGACAGCTGAGTGATTAGGATGATTTAAATTAAATCTTGTACCTCTCTTTCTGAAATGACTTCAGGATCGTAAGGCTGTTGGACCTCCCCCGACCCCCTGCCAAGTTCCAAATTCTGAAAACACCTATTTTAGATGTTTTACAAGAATAAGCTTTAAAATCTAAACATAAAAGTAACTTAATAATACCAAATTTGGAATATGAATATGCTTTAATTACTGTTGTCATAGTCATTCACTTCTCCAAGAAGGTGACTTTACACAGTCAACTAAAATTACGTGTTTAGTCACTACCATATGCAATATGTTAGTGGAGAGAATATTGTCTAAGAAGAGAATATTTGAAATGTTCCATATTTCTTTTATCATTTTGCAAAAGAACCAGTTGGCCTTGAAAAAGTCCCGCCAGCCACACAACATGACAACTCTTGATAGCGCCAAGATAACGGAATAGGACAGATGACACTGATTCATCTTGTTTGAAGATACTCAGGACCACCTTAAACATCCTTTGAGTTCTAGGGCATCTGATAGCAAGTTCTTACCTTCCTTCGGAGGTCCCTAGGATTCCCCAGGTAGGGAAACTCTTGCCAGGTCCCTGGTGTGACCATCTGAAAAGGCCGTTTGTGCACATGTCACTTTGCACATACAAGCTCAGAAAATGGAACAAGAGCTGCAAATCTTTACAAAGATGTATGAAAAACAGGATGCATGTGATCCACGCAGTTCTTTTACGTGAGAGGCAGATGCAGCGTGCCCTTTGTGTGCCGACTCTATCTTTGATTCCTATCCCCGTCGGTTTTAGTGGCCCTTGTTCTCAAGTTTTATAGGTGCAATGAAGTACCTGCACCGACTTCCTCCACCACCCACTGCTCATCCACTGCTGAGGTTTTCCACCTCTCCAGGCTGGCATTGTATTGTGCCACATTATGCAGCACTGGTTCTTTTAGGATTATTTTTGTCACTTGTCTTATATTCTCTTACCCTTTTTAAATTCATTGCATTGTACCCTGTCAGATCATGTGACTCACCAAAGAATTGAACTGGGATAAGGCTGCATATTTAAGTGTAGCTGTGCCAATAAGTTGCTGCCAGAGTGTACCTCTATGTAAAGGAAAATGTTCTCCAATAGACACCCTACTTTATTCTTCTGAGAGTTTTAGAACATTCCCACTTAGGGTTGTTAGGGTAGCTTCCAGAGTGAGAAGATCAGCTGCATGTGAGGTAACCTTGTGCGGTGCGGCAGCAGTGAGCACTGTGCTCTTGACCGCAGAAGGAAGGCATATCCCAGCCATACGGATACTGTGCATGCCCTCAAGACGAGGTTACAAAGAAAGGCAATGGGGAAAATAAGTCCTCAACGTGGTTTTTCAAGTCGCGTAGTTTAGAGACCTTATCGTTCATTAGAGAGTTATGATTTTACATGATGCTATTTGTATTTGGAGTTCCCTTTGTTATTAATTTTTTTATTTAAGTTCTGAGAGTGATAGAGCTTGAAGCAAATAGTGCTGCCTTTTCCCCCTTGGGTCATAATTAAACATCCTGTACATTTTTGCATGTCTGGAGAGTCATACTGGGTTCCTTGTTCTTCTTCTCCCCACCCCTTGTACTAATGGTGAGCCAAATGTCTTGGTCTTATTCAGAAATTCATTTGACTGAACAATTAATGATGTTTTCACCCTGGTTTCCTTCCTCCCTTTTAAAAAAATTCAAATTCCATTTCACATAGAAATATAATAACAATAACAATAGCAACCAGAAGCCATAGGCTGCTTTAGTGTCTAGTTTTGTTTTAAACACTTAACATGTATTATATATTGAATAACAAGGTAGGTACTATTATTATCATCCCCATTTTAAGATGATAAAAACTGATACTAAGAAAGTTGAGGAACTTTTTTAGGTCGTGAGACTGGTGAATGACAGAAAATTATCTTGAGCCCAGGCCATGCTGACCCTAGAACCCACCTTCACCATGAAAACCATGATACAGGAGCAGAAAGGAAATTGAAACATCACTAGCTCAACTGTTCTTTCTGCAGATGAAGGAGTAGGTCAAGAGAGGGTAAATGCCTCACCCTGCGTTTCACACCTAGGAAACGGGAGAGACAGTTTCAACAGCTGTCATTTTCAAGGAGGCTCAGGGATCTTCTCTGGACCCATCTGCTGTAACAAGAAGTAAGGGCGCAACTACAGAGTTGTTCAAAATGGCTGCTACCTCACTCCCCTCTTGCTGGGGTGAAGAGGAATCCTTGCACCTGGGAAGATACTACAAAAGCTGTTGACTGTGCGGAGTTGTTATCTCCCAGGCTGGAAGCCTACTTTTAGCCAAACTCTTGAAAAGCCAGGCAGCAAGTGCCTGCTAGGGAATTTTCCATGCTATTAGTGCTCCTTCTCCTTTCAAAGTCAATCAAATCCCAGGTCAAACCAGCCTGCCTTCGTTGCCTTTGCTCAGCCCCCTCTCCAGGTCCTGCTTCTGTGCCGAAGATAGACTGAGTCTGACAGATGGAAAGCCAGCAGCAGTCCTGAGACTGGCTGCCAAATGGGACAGAGGAGGCGAGCTGACGGGTTGTGGCACTGAACTGAAAGGGTGTGAACATCAGTGCGCAAACGAAGGACAAGTGGGGCCCCCCTGGGGAAACAGCAGTATCTCTCATCACCGAATGAACGGGGTGAAGGTTTGCAAAAGGGAGAGGCAGCTACGGGGCAAGGCGCTGCTTTCTGTCATGTCCCTGTCGTTGTGGTTTAAGTTGCAGGACGGTGCTGCAGCATCAATGTGTGTCCCAATTGGGCTTTTTAAAAAACAGTGTATTTTTCTGGCCACAAAACTAGTCTAGTCTTATTTAAGAAAAGTATAGAGAAAGAAGTTTTGGTTCACTGAGATGCACATGCAGGTGGTAACTCACTGGAATCCAGTTGCGCTGCACTCCGGGTGTACATTTCCTTTCCCTTTCCATCAGGCACCCGGGCCCCTGGCTCCTTTAGCCTCGGGAGAGCTGCATTGCAGGGATGCAAGCAGAAGTTGGCTGTATACTAGAAACGAGGCTGGCTTTGGTGTTCTAAAGGCTCCTTGAGGGAAGGAACAGAAAAAGAGAGGTTGATTTCCTAAGGTTAGTTAATCCAATGGGCTGCTTCTTTTGAGTGCCCCAGTGCTGTGGCAGGGCCTACTGTGGGAGTATCTAGGGGAGCTATGTATTTTGCAAAAGGACACCCAGTTTTGGTTAAGAGTCCCACAGCACATGAAGCAGCGCCCCCACCCCTGCTCCAGCAAATATGAGCATGTTTTCCAGCCAAAGATACCTTCAAAGACTTCCTATCTATCCGTAGGCTAGAGAAAGTTATTCCAAGCTGATGGAATACATGTGCAAAACTATGAAGTTAATGGCACATGTATTGTGTACCAGTGACTTTCTTCATCTGAATAACGGGATTGTGTTGATGAGCAGCTGGAGGGACGGGGAAGGGCTACTCATGGGTGGCCTTGACTGCCCTCTGGTGGAATCTCCATCTAGTAGGCCAGTGATTTTCAAACATTTTTTTTAGGAGCACATACAGCTTTTTAGATAAAATCTTACATAGAAACCTAATGGACCCTCACACCATACCCTCCCCTATACAGCCTCAACTCTTGAAGCATCTCTGTGTGACCATGTCTGTGAATAACGGGGAACCCCTTGTCTGATTGGATTGGAGGTTTAAAATGATAATCACAATGGTGGCATGAAGATGCTTTGAGGGGTGGAGACGGAGAATGTTAGACGGGATGCAAAGAGACCAACTATGAATTTCAGTTTCTGTTGTGAGCCTCATTTGATTTGATGGTAGATATTTCGTTATAATTCAGGGTCACACTCTCTTCCGACTTGGATTTAATTCCAGGGGATATTCATATACATAGTAAGAGCCACCACTTACTCAAAATGCTATTGTAAAGAGTGGGAAATTTATAAATTTTAATGCATTTAATAATTATAGTAACCCTGTATGGCATATGCTATTATTATCTTCATCTTGCAGATGAAGAAACTGAGTACCAGAAGGCTGAGCGATTTGCCAAAGTTAAAGAGCTCTTAATGAATAGAGCTGGGATTTGAACTTAGATAGCGCCAGTATCTCTGTTCTTAACCAACACGGCTACAATGTGGAGGTGTCCAGGGGAGTGTACCATTTTTGTCCATGGGAATGATCAGTCCTCTTTAGCATCCATTGCATTGCACTTATTTTTCTTTATCCCATATGGTTCTAGGATATTACCCATGCAGGTTGCTCTGGGTCCTCCAGAATGATCCCTTTAGGTACTCACAGCCTATACTACACCTGGAAGAAGCTCTTTGAGACTGTCCAGGACTCTATCTACCTAGACCAGTGGTTCTCAACTGGGATTTTGCCTCCAGGGACATTTGGCAATGTCTACAAACATTTTTTGTTGTCCCACCTGGGGACGGCAGTCACGTTACTGTCATCTAATAGAGGCCAGGATGCTGATAAACATCCCACAAAGCACAGAACAATCTTCACAACAAAGAATTATTGAGACCAAAATGTTAATAGTGCTGAGGTTGAAAAACCCCAACATAGATATGAAATGATATTTCAGCCATTTTACTTACAGTCTTGATTTTTTCCCTCAGGGTACCACCTTCCCAGGAAAGCACGGATTCCCTTGGTTCTTAGCTCCACCAGATTTTCTGGGGTTTCTGTTGCCTTTCTCTCCATCACGGCTCGGTACAGAACTGGTGAGTGGGCTAGGAGCTAGCGTCCCCTTTTCAGGCATCCATGCAAGCTGAAATTCACTTACCCTTTGACTGTTTCCCTCTCTCTCCCTTTTATCTTGTCCGGATGTAGGAGGCTTTGCTCTTACTCATATTCTTCCAAATCTGTTGCCCATGAGTTCCGCTAATGTTTGAACTCAAACTGCAAGAACTGATTACCTTTCTCTTTGCTTTACGCTGTGCAGTCTCTTTCCGGGGGGTAGTAAATACAAAAAAGTCAGCCGACTGAATGAAGTTTTACAGAAATGCAGGGGAAACCTTTGTCCATGTCGGCATTTGGCTCTCTGTATTTTTGAGGTGCATCACTGTCCCTGGTGTTGTCACCAGATTTTTTATGAAAGGGAGGAACTGGTGCATGTGGTCCCCCTCTCTGGACATTCACAAGTCATGTACACAAACCATTTACATTTGTTTACCCCTGGACTTCTCCAAAGTGTTTGACCAGAAATCTTGTATTTTCATGGAATCCCCGAGAACAGTTCGTTCGTAACTTGAGAAGCGCTGGTCTGTATGGTAAATGTGGCCTTTATCAAAGCGCTGGCAGAGATACGAGGAAATTAGAGATCAGACTCACGGGGACTTGATGAATGATTGGTCCTGGGAGGTAAAGCAGCAAGAGAAATCAGTGAGAGAATATAGAAACTTCAAAATTGAAGGAACAAATTTTCTGTTAGTCCTTATATATCACAAAATACTAGGCACTAGGGGTTTTTAAAAGTATAAACCCCAGAATGACAAAACTGAATTTATCTCTCTCCGGGATTGTTGTGATGGCTTTCTAAATGGTCTCTTAGCTTTCATTCTTTTCCTCCTCTCATTTCGACACCACAGTGCCAACATAGAAATCTTTCCGAACAAAGATGGAATCACGGCATCACTGTGATCAAAGAACTTTCTCTGATTCAGTTTTGCCCGTAGAGAACCCAAACTCTTTTGCATAAGTGTTCAGAGGCCCTTGTCAAAATATTCCTGAATATGGGTTTCACTTGGTGTAGCAAGAAATGAGTAACTCTTCCTCAATCAGATCTTGCTTTGCACTGCCAGTGCTTATGTGCCCTTTAGGGACTGTGGGGGACAGGACGAGCTGTTCTGGGGGTCTTGCATCTGCTCCTGCCTTGTGTGAATGCCTTGATTCTGTATGATTTGTAAATATATCTGGCCCTGACCAGTGTGGCTCACAAAGCAAGAGTTCACCAGTTCGATTCCTGGTCAGGGCACATGGCTGGATTGTGGGTTTGCTCTGACCAGGGCACATACAAGAGGCAGTGATTGATGATTTATTGATTGATGATTCTCTCTCACATCAGTGTTTCTTACCCTCTTGTTCTCCCTCCCTTCCTCTCTTTCAATCAATCAGTCAATCCATCTAATGTAATTTACTCTTAGAATGGCACTGTGTGCCGACTGTCTCTGCCCATGTGGATTTCTCTTGCTTGTCCCTCTAGGTCCGCTCTCAGCCTAGTTCACTCTTTGCTCTGCTCTGGGAGGCTGACCCGCATAGGCGTCTGTTTTAGAGTTGGGTTTGCTCCGTGGAAAATGCTGACAGGAGATTGGAGGAAGGGAGGAGAGTGAGTCCAGAGTGCATATTCCCCTTCCCTGCCTAGAAGGGCACCACAGGCTGCCTGTGTCCCCTGCTGGTCACTACTCCTCTCAAGGGGGCCTCTCCCGTGGTCTCGTCTCTTCTCCAGGTTCAGTAACTGCCTTCTCCTCCGCTGGTGGCAACGCCACCTCCACTGTGGCCCTGGTTCCTGTGTGTTCTTGTGGATCCCCTACACCCTGACTGTGTGCTTATAAATAGCCCTTTAAACATAAACCCTCTTTAAATTTTCCCAATGTCACATTTGAATGTCACATTTCTTCCCCACTGGGACCGTAACTGATGCAGTTGGCCATCTGAAACACTGGTTTTTGAACATCTGTGAATGGTAAAGATTTTGGTGATAAAGAATTGAACTACATAGAGAAATGTCACAAAATGCCCATTTTTGTGTTTTACTTCATATCATTTTAAATGGCAACATAAAATTGAATATTAAATTTAAAAGTCATTTTGCATAAAGATAGCATTATATTTCCTTTTGTGATCTCTTGGTTGGAAAATTTTCCATTTCATAGACTGGTGATTTTCCATGAAAGTTAATGGGTGAGTTGCTTTGGGTGGTGGGACTTTAACTGCGCACAGTTATCTCTGGCAAGTCCAGGGGCGTAGGTGTGTTTGGAGGCTAATGGGGGCAACAGACCCAGGAATCATGACCGGAGTGTTTGCTGCTGTTCTTTAATGAGTCCCCAAAGAATTTCAAAGTAGGAGGCCATTAGCTGACCACAGCTAAGCAGCTGTCTTCTAGAGGCAGGGACGAATCTTCTTCAGGGGAAGAACTCTCCAGAAGGAACCCAGGTAGGAAGGCCGGATCTGATTGATGTTCTCCTCCAGCTGGTTTATCGCGCCCACGTTATTTGCGTTAAGACAGAATACATAGCCCTGGAGCTGAAAGGACTTCAGCGCTGGCTTGTACAAGGGACAGCAAAATGCCTTTTTTTTTATTGTATATAGTAATAATTGATATTTAGCTCTTAGTCTATTTATTATTGGTTCATACTCCTTTTAAGTGAAAAAAACATATTTTAAAGGTAGTTTATATCAATTAATTTCATCTTCCATGATTCTGACCATGAAAAAGAAGTTTGCTGATTTTCTTATAAGGCAGTGAATAGTGCTCAGATACGAGACTAGAGATACCATGAAGCTCCCAGTATTCTCATTGGCTGTGTTTCTGCTTGTAGATCTAACCATATAGATATTTATATATCCATCTATAATAGCTTTACATCCCATAGAAGCCTGTGCTTTCCTTTGCCTAAGGAATTTTCTTTTGGAAATGACAATACAGAGAGCATTTTCTTTGGAACTGCCAAGGGGCTGGAACTCTATACGATACAGCAGTGGCATTGGGTTGGGGTATAGCCACCTAAAAGCGTGGGAAGATATTAACCACACTTCGCATGTGATGAGAAGTGAGGTACTCCACGTGCATGAAGATGCTGGTATGGGGGTAAAAAGACAAGTCTGTCGTACAAACAGGATTTCCCGTGTAGTTTTGCTTGCTTTGTGCATATTGAAATGCCAGTGTGGTTGCTGTCAGTGATTCTTGCTCAGGGCGTAAGATTAGGAAAGAGCCGAGGAATCTCTGGAATACTATATGTAGTCCCCAAGCTGCAGGACTTTTTTTGTTTGTTTGTTATTTTCTTTTTGTTTTTCTTTTTTAACTCCTATACTTGGATGCAGAGGGAAATGTATATCATGTTATTTGGAAAAAAGCCTTAACAACAGGCACAGCTCAAGAACCTGGATCTCTGTAACTCATTAATTCTCACCTTGTTCACCTCTGTATTCACAAGGAGAAACATTCTTTCCTTCCCTGGGACTTGAAGAGCAAATACTGGAGATTTGTATTTTTAAAGAATTAAAAAATATCCTGTGAGTATATTTAACATTTAAAATTCTAATTTCTTTTAGCTGTGACTCTGAAGTAGTATTACATTTTGTAAAATTCTAATCATAGTGCAAGAACTCTGAAAATGCACTTTATTTTTTGTTATTAAATTATAGTAATGATAGAAGATATCTTTCTTCTTTGAAAAACTACAATCTAGTATTTATATCTGACTGTGCTGTTTCACTGTGTTAGAACTCAAGCTTAGTTTATAACTATGAAGATCTTTGAAAGAAGGAAAATAGTTTTCATATTTATTATAGTGTCCAAGTAAGATAGTCAGTTTTTTTTTCTATGTGAAAGCTCTTTGTTTCAAGGAATGCCAATAGAAACTACATAAACTTGAATACCCTCAAAATATCTTCTAAATGAAGCAGTGTGTTTGGAAGGGGGCAAACCACGGTGAGTCAGCCGTCTCTTCAGGTTCTGCTCTCAGAACAGTCACTGACTTGTTTAGTGACCTTGGCCTAACTCCATTTCCCTTTTCCCTCCTGACAAATGGAATTTCTCTCTACTAACCTGCTTTTCCTGAATGTACTTTGGAAGAAAGATGCTACATAAATACCATTAACAATAATATTTCCTATCTCAGGAGTGACCTTCAGTCTGAAATGAGAACAGAATTCACTGTTACTGTTTTGACCTTGTAATCCCTACCAAAAATAAAAATAAAATAAAATCTAAGTATATTTTAATGAAGCCCTCTGGGATAAATGACTAAACTTTCATTACCACAAAAGAATTATATTCAATGTACATTCTTATATGTATGAAAACATGGCTTAGCAAGTTTGCAGCTTGAAAATCCTTGCTTTGTTAGTTAGCAAATGATTCCAGGGTTTTATCACAGTTGTCGTCAGTCTCAGTTTTGGGTGCCTAGGAATTCAAAATTATATGCTCAGCTGACCCTTTAATTAGCTCTCATTCTGTCTTACATGAGTTATAGCCTGGTGGCCCACATGTAAAAATGATATATGATTTCACAGAGTGGAAAGGCAGAATGGGCTTCCACCTCCGATTGTTTAATGCTTTTTCCTCTGGCTGGTGACTGGAGCTCTGGGGGCAAACCCAGCAGCAGTCACATCCCCTTGTTACCAGGACAGGAAGGTACAGTTTGCTATGATTTGTGACTGTTTGCCAATATGCTTCTGTTTTGCTAGAAAACAGAAGAGCATTGATTCAGGTGTCTTGAAATAGTCTTTAAAAAGAAACATGAAAGAGGCTATGGACTCAAATTCTCTTATTTTGCATTTTTATTTTATTGCTCCAAATGCAAATATTGTGGGGAAGCAGTATAGCAATTAATTTGCAGAGCTTTGCAGTGGCTTAGCACCGTCGGTCCATTACGTCTGTAAGTGTTTATGGAGTACATTAGGTATTGATCAAGACACTGGGGTACAGCAGTGGCCAAGAGAGACACAGCCCCTCCTGAGAGGACAGGACAAAACATCAATAAATAAATGCACAAACATGACCATTTCTGATTCGTGCCATGGGGTGAGTGCATGAAGAACTACCGGCTGCTCTAGAGCTGGTATCAGGGAAGGACACCCCAGCCAGAGGGCACCCCCAGGCCAAGACCCGCAAGATGTGAATGCTGCGGCACAGCAGGGTCTGAAGGCTGAACTTACCAAGCAAAGGGCACAGAGAACACAACGTCCAAGGAGGAAGGACCTTGGTGGGTATGAGAAATAGGAAAAGGAAATAGGAATAGAAATAGGAAAGAGTTAACACGTCTGGCGGGAGAGGTAGGGACTGAGATGAAGAGGGGCAGATAGTGCAGGGCCTTGAAGGCCACAGTGAGGAAGGGACACCGTTCCCAGTGCCGCATCCCAGCCTGCACGTCCGCCAGCACCCCAGAGGCACTGTGGTGTGCCTGTTTAATTTGTATGTACCCCATTAGGCCCAGGTGCCACCTGAAGGATACGGAGTGCAGAGTTCTGGAGCCAGAACACATTTGAAAGTGTCCTGTCACCTCAAGGGTTCCCACCCTACCCTAACAGGTTTGTTTTTAATTTTGAAAAAATTCAAATACATGAAAAAATTGTGAAACCCCTCACGTAGAGTCAGCAATTGGTAATAATTTGCCACCTTTGCTTTACCTCTTTTCTCTATACACACACTTGATTTTGTTCAGCTGTGCTAAAGCATTTCAACGTTAGTTGTAGACATCATGACAGCTCACACTCAGATACCTCAGCAAGCATCTAATTGTGCCTAGGAAATCGCCAGCGTAATACTTTATTTACCATGCAGCCTATGCTGAAATTTCCAAAATTGTCTCACTCATGCCTTCCGTAGTTGATTTTTTTAAAAATATATTTTATTGATTATGTTATTACAGTTGTCCTATTTCTCCCCCTTCACTTCACTCATCCTGCATACCACCTCCCACCCACATTCCCCCCCTATAGTTCATGCCCATGGTCATGCATATAAGTTCTTTGGCTTCTACATTTCCTACACTATTCTTATCCTCCCCCTGTCTATTTTCAACCTACCATTTATGCTACTTATTCTCTGTACCTTTCCCCCCTCTATCCCCCTCCCACTCCCCTGTTGATAACCCTCCATGTGATCTCCATTTCTGTGGTTCTGTTCCTGTTCTAGTTGTTTGCTTAGTTTCCTTTTGTTTATGTTTTAGGTGTGGTTGTTAATAACTGTGAGTTTGCTGTCATTTTTACTGTTCATATTTTTTATCTTCTTTTTCTTAGATAAATCCCTTTAACATTTCATATAATAAGGGCTTGATGATGATGAACTCCATTAACTTGACCTTATCTGAGAAGCACTTTGTCTGCCCTTCCATTCTAAATGATAACTTTGCTGGATATAGTAATCTTGAATGTAGGCCCTTGCCTTTCATGACTTGGAATATTTCTTTCCAGCCCCTTCTTGCCTGTAAGGTCTCTTTTGAGAAATTAGCTGACAGTCTTATGGGAACTCCTTTGTAGGTAACTGTGTCCTTTTCTCTTGCTGCTTCTAAGATTCTATCCTTCTCTTTAATCTTAGGCAATGTAATTATGATGTGCCTTGGAGTGTTCCTCCTTGGGTCCAGCTTCTTTGGGACTCTCTGAGCTTCCTGGACTTCCTGGAAGTCTATTTCCTTTGCCACACTGGGGAAGTTCTCCTTCATTATTTGTTCAAATAAGTTTTCAATTTTTTGCTCTTCCTCTTCTCCTTCTGGTACCCCTATAATTCGGATGTTGGAATGTTTCGAGATGTCCTGGAGGTTCCTAAGCCTCTCCTCATTTTTCCGAGTTCTTGTTTCTTCATTCTTTTCTGGTTGGATGTTTCTTTCTTCCTTCTGGTCCACACCGTTGATTTTAGTCCGTTTCCTTCCCATCACTATTGGTTCCCTGTACATTTTCCTTTGTTTCTCTTAGCATAGCCTTCATTTTTTTCATCTAATTTGTGACCAAATTCAACCAATTCTGTGAGCTTCCTGATTACCAGTGTTTTGAACTGTGCATCTGATAGGTTAGCTATCTCTTTGTCACTTAGTTGTATTTTTTCTGGAGCTTTGATCTGTTCTTTCATTTGGGCCATATTTTTTGTCTTGGTGCTCACCTGTTATGTAGTAAGGGGTGAGCCTTAGGTGTTCACCAGGGTGGGGCAACCCACGTGGGTGTGCTGTGACACTGTATGTGGGGGAAGGGTCCAATAGAGAGCAATGGCACTTGCTCCACTCTCTGCCAGTTTTCAGTCACTCCCTCCACCACCCACAATCAAATTGGGCCCCTCTGGCGCTGCTTCCTGAGTGGGTGGGTTTGTGAACATTCTAGACCCCTGTGGGTCTCTCCAACGAACTTTCCTGTGAGGCTGGGAGTTTCTCTCGCTGCCACCTCAACCCCCACAGGTGTTTTCAGTCAGTGGTTTGAGGCTTCCTTTCCCTGAGCTGGAACTCTGGGTTGCACGGTCTGTCACCTGGTCCACCAGCTGCTGCCTCGCTGGCCAGCTCCAGCTTTGCCCACTGCACCTCACTGGGTCCGCCAGCTGCTGCCTTGCTGTGAGTACTGTCTCCGTCCCTCCTACCGGTCTGGATGAATGTGTCTTCTTTATCTCCTTGGTTGTTGGACTTCCATACAGTTCAATTTTCTGTCAGCTCTGGTTGTTTTTTGTTTTTAAATTGTTCTTGTCTTTCTTTTGGTTGTAGGAGGTGCAGTGTATCTGCCTATGCCTCCATCTTGGCCAGAAGTCTTTCATTCCTAATTGATTTTCTGATGGTCATACAGGATTCCTTGTGTCTCCTCTGATTCAGAAGGTCCCCTAGCCTTCTTTGTTCTTTATGATATTGACATTTCAATGGAGTACAGCACACTGTTCTGCAGAACTGAGGACTGGATTTGTCTGATGCTTCCTCATGATTAGATTTAGGTTAAATGTATCTGGCAAGAATGCTCCAGAGGTGATGTTGTATCCTTCGTGGTGCATAATATCTGGTGGCTTACGGTGTTAGTTTGTCCTAATGTGGATGATATTAAACTTGATCACTGGCCAGATTCCCCCACTGTAAAGCGATTTTTTCCCTTTGCAATCAATAAACAATTTGTGGAGAGATACTTTGAGATTCTGTGAATACCTGTTTTCCTTGTAGCTTTCCACCTAATGTCATTAGCGTCCACAGACACATCTTTCCAGAACCAGTTATTGCTCTGGTGGCTATGACAAGGATGACTTTCTGTTTCTCTTGTTTCTCCTATGCTCATTAGCTGGCTTACTTTTGTAAAGAAAATGTCTCCACTCCCTCCCGACTTGTGAAAAATCAGTATGGAGTCAGGAATTTTTAAAAATTCATTATGTTATAAACTATTGCTCTTATTATGCATGTTAATGCTATAATTGTCCCAAATTTAACTGTTACGAACTTCTACAAGCTGACATTTTCAGTCAGTTTTTGAGAAATTTGTTTCTACCACAGATAGAGGTTTCAGGCTTACTTTGTACATTCCCTGTCCAGAACAGGAATCAGTGATTTCTCTAAAATGTCCTGGTTTCTTTTCGTGGGGTGTCATTTAGCAACCAACATCTTGGAATTAGATTGTTTATTGCTAACAGGGTATCATTGCTTCCAGATGGGGGTGTCACTGCTTCTAGAGCCATTCAGTGGACAGAGGTAGTAAATAAGTAAACACGTGTGTGTGCACACACACACACACACACACACGGGTTCTCACTGATACCTCTAATTCCAGTCCACGCCACAACACTGATTTTCTTCTTCTTCTATCTGTATCTGTATTTTCCTTCTTCCACAAGGAAAATCTCCGGATCCCAGCAACATCAATACATTAATATTTACTCATTTGTGGATACAATATGCATTTCCCAAATTTCAGAATTGTTACCCCAATACCAACAATAGAAAAATTAAGTTCAGGATCTCTTTGCACTTTTTTCTGTCCTTAGAATATATTTCGTTGAGGATATAAAATCACAAATTATGTTAAAAAATTACCTGCATTCTTTTTATAATTTCTTCTGTATGGTTATGATGCCTGTTTGATATAGTATCAGGTTTACTTTTTTCTGTTTGAAATCAATTTTAGTTTCCTCCATCCACTCTTATTTAAATTTAACTTATTAATATATAAAATGTTAACATGGTTGAAAAGTCAAAACTATGCAAAAAGATATATTCATTCAGTTCACCCAAGTGTCAAAAAACTCCACTAGTCATTTTAAATGCTAAGCTCTTACAAGACAACAACGTATATACTGCCAATTAGTAAATAGGGTACTGCTGTCAAATGGCAAACAGTGTAATGGGTATCAGTACTTGTAGAACTCTGAGGGGCCATGCAAATGGTATTATTTATTCTTGTCTTGATTCTATAATGAATACTTCCCCCGTTAATTGCTACTCATTTATCTTTCTATCTGAGAACGGTACTCTGTGTTTCAGTGGGACGCTGACTTGTGTGTCCCCACGCCGTACTTTGTTTTTACAGTGAGGCGCGCACCCGCTGCGGAGCAGTGTTTGTCAGCACTGAGGAGTGAGGTCTGAAAGAGTTCCAAATAACAATAAAGATGTCATTTTATGTGTCTGATTTTTCTTTGTGTTCTTTTGAAATAGTCAAAATATGGGCATAATTGGGGAAACAAAAGACTGAAAAATGTAGTCAGGTATTCAAGTGTGTCTAAAAGAATTGCACAAAGCATCTTATTGTTTCAAAAGATACATATATCGAAATTTCAATGTGTCCAGGGTTGTATACCTAAAGGAATGTAAAGTAATGGGATGTGCAGCTTTTCAGAAGCCGTAAAGTAATTTTGAACAGCTTTTTATATAACGTTGTTGTTTTGGGCTCAATCCAGAGAAATTTCAAATGCATGAAATGATTCTTTAAAAAAAAATTTCTTTTTATTGTTGTTCAAACACGGAGTGATTCTTATTGGAGGTAATGTCAGCAAAATCACTTCTGCTCTTAACTGTAGAAATTTTCTTTTTTAAAATATTTTATTTATTTATTTTTAGAGAGAGAGAAAGGGAGGGAGGGAGACATCGATGTTAGAGAGAAGCATTGATCAGTTGCCTCTCGTACATGCCCCGACCGGGACCACAACACAGGCCTGTGTGTGCCTTGACCCGCCTGGGGATTGAATGGGTGACCTTTCGCCTTGTGGAACGAAGCCCAACCAACTGAGCTACACTTGTCAGGATATAATTGCAGAAATGCCTTGAATATTTTCTCAAAGCATAGCTTACTTTAATTCTTGGATGCTTTGGTTACTAGTGGGGAATGTGATGATTGTTATAAAATATATACCTGACAATTTAAGCTGATCATTTAAATTGTCAGCCTAAAGAACATGCATACCTTGCAATCTCGTAAGGTGGCTAGGATTTGAATTAACAATTTTTCGGAAGTGGAGTGGTAGGTTGCTTAGTGTCTGGTTTTGTTTTTCTGACTTGGTAGGCTAAGGTACGGTTAGTAATAAAGGCAGGATGTCCTCGAATCATGTTCTTTCCTTTTCTAAAAACGAATCAAAAAATTTAAAAGCCCACAAAACCTCCTCTTATCCAAAATCTACTTTTGAAAAGTTTATGTATATTAACATTTTAAAAATGCAAATACTGACCCTGGAACAGTTAAAGCTTCTTTCAGCCATTTATGCTGTGGTCTGATTCATTTATATGTTTGCTTTCCTTCCAAATCCTAGAGGAGCTGCAATGAGACTGCACTTTTTTAAAGAAGAGGTGCATGTTTGTAGCACATAGGGAACCTCAAGGAACACCCTGGGATGTGTGCCCAGTGAAGTGGGAAAGCGAGGGAGTAGGCAGCAGAGGAGGGCCTGGGTAGGAGGAGGGAGATTCCTTTGTAAACACACCAGTAGGCCCCCGTTTTGCATAGGGCCTTGGTTATCCTGAATCACTGCGATACCAACTGGAACTCATTTTCCTAACACTAACAGTTTAATTAATCTGACTGTTCTGCAACTCAGAGACGTGTCTATGGAAAGAGGCTCTGCCTCAGAACCTCTCACCCACAGCTGGATGTTACTCACAGGCAGTCTTGCCTCAATTGAAACTCTGAACCCTATCATAAGTTGTTTATGCCTTAAGACTGAGTTATTTTTCTCTGCCACAAAATAAGTGATCTCCAAGGTCCCAAGTGCATGAATCCAAGAACTAGAAGTGGCTCAGGGATTTTTTCTACCAGTCTTTTTAAATTGAGGTCCCAAGAAGCAGATGTGGCTTGGCACGGAAGCGGCGGAGCTTGAACCACAACACTGACTGGCCTCCTGATTCCCGGCCCAGGCCATGGCCCTTTGGTCCTCATACCTCTCACTCGCTGCAACATAACTGACCTCTCTTCTTTCCTCTTGCAAGGAGCATTTAAGCAAACGTCTAGGTCATGGAAATCATTGGCATCTGCTTGCAAGGATTTCTACTCCGGAAAATTAGAGATTTTACTTTCATTTCCCTCAAATATAGCCAACTAGTATATGTAGGTGACAGGTAGGTTTTTTTAAAAACGTAATTTAGACAATAAGCCCATTTTTTACCATTTTTTCCCAGTGACCCAGTCTGATACATTTGGAGTCCTTGGGAGATGTGCATGTAATTTCATTGGGTCTCCACACTGCAGCAAAACACCTGGTGGCCCTGTGGGTAAGGGTACGACGTAGCGGCATCAGTCTGCTTGCTTACCGTTGACTAGCTGTGTGAGTCAGGAGAGTTCCTTTATAATTATTGGAAAAACAAAGATAACAGTACCTACTTCATAAGGTTGTGTGAGGATTAACTTAACTAATGCATGATTAAGTTAATTAACATAACTTAACTATGTTACATACAAATCCGTACCATAGTGCCTGGCACTTGTAAATGCACCGTAACTGCTACCCATCGGTTATTATCATCATTATTACTACTGACACAGTCTGGAAAAGAAAGTCCCCATACACCAGGCATCTTAGTTCAGGATTTAAATACAATTTCTCTTTCATGAGTATTATGGTATAGTGTCAGATATTTTAACTGGCTGCAAGTAAAAATCAGTTTATATAATTTTGAAATTAATAGATTTTATTTTTTAGAGAAGTTTTAGGGTTACCGTAAACATTGAAGAGAAAGTGCAGAGTTCTCTGTACTACCTCTCCTCTACCCCTCAGTTTCCCCTATTGTTAACGTGTCACATTGGTGCAGTACATTTGCTACAGTTGATGAACCATTATTGGTACATTACTGTTAACTCAAGTCCGCAGTTTACATTAGGGTTCACTTTTTGTCTTGTACTGTTCTATGAGTTTTGCCAAATACATATTGTTACTCACTGTTACACAGTATCATGCAGCATAATTTCATTTTCCTAAAAATCCCCTATGCTATACCTAGGTGTTTATCCCTCTCTCTTCCTTCCCCAACCACTGGAAACCAGTGACCTTTTTCAGAATGTCACATAGTTGGAATCATATAGTATATGGCTTTTCAGACTGTCTTCTTTCACTTAGCGATATTCATCAAAGTTCCTCCATGTTTTTTTGTGGCTTGGTAGCTTATTTCTTTTTATTGCTGAATAATATTCCATTGTGCAGATGTGACACCATTTCTTTATCCATTCACCTCTCAGAGGACATCTTGGTTGCTTCCAAGTTTTGGCAATTATGAGCAAAGCTGCTATAATCATATGTGTGTAGGTTTTTTTCTCCTGGAAATGAGTTCTTAACTCATTCGGTTCAACACTTAGGAGAGTGATTGCTGGATCATGTGGTGGCCCTCAGTTTAGTTTTGTAAAAAACTGCCTGTCTTCCAAAGTAGCCGCGCCGTTTTTCGTTCCGCCCAGCAATGAACGAGATGCCCCTTTTCACATTCTGACCAGCATTCCGTACGGCCGGTGTGTTAGCCGTTCCAGCAGGGCTTTAGACATTCTCTTAGGGTTGTACTGGCATTTCCGTTTTTTAATTTGCATTTTCTTATTGATAGGGTATTGGGCGTATTTTCATGTGCTTATTTGACATCTGTAAATCTTTGATGAGGTGTCTGTCAGTCCTTTTGCCCTTTTTAAATTTGGTGGTTTCTTATTGTTCAGTTTGTGAGTTCTTTGTATACTTTGGACACAAGTTCTCTATCAGATATATGTTTTGCAAATATTTCCTCCCAGTCTATGGCTTGTTTTTTCATTCTCTTAACAATGTCTTCACAAAGCAGAATTTTAAAACTTCAGTGATGTTCCACTTACCAAAATTTTTCTTCATGGATTATACTTTTGGTATTGTATGTAAAAACTCATTGCCCAGTCCAAGGTCACTGAGATTTTTACCTATGTTACCTTCTAGAAGTTTTATTGTTTCGTGTTTTACATTTATGTCCATGGTTCATTTTGAGTTAGTTTTGTGAAAGGTGTAAAGTTAGTGTCTACATTCATTTTTTGGCCTGTGTCTGTCTGTTGTTAGTTCATTTACTTTTTCTTTGGTAAGTGAATTAACATTAAGTCATCTGCTGCATGATGATGTTTCAGTCAGTGATGGACCACACATGTGATGGTGGGACCATAATATTATAGTGAAGCTGAAAAAATCCATATTGCTTAGTGACGTCATAGCTGTAGTGATGTTGCCGCCATTGTGACATCCTAGCACAACATGTCACTCACATATTTTTGGTGATAATGGTGCACAGAAACCTGCTTTGCTGCCTGACTTCTGTCCCCTCTCCCTACTTCCCTCCCTTCCTTCCTTCCTTCTTCTCTGTTTGTCTGTCTCCCTTCCTCTTTACCTCCCTCCCTTCCTTTCATTTTAAATCACTGTACTTGGCTAACAAGCCCTAACATCTGCTGACACTATTGATCCTAGGAATAAAATGTGAGATGATCTCTGCGAAAATATCCAGGCACAAAGCCCAGGCAATCCATAAAACCCATCTATTTCAAGTCATGCAAGTCTTGTGAAATATTTTCAGAGATGCAGTTGCTTATGATTTGGTTATGTAAGCCTTTTTAAAGGAAAGGTTTTAGAGATTTTCTCGAAGTGATTTGTATTTTTCAAACTCTCAAAATTCATGAAAACCAAGAGTCATTTCTTCTCTAAATGTTTCCTTTCAGGTTCCCTTGGTATGTTCTTAATCGTAATATAGCCGCTCCCTGTATGATGCTTTGTTTAATGTTGAAGCAGGTTATCTGAGAGACAAAATTGAATGAAGGATTTATTTTTGAAAATTGTATTTAATCAAACTGCATAGCAGAAATGGTTTCATGTTATACTTTAAGTAAAGAGTTCCCCTCCAAGAGACCATTCTCCCTAAATGATATGTGATACGGGGGGGTCGTGGTAAAAGAATTAATAAGCAGTTAATAGGGTTTAAATTTTGGCTCAGTTGTTCTTTGTAGGATGCATTTCTACCTCTTCTGTGATTGCACACATATCGCTGTCTTACATTTACTCTGTATTTGAAAGTATTCGTGTTATAAACAAAGGAACAATACGAAGTAAGGCAGGCCCAGCCGGTGCCCAGGTATGCTTACCTATGTCCTCAAAACTCCAGATGCTCAGAGCAGCATCACTGGGAATAACCCCACCTGGAAAGTACTCAAATGTCAATTTCCAGTAAACTGGATAAGTCAGTTGTGATATATTCACACAATAGAATACTACAGAGAAATGGGAATGAATCCATACAACATGAGCCAAACCCACAAACAAATAAATACTGCATAATTCCACATTTAGGAAATTTAAAAACAGGCCAATCTAATTCATAGTGTTAGAAGTCGGGATAGGGGTTACCCCTGTGATAGAAAACAACTAGCAGGGACATGAGCAGGCTTCGGGATTTGGGTAAGATTCCATCTCTTGTTTTAATGCTGGTTACATGGGGTATGTTCCATTTGTGACAGTTCATAGATTGTATACTTACGATTTTTTGTTTGTATGCCTATATGGTATATTTCAGGAACACGCTAGAAGAAAGGCAATATTTATATCCAACCTCAGCCTCCATGAAGATGGCATTTAATGGGTAGAATAATGGGAGGGGGGTGGAAATGTAGGATAGTGCTGGTTTTAAGATATATGTTTAGTATATTTTAAAGAATATATTTAATATGAATTATTATTTATCTTTTACATGCAAAATAACATATTTCAAATACCTTATTATTTATATTTACAAATATATAAATGCAAAACACTAATTTTCCTGAATCATCATTTCCTTTAAACGGTACATGTGCTATTATGAAATCGGCTATTAAGCATTTAAAATAACTAAAGAGAGATCCTTCCTTAAACATCTTCAATGACTTACCATTGTCTACAGGATAGAATTCTAATTTGCGGGGAAAAGCCTGCAAGAACCACTGTGACCTAGACTCTCTCTGAGTCTCTCTGTTCCCCTTTCCCTGCTGATTCCCTCTTATCATGCTTTCTCTCTCCAAAAGTCCCAGCTGCTTGCAGTTCCCTTAACTCTTTCTATACCTACAAGTCTTTGCTCTTGCTGTTCCTGTGCCTTCCTTCTCCCTGACACACCCACTGTATTTACACATTTTGACTACAGTAGCCATAGTGCTTAACATAGTGTGTGGTACAGGGTGGGCTTTTAGTAAATTAAGGACAGCTTAAAGGATTTATCAGTCTCTAGTACTGTATTACATCATTTATCTCCTAAAATAATTGTATGTCTCTTAGATTTTTTTTTACCCTCATCCAATGATATGTTCTACTGATTTTTTCAGAGAGAGAGAGTAAGGGAGGGTGAGAAAGAGAGAGAAGAGAGACAGAGGAAACATCGATGTGAGAGATAATCATTAATAGGTTGCCTCCTGTCCATGTCCTTGCTCCGAGTGAGGACTGAACCTGCAAGCTAGGTATGTGCCCTGACCAGGGATCAAACCCACAACCTTTTGGTGTACGGCATGATGATCCAACCAACTGAGCCATGGGCCAGGGCTCTGTTAGATTTTGGTATCATTAAAGGTTAGATTTTAATATCGTTAAAGGTGAGTTTCCCATTTGTTTTCTGTCTGCTGTAGTACTTAGAACATGGTAGGAACTTAATAAGGATTGAATGGATGAAAGATTTGAATGTTTTGAATTGATACATAAACCAGAAGTCCACTACATTTGTTTTATATGCATACCTTATGAATTTTTAGCTTCAAATTTACCTTTCTTATTACATTATTTATAGATACAAGAGCAGTTGATATTTATTTTTATGGGTAGGCGCTAGGCAATGAGAGGAATCTAGGCAAGAATTTTATTCTGAATAACTTAAAAAACATAAAAAAATGTTCATTTCAGATACAGATCTATTGTGCGTTGTGGAGAAATATTTTGCTACTTACTGACCCCCTGTCTTAAGAGAGGATGCTAAATACGTTAAAGGCATCTCTAGGAATATTTTTGCTTTTCAGCAAAGCTCTCAATAGCTCTTTGCTTCATAGAGATGGATGGGGCTGGGGAGGGTGGTGTCTGAGATTTTTTAACAGGAATGAAATCAGACTCAAGTTAGAGTTGAAATGTCACCTTTTCATTGTTCTTAACAAGCCTGCCTTCCACCCCCCCACCCTGAAGAAAAGCCACAAGCACAGCAAAACCCTTGCCTGTTTTGCTCTTGTTTTATTTGTAGCTTTATAGAGCTGTATTAAGAAATAGTGCACTATCAGTCTTTGTAGAAATACTCTTTTCCTTCCTCATGCCTTTAGAAGGTTTCTCCCTTATTAGTTTAAACATTGAACCCCGAGATGTCGTGTAGAGGGTGGTAGCAACATTTTTGGATAGGTTATTTTTCCCTTCATAACGTTTTTGTCTATCCATTCTTTTCTAATTTTAGACTCTCATTTCCAGGTCATGTGGCTGACAGAGACAATGTAAAATTTAAAAAGGAGGATCTCCAAAATTCTCTCACCAAAACCTGCAGAGTGAGGGAGATACCGTGTTTTTTGGACCATAAGACACACCTAGGTTTTAGAGGAAAATAGGAAAAAAAAATTTTGAAGCAAAAACTGTGGTAAAATATTTAATAACATAAATAACAATATTTCACCAATGTAAATGTAAGCTACATTCGGACTATAAGATGCACCCCCATTTCCTCCCAAATTGAGGGGGAGTGCATCTTATAGTCTGAAAAATACAGTAGATGTTCTCAGAATTCCAACAGTGAATTCTGGGGTCTTCAGTGGAAGGGGATGGCAGTAAAAGAGATGGGAGCTAGGGCTGCTGGCTGTGAAAGCCAGGAACTAAGGAGGCAAGGAGGTGTTGTCTCCATTTGTATTTCACCTCCTCATGTCCTTGAAAATGGCACTCAGTCTCAAAGGTTCAAGGTAAAGCAGCACTTGACAGCAGTACCACAACATGTCAGAAGCCAGGAAGGCTCATTTTAGAATGGTTTGGTGAGTCATCTTGTGGGGTCGTCTGCTTTAAAACGTCATTAAGGCTTAACTGAGTAAGTATAGGGGCAGCTCACTACATAATCTGAGCTTCAAGATTAAACTCACCAGTAATTTAGAAAACAGGAAATGAGGTGCTTTTTGAGCTTGACTTTATTCTTTTACAATAGTGAGGTCATTTATTTTATTAATCTGTATTATTTCGGGAGGAAAGAATCGTGTTTTGTAATAACATAATTTAGGCTATTAAAATGTGCGGTAACCACCACTCAAAACCTCCAAATACTTATTTTGATATTAAATCTAGACTGAGTGAATTTAAAATTTATTTTAATTGGTTTTTTTAGAGAAAATGAATAGATAGCCATCGGAAATGGGACTGGCTTTGCTTTTGTAGTGGAGGATTAGGATTTGTCTGATTTATAAAGGACATGCCACACTTAGATTAGACATAATCTGATTGTATTGCAATACAAAGGTCATTCAAGTCAGCTTGGTGTCCAGGGCCTGTAAACACCATATAACCACTGATTGGTCCAGGGAAGAGTATTTGCAGAAAGATAATGATGAGTTTAATCCACATCCCTAAAGCACAGCAGCTGTGGTTTCAAATGAGTTTTCTTTCAGACTTCAGAAATGAGGCTACATTTCTTACAGCATGATAAAAATGAACATGTTTTTTTGCTCACATAAAGAGTATGCCTGTTTAGCTTTACTTTTTTTCATTAGATAGTTTTCTTATCTTAAATTTCTCTTAGAATATAATACAAATGTTTGACATTTATTTAAAATTAGGCTGACCAAATAATTTATTGTCCAAAGCAGAAGTTCCTTGAGAGTGAAAGTGAGTGCTATTAATAGTTACCCAGGGACAAAAGGCAAAACCCAAGAATCTAGGTAAACTAGCATGTATGGCCACACTAAGTAAAAGTAATATTTTTATACTCCAAAAAATTTTGAAAATCGTGATTAAAATATTAAGTAAACACATGTCCTTTCCAAGTGTGATTCTAAATGTATGGTTCTTTGGAAGCAATAATAATAATAATAATAAATCAAAACATGGGTCTGTGATCACAATGAGTTTTTAAAATGGCAAGTTTGTTGAAATGTGATTTACATATTTTATTTTCTTCTCATTTTATGATTCCCAAATGTATTGATCTCGCAAGCATGTGTTCAGCATTTATTCTGTATGTTTGTGTTTCACTAATATCAACACTCATATTGTACCTGCTGTTTAGGGAATGTTACACTATTCCGTGTGGGATATCAGAAGGAATAGCAAGTGCAGAAGAATCACAGCGTGATACACGTTCAGGATTCAGTTCCGTAGTCAGCGATTGTTGGTTGACTCCAGAGTGTCCCTTCTCTCTTTTGAATGCAGTGTCTCACATTTCCCAGCTGTGAAGTTTGGGTAACATAGTCCTGTCCTTCAGCTCCAAAGGCCTCTGATTAATTGCAGGAGTCAGTGTTTCCCATCCCCTTCGCCACAGCGACCGGTTTTAGCGACGGTCATGCGCCCTGATGTGTACCCCTAGATGACACTGGCATTTCAGTAGAGCTACTAGGGAAACAGACTTTGACTTTCCCACTGGAAGTAATGAAGCCGTAGCCTGAGGGGGTACTGAAAATCATCCGAGGTCAACACAAACCTTAGGGTGCATGTAACACCTCAGGCAGAGGGTCGATATAATCTTGGTGACATTGTTCAGCTGCTGGATCAAGTCAAATACTGTCACAGGTATTTTTGCTTACATGAACAAATGGCCTTTCTTGTTTTAAAAAATAACTTTTATTGCAATAACTTCATAACTTTTATTGCTTAAGCCTTTGAGTTGGTGTTTCAGTTACCTGCAGTCAAAGACTTCCTGACCTAATATGAGATTTAAAAATAATCGCAAGCCATTTGATTTGCAAATATTTGAGAATCATTATTTAAGAAGAGGGTTGACATGCTGTTTTTGTGATTGATAGGAAGGTCTTTGAGTCTCGGTGTTGGATTAAGCAGGTGGAGACAGGTTGAACCATAAAAAATGCAAGAAAAATTATCCACATCAGGATGCTTTTGTACAAAGAGAAACAATGGAAACAAAGACAGAAGAGTTAAGAAAAATGTTACAGATATATTTGATAGTGAACCAAATTTTGACAAAAAGCTAAGAAGTTGTTAAAAACGAACTCAGCTTTGTGACCTTGACCTGAAAGGGCTAGCCAGAGATAAAGTAAACTTGTCTAGTCATAGCAAGCATCTTTGTCTTTTTACCTATAGTTTAAAGTGTACTTTTTCTTGTGAGCCACTTGCACTGCGCCTGTGTAGTAGAGCACAGCAGTTCCAGCCAGTATTTTATTATAACCAAAGCATTTGATGAGTGGGAACAAGACCCTGGCAGAAGAGCCTGTCTCGCCCTCATTACCTCAACTACTTTATCTCACTTACGGAATCAAAGTCAGTACGTTGGAATAGCTCTTTGGCTCAGCCCTTATGAGCAGTGAGACGTTATCTTTTGATTCATTATGAATTTTGAGCTCTGGAGCACTAGGTATTTGCATTGCTTTTTTTTTAACTTCTCAAATGGAGAGTCTATCTGTGGGAGAAATTTTTCACACATCTGCTGAAATCTTCTTTTTTCCTTCATAACCTCCAAGGTCACAACATTAAACTTCTGTTAGTAACATAGCCCCCTTTTCATAAAACTTCTACACCAAGTCCAAGACGGGCATCACACCTTACATGTAATTGATGGCTTGCTCCCATAAGCCTAGAATTCCTGTTTTGGTGTGTTCATTTTTGTGTGCAAGAGAATAATTCTTTAGAATGGAAAAGGTATTCCAATGGCAGTGTTTTAAGGCTCAGTGGTCTGGGATCTTCGACTTCCACTTCAAGGGGAGATGTCTACGTTTACTCTGTCCTTCCCTTGTAGCCAAACCGTATTCACGTGCCAGCCTCAGTTACGGATGAAGTTCAAAGTCTAGGGACGTTAGGTTCAGTATGTGGAGATGACATTGAGATCACAAATGTCCCTCATGGCTTAGAAGTGGCACCTCCCATGAGTGTAGGACTCTAGCAAACACTCTTGACACCAAGGTCTGTGTTGCTGCTGCTGCTTATTTAGGGTTATACTGAGTCAGACAGATATTACAGTTTTCGTCATTATTACCTTATATCACTCTTGAACTTTAAAGTGCTTTACCAGAAGAAACTGGTTTTACCTGTTAGTCTGTTGCCTTTAGTTAAAATCTAGTTGTGAGTAAAAGGATGTACGAAGGCCCATTAACTTAATAATTATAAACTGTGGAACGGCCTCCCACTTTGTCAATGCACAATCGATAGGAGTGACAGGCAGTCCTCCTCGAAGAGAAGGCCTAAGGAGCCTGAGGAGGGACGAAAGCCTGCTAACCAACCCCTTCCCACTGTCCTTTGCCAATCACTGTGCTCAGTAGACTTTTACGTAGCTCATCACCTCAGTATAATACATATTGTACAAATCTATAGTGTATAAAATTTTCTCTCATGGAAAACCAAGAATTTTAATTGCTTAAAAAGGAATCCTGTATGCTTTTTTGAAGGTGACTATCTTCCTCAAAAAGAGAAACATAATGTGTGTGTTGCTATTACTTTTTAAAATATTTTATAGGAAATTGTGTATTACTTAGCAGACCGTAGTGAATTTTAAGCATATGTTATCACTAATGAGTTATCTCAGCTTTATCTTTTTTGGACCTGATGGAGGTCCCCTTTTTTTCTTGCAGCCTATTTTGTCACTCCAGGCAGATTAATGAATTTTGAACTATAGTATTTAATTAAGATAATAAGAACTAAAATAAGATGCTTTTCTTGGGGGCCTCTGCATGGAATATTTCATTAGCTGTATTCTGTGAGAACTCTAGTCAAGGCTGAGCTGGGAGCTCTGCCTCATCTGGCAGGTACCAAGGAGGCAAGCAGGTTGCCATCTATACCGTCCTGGGTAAAGGACGTCTTAGAAAAATGGCTAGATGAGGAACCACATCTTAAAATTGCCTCTTATTTTGATCTCAGCCTACAGAGTCACATGTGAAACTGTGAACTGTTCTCACGAAAACTAGAAGTCGTTTAACAAGAGTATTGTTTTTAGTTTCATGTGTGGTTTTAACCAAAGGGTATAAAGCGTAAAAATAACTTAATTCTGAGTTGGAGGCTTTACTTATTTTCTCAGCATCCCTATCCTGTTCCCAAACTCTTGAACTCTCCATTCTCCCAACTCTCTACAGGATATTTTAAATACTTCACACAAACATTTCTGATAATAAAGGGCATAGTGTTTAGACATTTATATAACTTACAAAGGGGACACCTCGGTAAGTCTGGTATCCCGACACCATCCATAGTTATTACCGTATTATTAACTGTACTTCCTGTGCTGTACTTTATATTCCTGTGACTATTTCATAACTACCAATTTGAATTTTTAAATTCCTTTACCTTTTTCATCCAGCCCCCCAAATCCCTCCCAGCTGGCGACCACCAATCAGTTTGTTCTCTGCATCTATGAGTCTGTTTCTGTTTTGTTTCTACATTTATTTTGTTCATTAGATTCCACAAATAAGTGAAATCAATATGGCATTTGTCTTCCTCCGCCTGACTTACTCCGCTTGGTCCCTTGATGCCACTTTTCCTCAGAATCTTCACAGCATCTATTCTCTTCTTTAAAGCCTTCATTCTTTCCCTCTCTCGATTGCTTCTCACAGCTCCTGAATGTTTGTTCATAGTGTTCCCGTCCTAAAAACACAGGTCACTCTCTAATTTATATTCCCCTCTTGCCAGATAATAGAGACATGTGTATTTGAAATAAGAAAATGAAGGAAACAATAATAATACTTGCCCATGATTCCACTAATCTCAGAGATGATCATTATGTGAACTTACGTATTTTTTTGCCTGTATTTTTACTGATTAGGATCCAAATATATATAATTTTTAAAAATTCCTTTTTTGGGGGCCTAATGTCATGTCTTAAGACTTTACACATGTTATTAAGAAGTTTTGAAAATAACTGTTTTAAATAGCTAGGGTATTCAATACTGTGATTATGCTATGATTTATATATTAATGCTTTTATTGGATTTTTACCTAGTTTCTATTTTTGATATAAATAAGACTAGGAGGAATATTTTTGTACATAAATCTTTTACTATGTTTCAAATTATTTTCTAGGCTAGAGTCTAAAAAAGCTGCTAAATCAAAGAATAAACAGTTTTATGACTTGTTAGATATTGCCTGATTAAAAAAATGATTCTATTCATTTATATATCTCCTGGGATATGTAAGAGTATTGCTTTCCACAGATTCTTTTAGACTTTGAGGACTTATAAAAACCTGTTTTATGAAACAATTTTTGTTAATTGGGCAACTCAATAAGTGTTATTTCATCTCTTAAGCTTATGTTTATTTGATTACAGAGAGATGAAAATCACTTTTTTAAATTTATTTTTAAATTTTTAAAATTTAATCTTTATTGTATTTTTTTTCATTAACATGTAATCCCATTATACCCCTCCCCCAAGCAATCACCACATTGTTGTCCGTGTCCATGAGTCCCTTTTATTTTGCTCAATCCCTCCAGCCCCTAGTCCCCCGAACTCGCTTTTTAATGTTTACCTTAGTGATTTATTTTTCTTATTTCATGAATTTTTTTCTCATGCCCTTTGCTCATTTTCCATGCCCTTTATTGGAGTTTTGGTAGTTTTTCTGTTGATTTGTATGATATATCATAATTTTATCAATCATTCATTTTCATATTTGCTGCCATAATTTTTCCAATTTGTTGCATTTGCTTTTATGCTTTTATTATTTCAAAAATTTGAGTTAGGCAAATGATCAATTTATAATTTAATTAATTAATAAGTAGCAGCATGGCATAGGAAAGAGACCCAAATAGATGAATTTTATTTTATTTTTTTAAAGTTATTTTATCATTGTTCAAGTATAGTTGTCTGCCTTTTCACACCCTCAACCTATCCTCCTTTGGCTTTGTCCATGTGTCCTTTATACATGTTTCTTGATGGCTCTTCCTCTATTTTCCCTCTTTATCCCCCTCCCTCTCCCCTCTGGTTACTGAGTTTGCTCTTTATTTCAATGTCTCTGGTTATGTTTTGCTTGCTGGTTTGTTTTGTTGATTAGGTTCCACTTACGGGTGAGATCATATGGTATTTGTCTTTCACTGCCTGGCATATTTCACTTAGCATAATGCTCTCCAAATAGATAGAAGAATTTAGCAGTATTTAAAGTCTTTAATTTGCCCTGGCCAGTGTGGCTCAGTTGGTTGGAGTATTAAACCACCAAAAACTTGGGGGTTTAATTCCCCCATTAAAGAATACACCTAGGTTGTGTGTTTGATCCCTGGTCAGGGTGCATATGGGAGGCAACCAATTGATGTTTCTCTTTCTCTCTCACCCCTCCCCACTTCCTCTCTCTCCGAAATCAGTAAAAATATTTTTTAAAAAATAAAGTCTTTAATTCACTGGGGACAAATGTCCACATTTTGGGTGGCAAATATTGTTAGAATTTTTCCTCTTTCCTCATACCAAAAATACATTTCAAGTAACAAAGAATACAAATATAAACAGAACAGAACAAAGCAAAACATCGTGTGAAGGCGTTTAAGTGGACATTTGTGTAATCATGGGGTTGTGGTGCTGTTTCTAAGCATGGCCAGAAAGGTAGGAACCATTAGGGTGGTCAACCCCCCCAAAAAAAGAGCAGTAATAAGGAACAAAAAGCATTAAATGAGCAGAGATTTGTAACATGGAAAACACAAATTCAGGTAACAACTCAGATTGTGCTCTGAATCGAACAAAGAAAGGCTGGGTTTATAAAGGTGGAAACCGTAAGTGTGGTTTCCGTTTAGGTCCTCCATGTAAAAACGGATGCTAGCTCTGTTAACAGAGATCAGTTAGGTCCAGTGTGCGAACAAGGAAGCAAAATGATGAGGACTGTTTCCATTTAGGTCCTCTATGTAAATGTAGAAAGCTGGCTGGTAGAATGGATTAACTCCTTTGAAGGTGAGGAATGCAGATGACCCGCTTGCCATGGGAAGGCAGCAGTGAAGTTCAGGATGTGGTTACATAGTTCGCTTAGAAGTTCAAAAGTTCATGAGTGGGATATGCGTAAGGCAAGCTTCCTTAGGGCCTCCTGACTCTATTTAAGTTCCCTTGTCTTAAATGACTATACTTTGGCATTTCCACCAACAGGGCACATATTAGAAAATGTAACTAATTTGAAACCTTTCATACAGGAAAAAAAGGTAAAACACAAGCAGGAAAAATGATTTATAACATATATGGAAACTATTAATCTTTAAAAATGCTATAAGATAGATCACAAAAAATTTCAAGTAGGAACTTGATCAAAGAACATGAAGGAATAGCTTAGAAAAGAAGAAATACCAATGACTCCTTAAAAAAACCCAACCTCACTGGTTTTCAAAAAAAGTGAAACAAGTGCATAGAAATAATATTATAATATTTGAAAATATAGTATGAATGTGCTGTGCTCTCCATCACTGTTTAGTACCTGAGTGACCCTTCTCAGCCAGAGTCTAATCTAAGGATATTTTAAACTATTACAATTAGAGGAAAGTAAAAAAATTAACTTCCAAAATCAGCTTTCGAGGCCTGGTAGTTGAAACAGAAAAATTTATGTTTGTTTTTAACTCCAAACAGTTTCTTTTAATGGAACGAGACATACTGCGACCTTTGGACACGGTGGTGACAATGACAGTGCCCGTCAGGGTCCAGTGACAGGGACAGACCTGCGTAGTATAGAATGAAGAACTTTTCATTACATATACGTGTGTGTGTGCACACGTGTGTGTATGTGTATACATATACGTGTGCGCTTTAAAAATAAAGAACATTCTCTAGAATGTAACAAAATTCTCCCTGGATGGTAAAGAAGTCAACAAGCTGTCTCATTTATTTTTCATGCATTTTAAGATTTCTATGATTTCCATATACTACCTTTATAATTACCATATGATCTCACTTTTAACTGGAACCTAATCAACAAAAGAAAAAAGCAAACAAATATATAACCAGAGACATTGAAGTTAAGAACAATCTAACAATAGCAAGTGGGGAGGAGATAGTGAGGAGAGGGGATTACAGAAACCACTATAAAGGACACATGGACAAAATCAAGGGGGAGGGTGGGGTTGGGGAAGGGAGGTGGGTTTGGCTGGGGTGAGGTGGAGGGGTGGGGAGAAAAGGCATACAACTATAATTGAACAACAATAAAAATGTTTAATTAAAAAAAAGAGTAGAAGTATTTTACATTTTGAAACTGATTTTTTTGCCATTTTTCTTTATACTTACAGTCCTTCTATTAAATAAATAGTTCTTTTGTGAAATGATCTCTAAGCTTTTCCTATTTGATATTTATTTAATATATGGTTTGAGATGAGGATATAAATCCCCCAGCATAGTCGGTATTCCAAATAGTTGATCGAGAGTTTCAGTACCATTTATTAATTATTTATTGATTGCTTTGCTCCTCTTATCAAAGATCACTAACTTCTATTTCCTGTTACCTGTTGGGAGACAGTTTTGCTCCATTAGTCTGGCTTTCTGCTCTTGTGACATTATCTCACTCTTGTAATTATTATTTCATTACACCGTGTCTTGATGCTGATAGGACAAATCCCCTTGTTATCTTTTTTCAGAATGTATTTGTTTTACTAAATTAATTTTAGACCCAGGAGCTTAAAAATTCATTTCTCCAGGCTTCTTCATTCATGTACACTGAATAAATGTCATGTATATTTTTCTTGAAAATTCAAAGCCATGACTGTGAATCCCCATAATTACTGTAGCATTCGTGTGAGTTAATTCAGATTAGCTTGTGTTGTAAGTGGCTCTTGATTATGGGGTTTCCAGAATTCCTGTGACAGATTTGTACTCTCCCCACCCCCACACACGTCTTTCTTCACTGACACTTCCAGACGTAAAAACAACTTCCATCTGTAGTGGTCTGGGATATCATATGATTACATTTTTAACATTTTGTGCGAAATAAGAATAACTGATTAAAGCCCTGTGCTTTGTATTTTGCTTGTTCTTGGGTGTGTATATTTCTTGTCTTACCCATGTTTCATGTCATTTATTGCCGGTATAATGTCTCTGGTTAAGTGTGGTGTTACTATGTTTGCACATGAACGTGAAGACTTACGAATCTGAGTATGCTGTAAAGGGAATGGGGATATTGCAATGGCAAGAAATAACAAAGATAGAAAGGAGAGGGTTTTTTTTTCTGAAATAATGAACTATTTTTATGAGACAAAGTTCCCTGTGTGTCATTCTCCTTTTTTTAACTCCTCACCAAGGGACATGGTTATTGATTTTAGAGAGAGTGGACGGTAGGGAAGGAGGAAGCAAAACATAGATATAAGAGAGAAACATCGATCAGTTGCCTCTTCTACACGCCTCGGACCAGGGACGGAAGCTGCAACGTAGGTGTGTGCCCTGACTGAGAACCAAACCTGCAACCTTTCAGTTTATGGAATGACGCTCCAACCAACTGTGCCACACCAGCCAGGACATACTTTTTGATCTGTCCTTTCCTATACCTGAATCTAAGAACTTATAATGAGGTCGCTATTTATACTGAAATTTAAATGGTGGGATAGGAATGTCCAGAGTAAGGGGCCAGTGAACTAACACAGTTGGACACAAAGTGACTTTTTTTGTTCTTGAGCTTTTTTATGTGTTCCAGAGGCATTAATCATAGCTTGACAGTGTCCACTTGATTCAAAATCATTAACCCTGAATATTTTTTCTTCTGGTAATCTCTCTCCTGCAAAAGGGAAAACATTCAGGTGGCGGGAAAATGGAGACAACTGTACATGAACAACAATAAAAACATTAAAAAAATGGTAAAACATACATTTTATTTTTGTATTTCAACTGCTGTTATCTGTCCTGTGACATATTTTGCCAGGTGAAAACAAACATATTGCTGATATTATAAACATTTTGTCACTAATTATTTTTTTTGCTAATTATAATGTGTTTTGTGATTCCTCTTTCTTTGTTGTTTATGTAAAACTGAAATGTCACTGCTGTATAGAAACAATTTATTTTGTTTAATCTCTAAGTGAAGGCAGGAGGCATCAAAGTGAAGGACTCAGAACTACAGATGCTCCTATGAAAGAATACACTCTCAAAAAAGGACTTTGATGAAATATATGTAAATTGCCTTTTTTGTTATTAATTTTTAAAATGTTCTCTGTTATGCCACATCTCATTTGTTTTTATATTTTTATTGTGAGATATTTTAAATGTAGAAATAAGTATACAAACTAAATCACCACCATGCAACTGCCACCCACTTTTATTAAATCTAGACGTATTTGCTGTAGTTAAGGTGTTTTTGAAGCCGGCACTATATTACACATACAGTTAAAGCTCCTGTGTGCCCCGCCTCATCCCTTTCTGGGGGTCACCAGGCCTCGGAATTTAGTGCTTATTATCTCCATTCATGATTGGGTACTTTACTATACATCAAGAATCATTGGAGAGCATGTATGTGTGATATTTTTTCATTTTCTTTAAGTTTATATAAATGGTAGCCAACTGTATGATCCTTCAACTTTTTAATTTGATACTATTGTTTTAGGACTCACTTAGGAAGTTACTTCAAGGTCTTCATATTGACTGCTGAGTAGTATTCCATTTTATGACTATACCAAATGTATATAGTTTTCCTTTGGGCATTTACATATATCATTGAATATATATATATGTATATGTATATACACACACACACACACTATCACTTGAAATGTACATTCTTTAGTTATTTTCTTGACAAATATTCTCTCTCTATCTCTAGAAGTGAAACCTCTGCAGCACAGGGAATACACATGTTCCATTTTCGTGACTATGAGCAAAGGCACCTGAAAGTGTTTGCACTGGTTACGAGCCCTCTAAACTTTATCACAGACTGTCATGGGTCCACATCCTTGAAGTCCGTTGTTGTCAGACCTTTAAATGGTTGCCATTCTGCACATAGTGTGAAATGGTATGTTGAAACTTTGCATTTCCCCGATTGTTGGTGAGATGAGCATCTTTTCCTAAATCACATGTTCGTAGGCAATAATAACATATGGTTAAGAGCTGATGTTGAAACTGGATAACTTGGGTTGGAATCCTGACTCTTCTGGATGACCTTGGGCGTATCACGATTTCGTAGCACATTGGCAAAAATGTGAATAACAACCATACCTCCTGGGGTTGTTCTGTGTTAATATGTGAGCGTACCATACAACTGTATCCAGTCTTTACCAATTGTTGTTGTCATCATAAAACATCACCAAAACTCGGTAAGGGGGATTCAAAAATCCAATTACATAAAATGTCAAGTTACATTATTAAAAGGTCAGTGGCTTTAGTCATCGTGAACTGGAAAGATTGGGATGGAAAAATTCTGGGGATGTTAATCATCTTGCCCATTTCTTACTGGGTTATTTGCTATTTATTACTGATTAGTAGGAGTTCTTTATGTATTTTGGACAATAACCCTTACAAATTTCTTTTGCCCAGTCTCTGGTTTGTTTTTTAACTTCATGTTTTTTTTTTAATTAAAACAAGCTATTAATAACATTCTTCTACATTTAAAAACAAATGTTATGACGTTTCTGTGTTTTATAAGCAAAATTCTCTTTGAGGTTTATTACTGTATCTATCATAAATTAAAGAGCTAATTGTATATGCACTATTTACTGTCTAGTTCCAGTGTCCCTTTTGTGTGCCCATGACCTTAAACTACACTATCTTCATTACTATATCTTTGTAATTGTAGTAGCAGGAGGAAGAAGAGCATGAGGAATAGCAGCATCAGCTAACCAGTCTTGTATCAGGCCCCTTTCTATGTGCTTTACATATGTTGACTTACTTAATCCTTAACAGGGCCCTATGCAGTAGCTGCTCTTATTGTCTTCATTTTATCATTAAGGAAACAGATGCACCAAGAGAGTAAGTGACTAGGCACACAAATGTGTCAGTGGGAATCAAACCCAGACTATGAAACATTAAAACCCAGGCTGGCTGGCTATGGAGTCCACATTTATAACCACTCCATTACCTGGCTTCCATAAATTTGCGCTGTGCGATAAAACCAAGTTCCTTTTCCTTGTTCTTCTTCTTAAAAAAAAAAATAAACAGGCAAAACAGTATTGGCTAACTTTGGCCACTTTCTCTTTTTCATTTGTTTTTATTTTCTCTCAGTTATCAGGAGACACTGGTATATAGATGAGATTCTGGATAGAAATTACAATATTAAATCATCTGATCATTGTTTTGGGGTAATGAATATTGCCATTTCTATGATTAATTTTGAATCTACAAAGGGTTAGAGATTTCTGTAGTGATAGGCTGGGATGACTTCTGATTTTTTCTGTTTTTTTATACCTTTGTTCTAGATATTGTAAATTCTGCTACTTTTCTTGGAATTTATTCTGAAAAATGTTTTCACCGAAGATCCATAGTTACTAGTCTTGAGACTCTCAGGAGAGGAGAGAGACATTAAAAATAAATAATTATAATACAGTTTGTCATATTACAGAATAGAATTATGAAATCTTAGCCCAAGAATTACCTTCTCTGTCTAGCAGCTTCATGAATGATGATTTAGTATTGCTGTAATAAGAAAAACCTGTATTATTGCTGAAATAAAATAATGAAAACATAGCATCTTGAAATCATTTTATTATAATTTCAAGCCATTATCATGTGTTTTCTTATATCATATGTTTCTATAGGGTGACTGACCTCAACTAAGTACATAGTGATACCTAAGACTGCAGCTGTCTGGGCCCTGACAGGGCTGGACTCTCCAAGATTGCTCCTTTACACGGCACTGACACCAGCCAGGAGCTAAGCTGGGCCTATCAACCGGGGCAAGGTGGTTCTCACCTACATAACATCTTCATGTTACATTGGATTCCATGTCATGGTGGCTGGATTCCAAGAGTGGGAAGTGAGGGCCTGGGTTTGAGAGTCCCAGAATGGCCTTCCACCACATTCTGTGGTCCAGGCCAGTCCCAAGGCCAGTCCAGATTCAATGCGAGGGCATTGAATTGTCCACATTTGATGGGAGGATTGCATGAACATACAGAACCAGAGGAAGTATTGAGGCCTCCTCTGGAGACTATTAACTAGGGAAGGAATTCCTTGGAAGAGGAAATTTATGCTGAACTTTGATGGTTGAGGAAGGCTTCACCAGAGGAATTAGGGGAAGAAGATCCAGGCAGAAGGTAACAATACAGACATGGAACAGCATAATATGTTTGGATAGAAATTTTGTGCTGTGAAAGCAGTTTTGAGATAGAAGACCAACGTTGGAGAAATCACGCTACCTGGTATCAAGCTCTACTACAAGGCTATGGAAATCGAAACAGCATGGCGCAGTCATAAAGACAGACATATAGAGTAATGGAACAGAATGGAGAGCCCAGAAATAATCCCGTGTCTATATGGTCAATCGACATTTGACAAAGTAGGCAAGAACATAGGATAGGGTAAAGACAGTCTATTTAATAAATGGTATTGGGAAAATTGGATGATACATGCAAAAAAGTGAAACCAGACCAACTTCTTACTTCATATACAAGAATAAACTTGTATTAAAGACTTACATGTAAGACTCGAGGCCATAAAACTCCTAGAAGAAAACATAAGCAGTAAAATTTGAAGAATTTTTCTTAGTACTATTTCTTCTATTATATCTCTTCAGTAAAGGAAAATGAAAGGCAAAAATGGGACTAAAAAGCTTTTGCACAGCAAAAGAACCATCAACAAAATGAAGAGACAACCCACTGAACAGGAGAAGGTATTTGCCAATGAGGCATCTGATAAGGGCTTAATAGCCAAAATTTACAAAGAATTTATACAAATCAACACCAAAAAAGAAAAAAACAATCCAATAGTAACGGACCTATAGGTACAGAGAATATACTGATGGGTTGCCAGATGGGAGGGGTTAGGGGATGGGGTGAAAAAAATGAAGAGTTTGGAAGTACAGACTTGTAGTTACAAACCGATCGTGGAGATACAAAGTATCACATAGAAAATATAGTTAATAATATTGTAATTTCTATGTATGGTGCCAGTTCGGTACTGGAAATATTTGGGGGAACACTTTCTAAAGGGTAGGATTATTTAACCACTATGCTGCACACCTGAAACTAATATAAAATATTTATTATATAAAATAATAAATTGAATTTTAAATTGTAATTCAAAAACAATTTAAAGAAATTTTGTACTGTGGAGTTATAAGGAATAAAATTGGTACGGCGTATTAGAAGTAATAAGAAAATAATAGTTAAAATCATCAAGTGCTCAGTGTGTAGGGCATCTCTGTAGTCTCTTTAAATGAATCATTTCTTTTATCTTCACAATAACCCTATGAAGTAAGGACTACTATTATCTCAATTTTCTGTACAGGGACACTGAGGTACAGATAGGTTAGGTAACTTGCCCATGGTCACACACCTTGTAAGTGGCAGAGCTAAACTCGAACACAGGTAATGTTTTTAGACCTTACCCTCTCCAACAGCACAGCGTTTAGGCTATATAGGTTTATAGAAACACGGTGTGCCATATTAAATGCCGCGTCCCGTTGACTGTGCAGGCCATGTTAAGGAAACTGAGCTCGAAGTAAGGTGCTGGAGTTGATCTCACAGGTATTCACATTGCTCTGTTTTTAACATTGGCTTGGATTTCTTTGTAACACTTGAGCCTAGGAGTCCCTCAGATGTTGATGGTGCCTTCATGATGTCAGGAGGTCTGTGTCAAGAAAAGAGGTCTTCTCTCCCCTTAGGTACATCTCTAGTAATGCCCAAGGTAGTCTTGGTGGGAAAAGTCAGCCTCACAAAGCTGGAGGTGGCAAACCTGATAACAAGATCCTCTCTCTGGATGTCTTTGAATGGAGTGCACTGAGACACGGAAGCCGTCGGCAAAGAAACAGTTTCTGTGTGATGACAGAATCAGAGATGGCTTTCAGCAGAGTGGGGATAAGCAGACCCATGATGGTAACCTAGTTGCCAGAACTTGTTTGAATCCCAAATGACCTTCCAGTCTTGAACTCATTTCTGTCTCTCCAGGCCTGGGCTGAATGGTTCTTGGATTTCTCTGCTTTCTGATTAGATGGTGGAAGCATCGACCTTCTTTATTTCTAAATAACAATGTATAGTCAACCCCTATGGTGTGGCATAACCTGAGTGACCTTCTATTCTTATAATTAAAGGAGCCAAACTGACATGGATATTTAGTTCTTATCAGTTGCTTTGTTACGGGGAATATTTTTGAAGACAGAGACTGATACTATTTACATAAGGACTGTCTTTTATAGGATCCAGCCTAGGGCGGCCTTACACTCAATAAGTGCTAAAAAGTTTATATTCGCTGATCAATTTTCCTATCCATTAGGATTTCAAGTATGTATATGGGTCATGGCCCAGTGATGTTAATGTGCAAAATACCATGTACACTTTATAAATCTAATTTTACAAGATTTATGCTTCTACCTCCGAACTGTTCCACTCATTAGAACAAAGCATTTGTCTAAACAATATTTGAGTATTAAAATAATTTCATATAAACAGCTGATGTTTACATGAAGATTTCTATTTACTTAAATTTAGAGAGGTCTTTGTTCAAGTGTTAGGCAGACACATGTGTGTGCTGATAAAAATGTTCCCAGCACTCTATCACTTGCCATGGATGGGAAGAACAGCCACCTTGAAACCACATCGACACCATGTTGATTTTTTTCTATTATTTCTTGTTCAGTGAGATGAAATATTGTTTTGTAAATGTTCACATTTACTAAGTGTGTATTACTTTTGGATAGATATTTCCTATGTCACAAAGATGTATCTTCTGAACCGTTTACAGTATAAGTTCTGGATTAACAACACAAACTCTGGAGCCTAATGCCCTAGAATTAAATCCCAGCCAAATCATGTATGATTTTGGGCAAGTTACTTAAGCTCTCTGGGCCTCAGTTCCTTTATCTGTAATGTGAGCATGATAAAAACATGTCTCCCTTACAGTGTAAATACACAACCACTATGGAGAACAGTATGGAGCTTCCTAAAAAATTGAGACTAGTGCTCCTATATGACCCAGCAATCCCTCTTCTAAGTATCTATCCCAAATTTAAAAAAAAAAACATTTCTTTGGAAAGATATATGTACTGCTATGTTTATTACAGCATTATTCACAACAGCCAAGACATGCACTCAACCGAAGTGTCCTTCAGTGGATGATTGGATGAAGAAGATGTGGTACATGAATACAATGGAATACTACTCAGCCACAAGAAAAGATGAAGTACTGCTATTTGTGGCAACATGGATGGATCTTGAAAAAATCATGCTAAGCAAAATGAGACAGAAAAAAACCCAAGAATTGTCTGATTTCACTCATATGTGAGACATAAAAACAGAAAGTAACAAACAAACAAAAAAAACTCCCAGACACAGGCAACCGTGTGATGGTTACCAGAGAGAAAGTGGGGTGGGGAAGTAGAAGAGGGTCAATGGACTCAAATATGTGGTGATGGAAGGAGACCTGACTTCTTTGGTGAACACACAATGCAATGCACAGATGCATTGAAACATATAATCATATTAACCGATGTCCAATAAATTTAATAAAATTTTTAAAAATTCTAAGCTCTTAACCTGTAGTTAATAAGGTTCCACAATACATACAATTTATGATGATGGCAAGAAATGTGGACAAGGGTATTCTGAAAATTGAATGAGTTAATGCATGTAAAGTATTTGCAAAGGTACATAGTGCTATAGAAGGATTAGCTATTGTATTGTTATTACAGTATTTACTGTTCTTTTCCAAGGCTAAACAAGGCATTTTTGCTTTTGCTGTAACTCACCAGTAGGGTTATCTGTCAGACCTTCTGGGGAGCAGTGTGGTATCATGGAGAACACTCAATGTTGTCCTCTTTTCCTTGGAACCACTCCACCTATGAGACACAATTTTTGTATTTGTAAATGGTGAGTAGGGTTGTTGGAATCAATATAATTCGGCTCCAGACTGGCTCTATCATTCTAAAGCATCAGAGGGTGATGTGATGGAAGAACACACTATGGAACACTTGTAGAAATACTTGAGGAATGATTTTGTGAGGTTCAATTTGTGCTAAAAATTCATCAACTTATCTCCAGGAAGACATATCTTCCCAAGACATATGGAGACTGTTTTAAGGTTGGTTTCCTGATTCTGATTGGGACTATTTTAATTTTATCATTGGATACTTCTAAACAAAGAATGAAATATAAAGCAAATCATTCTCTAAAATAAGCCCTTCTCTTAAGATGTAGAAAGCAGAATGCCAAAATGAGAGGGAGAAGGATTTCATGGAGTCCGTCAAACTAGAGATACTAACAGAAGGGGCCCACGGAGAGGTGAAGTTATGATACCCAGAAGTGGTTAAGGAACGTAGAACAACATGGATGGTTTAAAACGATGAATTACGTAAAGAACATTCCCAACAGGATGCATAAGGAAGGGTGTGAAGAGAAGTGCATATTTTAAGGATTGGAATAAGCAGTGCATATTTGGAGGGTCTCAGTATAAAAAGAGATCTGCTTAGCATGGCAGCCAGCTGCTCACCTCTCATGATGGAGGAGGAGAAATGTGCTTACACAGAAGTGCAAGGAATTTGGTTCATCTTTCTAAGCAGCCAGGATTATCAAACACTGATTTGTTTTGCATCCTCTCAGCCCTGGTAACACTGAAAAATGGCTTAAGTGTTCATCGGCCAGAGATGTTGCGGTGCAGAGACAGTGACAGGCCCATGACCTCTGATTGCCTGCAGTTTGGTTCGCTTTATGCTTTAGTGTTCTCAGAGAACTTTCTTACTTGCAAGTATGTCATTTTCTCTTGGGCTCTTTTCCCCTGCCACCTTTTCCCTTTGCTTTCTTCATAGGCTTTACTTTTATTTTTACTTTATTTATTCCCTTGTTTATCAACACTTTTCATGCCTCACGTCCTCCCTAGTGCTATGATTCTATTGTGGGTGCATCAGAGAGGTTCCTCTCAGGAGATACACTTGCCTCTTCAACATGTTAAAAAAGTGGGATATGTCATTGATTTATGTATTTTTTTAGTCCACAGATTGGTAATACTAGGCACTGCGCTAAGCACCAGAGATTCAAAGTTGAATAAGGCGTAATTTCTATCCTGCTGAGATTTACCATGTAGTGGGTTAAAGACAGATAGGACTACAACTAAACTGTAAGAATTGATATAACAGAAATGTGGACAAGTGTCTTAATACTAAGAGGGGAGTTAAGAACATCGTCTTGGGAGGATGTGTTTATCAACAAATATTCCCACAAATCTTGCAGGGAGTATATTCCTAGTATAGACCCTGAGAAAGGGAACACCTACTAAGAAGGGCTCCTGGTGGCTAACTGGGCTCAATTAAAAAGACAAAACAAAACAAACAAACAAAAAACAAAACAGGGCCTAGCAGCCATTTCGGCACAGGGGCCTGTCATACAGATTGCACTTCAGGAAGAGGCCTTCACTGAACTACCTGCCCCTGCACTGAACTTCCTGCCTGTATTATGTTTCTGCCATCTGAGCCAGCCCTTATAAAGGAGTTCCTGGAATCCTATTTCAACCAATAGGACTTAGGCTTTCCCCCTCCAATCAGAGTGTGCAGCTATATCTCCCATCAACATCTTCACTGATCAACCAGAGTGGCTCCATTCTGACCAATCAGGACAGTCCCTTTGGACCAGTCAAACTGCAGATTTGTAGTCCTCATGTGCATGAAGTTGGACCAATCAGGGACCAGAGTGGGCCCTTCTGCCTGTATAAGTCAGCTCCCATCTGGCTCTAAAAGCTACTTTCCTTTTTCACCAAAGACTGCATTTCTCAGGCTGAGCTGGAACACTGAAGACATCCTGTTGGAGCAGAGTGGAGTTCCGGGCAAAGCAGGCCAGCACAGAGCAGAGCTGAATAGCCTGGCCCCAGGGTCGCCTCACAGCCCTGCTGTTGTCTGAGCCTTGTCACAATTGAGCTGTTTACTCTGAAAAAAAAAAATGTCTCCTCCTTTCCCACACCCCTAACTGGGGATTCCTGTTCATCAACCACTACCAGTTGACACTGAGTAAAAGGAAGTGACTGGGGGTATTTGTCACTGAGAAGTGCTTTATTCCAGCCTTAATCCAACCAGGACAAATGATCACTGTTTAGGGGTGCTGTTGGCAGCTGCTTCCCAGAAACAACTCCATACCATGGGGGAGAAAGCCCAAATTTTGATAGACAAGTAGCTGTGTCTGCCACATTACCTCCTGAGGATATTTTGAAGTTAAGTTAGGTGCTAAATGCAATAGCACCTAGCAAGAAATAGGCACCTAAGAAACATATATTTTAAAAAAGGGAGAGTGTCTTCAGTTAAGGGAATCCCCATGTCAGGGACATGGGGGAAAGCTAGAGGAGGCATGCTCCTGGGTTAAAACACACTTTGGAGAAATAACAACAAATGTAAAGTGTAGGTTTTATTTGGATCCTAATTTGAACATATCAACTCTAATATGACTATTTTGAGACAACTGGGAAATTTTGATTATGAACTGGGTAACAAATGAATCAAGGACCCATAGGCAAATTTGTAGTGGTGGAAATAACATTGTGGTTATGTAAGAAAACGTCCATTTTTTTGAGAGATGTATCCTGAAGTATGCCTGAAATTTGAGATTTGTTTTAAAAGTCTCCCACCAAGCAATAAAGAGAAGATGATGTAAATGTGGCAAGTTCTTGATATTGTTGAATGTAGGCAATGGCTATGTGGAGGCTCATTGACCTATTCTTTCTGTTTTTCCACGTGTTGGAAAATGTTCATAACTAAACTCTCCCACCCTCCCTCCCCCACTCCCAGTGAGCTGTCCATGGCGAGATGGGTGGCTCAGCATCTAACTATTGGCAGCGTGCAGGATTTAAGTGGAAAGAGGAAAACAATGTGTAACTGTGAAGTTTAGAGCTAAAAAGTGTATGTACAGTATTTTTTTTTATTTTTACATGTGAAAGTGTGCTGCTCCAGTGTGCACCCCCAAAGCAGATTTCTGTTTAAAAGCAGAGAGGCAGATTTCTTCAGCTTCAATGATAACCAGAAACTAAGCTCAGAGTTCATTGGTAGGAATGAATAACTTTAGTGAGTTAACTTGTAACCACTACTATGAACATAGATGATTTTTAATGTAGTGTCATAAATCTCTTGTTTATTCCTGTTGCTTTATCATTTGCTGAATCACATTCAAAATGTTTTAGTGTAATATTCTTACTTTAATGAAATTTATGCCTGTTTAAAAAGTTTCAAAAGGAAATGTGATTAAATTTCATTTATTATTTTCCCTGAGTTCTCGTCAAGCAAAAATCAGTTTCCAGACCGCAGCTTGGATAATTGTAAAGCTCTCGTTCACAGTCAGATGTTGCCATCATTGTAAACAAACAAATTAAGCTTTAAGATTGGATCTTATCAAACCAGCCATTTAATTCCCTGTTTGTTGTACTTTACAATTGCAGAGTGTTAGGGATTTTATTTGTTCCATTCAAATAATTATTTCTTTCTCACAACAATACGCTGGCATTGGTAGCATTATCTCCACTTGACTGATGGGAAATTGGAAGTTCTGAGAGGAGAGGTGATTTGCCTAAAGTCATCCAACCAGTTAGCTGCTTAGTTAAGATTTTTATACAGTCTGACTCTAAATTTTTCCATTATCAAATATCTACAAATAAGAAGCTGGTAGAAATAAAAATAACTTACATGCATTCTGGAGATATTTGCAGTATTTTAGTTAATGGGATATTTGCTCTTACAAATGCTTTGGGGATAAGAGAATTTATATACTAATTTTTGGCAGACTTTCATATAAAGGAATATAACACTGGCTTTAACAGAAACAGCCAACTTCTAAGAGAAATAACTTTATGAGTGTTCCTTTTTCACACTGGCTCTTTAAATGAGGGTGCAAGCTATGATTTTCTTATTGAGGTGTCGTTGACATATAACATGATATTAGTTCCAGGTGTACAACATAATGATTCAATATTTGTATATATATAGTTGACCCTTGAACATGGTTTGAATTGCATGGGTCTACTTACACGTGGGTTTTTTCAATAAATATACAGTCAGCCTTCCATTTGCCTGGGTTTCACATCCATGAATTCAATGGACCATGGATCAAACACAGTATTTTTGATCTCTGATTTGGAATCTGCAGCTGTATATATGGAGGGCAACTCCTGTGCCCTTTGGACATTTTATATAAGGGACTTGGGCCTCTGCAGATCTGAGTATCCAAGGGGGGTCCTGGACCCAATGCCCTGCATGATACAGAGGGTGACTGTAGTTACGTGTTGGAAGAGTCAGAAGTTTTACAGAGATTTTCTACGGTGCAGGGGTCAGTGCCTCCAACCTCCGTGCTGTTCAAGGGTCGCCAACGAGTGATCATATTGCAAAATGATCACTGCCAGGAATCTGGTTAACATCCACCTCCGTACATAGTTACAAAATTTGTTCTCGTGATGAGAATTTTTAATCCCTATTCTCTTAGCAACTTTTGAATATGCAACACAGTATTATTACTTATAGTCACCATGCTGTACGTTACATCCCCAAGACTTATTTATTTTAAAACTGGAAGTTTGTACCTTTTAACGTCCAAAAGTGAGCAAAAATGGGTGCGGGAAATCAAAAAGTATGCTTTTAAAACTGACTACTAATGGGTCTTTAAATGTGAAACCAGATGCCCTTTTCAGTTAGACTGCGATGCAGAATATCACATAGGTGATGCAATGTCTGATGATCACATCACCTTAACTACAATAAGCAGTTGTTTCAGTATAATAATTAAGGAAAGTTATATGATGCAGGAACTACTGAGTGAAATAAGACATACATGTATGTATCATTCTTATAAGGAGGAGGTATATGTATATTAAAACTTATAGAATGGACAAACTATTAAATATAAAATATGAAATATGAAAAATATAAGTATAAAAATATTGTCATATTTTATATTTAATGGAAGGTGGAGGACAAGTAGGTTAGTTAGAATTCCTTGAAGATACTCTTTCTGTAGATATGATTTGGAGGAATGTAAATATTTTAAACAATTACTTAAATGTTACATGTAAAAAGGCAGTCCCTAAAAGTCAAAAACAAAGTGAAACCAATAATCTACATAACAAATTGGGAGCATGCCAGTGGAAAAGAACTTCTGATAACTTTAAACAATTGTGATTTGACTATACCTATCTAGGGGTATACACCCCCCAAACAACCACCACCACCAACAAAAGCACACGGCGAACTGAATTTATTTATTGTAAGTGTATCGTTGGAGGGGGGGCAGTGGTGGTCATACTGTGGTCCTGAGGCAAGTGTTGTGAGGTAAAACAGATTTGTTGGTCCCCTTGCAAATGGGATTTGGGGACATTAGAGCAGGGAGATAAAGATGGAAATCAGTGAAGAATGGGTTAACAGAAACCTTGTAGTCTGAACTTGAATTACGGCATCGGTATGAACCTGTGATGCATTGTTGAAGTATTTTCCAGCTCTGTCCAGTGAAATGGCTTGGAAGGTGACTAATTGCATAACAACGGGCAGCCCTGGCCACCAGACTGTGGCGCCTAAATGCCATTTCCACCTATAAGGAGCTAGGATCCTTGGAGAAATGGGTGATCAGGAAGTAAAAGAAGAGGTGGAAAGAATGATGAAGACTACTAGGTTTGTGTCTAAAGGACTCAGGAGTCAACTTGAATTGGCTCTTACTAAGCAAAGAGAATAATCTGATCGTCAATAGAGTAATATCTGCAATGGATTGAAAACACATCAGATATTTTAAAACACAAGTTTATGATGATACTTAAAAAAAAAATACACCCCTCAAGGGCCACCTATGCAGGAACTAGCAAACCAACTATTTTCAGTATTTTGAAAAAAATGAAGAAGCAATTTTCTTGCCCTTTCAGGAGATCAAGAATTGATGAGAAGATTTCCTGTTAGAGTATTTTCATTTCACAATAATGGATTCATATAATGCACGCCAAGCAGCCGCTAATGTCCCAAAGAGAGGACAAGGCATCGTGTGCTCCCTGACGGAAGTCCACAGTGTCATCCATGACCTACTCATGACAAAGATTAGATCTCAGTTTGACCAAGCCTTTACATCTGATTACCAGTTCACAGGAAGAAAAGAATACCAGAAGGATGTACTAACAGATGCTGTTGGGATACAATCAGAAAAGTCTTGTTTGCAGAGAGCTCTAACATACCAACAACCTGCTTTCTGAAACAAATAAATTGTGAGACAAAGAAACCCAACAACATGATGAGGGATTATAGAGTAGAATAATCTTAAAAGACATATCAACCAATTGCAGCGTATGGACCTTATTCATATCTTGATTCAGCTATATATTGAATGATAATAGGGAATTATCAACAGTTTTATACATATCCACATCCTTTAGAGATATACTGAAATATTTATGGATGAGATGATATTATTTCTGGGATCTGCTTTAAAATAATCTATGGGGAGGAGAAATGACAAGTGAAACACATGATGATAGTAATCAAAACTGAGGATGATGTCGAAACTATTCTCTTTTGTGTATGCTTTAAATTTTTTATAAGATGGGAAAAAAGGAGTGCCATTTAAGATCAATCTCAGAGATCATGCTGGGGAGATGAGTAATCATTTATGTGAAATAATTATTTACTATAAGAAGGGCTTCAGTTTAAGGGTATTTCCACCCTTTCAAAAGCACATTCTTAATAAGACGTTGTTAACATTTTACTGAGTATTATGTTATGTGCCACCAGACAGTTGTTCTAGTCACTTCACATATGTTATCTTGCTTCAAATTTACCAGAATCCTCTGAAGAAATTCTGCTGTCTTCACTTTCCACATCATGCTGAGAGATTAAACATCTCAAATCAAGACACAGCTAGTGGAGGAGGGAGGCAGACTTGCAACGCGGCCCTTTTGACGGTCGTGCTGGTGGGCTCCCCCCACACCATGCAGTCTGGACAGCGTGGAGGTTTCGAGTGACAGTGCCTGCAGTTTTACATCCATATGAACTATATACATAGGTGAAATGGACATGTATACTTCCATTTTATTGATCAGCGTTCTTTGTGCAAATTCAAGTCTTTTGGGGGAGATTGTAATTTGCATGTTGGCTGAATAAGAAACTCCAAAACCAGTTAGCCTGCTCCAAGGCAATACTCAATCTTTAACGAGGCAAGCTGTTCCCCTTCCCCACAAGACGGGGAGAAAAGCACAATTCTGTTTTAATATTCTTCTTAATGAATTGGTTCAAGGCAGTTTTCCCTAGTACAGGGTGTTTGCATAGCATAGCGTGCTGCTGGCAGGAAGGGGAAGGATGGTAGTGACCTCGCAAGGGGTGTGTGCATGTGCATTTGCACAGAGGCAGGTGGGGGGGCCCACAGCCACTAAGGGATGGCATTTTGGTGCTCAGGAATGAAGACAGCCCTTGGATAAAGCTCTGATGTTCCCCAAAGGGGTAGTTCCTTCATCTAGGATCCAGGGGAGCTAATAAAATATTTCAAAAAGTGAATGCTCAAGTCCACCTTTGGACGGCCACAGCATTTTGCATAAGTAATCTTCAGGCGAGTAAATTGAGAACCTCAAGTCAATAAACTCTTGTAAAGTGACCCTCTCCATCTCTGGGAGCAACTGTAATTTGTGGTAACTGATGCTTTATGGGTAAGATAGCAGCTGGAAGGATGACTAAAATAAGTTTTTGTGCTTCAAGCAGTTCGATGACTTTACTCCAAACACACAAAACTGAAGAGATTTGGGAAGCCTTGACTAAGCCAGGCATCTTTTACCTCCCACTTCATTGACATGGAGGAAACTTGGACACTCTTTCTAAAATTAATGATACACATGAAACATAATGAAGCAATCCTTTAAGGAAGGTAAAAGAAATATTAGGAAGTTCAAATTCTAGTCAGCCAATGATTATTTAGAAATTGGCTAGAAATTTCCCCAAGATTGGTATAAGACTACATGTCTTTTAAACTTTAAAATTAGTTGTTTTCGAGTGGATCCAAAAACTATGGTATATTTACACAATGGAATTCTACGCAGCAGAGAGAAAGAAGGAGCTTATACCCTTTGCAACAGCATGGATGAAACTGGAGAGCATTATGCTAAGTGAAATAAGCCAGGAAGTGAGGGACAAGTACCATATGATCTCACCTTTAACTGGAACATAAGCAATAGAAGAAAAAAGCAAACAAAATATAACCAGAGACATTGAAGTTAAGAACAATCTAACAATAGCAAGGGCGGGGGTGGGGGGGTGGGGGCGGGGATAGTGGGAAGAGGGTATTACAGGAACTACTATAAAGGACACATGGACAAAACCAAGGGGGAGGGTGGAGAGGGGGGAGGGAGGTGGGTTCACCTGGGGTGGGGTAGAGGGATGGGGAGAAAAGGCATACAACTGTAATTGCATAACAATAAAAAAAAAATGGTAAAAAAAAAAAAAATTAGTTGTTTTCACCCTTTTCTGTTGGGTGGATTTTCCTATACCCCCAGCAAGGATAACTAAGTTAAATCCTTCATAGTTTCTATCTCATGGAGGGAAGAGAGAAATAAATTAGCATGGTGTATAGCATTCTGTTCTTTGGTTTAAATCTAAAAATAATTATGCTCAGAGATGTTTCTTACTTACTATGCAGTTTTTAAGCAGCTTCCTGATATATGGAAGGTCATAGAGATTTTCAATTAAAGTAGAGATCGCTCTATAGTTTAAAGCATGGTTACTTTTATCAAGAAGTTAATGTTAGCTCTCTGATATTACTTGTAAAATTGTATGTCACTTATTAAGCTCTGCCAACCCAAGTCACTAACACCACTGATTTTTTGAGCACTGTGTACTAACCCAACCTACTAAATTTTTTTAAAAGTTGGTTGACAGAATATAAAAAAATTGTAAAAGAATGAAAACTGGGATTTCCTTCTAGATCTTTAAATATATCTAAAAATAATACATAAATATACCCATATTTATATTATTTATACTTTACGCTTAAGGGAGAAACTATAACTATGTCTTTATATAAAATTTATAAATGTAAAATTATGGTATACGAGAGTAACTTACATATATAAGATTTAACCCACATAGCGTGGTGCAATCATTGATGATGAAGACGGCACTGACACTCTGTAAAACTCCCCGCCAGTTACCCAGGACATCTCATCTGCCCCCACTCCCTTTTTGCCTGCTCTCACCTCCCGCACAATGATAACGATGGAAACCATCTGGGCTGAGTTCCCTCCTCGGCCTCTGGTTTTTCCCAGCAGTTCTCTGCATCCATAGTGTCCTTCTAAGGATTTCTCTTCCCTTCAAAACTTTCGTGTCCACTCTTTTCTACATCTGATCCCTACCTCCTCCTTCTGGGGATTCCCTGCCTTAGTCACCCCCCCCCTTCAACTTAATTGCGGGCCCTCTGTGCCGTCTTCAAAGTCCTCCAGGTCTTTCTCTCTAGAAAACACTTGTTGCCCTCAATGGCCTCTTCCCTTCTTAGTCAGACCCCTTTGCTGTGAGATTTATGACTGTTCTCTCTCGTCCTTACTCACTCATTTTCTTTTCAAACTCCCCTGCACACACAGTCTCCTTGCTACATACTTTCACATCAGGCCCTGTTTAGGTTGATGACACCCCTGGCTGCATCTTCACCCATCACTTCCCACTGTGTTTTAGGCCCAGTTGCTTCTATATATCCCATCAGATCCTGCCCAGCAGTGTTCTTATCTCATCCAAGACAACTCCTGAGGTCATACTGATTCCTCTTGCCTCTATTCTGGTTGAATATTCAATGTAACTTGGCCTAAAATTATGAACATTTGTTATTATTTCCTCAATAAGATTTTCATTTTCTCAGGACTGTAACATGTGCTTCTCTCCTCCACCCCTGCGCTCCACCAGATCTAGAGAAATAGTGAGAGTCTAATGGTTATTAAACATAACAATAAAAAATTAAAATTAAAAAAAGCACATATAATGAAAAGAAAAAATGTATTAAATTCTAACTAGACACTAGAAAAAAAAGTGTATAACATATTCTTTTGGGGAGAAAAACTCACTTTAGTGTTGGAGTTATAGCACTATAGAGCTATTACCCTATAAAATTGTTGCTTTTTAAATTATCATTCTCTTGAGTTAAGTGCTCATTGACCACTTTCATGTTATATAGCATTTTATTAGGTAACAGAGTTTCTGTAATTAAGTTTTAGAATATTCAAACACTTCCAGAAACTGAAAATCTGTTTACAGATTTAGCCATGATCTAGATACATTATTAGGCCAAACAACACAGTCATGGGCACATAAATAATAAGTGCGTTATATATTAAATATGTAAACACAAGTGAAACTCGGGTGGGAGTGGTGGTAAGGTGTCAAGTTTGGGATGATATTGGGTTAACCAGAGTGATTGATTTCCCTGGAAGATATGGATTTCAAATAGTTTTGACTTCAGAGTATAAACACGGAAGACCGGCCCGGTGAGAACAGCTTGAGTTCAGGATCAGAGACAGAAGGCACAGAGAGGCAGAATGGGGGATAAATCCAGAGCTGTAGGCTTAACATAGAAAGCAGGCTAATGTAGGCTTAATGTAGAAAACAGGCTGCTGTGGGCTTAAACTAGAAAACCAGATATTGTTTTTCTCTCAACAAACTAAATTATTGTCACATCTATACATATATTATTACGTCATTCTCTCATATAATTGGAAGCATTGACATAATGGTTATACTTCCCATTTTGAATTTGAAACTGCAAAATAAAACCATTGCATGTGCAAAACATTACTTTCTAGTCTTGAATTGTACTGCCTTGCCCCCCACTCCATCATTTGTTACCTTTTTCTTTCACCTGTACACACTGCTGACATCTGCTCCAGCTGCCTGCCGCGGCTGCCCGACCACCAGCACTTTGGCTGGTGGAGATTCCTTGACACAGTCCGTGTCCTTGGTGTGTGGCAACACTCACTGAACAGGTGCATCCCCTTTCTTTCTCATGAAAGGCAAAGAGTACAGTGGAAAGAGCTTAAAATTTGATGTTTGACAGGTCTGTGTTGAATTCTGATTTTTTCATTCAACCGACATTTGACTTTGCAATTTTCTTAGCATCTTGGACTCTTGCTCCTCATATATAAAGAAAAGGGCACTAATGTTTACCTTTAAGGTTATTGGGGGATTGTGAGAAAATGTGTTCCATGTACATAGCCCCACTTCTTCCAGGATGGATGCTTCTCATCAGCGTTTTTCAATGTGTGGTTCCTAGAATATCTGCATTAGAATCACTTAAAATGCAGATTCTGGGAGTTTTATTTAATTCAAAACTATAGGGATCACCATAAAAATCTGCATTTTAAACAGATTTTCCAGGTGAGTCTCAGGTACTCTGAGTTAAAAAATCCCTGGGCTATGTATTCATTCTCCTCTATTCTTATGTATCTTTCTCTCTCCTTTTTTCTCCCCCACCCCATCTTTTTAAATAATAGAATATGTGTAAGGCATATCTCTCGTCAGGTCATTTTCACTTTTCAGGGTTTCATATTTCTCTTATGTAAAAAAGAAAAGTTTCTACTTCTTCAGTTGCTGCTTAGAATAAATTATTCAAATGGTATCCATCACTTAGGAAAGACACAAACACAAATCATAACTATAACAGGAATCACTAAGTTGTTATAAGTGTTTCTCTTTATTAAGTACAAGGTGCAGTAACGTTCATGTGTGGCTTAAAGCAGAAGGCAAATTACTCAGGAACTAGAGCTCAGGTGAAGTGAAGAAGGCAAACTTTAAGGCATGTAGGGGGGATGCCCAAAATTTGTAATCAATATAAATACTACTTTTGTCTACATTTCAAAAGAAATAAAAATCAAAAAATCTACCATGAACAAAAATCAAAGTTTTGTACAGAGATACAATTAGTGATAAAAGAAGATTTTTCAAGTTACAATGTGGCTTGCCATGGCACTGTCACTAAACTATCACATTAACATATTGTTTATCTTGATTTTTGAGATTATCTTGATTAATGAGGCGAGTGCCTTAGTCACCGCACTGAAGTCCTGGCCCTGGCTTATCTCCATGCTGAATCATTTTAGTGTTAATTATCTAAAAACAGAACAGTTCATTTCTATCCACCTTTCTCCAGAATCTCCACTTACACTTTTAAGTGACATTTGTATAAATACTCTCTTTTCTGATACAGATACTGGGAAATATCCACCCTTTGGACATGTCAGCATGGATGTTAGGGATTCAGATATGTCTCAGGAAGAAATGTCATTTAGCAAATGACAATATCACCTAAAGATTGAATTAGATACAAGAAGAAGCAAAACTGAAAATCTAGTGTTAGAGGCTCATTTTTGATTATTCTCAATAAAGACTGGGAAACTAGGAGTCAACAAAAGGGAAAAATGGTCAAGTAGATAAGAATCAGCCTGGCAAGAGAAGTGATCACGGAAGGAGATTTTGTATAATGAAATGCCAGTTTGCATTTTGAAATATTGCCTGCTGCCTCCCACTCAGTCACCAAGTGAGATGCAAGGGAATATTCTCTGCAGGCCCAGAGCCGACAGCTGCCCTTGGGTTTTCCACGAAGGGCGAGTTGTAAGTTGGAAGGATCGGAGCAGATCAGTGTCCCAAGGCAATAAAATATTGCCTGCAAACAGTCGTTACGTTTTTCCCCTATAAGAAAAGCAAATAAACAAGAGGAAAGTGAAGTGGCATGATACACTTTTGGACTTTTAGAACACAGAGGAATTTTAGAGGTCATCTAATTCATTCTTTTCTCTCTACAAAATAGGAGTTTGATGCCCATTCAGGTACATGATTTCTTAAGATAACTGAGCTCTCAGGTGACTGACAGAACTGTCACTTTCTTTCACATGATGCTGGGAACACGTGTCAGGTTGAGAAGCAGGTGACTGGTGCAGTAGGAAGTGGTAGTGGTCTCCTGTTCCTGGTGGGCAAGTGGCTTAGAAGTCTTTCCATTTGGTCTGGTGGGTTGGGAAGTGGAGATACAGACTTGGATAAGTGTTCACAACCAGCTGAACACCTATGTTTCTTAGCTGAAACATAGGTGATCAGCTAAGAAGTAATGTATTCCAAGAAATACATTACTTCTTTCTTCCCATTCTAACCAATCACACATATTCCAAATTTACTGAATCAGTATCTACAGAGGCAAAGCCTGGTCATGTGGATTTTGGTTAAAGCTCCCTGTGTATTTTGATTTGCATCTGTATTAAACACTGCTGCATTAGAAATTGATTTCCTTCTGACAGAGAGGTCTTTATCAGACAATAACAGCCTAATGTGAATTAATTCAAGGGTAGACTTGAGTGAGGATGCGGAATAAAGCATAAGAGTCCAAGAAAAGCAATCTATGATAATACCAAAGAGGGGAACTCTTCAAATGCAAATCTTGCCTCTTTTTCAATTTTGTCCAGTGAATGTAATAATTAAGTCACTTAGACCCATAGTTAGCAACAGGGGATTTTCTTTCTCTGATTGTACCCAGACTAAACTCTTGAACTCTCCTCTTAGAGCTACTTGAGAATCATACTTACATGAACCTGTTGTCATGGAACATAATACTACGTTATTCATGATCACGTCATGGTTTCAAAACAAAAAGATGATATATTTTCTAATCTCAGATGTAGGGAATTAAGTGAATCACACTTCAAGTCAGAGCATGCTTTCACTCATCACTTCTTTGAGGGAGGCTCCTGTTTTTTGTATTAATTTATTTTATTCCCATATCTCGCTCTGCCATCCCCAAATAGGGAAACATTCTTGTGTGTTTGGCATGAGTTCTTCTAAAAATAGTCCAACGTACTATGCATGTGTTACCATTGTAGAATATTTTACATCCCTCACCCAGGTCGTTGTGGAGAGAGGAGAGAGAGGCTTCAGTGCACCTTTCAACACACAGACATTTGTGGAAATTGTAGGGTGCCCCTTTTCAAAATACTTCAGGTCCTTTATTAACTTTTCTTGGTGGTATAACACTACATGAATCTCACTTGTCGGTGTGAACGTAGGGTTTCAAGTGTTGAAACTAGTAAATCCAGGTAGTCGCCCCATGCATTGCCCCACCTTGCCTGCCGTTTTCTCCACAATCCCGGGTACATGGGTGGTTGATTGTCAGCTACCTATAAATCAAAAATACCCATACTCAGTTCTGTATTTGAAAATATGAAAGTAGTCTACAACCTGTGGTAGTCACCAGTGATAAAGATTTATTTGACTGGCTGAACAAATTGCATAGAAGCTGTCTTTTTTCCTAACTCTTTTCTGAGTGTAATTCAGTGGTTTTTAACAATTCTGTAACTTTGAAATTAAGGATCTGTCTAAAAATAGTTGGGGGACTGTGCTTCATGAACATTTTATAGAGTAAATTTAGCAATTACTCTTTTTAAAAAAATATTTTATTTAGTTATTTTTTAGAGAGAGGGGAAGGGAAGGAGGAAGAGAGGGAGAGAAACATCAATGTGTGGTTGCCTCTCGCACACCCCCTACTGGGGGACTGACCTGGCCAGCAACCCAGGCATGTGCCCTGACTGGGAATCGAACCAGTGACCCTTTGGTTCGCTGTCCGATGCTCAATCCGCTGAGCCACACCAGCCAGGGCAAATTTAGCAATTACTCTTAAGGGCAACAAATAAATTTGGCTTTCCCTGTTTCCTCAGTTTTTTTATATAATGGAATTAAGTTAAAGTCAGTCATTTCTTTCAGTAGGAAAGTGAGAACACAAAGACTTTAAATGTCATCAAATGGAATATCACAAGCAGTGGAGATATTTGGCCAAGAAACACTTTTAAAGGTCATTTTTAAAAGGACAAAAGACCATGTAAAAGAACATCAATCTGGAAAGAACAGGTAGTTGGAAATGGCAATAAATTAAACATTAAAACAAAGAACAAGTTCAAGCACAGTCAACTTTCTTGTCATTAGACTCTTGCTCTGCACGGTCCTTTCCTCGGTCCCGTTTCCCTGCCTTCTCTATTTCACGTCAGTTCTAATGAGCTGTGGGTGACGCCGTGAGGAACCTGGAGGTTCCTCTTTCATTTGAAGCCTGGAGGCTTGGCCTTGCCCCCAGAAAGAACACCAGGACACTGATTTCCAACGAGGCGTTTTCTCCTTTTCTCTTCTGAGCAGCTGCTGATTTTGACTCTTACAGTCCAAATCTGACACTCTACGTCACTCTGGTATTTGGGTGTTTGTGCTCTGTTCTTATCATCTTTTATATGCCTGATCTTCCTCTCAGTAATTGGCCATCTTCTGCCTGTCGTGCCTTTGGGATTAATTTCTCCAACAGGGCTTGTGGGTTCATTTCCGGGCAGCCATATCACAGCCACAGGGGCTGTCAGCTTCCAGTCTTGACCTGGTGCTCTGAATTCTTACAAGAGCCTTGGGAATTGCTATTTTCTTCTCATGTTGCTCTGAAGTACATTACACTTGCAATGTGCTTTGACTCGGCAGAACACAATCCTTTGTCTAAATCTGCCTTTGTTCTGGGAGTGGCAGTAGCTTGTAATAGGGTCACTACAAGGGGAAGATAAGAATGTGCCAAGGGCCAGATAAAATTACACATAGAAGGTACTGGCTTTGAACTAACTGATGTCTCCAGACTAACTGTTACCTCTGTGTCTGTTTGTGTGTGCACAGCATTGCGTTCTCAGTGATTCCAGACCAAGTTTTAAAATGTTGTAAGAGAAGGAGAGGATAAAAATGACATTAGTGTCCGAAGTTATGCTCTAAGGTATGAGAAAGTGATCATCAGCACTGGAATCCTTATAGAAAAGCTTAAATTCTATTTTTGCATGTCCACGGATGTTAGCGCTTCACCTCTGCTGTACAAGTAGTACAACTTCTTTGACTTTTGAAAGAACAAGTGATAAAATGATGCCGCAGCTTTGTCCCACAAACCTCCAGCATCCAGATTTTATAGGTGAAATTTGGAGAGACATCGACCGGAAGAGCTGGCTGTAGAATTATCTCTTGGACGTGTGTTCTGCTCCTGTAGATTTAGAACACGAGAAGGGGGGCCCTGTCCCCACCTTGTGGTCAGGTGACAGTGGAACGGTCTCCCACATGTATACCAGTGCCCTTCAACAAGTTGAAGAGGAGAAGAGTTCATCACCACAGTCTCCAGGATGGAATTTTCTGTGAGTGTCTAACACTTTACCCCAGTTCTTGCCCCTCAGTGCGACCACTGACGAGAGGCCACAGCCATTTACGCATTGTCCCAAATGCCCTTAACTACATTAACAGAGATCGTATTGGTTTTTAGGCATCTTTCTTCTTCTTAATCTGTGCATTATGCTCAAAACCATAATGGCAATTGTGAAATGATGAAAGTCCCCCTTTATTCGTGGTTTGCCTTTGGCAGCAGTCTCAGTTACCCATGAAAATCTTAAGTGGAAAATTTAATAAACAATTTGTAAGCTTTAAAATGTGCGCTGATCTGAATAGTGTAATGAAACCTCCCACCAGCCTGCTCTGTCCTGCTCTGGAAATAGACTGCCCCTTCGCCCAGTGTGTCCGTGCTGAGTATGCCACCCACCCTTCCGTCACTTCGTAGCTTCCGTTGTCAGATCCGCTGTCCTGGTGTCGTGGTGCTCGTGCTCCGGTCATAAGCCTTGCTTTACTTAGCAATGGCAGCAAAGCTATTCACGTCACTATTATTATAGTGTAATTGTTCTGCTTCTTATTTATTGTTAATCTCGTCCTGTGCCTACTTTGTAAGTTAAACTGTATCATAAGTATGACGTATAGGAAAAAACATAGTATATGTAGGGCTCAGTGCTCTCCAGTGGTGCCAGGCATCCACAGGAGGTTCTCGACTGTATCCCCTGTGGATAAAGGGCTGTATCCCCAGCCCTTTCTATAACATAGGGCAGGGAAAGATTTTTCTAAGCTAAAGATAGTGGTCATATGTGAAGAGGTGGATAGACTGGATGACATTGAGAATGAAGAAGTTAAGTACATCTGAACATTTTCATGAGCAAAATGAAAGGTAAATTAAATGGAAAAATATTTGCAATATATGACAGGCAGAGTTAATGTGTTTAATACACACACAAAAAATACTTCTTAAACTCCATAAGAGAAACAAGTCCAACTGAAAAAGAAAAAGAACAACGGCCATGAAGAGAAATTCAAAAATAGAAGCTATTATACATAGTTGGCGTGCAGACGAAAACCTGCCCCATTATGTCAGTAATCACGCAAGTGCGTTTGAAAACATACTGTGCTTGTCAGGGTGACTTAAGTTCTTTCAGGAGCTTTCCCAGTGTTGCGGAGGGTGCAGGGAACCAAACGTTCTCTCACACTGCTCATAGCAGTGTGACTGGTGTAGCGTATCTACAAGTCAAATTGTCAATGTGTAGTAAAGGTGGACCTAGGAATTCTACTTCCCAAAATTTATCCTAAGGGAATAACCATGGGTATGCACAAAGATACAGATCCAAAAAAATAATATTTCCCAGCCATATTTAAAAGAGTCAAAACGTGGGAGAAAAGACTGTCATGCCACTACCCCAGGTTCCAGAGGAAACGAAATGGTTTTAGGTGGTCCTTGATTCTGTCTAATCGGGAGATGTTTGGGGCAAACAGCTACCCTGGCCTTAGCTTCCATGGTCTTCCTCGGGGCATCATATCCCAGCAATGAGACTCCGATTTGGCTAAATCATTTCTGTTCAGTGAATATTTTTCGGTCATTAGGACTGATATTAAAAATAAGTAGTTAATGCATGGAAAGATGTTTATGATATGTAAACTGGAAAAGCAGTATCCAAAAATTATATGTACAGTAAGTAATCAGACTTTTATCAATGTAGAGTCACATTTTCACAAATTGAGAAATATATACTCTAAATTAAAAGAATATATTTCTGGTAGTGGGTTTGAGTGGGCATAGTTTTTATTTTACGATATTTCTCAAATTTTCTCTTGAACACATTAGTTTTTAATATTTATTAAAGTATAATATACACCTAGAAAAGTATACCTCCTATAGATTTACAGCTCGATGAAGTTCTGCAAACTGACCTCCCCTGGGTAACTGGGACCCAGCTTCAGACACAGTGCACTATCAGCTTATTTTGTGCTCACTTTAAGTCACTGAAGTCCGCACCTTACCACCACCGCCACCCCCAAGGCGAGGACTAGCCTGACTTCTAACAGCATTCATTAATTTTACATGGTTTTGTAGTTTATATAAGTAGATGAAATCATTCTATTTGTAGTTTTGGGGCTGGCTTCTTCTGCTTAATATCACTGAAATTCATCCACATTATTGCATGTAGTTATAAATCATTCCTTTTTACTGGTGTGAGTATTCTCTTGTGGAAATTAATATTATATGTTACAATGTGTTTGCTCATCTTACTGTTGATGGATATTTGGACACTTTTCAGTTGGGGTCTATTATGACTAGTGCTTCTATGAAACTTCTGGTGAATGCTGTGCATTTAGTGAACCGAACTGCGTCGTGTCTCTGTGGGACGTGTGCGAGTAGAGTTGCTGGGTCTTAGACTGTGCCCACGCCCAGCTTTGGTACACACTGCAGTTTTCGGCGTGGATGCACTGATTTGTACTTCACCAGCCGTGTTGGGATTTTTCGTGTTCCAAGTCCTCACTCGACAAGCACTTTCTATTTTCTGTCATTTTCATTTTAATCATTTTAGTGGGGTAGTGGGGTAATATCTTTAACATTTTGAGGTTGAGTGCCTTTCCACATGTTTTTTGGTCATTTGGATATTGCTTTGTGTGAATTCAAGGCTTTTGCTCACTTTTAATTGGTTATCTTACTGATTTGCATGAGTTTTCATATATATATTCTAAATGCAGGGCATTGGTTGCCTATATACATTGTGAATATATCTTTCCACTCTGTGAGTTACTCTTTTAAATCTCTCAGTGATGTCTTTTGATGAAGAAACACTTAACATATTTCATTTTATAATTTTTCCTGTTATGATTAATACTTTTTATGTCTATGCCTATTCCAAAGTCATGAAAATGTTTTTTTATCTTTTTTTAAGGGTTCACTATTTTCTTTGAGCCATTTAGATTTGCAGTCCTTCTAGAATTGTTATAGAGTGTGAAATATAGAGATTCAGGTACTTTTTTTCCAATATGGATATTCAACCAACTCATTCCATTTATAGAAACGAGTGTCTTAGAAATAAACCCATTTCAATATGGTGAGCTAATATTTGATAAAGGGGGCAGGAACATAAAATTAGTAAAAATAGCCTATTCAATAAATGTGTTGGGAGATCTGGACAAATACATGCAAAAAAAAAAAGAAAGAAAGTAGACCACCAAACTACACCACACACCCAAATAAACTCAAGCTGGATAACAGACTTAAATATAAGTCATGACACCATGAAAGTCCTAGAGGAAATCATAGGCAGAAAAATTTCAGGTATCCCATGCACAATATTTTCACCAATGCATCCTCTATGGCTAGGGATATAAAGGAAAGAATAAACAAATGGACTATATCAAACTAAAAAGCTTCTGCACGGTTAGAGAAAACATCAACAAAACGGCAAGGGAACCAACCATATGAGAAAACATATTTGCCAATGATACCTCAGACAAGGGTTTAATCTCCAAAATACATAAAGAACTCACATGACTCCACACCAGGAAGACAAACAATCCAATTAAAAAATGGGCAGAGGACCCAAACGGACACTTCTCCAAACAGGACACACAGAGGACCCACAGACACATGAAACAATTCTCAACATCACTAGCCATTAGAGAGATGCAAATTAAAACTACAGTGAGATACTACTTCACACCTGTCAGAATGACCATCATTAATAAATCAACGAACAAGTGATGGCGAGGCTGTGGAGGAAAGGGAACCCTACCTAGTACACTGTTGGTGGGAATGCAGACTGGTGAGGCCACTGTGGAAACAGTATGGAATTTCTTCAAAAAACTAAAAATGGAACTGCCTTTCAATCCAGTGATCCTACTGCTGGGACTATACCCTAAGAATCCTGAATCACCAATTCAGAAAAACCTATGCATCCCAATGTTCATAGCAGCATTATTTACAATAGCCAAGTGCTGGAAATAGCCTAAGTGCCCATCAGTAAATGAGTGGATCAAAAAACTGTGGTACATTTATACGTGGAATTCTACGCAGCAGAGAGAGAGAAGAACCCCCTACCCTTTGTGACAGCATGGATGGAACTGGAGAGCATTATGCTAAATGAAATAAGCCAGGTGGTGGAAGACAAATTTTGTATGATCTCACCTTTAAGTGGAACCTACTCAACAAAACAAACAAATGAACAAAATAGAACTAGAGACTTGGAAATAAAGAACAAACTGACAGTGACCAGAAGGGAGGGGCAAGGAGGGTAACGGGGGAAAGAAAGGGGAGGGGAAGCAAAGGAACAGGAATAGAGGACTGAAGGGCACAGAAAATGGGGGGATTGACTGTGGGAGTCGGGTGGGAGACAGGGTAGGAGAGAGCAGTGGGGAAAAAGGTGGGACAACTGTAACCGAACAACAATAAATAAATTTTTTAAAAACCTTAGAAAGAGAGAAAAAAGAAAGAAATGAGTATCCTTTCATTGCTATACTATGATCTTTATCATAAATCAGGTAACAGTAAATGTATACACACACATATATGGAAAAATCTATATATATACACTGTGTGTGTGTGTGTGTGTGGTGTGTCTGGGTTGTCTGTTTGGCTCCACTGTTTGTTTTTTTCCGGGGTCAAAACTAGACTGCTTTAATTGCCAGAGCTTCTTAGTAGGCTGTGGTATCTTCTAGTGTAAGTCCCCCAGCCCTGTTGGTATTCAGAACTGCCTTGGCTATTCTTGGCTCTTTGAACTTCTATATACATTTTAATTGAATGTATTGGGGTGACATTGATTAATAAAACTACATAGGTTTCAGGTGTACAGTTCTATAACACATCATCTGTACACTGCATTGTGTGTTCACCATCCCAAGTCAAATGTCCTCCCATCACCATTTGTCCCTTTAACCCCATCTACCTCCCCCCCTTTTCCTCTGGTAATCCCTATACCCTTGTCTGTGTCCATGAGGTTGTTTGTTTGTTTGTTTATTTTTGCTTAATCCTTTCACCTTTTTCACCCAGCCACCTAAACCCGCTCCCCTCTGACAACTCTCTGTTCTTCATCATGCCTCAATTTCAAAACATAATCCTGCTGGTATTTTGGTTAAGAGTGCATTGAAAATGAACCATTAGTTTTGTAATAAGACAATGCAAAATAATTTAAAAAATAAAATACTCAAACACTACTAGGTTAAAAATTTTTGTATCACTTTTTTTCCAAAAAGAAGACATGTCTTTTAAATTTTCAATGATATATTTTTTCAAATTTTTTATTTTTTATCACCATTTATCCCCCCGTGCCCTCTTCTACATCCACCCACCCACCTCCCTTCTGCAATTACCATATTGTTGTCTGTGTCCATGAGTTCTTTCTCCCCCCTCCTTTTTTTGATCCCTTCATACTTCCAACCCTCCCCAGGGTTGTCAAGGCATATATGGGTTAGGTGTATTCTATATTCTAGAAGATATGAAAATAACAGTACAATCTAGTGATTAGCCCTTTAGAGAACTCAAGATTTCAAGGGTTGTTTCTTCATGTAAAATTGTGAAGGAAGTACATTCAAACAGCGCTTTCTTGGTTTGGCTCATCGTTTAAGGCCTCATGTTGTAAAGCAGTATGTTGTAAGCATAGGGTGACCATATGCTGGGATAGTCCTACCTTGCATCTTTTGAGTGGGCATCCTGTCCATCTGTCTTCCTGCACTCAGCATTTGTCCCAGGCAAAAGTTCCCTGATTTGACTTACCAATCACATAGTCCATCTATGTGTTTTGTCATCTTTACTACAAATTCATGTCAATACACTGCCGAAGAAAACACCTTTCTTTGAGGATGTCATCCGACATTAAAATGTCTAAAATATTTCTAAATGTCACTTTTTGAAAAATTATCCCTGTTTTTCAAACAGTATTATCAACAAAGTTCCTGGGAAGGGTCAGGAAAAATACCCTATTGTCATGTTCAGAATAAAAACCTTTCTTAACTGGGATGAAAGCGAATTAGTAGAGAAGTTGCCTACAGTCAAGGAGGAGGTCTAAAGGAGGTCACAGCACACCCCATTTATTCCAGGTGGGTGTTGGGAATCAAGTGAAAACTGCTCAGAGGGAGCAGGATGAAGCCAAAGTCCAGGAGGAGGAAATTCTACACGGTAGAAAATGAGAGCCCGGCTAAAGCTGAGAATTGAATGTGGGGCCCTAGCTTCCACAGTGTGGTGTGCTTCAGGGAGCTCCAGCCTGCCAGATACGCCTCCGAGACGCCTGTGTCTTGAAGATGAGAGAAAAATCACTCATGACCTGAGAGAAGGTTCTTGGGCAGGCTGCATTCTGGGATTGCTGTACAGTATTCTGGGGATTGCAGTCTACTGGGACCCCCAAAGTACTGGTGCTTCTCTCTGGAATGGAGGGATCAAATCCCCTTTCCAGACCTGGCCGGTGTCAGGGTGAAATTTATTGACGGCTGCACAGCTGGCCCCAGAGTGGGGCGGAAACCACTTTCAAATAGCTGTGGGCTTTAGAGCAGTGATTCTCAGCCCTGGCTGCCCCGCAGAAACCTGGGGAGGCTTCCACTCGTCGGCTGGGCCCCCTGTGCTGGACCAGTCATACCAGAATCTCTAAGGAGGGGGCCCTGGCATCGGTATTTTATGTAAGAACTGTCCAGGTACATTTAAAATTGACTTGGCCACCAAACTTCTCTCCCTCTGTCCCCAGTCCTATTTAATCCATCTCCAAGTCTGTTGATTTTTCTACTCCAGTTTTTTGAATCTCTCCACTTTTTTCTTCTGCTGTGACCACCACTCTCCAGGCCCATCCACCATTTCCTCTTCCTTGGAATCTGTCTCTATTCACGTGGCAGTCTCTCTACCATGTACCCCATGTTTTATCCACTCCGAAGGGCAAGTGATGTTTTTTCAGAAATCGAATCTGAGCACGTCAGTCGTCCAATTGAAAACACCTCTGCAGCTTGCCTAGACCAACACTTTCAGCTTGGCCTGCAAGGGCCCTCGTTTTCCGACCCCCTCTTGGTGCCTCCGTGTTCCTTTATATCTTGTTTCTCTTGCTTTCTCTGCTCCAGAGGGACTGGGCTTCTGGACCTTTGCACATTTCATCTTCTTTTCCTGGAATGTTCTTTTCTTTATTCCTACTCATCCTTAGCTCTTAGTGCAGACATGACCTCTCAGGCTACCTTGACCAGGGCAGCCCCTGTTAAAGTAACGGGTTTCTTTCTGGAAAACCCTGACACAGGTGCATTTGATCCTTGTCCGAGGGGTAAAATACTGACTTCCTATCAACTATTGCAAGTGAATGTAATCAATGTAAAAGCTCCGCTCTACTATATTTATATATTTGAACTTTTAGCAAGTCTGTGGTGTCAAACCAGAATTCTGTGAAAACAATATATGCATTTAAAAAGACTAGGAATAAACAACAAAATGTGGTTGACTTTGAATGGTAGGAACATAGAAGATTTCCCCCTAATTCTTTTCTGCTCTTTGTATTCTCTAAAATCTCTAGAATGTATTACTTTTATAACGAGTAAAATTCAATCCATGTAAAAATGTGTCTAGATGGCCTATGTAGAGAGTGTGACTGGAAATTAGACTGTGTAACATGGTCTCTTTCATTTAACTATACTTTCCCACATAGCGTAAGCCAGCAGACACCATTCTTGCTTGTAAACTTTTTAAGATGACCCGAGATTTCAATGAACTGAGAACAGTACTTGCTCGTGGATCTTACTTGTGTGGAACAATCTATCAAATTACTCAAGTTCCTTCTGCCAAACAGAAGGTGCTTGGCAGTTACCTCAGGGAGCCAGGAGAGCTTGTTGTTGCTTCACACGAAGACTCAGCTGACGTCCTGCGGGACTGGCTCTCGGGCCTGTCCGCAAAGGAAAGTGTTTGAGGTGACCGTGGAGGAACGCAGCTGCAACATCTGCCCTTGCCCAGGTCCTTGTGCTCGGGTGTGACTTCAAGTTGTCTCGCCCTTGTTCTGCTGTCCCCTGCCACACCACTGTGCCAGGTGGAGCAGAGGGTGAGTGGAATCCATCCTTCGACTATGCAGTCCATGGATAAACATTGTTCTTTCTTATAGCTGCAGGGGTACCGTGTACATGTTTTGGTGATATGCCAAGACCTAAGTGTTAAAATCAATATTTGTCTAAGGCCTAAACCATCATTAAAAATACCTTTAAAGCTATAGAAATAGAAATGGTATCATATTTTGTGCTTAAATATTATTTATCTCCTTGAGCTAATAATTTTGAGGTAACAAAGTTGGTCTTTTTACTTTGTGTGTTTGTGTGTGCTAATGTTTTATTCATTTCTTCTTCCCTCTGGAGTATGGATTGTTTATCTGTTCTGCTTGTGATAAATGCATAGATTGTTTCCAGTGGGGGGTAAATGTGAACATTCTTATCTATGTCTCCTGGCACCGTTGTTGAAGAGTTTACATAGATAAGTGCCTGGGAGTATAACTTTTGGGTCATGGAATTCTTTCAGTTTTATTGAGAAATAATTGACTTATATTACTGTATAAGTTTAAGGCATACGGCGTGATAGTTTGACTTACATAATTATGAAATAATTATTACAATAGGTTCGGCTAATATCCGTCATCTCATATAGATACAACATAAAGAAGGGAAAGGACTTCAGCTGAATTAATTGTGGCTATTATTTTATTTTGCCAAAGGTTCATGGAACACCTTTTACATGCTGGACATCTGTCTGCTTTTGGATCTACAATAATGAATGAGAATAAAATAACCTTGTTTTATTTACAGTTGGGTAACTTGAATGCCCCAGGCTATTTGCCTATTACTGGTATATTACCTAATTCAAAATAGTTCAAACGTCTTCCCTCCTCGAAGCAAGAGTTTCATTACTTTGTCAGCTTGCCCTCTTGCACACTTTTTTGAGTGCCTGAGCTACTCCAAGCCAGTTATTATTCGACAGCTTAACCAGCTGCCTGGTTCTGGGCCACTGCATCATTCTTTTGTCTGAAAGGGGCATCTTCAGCCTCCTGTTGCTGCTTCCCATGTGTGGCCTTAACCCCGGGTGCCCTTCCAGACTCACACAACTCCCCACAGTAATAGGGAGTTCAGCTGTGATTTTCGCAGGAACTTATGGCTTCAGGATTTAAAGAGAGAAGAAAAAGAAAATACAAGTGGACAACCCATAGTTGTTACGAGATACGGCGGTTCTCCGAGTTCAGAGACCAAAGTCCTCCACAGTCATTTTCTGTTACGCATTTTTCTCTGCCCAGGCTGGTCTCCGTGTGTCAGGGATCCATCTGCTTTCCCACAAAGGGAATGCCGAGAACCAGTCTCTCACGTCTTGCTCACAAGTCCCCCAGGCCCAAGGACAGGCAGTCACAGGCTCATCCCTCTAAGTGTCTATTTTCTGCCTCTATGAATCTTTTTAGATTGACAGTGGAAAAGTCTTTTCCTTTGAGGTATTCCTGTACTCATCATCAGACATGGAGTCTTTACTTTTAGGTCCTAAGATAATTCAGAACAACATCAGTACTTTCCCCAAAGTTGAGTTCATTGATTTGAAATGGTCCCAAATAGGAGGCTGGCTGTAGAGTATGGTCCAATTTGAGCTTCAGCATCTCAGGCTGTTCTGCTTTCTAAGGTATTCATGTCCTTACTTGCTTCCAGTCTCCATCTATCTCCTATGGTTAGGTGCTTGAACAAGACAACGCACTCACCTCCCAGTGTCTAACAAAAACTTTAGGGACAATACAATTTAAATCAAGTTACAGGACAAAAACAATTGTGAAAGAAAAGATAATTTGAAGAGATGCCACTGCGATGCAGTGAAAACAACCTTTTATAAGATTATGAAAAGCAGACTAGGCTCCTTGGAGCCATATTATTTCCATGAGACCTTCACATTTCCACCTAATTGAACAATCCTCTAAGATGTTCTCCCCAAAACAAAAGAGCGGTGTGCCCCTCAAGCTGAATTCAAATATTTTCCTCAAGGGAAACAAACAAACTGCTAGAAGCATTAAAATGGTTCTCTTATTCATCAATTAGTGTCAAAATCTCTTGAGATTCACCTCAGGGCAAATCTCCCTGAAATGAACGATTTCACTGGAACTCAGCAGAGTGTCAGTAGGTGATTAGAAAAAAAATCTGAGACAAATCAACTCCTACTAAAATCTAATACCAAGCAATAAATATCAGTCCAATATAATAAAGCTAAAATGCTGTAGAAGTAGGCTCAGGGCACTTTGGGGACTTATACAAAGAATTCTCCATAGTCATTCTTCCAAACGAGGAACAGTGGTTGCTTCTTCTTGTTTACTTTAAGCTCTTCATTTTTTAAAGTTATTTATTGTATTCATTTCTTTAGCCACCATAGGACAAAGGGTAGTATGTATATACAGTCAGCATTTAATTGAAACAACTATAGCTTCCTATGCCTGGATTCTGTTAGAAAATAAATAATGAAACATACCAAACTGTATTTGAGGAAAGGATGTTGTCTTTAGCCTGATATCCGAGAACTCAGTTTTTTACCTTTCTTTAAGGTAGGAGTTTATGAGTCAGAACCACTTATCAGCAACATAACTAAGTGGGCAAGAATCAGCGTCAGAGTCCTGGATCTTCTCTGTGTGTTTTTATAACCAGGAATAATAAATGGGACTTGTTGGACTCCCCCTGCCCCTCAGGCATTGCTTCCTCCCTAGAGTGCCCCCTGAATGTGGTGGTGGAGGCTTGTGGAGTCATCTTGGAGAGTAACTCTGGGAGGAAATAAAATAGGGATAAAGATTATGAAGGGTGCTGGGTTTTTGTTGTTGTTGTTTAAGATTTTATTTATTTTTTAGAGAGAGGGGAAGGGAGGAAGAAAGAGAGGGAGAGAAACATTAATGTGTGGTTGCCTCTTGCACATCCCCTACTGGGGACCTGGCCTGCACTCAATCCACTGGGCCACACCAGCCAGGACTTGAAGAGGTTTTTACAGGGCAGTTCTGGAATAGCCACTCATTTCATATTAAAGGTTTGTTTCTAACTATTTAAAATAATATATATTTAAATACATCTAAAGCCTGATTTATTTCTAGACAAATATCAGTCAGAAAAGCACAGATAAGTGTGCTTTATCTTTCATAAGATAATACAAAGAAGTCATTTTTTAAAATAACTCAGATTGAAAAAGGAACATCACGCTGTGTGTCCCGTTTCTGTGAACTGCCATGTGTTAACCAGAACCACCTCCAAAGGGGTTCAGTTTGAGACCAAAGTGTCATCAGTCCTCAGCTGAGTGAGGAACCTTGGTTGTCTGAGGTGAAATACAACACTTAGAGTTCAGCGATGCAGGGCGATGGTGTCTGACCTCGCCGTGTGAGGTTAAAAGCTACATTTTTCCTTACGTTTTACCATGGATTCGTTTTCTAGGCAGGGCATGATATGTTAACAATAAGCTCTTTTAAAAATTATCTCTTTATTTATCAGTAAGCTCAGTGAGTTCTTAAGATAGATTTTAATATTTTAAGAGAGGACACAAAGTAATATGTTTGAACATAACTTTTATAGGGCTCTGATATTTTCTAAAAGTTTTATGAAAAAAATGTGTTCATGACCCCCATAATAATATGGATTCAGGGAATAAAAGCAAAAAGATTGATGTATGTGCAGTTCAAATAACATTTCATTTATGACTCAGCTACAGGAATTGCTTAAACCTGATTTGTGTATAGTTCGAATAGATTTTTAAAGAAGAAAACCGCCTTTGTGGAGAGGTAAAAGGCATAGATTCATTTGGAAAACTTTGTGAAATAGAGTTCCTTAAAATGGTGGCATCAGGGTAAAGAATTTATGGGACAAATAGGCTTTCCATGTCCAAATGAGCAATTTTCTTACAATTCTCTGACGGTTGTGACTTATTCTATGGTATAATGCAGAGGGCACTTTGCAATATGGGCTGTGGGTGTAAATAAGGAGTTCTTTATGGCATTCTGTATACACAGAATTAAATCTTCATGATCACACCCTGTGCTGCAGTTCATTTGCTGAATTTACACATTCGACTGCTGAACACTCCAAATACAGACTAGTCTCTACCTGCTCCTTCCTTGCTATAGACTTCAGTGCCAACTTGGATCAACAGAACTGACCAAAGCCAACACTTTTCATCTTGGCGAGTTTTCCCACAGGCAGAAATCCCTCACAAGCCACGATCCTTTGTTTATCTGAATCTTTCGCCACTCCTGTCATGCTATGGCCTGTCTCAGCCAATTCCTTCTCATGTGTACACCATTTTCCTTAGTTTTTGCCTAGTCATTGCCTGACTCCTGTACTCCTCTTTGTTCTATGACAGTGTCCTCTTCTTTGTTCTGGTTGAAAACCAAAAACATGGCAATAATTACACTGCCAAGTATGAAAATGCATCTATTACTGGCATTACTAAAGTGAGGAAATTACATATGTTAACGTAGAACCAAGCAAGATAAAAGCCAAGGTTGTCTTCATCAGCTGAGTTTCTTGAGGGACTGAACAGTCTCGTTTAAAATCTTCACTTAAGTTATAATCTATCACTCTACCCTGATCTAAATAAATGAAAAAGCGCAGTGCTTAAAAATAAATAAAATTGTATCTTAGTCTGTTTTACTTTTTCTATATTTTAAATGCTAGTTTTCCATATATTTCAGTTATTTTGTATTTCATATGTTCTATATTTCAACCTCATCAGAGGTTAAATTGGTATTTCTGGGCTAATCTGGAAACCTAAATGCAATTTGTTTCACTACATCTATAAGAAAATGTGTTCAAATTCCCAACGACCGACTTGTAAAGGGGCTTTCGAAACACCACCAAATCTAAGTTGCAGACACACTGTGCTTCAGTCTTTGTTACTTCCTTTCTCTGCAGGCCACGGCACGAATCTGTTGCAGGTGCCCATCTTTGTGCTGACAAGTATATTTTTCACAGTTCTGGGTTCAGAACATCATTTATTCCTTCCTTTCTTCGACAGATAATTGAATGTCTATTATGTGAACTGTGCTGTTTTAGGCCTCAGGGATATCTGGAAATGAGGTTGTGGCCCTCACAAAGCTCCCACTGTGTTGGAGAACATAAACCAGACAGCCGCACAAATGCATGTAAAATGCACTGGTAAAAGCGTGATGCAGGGAGGTCCACAGCACTGTTGGAGCACGTAGCCAGAGGTCTGCCTCGTCTCGAGGCTCAGACTGGTTCTCTGGAGAGAGTAGTGCTCCAGCTAAGATCTCAGGGGTGGGCAAGAGTTAAGAGAGGAAAGGACTTGAGAAGTGAGGGGCAAGGGGCAAAGATGGAGTAGAAATGCTCCCGGTGGAGGGAACACCTGTTTAAAGACCACATTCGCTCAGTCACTCTTGATGACCGTTTCCACAAGTGACCGCCACATTAGCCGGGAGACTTTTGGCCCACCAGGGGTGTCCAACCTGCAGCCCGAAGGCTGCGTGCAGCCCCGGGTGGCTGTGAATGCGGCCCAACACAGCATCATGCATTTACTTGAAACCTTTTGTGTTTGCTCATCAGTTTTCATTAGTGTTTGTGTATTTAATGTGTAGCCCAAGACAAAGTAACTCTTCTTCCAGTGTGGCCCAGAGATGCCAAAAATTTAGACACCCAAACCATACCATGAAAATTAATGGTAATCCTACAAGAAGATAAAAAGGCACATATTTCACAGGCAGTTGTACCCCCTTTTTTTCAGGTATGAAGTACTATTTAAGCCCTGACAACTACCCCAAAGATGGAATTATGAATATGGCAACTTTCCTGCGGGGCTTTGAAGACAAGAGGATAAAACATGACAGGCCTGAGGACCAGCTCAGTAAAGAGAAAAAGAAGATTCTGTTCTCCTTCTGTGAGGTGTGCAACATCCAGCTCAACTCTGCAGCCCAGGCCCAGGTCCACTACAACGGCAAGTCCCACCGCAGACGCGTCAAACAGCTGAGTGATGGGCAGCCTCAGCCCCCGGCACAGGGCGGAGGGCCGCTGCCGGCCAGCCCCAGCACCAACACCAGCACAGGTAGGCAGGAGCGCCTCGGGCTCCGTTTGCTACAAAAGCTTCTGTTCTAGAAAATGAAGGCTTTAGGGCAAAACTTACCTTTCACCTTAAAGCCTGCACCGTGATAACATGTACTCTTTTCCCTACAGGTAAAATCCAAGAGCTCTTTGTTACTTTCAATATAGATTTATTATTATTATATACATATCATATTAGACACACACACACACATTTTGTATTTTGGATCATGAGCTCGGCTCTGTGTCCCCAGAGGACGTGAACAATGCTTAAAGTATTTTGAATGTGTTCAAAATGGACCAGTGGTATCAGTTTTTCCCCCTCTCTATAAAATTAGGCTTTGTTGGGTTTTCTCTGTCAGCGTTTACTGGATAGCATACTACTTGATAGTATATAAAAAGCTGCAGCTCTATTTACAATGTCCCATGATGCAAGAAAGGAGCATTAATCTTGTGTGTTAGATTTGCTACATTCTTCTAGAGAGTTGCCAGCCACAGCTGCTTCTGTGCAGGCGGTTCCTACAGTAGGAACATTGTCAAAACCGACCAGGCTTACGAGGTCCGGCACCACCACACGCACTTTCCCTCAGCCTGTCCTGTGGGCTGGGTACAGGCAGAAGCTCAGGGATTTTCCTGCATCTGCCCTGAATTCTACATCTTATCCTTGGTCAGCACCTCCCCCTCTTCCTCCTCCACCTTGCTGTTCATTGGGTATCTTCACTGTGATATGATTAAAGGAAAATGTGAAATTTACTGTGATTTATGGTGAAGATGCCTACAAAAAGTGAACCTCCTACCCAGGTTTACCTGGGAGGCCAAGATAAGTCTCCTCCTAAATGTGGGGGAAGAGCTTCAAATTCCACTCTAGCAAGTGTCTGCTCTGGTGATGAGGCTTCAGCCCGAGTGAGATGGTGCAGAACAGCCATTTGGTGGGATTTCACAGGGTGCCGTTACATAGCTTTTGGTTTTGTGAAGTTACGACATGATCCTTATTAAGGTCCAGTATAAATTGTTTGTATGTGTGCTGTAGATACATATTTTTTTATATATTTCAAGTTAACCTATTTTTTACCAATTTAATTCTATTAAATTATTTCCCCAATTGATACTTACCATACTGTGAAAGACTTAGGAGAACTTACAGGATATAAGATGCATGCTTATTAAAATACTGAAAAATCACTGTTTTCCTGTGGTGTTTATGTATTATAATTATAAGGATCCTTATAATTATAATACATAAACATTAATGTATCTGTAATTTACATATTAAAATAATAATTTATGTATTAAAATACAATTGGTGTTAGGTTAAAACTGATTACTGCCTTATATCTAAATCAGAGAGCAAATAACCCTGAGTCTAGGTTCGAATTATGTCTGCCAAAGTCCACATATCTATCCCTAAAGCGGGGTTAACATATAGCTTCTGATTAGTAATATTAGTAACTAGCATTCATTGGGCACTTTCTAATGGCCGTGTTCTGGTCCTAAGAACTACATAGGAATTTTCTCATTTAATCCTCTCATCAGCCCTGCGGTAGGTACTACGATTATCCATTGTTGGCAGACTAGGCACAGAGAGACACAGCCATTTGCCCAGCTCCACGCAGCACGGAAATGGCAGCCCAGCATTCCAGCCATGTTTCACTGCGAGTGAAGCTGTTATTTTTCCTCACTCGTTTGCTGCGGTTTCCTGCTGTGCGGTGGCACTCAGGTTAAATTCGGACCTAGTGCTGTCATACATTTGTGCTCATGAATAGCTGCGTTCACAGCAGACTGTTTCACTTTGATGTGCCTTGAAAACAGAAATGTAAATCTCCAATTCATTAATTTCTCTATTGTTCTCCCATGGTAGTGCTAATGAAATTAGCTGGCTGATACAAAATTTAGCACAGATATAAACAAATCATTATGCATATATTCTATAAGTAAAACATGGCTCATCATCTAGAATAGCACAATATATTAATATATAGAAAAATGGGTAAGAAAAGGAGGCAGATTTTCAAGTCTGTATTTTAGGCATGAAGGACAATTTTCATATATTGAAAATATAGTCAATGATCCATTCTCAGAAGACTTGGGTTTAGCATGTGATGAAGGCAGTTCCCTTAACCTCTGAAAGTGATTAGCATTAATCATCCCATCTAGAAAAAAAGTAGGTATAATAATATCTCCTTTTTGAGTTAAAAGTTAGATATACATGTGTGTACAAAGATGGTTATGAGATGATTTATAATTCCGAAGTATTAGATGTATTCTGAATGTCCAATAGGAGAAAGATTAAGTATCTAATAGTCTACTTATAAGTTGAACTACAGAAACCATAGTCATTAAAAATGGTGTTTCTGAGGAAGAACTAATGACAGGGGGAGTGTCTGTGACATCATGCCAGGTGAGACAGCAACATGCCAGGAACCTGACAGCACATGCCTGAGTGTTGCTGTGTGTTCACACGCATGTTCTGCCATTTGCAGTCTCCATGAGAAGCAAGCCTGACATGGTTTTATTTTTTCAGTCACTTTCCTCAATTTTGATCTGTCACACGTCTGCTTCCTGCTGGGTAGCAGCCCCCTTCACACCTTCTCTGCCCATAACTTCTCAGTCTTGTGTATTCAGAGGGACTCTGATTTAGAAGATTCTATTCTATTTATAAAAGCTTCCATGTCGTCACCAAGTTAAGGTTTGATGAGACAGACCCTGGAGTTTAGAGTGGAGAGTGGGGCACAGTGGCTCTCAGGCCACTCCCCCACCCCCGCCCGTTCGTCCGGGTGCTGAGGTCCGTGGAGGAACGGTGGGGTGGGGTGTCTCTGCCTTACAGCCTTGGCAAGGTTGCCATGCTCTTCTTGGTAAGTGAGCGCTCTTCTGGCTGTCTCTGTGGGTGACAGGTGCTCCTCGCAGACCCCGTGCTCCCTCAGAGATTGGGAGTCCCTGAGATTTAGCTGTGTCTTGCAGCTAACCCCAGTTGGTCATAAAAGGCTCCATTTCCCAACTGCGTGTAGCTCTTTTTAACACATTGTGGCAGTGCTGGCAAGATTGTCTCCTCTCTTCTCGTCTACATACCAACTCTAGGGCTTGAGGGCATGCACAGAATCAGTCTGACAACTATCATTCCTCTTGAAAACCCAAGGTGCTGGGGCCCAGGCAGGTAGAGGTAGAGTCGGGTCGGCGGGGGGAGCTCCTCCACATTTCTGTTCTCTGCTGGGGTAGCACAGGGAAGACCGCAAGCCCACTGACAAAGCAAGCACCTAATTAGGGAACCAAATGCCAGTCTCCCTTTTACACCAATTGCTTGGCTATGAGGGAGGGGTGTTTATGGGATGAACTGTGTCCCCACCAAAAAATATTTTAAGAGTCCTAATCCTCAGCACTTCAGAATATAACCCTATTTGGAGATGGAGCTTTTTACAGAGGAAATTAATTTAAAATGAGGTCATTAGGGTTAAGTTGACCCTAATCCAGTGTGACAGATGTCCTTATAAAAAGGGGAGGTTTAGATGTAGACACAGACACACACAGAGTGGAGATGATGTGAACAGACACAAGGACAAGAGGGCCGCCTGCAAACCACGAAGAGAGGCCTGGGACTGATTCTTCCCCAGAGCCCTCAGAAGGAGCCAACTCTGCCACGCCTTGCTGTCAGGCTGCTGCACCTCCAGATCTGTGGAGTAAATGTCTGTGGTTAAGACACCCAGCTTTTGGTCCTTTGTTACAACAGCCCTAGCAGACTAATAGAGGAAGGAAAACAGTAGCCGGTCTCCTCCTCCCCAAAGGAGAAAAGATGTGGTAGTAGAGGTACTTTTCCCAAAACCGTTAATCTCAGCCCACCCTCCTCTCTGTGAGATGACTTGCAGTGCTGGGCTTGGCAGGCATGGGGGTGGGCTTCAGAGGGTGGTGGTTGAGACCTGAACCATTTCTCCGAGTGACTGATAGCTAACCACTGGCAATTCTTCCCCGACACTTAGAATTCAGGGGTTTACAGAACTTTTAGATCTCAGCTTCTGGAAGAACAGGAGGGTTCTCAAAGCGCACCTAAAACCAATCTGTGTGTGTGTGTCTATGTGTGTGTCTCTCAGTCTACCAGTATAATTCTTCTCCTGAGAGATTCGTGATGTGCAGGAGCCGGAGCCCCTTTTCCCTTCCCCAGCACTGTCCGCAGCCAAATATTGCAAGAGTACTCTGGGCTGCAGACAGGAGAATCAGAAGGGAAGCAAAGAGACCTTACAGAACTTAGCCGGCATGTGAAGGATCCCGGTTCCTTTTCCCACCCATTTCCAAGGGGTGGGTGGAAACCACATGTGGCTTCAGACAAGGTAGTTGCATACTTCTGTCCCTCAAAGGGTCCACCAAGAGAGTAAGACCCTAGTGTTCCTGGCCCCGAGGGTGGGCAGATGGACCTGAGGCAGTCTCCTGGTTTTGTGGGCTTAGCGAGCACGGAGACTGCTGGGTGGAACTGGACAGTGCAGAGTGGCATCTGAGAGGGGCAGGGAAGCAGCCTTTCCTGTAGCCTGGATTGCAGCAGTGGCAAGAGAAAGTGTCCAGCATACCATGAGCGTGGTGCAGGCCTACCTGAAGAGCCCTTGTAGTTGGGGGCAAGGGAACACTCCACAGTACCAGCATGAGTCAATAGCCAAATACCAGACAGAAATAAAAATCTCTCAGTAGATGCCTATGTACAGAAATGACAACCAGTTCAGTTTGTAAACCCTCCTACATGAGCCTTGGCACCACTTAAACCCATGAGCACCCATCCTCGGCACCCAACCCCAGACTCGATGCAGCCCCAGGGAAAGAGGTACTCTACACTGCCTGAGAGCAAGTTCCTGTTACCATGTGGTGTGGGGTTTGTACAAGACAAAGGGATTTATTAGTAGTAGGTGTGCCTTTAAAGATTTTCTTTTTTTGGCTAAAGGAAGTTTTTCAAATAGAAAAATGAGGTAATGTGACGGAGAACCAAGATGGCGGCGTAGGTAGACACACTGCGCCTCCTCGTACAACCAGAGCTGACAGAGAATCGAGCAGCAGGGGGGACCAACACCGAGGAAACGGAAGATAGTCATTCATCCAGACTGATAAACCGGACGAACGGCGGGCAGAGAAGCGGGCCGCTGCGCGACCCAGGGCTCCAGCTCGGGGAAATAAAGCCTCAGACCTCTGATTGAAAGCGCCCCTGGGGGTTGGGGCGGCAGGAGAGACTCCCAGCCTCACAGGAGAGGTTGTTGGAGAGACCCACAGGGGCCTAGAGTGTGCACAGGCCCACTTGCTCGGGAGCCAGCACCAGAGGGGCCCAGTTTGGTTGTGGGTGGCGGAGTGAAGGACTGAAATCCGGAGGAGAGTGAAGCGGGCGCCATTGCCCCCTCTCGGCCCCACCCCCACGTACAGCATCACAGCGCAGCGACCAGCATTACCCCACCCCGGTGAACACCTAAGGCTCCTCCCCTTAAAGTAACAGACGCGCCAAGACAAACAAACAAAAAAAATGGCCCAAATGACAGAACACTTCAAAGCTCCAGAAAAAATACAACTAAGCGAGGAAGAGATAGCCAACCTATCAGATGCACAGTTCAAAGCACTGGTTATCAATATGCTCACAGACTTGGTTGAATCTATTCGAAAAACAGATGAAAAAATGAAGCCTATGCTAAGAGAAACAAAGGAAAATGTACAGGGAACCAATAGTGATGAGAAGGAAACTGGGACTCATATCAATGGTATGGACCAGAAGGAAGAAACAAACATTCAACCAGAAAAGAATGAAGAAACAAGAACTTGGAAAAATGAGGAGAGGCTTAGGAACCTCCAGGACACCTTGAAACGTTCCAACATCCGAATTATAGGGGTGCCAGAAGGAGAAGAGGAAGAACAAAAAATTGAAAACTTATTTGAACAAATAATGGAGAACTTCCCCGATCTGGCAAAGGAAATAGACTTCCGGGAAGTCCAGGAAGCTCAGAGAGTCCCAAAGAAGCTGGACCCAAGGAGGAACACAACAAGACACATCATAATTACATTACCCAAGATTAAACGCAAGGACCTACGTCCAAGATTACTATATCCAGCAAAGCTATCATTTAGAATGGAAGGGAGGATAAAGTGCTTCTCAGATAAGGTCAAGTTGAAGAGGCTCATCATCACCAAGCCCTTATTATATGAAATGTTAAAGGGAGTTACCTAAGAAAAAGATCAAAAATAGGAACAGTAAAAATGACACCAAACTCACAGTTATTAACGACCACACATAAAACAAAAACGAGAGCAAACTAGGCAAACAACTAGAACATGAGGGTTGTCAATAAGGGAGTGGGAGGGGGAGAGGGGGGTAAAGGTACAGAGAATTAGTAGCATAGATGATAGGTGGAAAATAGACAGGGGGAGGGTAAAAATAGTGTAGGAAATGTAGAAGCCAAAGAACTTATAAGTATGACCCATGGACATGAACTATGGGGGGGGGAATGTGGGAGGGAGGGGGGTGGGCAGGATGGAGTGGAGTGGGGGGGGAAATGGGACAACTGTAATAGCATAATCAATAAATATATTAAAAAAAAAAAGAAAAATGATAAAAGAATGAGTCTTGGAGTTTTAAGAAGGAAGAAAAACAATAGGAGGAGAAGTATCGGTGCGTACAATGAACTGTTAGTCGGGGTTCTCCAGAGAAATAGAATGGATAGGTTGTGTACGTATGTTTGTGTGTATATACATATGTAATAAAAATGTTTAGCATAAGTAACCGGCTCACAATTGCAGAGGTGGACAAGTCCCAAGACCTGCAGTCAGAAAGCGAGAGACTCGCGGGCGCTGATGCCGCAGTTCCAGCCAGAAGGCTGGCAGCCTGGAGGCCTAGGAGAGGCAGGAAAAAACTGGTGTCCCAGGTCAGAGACAGCCAGGAAGGGAGAATTCCTTCCTGTGCAGGAGATGGTCCGCCTTTTGTTGTATTCAGACCTGCAGCTGACTGGATGCGACCCGCCCACACCAGGGAGAACAAGCTGCCTTAGTCTATAGATTTAAATGTGAAATTCATCCAAATTCAAACTGACAGAAACACCCAGAATAATGTTTGATCAAATATTGGGGCTCCCTGTGGCCCATTCAAGTTGACACATAAAATTAATTCTCATGCTATCCTTTGTCTTATGTTTTATAAATCGTACTTGATGATTGAAACAAACATTATAACCATATGATACTCAAGATAATGATATTTAAAAGTGGAGAAATTAAAGGGACCTAAATGGAAGTAAGGTTTCTGTACTTCATTTGAAGTAGCTAAATGGTGATACCAGTAGATCTTCATAAATATGTTTATTTTAATACCCCAGAGCAACCATACTCTAGAGACTATAAAAAGAGGTACGATCTAAAAGAATATAAACATATCAAGATGGAGTCTTAAAAAAATGTTTATGTAACCCACAGGATAACAAGAAAAGAGAAACATAGAAATGAGAACCAGAGGAAACAGATGGAAAACAAGTAAGACAACGGTAGACCTAAGCACTAACATATTAATAATTACCCGAAGTGTAAATGGTCAGAAAATAACAGTCAAAAGACAGAGATTTTTCAGAGCAGATTAAAAAAAATTACCCACCTCTATCCTGCCAACAAGAAATCACTTTACATTTCATGGCATAAGTAGATTGAAAGTAAAAGTATGGAAGAGAATATGCCACGCAACAGTAACTTAAAAAAACAAGTCAAGAGTATCTGCATTGATATCTGATAAGGTCAACTTCAGGCAAAGAAAATTACTAGAGACAAAGAGAGACATTACATTATGGTGAAAGAAAGGTTCAACCCACCAGGAAGACAAAGGGATCCTAAATATTTATGCACCGAACAACAGAGCCTCAATATACAGGAAGCCAAACTGATAGAGCTGAAAGAAGAAATAGATAAATCCACAATTGTGGTTGAAGACTTCACACCCTCCCCTCCAGAAATGATAGAATCACCAGGCAGAAAACGAGCAAGATTATAGAAATCTGAACAACACAACCAAAAGGATCTAACTAATGTATATAGAACCCCACCCAACAACAGGAGAAGGCATATTGGTTTCAAGTGTCCATGGAATATTCCTCAAGAAAGACCGTATTCTGGGCCATAAGACAAACTTTAACATTTAAAAGAGCTGTAATAATACACAGTAAGTTCTTGGACCATAATAAAACTAGAAGTCATAATAGAAAATCAGTGGGAAAATTAAGCAATGTATCTCTTAAATAATCCATGAGTCAAAGAATAAGGCTCAAAGGAGATAAGAAACACAGAGAACTGGGTGAAAATGGGAAAACAACATATCAAAATATGTGGGATGTAATAAAACAGTGCTAAGAGAGAAACTTATAGCACTAAGTGAGAAAAGGTCTCCATGAAATAAGTCCCTACCTTAAGAAGGTAGGAAAGCTAGGAAAAAAAGAGAAAATAATAAACTCAAAGCAAGCAAAACTAGAGGAACCTGAGCAAGTTTGGTAGATTGCATTCACGTCAACATTCGATTGTGATATATTATTCTGTAGTTTCCCAAAATGTTACCATCAGTGGAAGCTGGATAGTGTTCCGTGAAACTCTTTATTACTTTGTCCAACTACATGTGAATTTCTAATTGTCTCAATAAAATTTTCAGTTAAAAAGTCATAATAAATGTAACCACCTAAAATGCCCAGCCATGTAGTAGTGTTATCAGAGAAGATAAAGAGCAAAAGTTGGGAGGTTTGGCTTTTTTAAAATTATCAAATGTCTACTTTTAAGAGATTACTAAAAAAGAGATTGTCTCTTTTTTTAAGATGTGTCAAGAGAATATAGATATCCAAGTAATTAATGACAGTATGGTTTGCTGAAAATAATGACATATCTCCATATAAGGTAGGTGTGGCAGAGAAAGGAATAGTTAACTCTGCAGAGGTCAGGGAAGGCTTCCTAGAGGAGAAGTTATTTGAGGTGAATATTCAAAGGTAAGTTTCAAGTTATTCAAGGAAAACATTCCAGGCAAAGGAGACATCAAAGCAAATGCATGTAGTAATAAATTATTATGCAATAATAGTTTATTACTGGAGTGAAATGTTATTGGGCTAAAGGGGAGAAGATCCCTCTGGCAAAGTAGAAAGCAGCTGGGACAGAAAGAGTCGTCTTCATCCTGTGAGAGCAGATGCATGGGGAAAACACAGCTGCCCAAACACGCATAGAGAAAGTAAGGGACGGCTGCTGGAGTTTAGGGGTCTCCTACGTTCTCCTTCTATTGCACTCTGGCTTATGTCAGCCTGCAGCCTCCCCGTCAGGTCCAGACATCCCAGCTTAGGTGGTGTTTCACCAGGACACCACATGAGTGTGCGGAGGTTGTCTTCCATGACGCACATAAAGCTTCGAAGTCCAGGTAAAATTGACCGCATTTATTCTCTGTGTATGGTGTGTAGTGACCCTCATCCTGCCCTCTCCTGTCAAAGGCTGAAGCCCGTTCTTTATCTTGGGTGCCTACTGCTGTAAAATTTCCCATCCCTTTCACCCTTTCATTCTCTGAGGTGGGTCTGAATTTTAAGAATTTAAAGCAATTGGTATTATGCGTGACTCATAATCTAACCCAGTGGTTCTCAACATTTACCTGGCATCAGAATCACCTGGAAATGTGGTAAAATGCAGATTTCTGGGCTCCATCCCCAGAGTTTCTGATTCAGTAGACCTGGGGCAGAACCTGAGAACTTGCATTTCTAGCGGTTCCCAGATGATGAGGAAGCTCCTGTTCCAAAGTCACACTTTGAGGACACCAATCTCACACACTGAGGAGGATTTATACCCAGAAAAGGAACTTCTTACCTTAAATCTGTAGTTAGAAAATGGTCAGAAAAAAGAAAGGCGGCCTTCTTGTGTCCCTCATCTTCTGCTAGGGCATTCACTGGCCATGGAAACAGAGGGGTGATGTCATGGAAATAGAGTGATAAGCGCCCCAACCTCATCAACCAGCCCTCACCCCTCACCGTAGGCTTTATAAGCAACTTTCCACCTTGTGTAGCACCATAACAACAGGGAAGGCAGACTGAAAGCCTGTGGTTAAGTGGACAAATGGGGCCTTACCTTGTGGCAGGTGTTGTGCAGAGAGGAATCCCTCATTTGAATCCTCATAACAGATTTATGAGGAAGGTGTTATTACTATTACACACCATGTGGGTGAGGAATAAAGAGGTTAGATAACAGCTGGACTTGGAATAAGTTAGCCTAATTCTGTGGCCTGATTCCTCACCATTCTGTTACTGCCTTTCATCCCGGGATAGAAGTTCAGCTGAACAGCAGGCGTCTAGTTTGTGCTTACAGTTTACTGCTCAGACAGAGCACTGATGTGGAAGTTGAATGAGAAAACAGAGGACTTAAATTCTCTCTCTAGATACAGCAGTAAGGCCAGATGTTGCTATTTAGTGATACCTGATCCTCTGATACCCTCCCCCTTCCAATCAGGAGGTGAATCACCAAGTAGAGTAATAAACGTTAACTTTGCGTTTTATTCTCATTGTGTCCACAAGGAGCATTTGTGCCTGTCATGGAGAATCAGGTTGCCCCAAGGATTCTGATGGGGAGGATCGCTTGTATTCCGGGGCTTCTGGGATCCACGTTTCCTCAGAATGGGAAGGAATTCTCCCTTAGGAGGTGACCTCTGATCCTGCCCTTGGCACTAGTTTGGCACAAAATATATTTAATTAAAACTATAAAATATCATGCTCAGAGTATGGAGGTTCTGCTGAATTGGGGTAAGAGAGACACATCTGTACGTGATTTTGAGGTGCACTGCAGATAGAGGTTACCGTGAAATGACTGAAATAATGACTTCAGTCCTCACAGCCCAAGATAGGTGTAATTTCCCTCATATTGTAAATGAGGAAACTGAGGATTAGAGAGATTTTGAGACCTTTTCTAAGGCCACACACAGTTTCGAAGTCTAAGATCTGTCTTGCACTCCACATTACCTCTTATTACCTCTCATAACTTTTTAAAACATTTTTCACAAAGTAAAAATGAAAAGAGTTGGTGACTATTTCCTAATTATCCAATGTTTGTTTTTCCCAGTTGCATACTAACTAAAATGCGTATTTTCTTTCTCATTTTCAATTAATTCTAAAAGAATTTCAAATCACAATTAAGGTTAAGCTTTTAAGACTGAATGGGATTTAGTGAAGGAAAGACAGCAGAGAAACGTGATTCAAAGTAGTGAGAATGTTTAAATCTTTAATTGAGAAAAAGCTTGGCATGTCTAAAACCCTGAGATTTGACTGAAACTGAGTGAGAGAATTAGAAAAACAAGAGAAATTGGGAAGGTAGAAGACATTACAAATTTTTTAAAATAATGCTTTATTTTAATCATGACTCTATGGGCCAGAGATTGGGGCTGGTCCAGCTGGGTATTTCTCGTCCTGGATCACTTGAGGTTACTCGGGTAGCCCACATGTTGGCTGGGCTGGATGGCCTAGAAGGGCCTCACACACCATCTGTTCCTTGGTACTAACCGTACGCTGGATCATGCTTGCCAGTAGCCTCTGCCTTTGAGTTGCTGAGACTGGGCTTTGCCACACAGGGTCAAAGAGCACCACTGCAAGACAGCAAGAGCAGAAGCTCCAACCACTGCCTTGTTTGGGTCAGACTAGTCACAAGACCAGTCCAAATTCCGGTGGTGGAAAACATACTCTTCATCTGGATGTGAGAAGCGACGTCTTTTACTTTGCCTTGGGAAGTTTGAACTGAGCTTGAGTAGATTTTAAGTTGAAGACATTTTGGGGATGGGGGGAAAAAAGTAAAGATGATAAAACCAGAGGATTTAGGAGCAGGAAGTAGAGCTAAAGGTTCGGAGGAGATGGAGGTCAAGATCGGAATATGGGTTGTCAGTTGGAGTGTACTGTGGAGTGTTCTTTTCTTTGCTGCCATAATCTGAGTTTCTCTTTGATGCTTCCAGGATCCTCAGCTGTTTGTTTTACCTCTCCCTTCTAATGAACTCTTATTTTTACTCCTATTCTACATTAAAGAAACAGCTTATAGTGTCAGAGCACTGTGGTAGGTATTATGACTATTAAAATATGTGTATGAACTTTTAAATACATAGGCCATTTTTCCTCACTGCATCTTCTATGTATTTAAAGTATAAAATTTATCAGATCAAAGATGACAGTGGAGAAGGTGGATGTTACACTCACCTCCTCCCAAGACTAAACTGGAATTACAACTAAAATATAGAGCTAGCAACCTGAATAACCAACTGAAGACCAGCTGAAGACACGTCTTCTAACTTTATAGAGAAAACTACATTTAGACTGGTAGGAAGGGTGGGGATGTGAAAAGCTGGCCACACTGCAAAAGGGCTGGTCCTGCCCTGTTGGTTGGCAGCTCCCAGAGAGGTAATTCAGCTGCAGAGACTCCCCCTGAGAACTGTGGGGTCTCAACCTCAAGCCAGGTTCCCCAGTCCAGAGCACCAGAGCAGGGAAGAGGCATCCACATGACATCTGGCCAAAACTTGTCCTTGATTCTTAAAAACATTCTGTATTAACTACAGCTCTTCCACAGGGCAGTTGTTGCTTCTTAATTCAGTTCTGTATGTGTTCAACATTTTTGAATACATTAAAAGAAGTTACCAACTGAATGAAAAAAGCATGGTATTTTAATTTTAAGTTAAAATGAAGTAAATAAAAGTACAAAGCTTGTTTTAGTTAATACTAAATTCTTAGTAAAAAGATGCTCTTTACTCAAACCAGCCCTCTGAGTTATATGACAAGGTTTTTAAATAAATGTTTCTGTCATCGCCTTCAAAAAAAAAAAAATCAGCTGGGAAAGATGACTCTGCTAGAGACACAGATGCCCTCTTAAAGGGCCAGCTCACAAAATCTCCTTTGCAGCCACTCATCCTGAGCTCTAGCAGAGAGAAGGTGGAGTAGACTAGAGTCTTATGAGAGTCTGGGACTTGTGGCTCTAGGGAGAGACCTGAAGGGATAGATGCCAGGATCTCTGTGCTGAGTCACACTCCCACATTGCAGATGCCATCTCTGGGGAGGAGCACTTCCCTCCATAGCATTGGCCTGGGGAATGCAATAGCCCCCCTCTCAGGACTCCCTGTCACCCCACTCTGCAGAATTTGCACCCTGCTGAGGAGTCAGCTGCCTGGGCATGGTTGTAGAGATCTGGAAAGACTCAGGGGATGTCAGTGACTGAGTTGTGTGGCTTTTGGGCAGGGTCCATTCCCTCCACTTTCCTGTGAACTTAAAATTTGCTAGCTGTACTCTATGGGCTCCCAGTGGCCCCTCCCTCCCAACTCCTGGTGGCTGTGCCCTGCTGAGGTCTGGGCAGAATCTGGAACAAACTAAGTTATGGGCTCTGGAGTGGGGGCCATTCTCCCCAACTTCCCCCAAAACTGACTGGCACCTCCCCCTCATGGGAGACCCTCTAGCCCCATCCTCCGAAATCCCAGCAGCACTACCCTGCTAAGATCAGGCTCCTGGAAGAATCTGGGATGAACTGAGTTATGTGGCTCTAGGATGGGGGCCATTTTTCTCACACTCCCAACTGGCATGAGAGTCTTCCCTTCACCCAGCCAAATCTTGGTGTATTTGGGCCTGATAACAAGATCAAGACAGCTCACCCTGACAACTTCCTGAAACCCCACACGAACACAAAGGTGAGCAAGCACCCAGCCAGTGGCAGCTAAACATGGAACATTTACTGAGTGGCCTCAGACCCAACATAGGCCAAGTTTGAACCTGTATCAATCTGGTGAATGCCACTCGTCTCTACCTGATGACTCACTGAGAACCTACCTCATGCAACTTGAACTCTGTGAGTGGTGCTTTCAATGACTGAGCCTAACAGGCAGCTGGCAGGTAGAGGGAAATGGAGGCAAATCTTGGGGTCCTTTGGGACTTTTGCTGACCTGCCCCTGGGCCTGGTACTGGTAACGCCAGCCTTAGCAGCTTGGTCCTTCCCACATACAGCCAGGCCCAGGGAGGTAGCAACAAATTGTGGATTATTTTATACCTCAAAACAGGTTGCCCAGGGAGAGTCACAGGCAACGTCTGACATTGGGCTACACCAGAGTCCCTCCCAAGAGGCCCAAGAACCAACACATCAGGTGGTCAGCTTTAGACACCATCAGAGCAAGATCCAATTAGCTTCACAAACAGCATATCCAAAGGGAGATCTCAGCAGGCACTAGACCCTGCTAAGGCAAATTGTGCTTGGTATTGTCAGAACCTCCACTGAGGTATGGGTCAGTGGCCACAGTTCGCCAGGCTGAGGGTTCACCCCATGCATGAATGGCCAATAGCAATCAAGACTCAATTACAATAGGAGGGCTCACATAACCCACACCATGGACACTCCTGGAGCACCCAACTCAGGTGATCAAGGAGACTGTGCCACTGGGTCTCACAGAATACCTACTACATAAGGCCATTCTTCCAACACTGGGAGTCACAGTAGATCTACATAATACATAGAAACAAACATAAAGAGGCAGCTAAAATGGGGAGACAAAGAAAAATGCTCCAAGTGAAGAAATGAGAAATCTCCACAAAAAGAGCTAAATGGAATGGAGGTAAGTAATTTATCAGATACAGAGTTCAAGGTAATGGTTATAAGGATGCTAAACAGTGTGAAGAAGGACCTAGAAACCATAATGAAGGACCAGCCAGAAATGAAGAATATAATATCTGAAAGGAAGATAACACAGGAAGGAAGAAACTGTAGGATGGGTGAAGCAGAGGACTGAATGAGCAGCTTGGAAGATTAAGACTAAGAGTAAGACACACAAGTCCAGGAAGTGCAGAGAGTCTCAAATAAGGCCCACGCCAAGACACATTATAATTAAAATGGCAAAAGTTAAAGACAAAGAGAGAATCTTAAAGACAGCATGAGAAAAACAGTAACTTATGCACAAGGAGCTTTCATGAGACTGACAGCTGATTTATCTACAGAAACATTTCAGGCCAGAAAGGATTGACAGGAAATATTCAGAGTGATGAAATGCAAGGACCTACAACCAAGACTACTTTACCCACCAAGGCTATCATTTAAAATTGAAGGAGAAATAAAAAGCTTCCCAGACAAGAAAAAGCTAAAGGAATTTGTTACAACCAAAACAGTATTTCAAGAAATGTTAAAAGCCCTTCTTTAAGAAGAAAAAAAAAAGAGGGAAATAGTTAAAAAAATAAATGGCAATAAATATGCACCTATCAATAATCACTTTAAATGTAAATGATTTAAATATTCCAATAAAATGCATAAGGTAGCAAAATGGATAAGAAAACAAGAAACCCATCTCAGAACAAAAGATATACACAGATTAAAAGTAAAGGGATGGAAAAAGATATTTCATGAAAATGGAAATAAAAAAGCTGGGGAAAAATACTTATATTTGGTAAAATAGACTTTAAAACAAAGTTTATAGTTAGAGAAAAAGAAGGACACTACATAATGTTAAAGGGAGAAATCCAATACAATGATATAACTCCTGTGAACATTTATGCACCCAACATAGGAGCATCTAAACATGTCAAATAAATCTTGATGGACAGAAAGGGAGATACTGACAGTAACACAGTCATAGTAGGGGATTTTAACATGTAATTGACCTCAATGGATAAATCTTCCAGACAGAAAATCAACAAGGAGACAGTGGTTAAATGGCAAACTTGATCCGATGGATTTAACTGATATCTTGAGCATTTCAACCCAAAGACTTGGAGGCTAAACAACATATTACTAAGCAATGAATGGGTTAACACTAAGGTCAAGGAAGAAATCAAAAGATATCTTGAAACAAATGAAAAAGATACTACAACAACCCAAAATTTATGGGACACAGTGAAAGCAGTCCTAAGAGGAAAATTGTGCACCCAACATAGCATTACAGGCCTATCTCAGGAAAAAAGAAATATCTCAAATAAACAATCTAACTTTGCACTTCAAGGAACTAGAGAAAGAAAAGCAAACAAAGCCCAAAATTAGTAGAATAAAGAAAACAATGAAGATCAGAGCAGAAATAAATGAAATAGTGTGTAAAAAAATACCAAAAGCCAATGAAACCAATAGCTGCTTCTTTGAAGACTGGCAAACAAAATCAACCAACTTTTAACCAGAATCGTCAAGAAAAAAAGACAGAGGACCCAAATAAATACAATCAGAAATGAAACGAGAAGTAACAACTGACACCAAAGAAACAAAAAGGATTATTAGAAAATATTATAAACAACTGTATGTCAACAAATTGGGCAATCTGGAAGAACTAGATAAGTTCCTAGAAACATACAGTCTTCCAAAACTGAATCAGGAAGAATCAAAAAATCTGAATAGAAAGACTATGATAATGAAGTAGTAATAAAGAAACTAAAAAAAGGTGGGGGGGTGGGCCTGGACCAGATGACTTCACAAGTGAATTTTACCAAGCATTCAAAGAGGAACTAACATCTCTTCTCACACTATTCCAAAAAATTCAAGAGGAAGGAAGATTCCCAAGCTCATTTTACAAGGTATTATCCAAATTTCAAAACCAGATAAAGACACTACAAAGAAAGAAAATTGTACACCAGTATCCCTGATAAACATCACTGCTAAAATCCTCAACAAAATATTAGCAAACTGGATCCAGCAATACATTAAAAAGATCATACAGCATGATCAAGTGGGATTTATTCCAGAGATTCAAGGTTGGTACAATATCCACAAACCAGTAAATGTGATATACCCTATAAACAAAATAAAAGACAAAATCACATGATCATATTAATAGATGCAGAAAAAGCATTTAATAAAATCCAGCACCCATTTATGATAAAACTCTCAGCAAAGTGGCAACAGAGAGAACATATTTCATCATGAAATGGCCATATATGACAAACCCTTAGCCAACAGTGTACTCAATGGGCAAAAATGAAAAGCATTTAGATTAGGAACAAGACATGGATGTCTTCTTTCACCACTCTTATTCAACATAGCACTAGAAGTCCTAGCCATAGCAATCAGACAAGAAGAAGAAATAAAAAGCATCAAAATTGGAAAGGAAGAAGTAAAACTGTCAGTTTTGCAGATGACATGATACTGTAAAAACAGAACCCTAAAGATTCCACCAAGAAACTACTAGAACTGATAAACAAATTGAGTAAAGTGGCAGGATAAAAATAAGTATTCAGAAATCGGTTGCATTTTTATATGCCAATAATGGACTATCTGAAAGGGAAACTAAGAAAACAATCCAATTTATAATTGCTACCAAAAACAAAATACCAGGGAATAAATTTAATCCAGGATATAAAAGACCTGTACTTGGAAAATTATAAGACACTGAAGAAAGAAATTCGAGAAGATACAAATAAGTGGAAGCACATACCATGTTCATGGACAAAAATAATTAACATCATTAAAATGTCCATACTACCTAAAGTAATCTATAGATTCAGTGAAATTCCTACCATGATACCAATGGTGTATTTCACAGGTCTAGAACAAATAATTCCAAAAACTTATATGGTACCAAAAATGATCCCAATAACCACAGCAATCCTGAGAAGGGAGAACAAAGTTGGAGCAATCGCTCTACTTGATATCAAACTATATTATAAGGCTATTGTATCAAAACAGCATGGTACTGGCATAAAAACACATATATAGATCAATGGAACAGAATAGAGAGCCCAGAAATAAACCCATTCAATTATAGTCAATTAATATTTGACAAAGGAGCCAGTAACATACAATGGGGTAAAGATAGTTTATTCAATAAATGGTGTTGGGAAAATTGAAAATACATGGGCAAAAAATGAAACTAGACCACCTTCTTATAACATACACAAGATTAAATTCATAATGAATTAAAGACATAAATGTTAGAATCAAAACCATAAAAATTAATGAAGAAAACATAGGCAGTAAAATCTCAGACATTATGTGTAGCAATTTTTTTTTTCCTACTATGTCTCCTCAGGCAAGGGAAACAAAAAACATAATAGACAAATGGGACTACATGAAATTAAAAGTTTTTGCACAGTAAAAGAAACCGCCAACAAGATGAAAAGACAGCTCTTAAATGGAAGAATGTATTTGCCAATGATACACCTGATAAGGGGTTAATATTCAAAATTTATAAAGAGCTTAGAAAATTGAACGATAAAGAAAGAAATAATCCAATTACAAAATGGGCAAAGGACCTAAATAGACACTTCTCCAAAGAGGACATACAGATGGCCAATAGACATATGAATATATGCTCAATGTCACTAATAATCAGAGAAGCATAAATGGAAACGACACTGAGGTATCGCCTCACACCTGTCAGAATGGCTGTCATCAATACATCAACTAACAAGTGCTGGTGAGGATGTAGAGAAAATTGGACCCTTGTGCTGGTGGTAGGAATGCAGATTGGTGGAAAGCAGTATGGAGTTACCTCAAAAAATTAAAAATAGAGCTGCCTCATGACTCAGCATTTCCACTCCTGGAAATATATCTGAAGAAACCCAAAACACTAATTCAAAGAATATATGCAACCTTGTGTTCACTGCAGTGTTATTTACAATAGCCAAGGTTTGGAAGCAGCCCAAGTGCCCATCAGTAGATGAGAGGGTAAAAAACCTGTGCTACATTTACACCATGGAATGCTACTCCATTGTATAAAAAGAGGGAAGTCTTACCGTTTGTGACAATATGGATGGACCAGGAGAGTATTATGCTAAGTGAAATAAGCCAGTCAGAGAAAGACAAACACCATATGATTTCACTTATATATGGAATATAATGAACAAAATAAACTAACAAGGAAAATAGAAACAGACTCATTGATAGAACAAACAGACTGACATCTGTGAGAGGGGAGGGGAGTTAGGGGCTGGGGTAAAAGGTGAAGGGATTAATAAAAAACTGGCTAGACACAGACAAAACACAGACAATAGTATGGTGATTACCAGAGGGAAAAGGGGATGGGGGTGGGGTGGGGGGAGGGCGAGAGGTAGAAGAAGGTCAAGGGGCAATAAATGGTGTTGGAGAGAGACTTGACTTCGGGAGGTGAACACACAATATGTATGTATATGAGCACACAAAATACAGATGATGTATTTTACAATTGTACACCTGAAACATATAATTTTATTAACCAGTGTAACCTCAATAAATTCAATTTAAAAATAAAAATAAATAAATGAAATGTACAATGTATCCATGAATGGGTTTTCACACATTTTTGAACCTTAGAACTTCAAATTGAAACTGTAACACTATTGGTTTACCACAAGGTGGTGCCACAAGTATATTGAAAGTGAGCTACTTCCTCATTTCTAATACTATAACATTTTGCTGGAATTTATTAATGAGTATGGAGAGCAGAGAAATACAGAGAGGTGAGGATATGTGGGCGGGAACATGCCCTTTTGACAGACTTTATATGAGCATCTTCCATCACTAGGCAGGATCTATAAGGGAGATGTCAGGACGTGTGTGAGTGAATTTGGGGGACAGAGTGAGAGTCACAGTAGGAGGGAAAGAGGGAGAGAGAGGAGGTTTTTCTTCAGGTTTCAGGAATAAAAATTATTACATAAGTATCTAGTATTGCCCTCTGTCTACAAAAGTGATAGTTCATCTTAAGAGATAAGAGATACGAATGTAAATGTTAATGATGCAAACTTAGGTGTGTGAGAAAGATGCAGAATGGGGCTAGACTTCATCAATATGGTAACGTCTCTTACTTTTGCCTTAGAAACATATGGCTTTAAATGCTTGTTTTTCTTAATTTTTGTGAGTCAGTTTTCCACTTATCATTTAACCAAGAAATCTTTTGCAAAGTATATGTGCCACAGTGAAAGTATAAGAAATCATTGATGAAGTAGTGATGAGTTTCTATAGTAAATGCACTAGGTAAATAAAACATTTGTGTTTAGTGGAGGTTAGTGGGTTAAATGACTTACAATGCACTTATTTCCCTAGACCCCTAATTGTAAGTCCATAAAAATTTTTTATGGAAAAATTATTTTATAACCCATTTTTTACGTAGAGCCCATGTGTCTTCCTATAGTTTTCTGTGGAAGAACAGGCTTAGAAAGGCAAAAGTTCTTGGTCAATATACTAAACAGGATTCTTGAAAGAAGGACATTTGATTCCTTTGGGTTAAATTCTAGATCCTTAGGGCGGGGGAGCCCAAGAATTGTCTCTTACTTGGAATATTTCAGACCCAGTGATGATACAGTAGAAGGAATATTGAGATACTTTTCTGACTCTGTCTGACCCAGGATTCATCACTAAGTTTCCAACTATTTTCTAAATCTGAATTGTATTCTTTCAAAAAGGATAAAGTTAGTGCTCCACATCTGTACTCCCCAGGTGAATTTAATTGAGATTTCTATTGTAGGGTTTATTGAGATTGAGGTTCCTTCTGAAGGAGAGTAAAGCAACTTGGAAATAGGATGAGAGCTCAGGTTATGACTCCAACCTCCCAAAGTGCTTTCAGCTGGCACCCCAGACATTTCGGGTAGCGTCATAAACCTAGAACCACACCTCAGGTAGACCTGAAGGAGCCATTAGAGGTAAGCTTCGTATTTTTATGTACATGTATTTTTAAAATGCTAAACATGGGTGTCAATTATATAAGAACGGAACTCTAAGGAATTGATATAAGGAGTTTGAATGGAACTTTTCTCACAAAAAGGAATTAAAAGGGACATTGGGCCCATTTTTTAGTGAAGGACTGATAGGCTTTTACTTTGGACTATGAGCTTCCACATATATTTATTAACAGATTAATGTTTTATATCAAGCCTTGATTTTTGATTTTAAAAACAAGCACTGACACCTTTCAGTGTGGAAACTGAATCTTAGACAGCGATGCTAAGTGCTTGGGGTGGCTGAGTGGTTTGAATTATCGAACACCCACTTAAAACCCTGGTGTCATCTTAGAATAGAAGTGTAACATATTTGTGTGTGTGTGTGTTTCCTATTTTAAACTGATCTGGGGTGAAAGATTTGGTAGCTGGCTCCACAGAAATTTAAATTAGCCAGTGGATTTCCTCGCTGGGGTGTTGTCACCCTGACCGTCCACCTCTCTTCACATAGATGTTCTGCTTTCATACCTTGACAGCACCAAAGCCAACCAGGCTGTCCGACGCCATTCCAAGTTAGGCATCTCTGTGAAGTTTTACAGCTGACATGGAGCTGGTTCTTCGGCCAACTGTGAAATATGTTTGCTTTTTCTCCTAATTAGACAAGAAATTTGGAGGAAGTGGGTAGGCTGGTTATTAGTATTTTTTTTATTTTATGGGCTGAGTGCGATGGAATTTACATTATGTTGACCCGCTTCCTTTCTAGTGAGCCTGCCTTTGCATCACACATCTTTTGCCTGCATGGGCTAGAAGTTAATTTTCCCCTGATGTAAGGTATAAGGAGATGCTGATTTTGGTCCTGGTGAGTTACCCACTCTAGATAATCAGTTACTTTTTATTTAACCTTTACCCGAGGGGAAGGGAAAGAGGAAGGGAGAGAGAAAAACATTGGTGTGGAAGAGAAACGTGGATTGGCTGCCTCTGTTACACACCCAGACCAGGAAGTGTACATGCCCAGACCAGGGATTGAACCTGCAACGTTGGCACGTACATGTGCCCTGACCGGGAATCGTACCCACAACCTTTCAGTTACAGGATGATGCTCCAACCAACTGAGCCACGCAGGCCGGGGTTATAATCAGTTATTTTTAGAAGTAGTAGTAATTCCATCAAACCACCAGGGCACTGTTTGAGTGGCTAAAGAAAGAATTCACCAAATTATGTTGTACTTTGAAAAACAAATAAATGCAGTTTCTTTCTTCCCGTGGAAAATAACTTTGTATTATAGATACTGAAATTAGAGCCCCACATTCTGCTATGGTTTGTATGGTGAGCAGAAAGGCCAGTGTTCTAATAAACGCCCGTAGGATGACTCCTCACTGCAGGTCTGAACCCCAAAAGGCACTTAAGAAATGCTCTTTTATTGAGGGGGAGGTGCCCATAGTTTTTTTATTTTTAAATAAAAATTGTATGTATTTAAGTTGTACATTATTTGATTTACATTTGTATAGTAAAATGATTACTAATGTCAAGCCAATTAGTTTATCCGTCTCCTGATATAATCATTTAATTTGTGTGTGGTAAGAGCACCTGAAATCTCTCTTAGCAAATTTCCAGTTTTCGATATAGTATTATTAACTGTAGACATTGTGCTACATGGTAGAGAGCTAGACTTACTTGTTATATAGAACGACAACTTTGGGCCCTTTGACCAAGATCTCTTAGAAGATGCTGAATGATACAGGTCCAAAGTCTTAGGTCCACAATAGTGTCAATGCTACATTGAAGTTTGTTAATGTGCTGAGTATAAAAAAAGTTACTATATTTGTTTGGGAAAATATACTCATAGGAAAATTCCAAGTAAATACCTCATAGTACTTCCTTAGGAATATAGATAGATAGATAGATAGATAGATATAGATAGATATTTTATTTATTTATTTATTTTATTCAGTTATAATTGTCTGCATTTTTAAAAGATTTTTAAAATTTATTTTTAGAGAGAGGGGAAAGGAAGGAGAAAGAGGTAAAGAAACATCATTGTGTGGTTGCCTCTCATACGCTCCCTACTGGGGACCTGGCCTGCAACCCAGGCATGAGCGCTGATTGGGAATCAAACCAGCGACCCTTTGGTTTGCAGCCCGCACTCAATCCACTGAGCTACACCAACCGGAGCAAGAATATTTTAAAAATAGATTTTAAAGTTAAATAATTTGAATGTTGATGTAAAGAATATTACTACTTTTTTTTCTACAAGTTGTTTTGAATAACTCTATACCAAAGAGTATACAGTATACAAAAATAAAAAAGGGCCTTTTAATTTATAAGGTGAAACTCATTTTTTGTTTCTGACATTCTTACTTATGTTAACATTACGGATGTTTTGTTTTGGGGTACATTGAGAAGAGGGTGAGATCACCCAATGTTTTATGCTTCATTCTGAAAATGTATTCATCCTTTTGAAATTTCCTTTTCAAAATTATAAACTAAGTTGCTAAGAGAAATATTTATTTCAAGTGCCTTTCACATTACTGGGTATAAATTAGGTAACCAGTGAATGGTTGATATTATCATTATGTTATTTTCTTGACACAATAATTCTGAATGGCTTCTTCTTGCCTTTTGTTCCTATGTCCTAGTTTTGTCATTTTGCATTATAGCTACCTCACTGCTCTGCTTTGTGTCTCAGTCTTATCAGCACCTCCTCTCGGAGTTTTTGCTCATCCTATTAAAGCAATGCTAATCTTCAAATCTCTTGCTCAAGCAAGAGAACATTTGCTTAGGTACCATTTTCTAATCTTTAACCTTATAGCAGTTTAGGTAAACATTGCCACAGATCCATAATCTTTCACCTGCGATTCCTGAAATCCAAGAAGCTATGAAAGTAAGAAGGTTTTATAATTCACGTTGATGGCAAAACTCGACCCGATGTGAAGTAAATGGTCGTGTTTGTTTATCCCACATAGTATGACCATGCACATGTTTTGCTGCAGAAATGTTAATGTGTCTGATTAAAGAGTATGAACCCCGATCCCATGGAGGTATTATGTAATCATGTTACAAGCAGAGTATTATCTTTCTAAAATTTGAAAGCATTTGAATTCTGAAATACATCTTGACAATGAGGGTTTTAGATAAGAGATTAAGGACCTATGGTCAAATATTCAATATTATGGTTTCATTTTAACTGTATTACTAAGAAGGTGCATGTATGGAAATGATAAAAAGAATTTTAGGCACACAGTCTCCCATGGACTGTTTTCTGAGACAAGAGAAGTACAGAGAAAGAGAGAGAGAGACAGAACATTGAGCAATTGCTGAACCAATGATATCCAATGCCATTTCTCATAAGACATTCCAACAAATGTTGTCCTAGGGCCTTCAGGGGGCACAAAACAAATGGACTTCAGGCAGCAAAAGTAGACATGCGTTCTTCTATGATGTGGGTACAGACACATGCACACTTGTAGGTGTGCCCACTCACATACAACTATAACTCTCGGATGAAGGGTGTCTAACCAGCAGCCTGTAAGGAGTCAACTCCACACAAAGGGAGATAATGAGGATACCCGTGCATATCCCATGTTTAACATTGCTCCAAAATGCTGTGTTATGTAAGTGCATGATGTGGAATATTGCTTTTTTTTTTTATACAGACGTTTTAGATTGTAGAGACTACTAAACGTGGCACCTAAGAGCTAGTAGTCTTCCTAGAACTAAACACAGTCATGTACAGAAGATCCTCTATTGGCTACTGATTTGCTCCTCTTTAGCGTTTTAATGAGAATCTAAAACCCATTTAAAGAAATCTGAATAGAACCTTAAATGTGTGCTTTATCAATGTTGCCCACTAGGAATTCTTTCCAGTAATTTTTGTGATTTTTGATAAATATTTTATGTCCTTTATGCTCTGCACTTTGCATGTACGCATCAAAGTTCTATATCTTGTGATCTCAAATCATTGCTGCTACTTTCTGACGTATAGCTACCTTGTTCCTCTTAATACTGTGCCAGCTGCTTCTTGGATCTTACAGTACAGTAATGGGAGAGGAAGGGTGGTAAAAGGTAAAGGTGTAAATATGGGGTGGCTGGGGAGGGATTTATGGATTTAACTATGTATTTTAAGAGTAAGCAGTCAAAGACTATGCTATTAAAAATACTCTCTAACTTGTATGCTTATTTTCTTTTTACACAGAATACATTTAAATTTTTATTGTTTAAGAATTTGTCTTGGAGTAAACTTAATTGTATTTTGCCCTGGTGCTGGCATAGCCCTGCACATTTTTATTACCATTATTACTTTAATTTAGAGACAGGCACATAGGGGTTAAAAGATATTTAAATTTCTCTTAATGGATATCTGTGTCGAACATATGGTCATTTTTTGTGTTATAATTGTAATAGCCTCTAGTGATTTCATCTGTCTATACAGAAGTCCTGGGAACCTACAGCTGTTTTTACAGTGTTTATGATAAGTCCTTATAATATAGACTACTGATTTCTTCTCTGTATCTAGCTCATTGTTGAAAAGCCAGAGCTATTTTTAACATTTACACAATTTCACTAGATGAGTCTTCATTCCACAAGGTCTGGTGCTAAATCTGTGGAGCTTTTCATAATCATACCCTTTTTGTGGTTTGCCTGAATTTGATCACAGCGGCTGATTTCATGCATTGATAATGCAGGCTTAGGTTGCCTGTTTCTCGGCTGAAACGCACCTCGGACTTGCAGGTTGACAGTGCCTGTGGTTTCAGCACGCGTGGTGATAGAGAATTGAAATTGCTCTGCTTTCTTTACAAATGACTCAGAGTGTGCTTGTCCTTCCCTAAAATGTTGCCAGCGTGTACAGGATTTTCAATGAGCAGTGCAATAAGCCGGCATCTGGGAAGGTTTGGAGCTGCACTGATATAGTGTGGTGCTGTCACACAGATCAGCAGGGCTGGAGCCACGTCTCGGTGGCACTGTGCAGGACCCTGGGCACACGCTGGAAGTTTTGTTTATCCAACTTGGTTGCTCTCGAAGCTGGTGAAAGCCTTACCAGGATGTGGAGTGGACTTCCTAGCAGAGGTGAGCATTTTTATCCTAAAACTTGGACACCAGCCTCTGAGATTCTTTCGTACGCCGTGTTGAATCCTGTGGAGTTATCAGTTGTGTTTATCATGTTGTGCTGACAGATCCAAAGGGGCAACTCTGAGGAGAAAAATGTGTGATTCTTTAATTTTATTGGGAAGTTACTCCTTAAATGGGTGTGATAGTATTCTTTCCTGTCTGTGCTAGCTGTTTGCTGAGGACATCTTAACATAGGTGACTTCCTTTGCATTTTAACCATTCAGAACAAGTCAGTGATATTGTGCAATTTGTTATCATTACATTAAGTATTTGATTAGCAGTGTTATGTGCTTCAGGTATAAAAAAAAAAGCTAGGAACTAAATGCGCTTTATAGAATATTTGACATAAAATGTATATAAGAGGAAATAGGTGATGTTTAAAAGGTAACTAAGAGAGTAAGTGAAATGGTTACATACTGGAGTTGACACCTTGTTAAGCTTGACATTATTAATAATTAAAAGTTATGACCTGTCGGGCACTGGACAACCTACAGTAATTGATTTCCAGAGAGGATATACGGAACAAGAGAAGAGAAAATTAGCAGCATTTCCTCCTAAAGCGTGTTTTAATTAGATGTGATGTTTTAAATGCAGCAGATTTGATCATTCAAATGTAAATAAAATACTGACACTCACCTGGGTAGTTAAGTGGCTAGGCTGCCGTGCCCAGATGGTCGGATGTAGCGTTATAAGTATAGAGGATCTGAAAGCCAACTCTGTAAGGGCAAACTCAAAGTTAGCCTCTGAGCAGATGGAGTCCTATTGCTTAGGCTCTTCTAAACTGCAATTCCTACACGATGAGAAGCTGTCTGTAAAGAAGAAAGGACTGTGAGACTTATGATGTATTTGAATAGCAGTATGCTTATTAAGTGTCTGTTTAGAACATAAGGTCTGCAGAGAAATCTATTTTTATTTGATTGGAAGCTTACATGGCACATGGGGTGTGTGTGTATGTGTGTGTGTGTATATATTATACATATATATGTGTGTATATATATATATGATGTGTGTATGTGTGTGTTTTTCCTGCTAAATTTGCGGCAGCTGTTTTATAGCTTTCAGCTGTAAAGTTATAGATAAGTGTGTACTTGTTTGACAGAAGATTCGAGAACCCCATTTACTGCCAGTACATGTAAAGCTTGGCTAAGCAGATGCATCAGGAGCAAACCGTTTGTGTTCGCCAGTGTGTCTCAGCAAGTCCCAGGGCCACTATCTTGCCAGAAGCCGCTGTGTGCTTTTGAAAGCATGAAATTAGTTTTATACTGAGCACATGGTTTCTCATTTAGCAGCTCTTTTTGTGGTAATGGTCCATTTATGGTTCACTGCCAGGATTTTGGTATTCTGTCAAAGCTGACAGCTTCTGCTAAGGTGTCTCTGTGACAAATTTTTTAAAAGCTCAGATGGGAGGGTCACCTAATTAGACCCTCAGGAAGAGACTCTTACCTTCAGCCTCGTCTCTTTCTGAATGCATTGTCATTTCTCCAAATTTCCTTTATGTGGTTTAATCCAGGACCTGCAGATTTAAAGTGCTAACATTTCCCACTTGGGAACTTACTTGACATGTGACATTAAAATAGCTGTGTTCTGAAATGTGAAGTATTTGTTCAACTTTTTGCACCATGTTTGTAGAAAACCGCTCTATTCGCATTGACCATATTGTGCATCCTTAAGGCTTATCTGCTTGTTTCTTAATACATCCTAGAACGCTGTTGGAGAGAACGCAAGGCTTTTTATATAGTTTATATTTGATATAAACTACACATACTTTATTGCATATATGTGCTATGAGGAGGGTTAGTTAGGAATAAAATTAAACATTCTCAAGGTGCATTAAAAATGTTGAAAAATGTCTTTTTTTATAGAACTGCTTTATTTTGAAAAGTAAAACTCCCAAATGCCAAAATTACATAAATATGAAAATAGTTTTTGTTTCCACAGAATGGTAATAGAGGAAATATACTTGGGGATGTTGTAAGAATGACTCCCTTAGCCTTTTCTCCCACCAGAAAATAAATCTTCTTGAGAGTTTTATTGATCATAATGCATTTTGAAATAGAGGTAATCAAAATTAACTACCAAGGACATTCAATGAATTATTTATTCTTGTGTTTATGCTTTGCATGGCGGTAATGGATACATATAGGTGAATTGGGGTACATGATGGAATGGTGTTTTTGTACTTTTTCTTTCATGTGGCCTTGACAACAAAACTGAAAACACTCCTGAAATATTGAATGTTGTGGGTTTTTCCTTGTTAACCCTCGGATCTTTGCCTAGATTAGGTGATTACACTTGATTAAGGATTCAAGATCAAATGTTATTTATTGAAATGCAGGGATATAATATGTGACATTATAATTAAAAAGATTTTCTGTTTTTTCATGAAGCATAATTTTAAACAATTTTTTTCTTCTGTTCTTTTGGGAATATCATGTCACAAGTTATCATTAGATTGTCAGGGGGGTTTTGTTTTAGAGTTTGGCTTACAAATAAGTATCTTGCATGTCTCACTTTCCCAAGGCCCAGTATACAAATTGGGTTTGTGGGTTGAGATTTCAAAGGTTAGAAGTGCATTGAGATTTTCTCTTTAAATTTCCTGATGATGTAATGTGTTTAGTAAATGAAACCTTTAAAGAAGTTTTAGAATGTCAGAATTCTCTTAGAATAGGGAAACTTTTCACAGTACATAGACCATAGAAAATTTTCTTGAGGAATCGAGGGATAATTTAGCATAGCTGTCTGAAGTCTTAACAGTAACTTTTCTTTCAAAAAATAGGATTTAGAAAGTTACCGTGAAGATACAGGATTCTCATGTATCTCAGTGATTTACCTGCATCTTTTCACTTTTATATAAAGAGATAACAACCCAGAGTTTCCTTCAGCAGATTAAAAAATGATCAGTTACGAAATACGGCAGTTGAAGTAAACTCACTTTAATTCATTGAGCTTTTTTAATGTATGTGTTCAGTAACTATGTTGCTCCATTTCTAGTTTGTATTTTGTTTTGAGGTATGTTGCTGTGGTGATGAATAATTTTAGTATAAGTATGTCCCATGCAATATTCAGTACATGCTTTTACTAAAATTTATTCATTGTTTAGCTGAAATTTAAATTTGATCGGGTGTATAAAGCAAGTCTCCAAAAATTAGCTAGACAATTGGTTCCTACCAAAGCCACAATGGAGGCGTCAAATCTGTATAAAAGAAATCAGTTTCTACTGTTAGAGTTCATGCTTAGAAACTCCTACGAAAAGAAAGTTTCCATGTGGTAAACGTAAAATGGTCTAAAAAATAGGATTGGCGGAACAGAAATTGTGGAGGAGGATTGAAAGCCTCCTGTAAACAGTGAGATAAAACGATAAAGGCATCACATTCGGTAACAGCTGTCAGTAACATTTTCAGTGAGTGAAACAGAGAATTGTACGATTAATTTCCAGTTGTCATGCCCTGCCAACTAGAGCATTTTCACGATTGTCCTGCCTCAACACGTGTGGATGAGTATCAGTTAATTTTGTTCTGTTATAGTAAAGATGCCTAATGAGAGGTCCCTCCGTCTGGACTTTATTCAAATGGTCATAGTCCTTTGGACTTTCTAGGACTCTTACTTTTGACCGCCACTTCCTAGGTTTCTCAGAGAGACAGAGTAACTTGCAAACTTGACAGGGAAAAAAAAATTATGAGGTACCGTGATTATTCAGTGCACCATTGCTGAGTAAAATAGAATAGATATATTTACTGTGTACCTACTATGTTCCTCATAGGATATCAAAATACTTACAGGCAGGTTTTATTGAATTTTTAAAAAATGTATTAATATGTCAATGTAATGCCTCTTATACAGTTGCTAAGCTATTTATCCAAAACACTGTTCCCAGCCCAGTTACTCCAACTTTCAGGTCACCAGAGGAGAGCACATGCCACCCTGGCCCCGAATGTCACTCCAACACATCTTCATCCCCTGCACAGGAGTGTAGGGAATGAAGGCTCATTCGTCTTCCTTCCTCTCACCCAGGACTGCATTATGAAGCCCTCTTTGCTTACTCAACCCTCTGTATGACCTTTCTTCTCTCTTCTCACTTCCCAATATCTCCCCCCCTCCACTATTTTTGTAAATATTCCCAGCAGGAGTGACTAGATACCAGTGCAAAATTTGTTTCTCAAAAGGAGAAAAATATATATAGATGTAAACTTACATATAGTGTAACAGAAATTTGTGTTAGGCAGTCTTGCTGTTGATTAATGAATAAGGTAGAGATGTTTGGAGTAAATTCTTCAAGCTACCCTTTTTGTGCCCGGTCTAAAGTGCCACCTCAGTTCTCTCTACATCAGCCATATGACATGTCAAACCAGGAAAACTGTTTGTCACCCAGGTTGACCAGTTGAATGCAAGAGCAGTTAACCCAAGCTCTGGAAATGGACTAACTCCACCAGCCCAATAAAGAAGTGTTCCGTAAACCGTATCTTCTTTTCCATTAAATGCTACCCCCATTGATCTAGGTCATTTCTCAATGTCTGTTGTCCCACAGGACACATTCTAATTTACCTCCATTTTTTAATGTCTAGTAACACTATACCACTATTTCAATAGGATTATTTTGGATCTCAAAACATATTATCCCCACAGCAACCTATTTTCTGCTTTTGTCTAGTCATAAATGTTACTGTGTTCTGCATTACTTCTTTTAATTGTTTAAAATAATGTTGGTGACCTTTGTGGTTCTTTGGGAAAAGAGTCTGATTCCTGTTTACATTAAAATAGCACTCTATTCTAGTCTCCATGTCCTATTTGGCTGTGTGGTCTCTTTGTTATGGCAAAATACCAACGTGAATCCATAATCTAAATCTCAATCACTAGTTATCTTCAAAAGACACTTCTTTCTTTGCAGTTGTCCTCACTTTTTTAGGAAAAGCGCTGGTGAGTAAGTTCAAGTTGCTAGCAGTTTGAGAGAGTCTATCTTTTCGTTTCCTGTAAGGTGAAATTGCTCAATAGCTATATTTTCTTGGCAAATGCCAATCGAGTGATAATTAGGAGCCCCCACAGGGGATGCCTCTTCTTTCAGAGTGAGGAGATGTCTATCTTCGGTTCTGTCCAGGGAGCCTGCAGCGCCACTGGGGCATTTAGCTAAAGCATCTCTTTGCTGACATTTCGGAATGTTGTGTGAATTTCACTGGGAGGTCTACAGAAATTCTATTTTTTCCCTCTGATCCACTCTTTGGTTGTTTTTTTAGAAAATGATGGAAGGAATGACTTTACTTTTTGTAAATTTCTGTTTTCTTCCAGCATGTTAAAGTGACATTTTAAATTCAATTTTATTTGAGGGTTATAAGGAAGGGGAGCCTGAATTTTGAAAAAAAAAAAAGTCAAGATAATCGGGAGTAAGCAGATTCAGAAATGAGTCTTACAGGGACCTCTTTTTCTGGTATTCTTCTGCATTTTATGTATTTTTATTGCTGCACAGTAGGTAATGCTGTACTTATGATAAATTAAGTAATTCTTGCTTAACTGGAGCTTTCGAATTTTGTGTGATGTAGGTACACAACCACTGCTGTGTATTAGGGGGACTGACAGTGGCCGTCGCTCTGTGTACACAGCAGTTAGAGACCCTACAGGGGCTTGTGAATCATGCTTTAATTGGGGTAAGGAGAAGATGGGGATGGCTTGGAAATGATCTCTAACACTTACTTCTTGCCTCAGCTACAAGTGATTTAACCAGTGTCAGATTTCTATCTGTACATCTTGTCATTATCCTTCTTTAATCAAGTGAGTGCTGTTTGAACTCCCAGTAAGGCAAAATGTGACTTAGGTACATGAGAAAAAAGGCTAGGGCTTGAATTGATGGTTAAAGTAGATGATCCAGCTTCAAACTTTACAATTATATGAGCTTGTTAAATTAATAAGTCAGGAGGACCATTTGTTCACTACACCAGTTCTACATCCAGGGGAAGCTGCAGAGCGCAGTGACGGTGGGAGGACTTTCTGTGGGGTTTAAAGCTCAGCCCCACCACAGCTCAGTGGCGGGGCCATGGGCAAGCGGCTTCACGCTCCAAGTCTCAGTGTCCTCATCTGTGAAGCAACAATAATAATGGGTTTCACTCCATAGATCTGTTCTAAAGATTAGGTTAGAGTCTGTGTATCAAGTTCTGTGTGTGGCAAGTGGAGGTAAAATGGAAGAGATATGAAGCAATCAGAAGTTAGTAAAAGCTGTGAGGTGGCCAGTGATGACTTGATGCTTTGGCATGTGCCGAGTACTCAAAAATATAGCCAATTATTTATTTAGAAGTTATTCTTTCTTAATATTACAGCTCTCTTCTAGTGAAAATGAGGGTCTGAGAGAGAAAACCTAGAACAGGCAAGCGTTGGTGGGAGACACAGGCTTGGAGCATAGGAACTCCAAACGGAGGGGCGTGGTGTGGGAGGCTCTGGTAGGTGAGGGCCACATGCAGACCAGGCCAGGGTGGGAAAGGAAGGGGGGTTCTGAAAGGGAATCAAGGAACCTTATTGCATCCTCTTCCATCTATTATTTTGTTTGATCTTTACCGTAACCCTGGGAAGTAAATAAAGTAGTATTTGCTCATTATACTAAAAATAAATCATCAGCATCAGTGAAAAGGTAAGTGACTTGCCAACAAGAGCAGAACTGGGAGTCAAACCTAGACCTCTGACCCCCTCCCTCACTCCACCCAACAGCATCCATACGTCACACCAGCTGCTTCTGCCTAATTCGTGTAGCTCAGCCTGAATGTTTACACTTAAGTGAGGACTTGCCGGTGGACTGCAGTGTGGTGAAGTTTGGAAGTTAAAGAAAGATGCAAAACGGTAGTGCAATCAAGTGTGTCCAGTTTAGTCCAGGGGTGAACTTTCTGGTTGACTGGAGGACAGCTTCCAGAGAAGGTTGGAATAGCGATTGGAAGCTCACGTAGTAGTCTACCAGTCAATGATGTTGACCTCGGTGCCACACTTTGTGGGACCTGAACACTTAAAGGGCCTTCTGTGTGTATAATTGACGACCTTTAGCACAGACTTTAGGGCAAGCACGGTATAACAAGTTAAGCAGTTAATAAGAATCACCACAGAGTAAACGTATAATAGTTCAATGAATTGTGGAGGAGGAAGGGCAGAAGACGAAAGTTTGTGCTTTGATTCTCTTAATCACAAGAAGATCTGAAATATCTGCAAAACGAATGCTCTGATTCATTTTTCAGATAAAGTTGCAAGTACCCAAAGCAAGTAGCAAGCAAGATAGTTTTATAAATTATTCTGAATATATAAATTATTGCAGTAAATATAGATTATAAGTATGGATGAATCAGTTAACATACTTTTCACCTGATCAGACCATTTAATTATTAGCTGTAGTTGCATAATCATACTTCTTGCTGACCAAAGTATTATATTATGTTCCTAATCACATTTGCATAGTCTATAAAATGTGCAAATAAGTTAGGTAAGGAAGGCATATTCAAGGAGCAAGCTGATTATCCAGAGTTAAGAGTGTCTACATCCAAACGGTATGCATGTCCTATTATTGTACGTATAACAATGGATATTTATTATTTTTATCGTATTTCTCTCCTCCTAGACTGACTTGAGGGTAGGAACTGTGTCCTAATTCTTCTGATTATGTAACTCTCGATACAACTGGATCCTGCTGCATCTGGAGACAATACTTGGCACAGAGCAATGGTGTATTTAAAACTTGGACTAAAGCATAGGACACTTCGGCATAATATCAGGCACTTGAATATAGATCAGTGAACACTTGTGCAGAACTCAGTAAATTATTTGATAGTATTGTTCACAATTCTTTAAAAATGAGTAGTTATTTAAAACTATAGTGAGACACTTTTTGTCTTAGCTATCAGATGGGCAAGATGAAACCTTATGATAATATGTTGGTTGGCGGAGTGTCAATTGATTTGTGTATTGACTAGGCAATGTGGCAATAATTATCAAAACTTAAAATCTGCATATCTTTTGACTCAGAAAGTTCAGTACCCCAGATTTAATCAAGATATATGCTTGCATATGTATACAAAGATACATAGAACAATACACTTTCTTTCATGTGTCTATATACAGATACACAGAGGATTTTATTGTAACATTATTTGTAGTAGGAAAATCAAACAAAAATAACCGGCAGTAGATGATGGTGATAATTATGGCTCATCCATGCTGTGTGATATTGTCTTGGCCTGTTTGGGCTGCTATGACAAAACACCACAGACTGAGTAGCCTATAAACAACAGACATTTATTTCTAGCCGTTTTGGAAGTCAGGGGACAGGGTGCCAGCATGGTGAGGGAAGGGCCCTCTTCTGGGCCGCAGACTTTTCACTGCATCCTCATGAGGCACAAGGAGCAAGTGCTCTCTGCGGGTCCTCTTTGATGAGAACAAGAATCCCATTCCTTAGGGTTCTGTCCTCATGACCTCAGCACCTCCCAGAGTTCCTACCTCCCGATACCATCACATCGGGCCTTAGGATTTCAACATATGAATTTGGGGGCTCACAAACATTCAAACCATCGCAGATATTGTGCAGTCATTTAAAACAATGAAGTACATCTGTCAGAACTGATACGGAATAATGTATAAGATATAAGTGAGAAATATGCAGAACAAAACATGTACTGTTTGTGTAAAAGATATATTTGTGTTTGTGTGTTAATATGTGAGGGCACCTGTATATACATACAGAGAGAGAGGGAGGGAGGGTATGCAAGGAGGAGAAAGAGAGAGAAAAGGGATGAATAAATTTCATATGGAGACTGGAAACTGAGTTCAAAGTTATATTCTCCTTTGTACTGTTTGAAGTGGACTGTTCTTTTCAGTGATCTCTGAACTTCTTATTAGCCTCCTGCCCCCAAAGAGGTGCCCCACTTCTGCTGCCTTTAACGCCTCAGAACTTTGATGCTGACCTCAGATACCACTTTGCCATCCACAGTCCTGAGACTGGTCGCTTTTGGATGGGTTGCACAAAGCTGCTGTTGTTCAAGGTGTCAGCAAGATTGAAGTACTTCCCTTCTTCCAGCAGGTGGCGATAGGTGCTGATATTAGGCCCTGGCTTGACCTTGATGATCGGCTGGGCCTCAGACACCTGGACCTGGTGCTGCCACACGGCCAGTGGGGTCTGGGCCTGCTCTGACTCCAGGTGCAGCAGGATCCCACAGAGCTGTCCCATCTGCATGGCATAGCACGTCTCACCTCCCTCAGGCTGTCCTACAAACTAAGCTCCGTGAGAAATCTGAAGGCCAGTTTGAAGGACAGCCTGAACTAGAGGTTTATTTAACTATTATACCCTGTATTAGTTTTGAAGTTTTTGTTATATACATGGTTTACTTTTGAGAATAACAGATATGTTTATATAAAAATAAAGTAAAAGATGAAAGAAATGGCGGGAAAATGGGAGGATTGCGATGTAATCAAAAGTTATCACAGTAAAAGCTCGTACTTGTCAGATGATGACTACTTAGTGTCTAGCCACAGTTAACAGATGAGAAAAAATGTAAAGTAGAAGCTATTTCACCAGGTACTTGGATGATGGTCTAGCCTGTTGCCCCTTGTATTCACAAGTGTCTGCTCCCTATAAGTTCAAGGTGAAAAGCTGGTGTTCGGCCAAGTCCTGAGCAGGTGTTGTGTTGACCCTCTGTAACTGTCCGCAGTGTCCAGCCATAGCCTGCCTAATGGTGTGTGTTTTTCCTGACAGAACTCGCTGGAAATACACTCCTCAAGTTTTCATGCTTGTACACAGTCACTTGAGTGTCCCTCCCATAAAATACTTCTACTTGCCCTAGTGAAAACAGAAGTCCCTTAGTGACCTCAGCTTTGTGAAAGAAAGCTCCCGATGCACCTCAGTGCACGTCACACTACCATATCCAGAGGATAATTAAGAAAGACCAAAACGATATTAAAATACTAATAAGCCTGCCTTCGTTCCACAAACATGAGAGCGTCCAGGGAGCACTGAGCTCACTCTGTTGTACAGAGGGTTTGGGTTTTAATCTCATACATTTAATTCTCTGTTTGAGAAATGCATAACACTGGGCCGTCTTACCTTTGGGGTTGCAATACAAAGTCATGAGGAGATGATGGACATTTTATCGTGAATTCCCTTGGTTCTTTGAATGTTAATTTAACTCATTCATTTTGTTTAATAAGCTCAAAATCCCAGCTGAGCTGAAGTGGGAGTAATTTTATCTCATAATTCAGTGTCAGCCTGCAGAAATGTGGCACGAACAACTTGATTAATACTATGATCAGCTAACTATTGATTAACTAGACTAGTCTTTTAACTGGTCTAAGTTGGCTATACTGCTGCTCTTTAAAATATGTTGCCGTTTGCAGTTGAAGATGATGCTGTTGGATTTTCCCACAGGTAAAAATATATATATATCCTTCCCTATTATGATCAGCGGCATAATTGCTGTTATATGCATTTATGCATTGCCTACCGAGTTAAGTTGGTGTGTGTGAATCCATACAGAGCCAGCTAGATGACAGGAAAGCCATGGTATTGGCTTTATTAGCACCATGCTCTTATTGGCTGAGCTAACTGGACACCATGACTGTCAACCTAATGCTAATAGTCTATGAATTTCCATCTTTCTCTGCCTTATAAAAATGACAATAGAAATAGAAAAGAGAAGAATGCCTCACACACATGCTATCTTACATAGTTTTAATGAGTTCAAAAGTGTCCAAAAATCAGCACAGACACTAGAATATCCAGACTACAAAGGGCGAATGAGAGAGAGTGAGAGAGAGAGAGAGAGATTCTAATCCGAAGAAGTTTCTTTCCTTTGATAGGTGTTATTTCTTTGTGTAAAGATTAGTGGCAAATGGTGGACTGTTTGTGGTGTGTCTGGAGGGTAGGATGACTGTGAAGAACCGTCAGGAAACAGTGTTTTGGCAAAGCAGGCAAGCTATTTGCAGAGGGCCTGGTGTACAAGTCTCTGGATACACCAAGTCCCAGCTGCACTTGAGAATTAGTTGGGGAACTTGTATAGTACTGATGCCCCGACTCTGCCCTTATAAATTAAATCAGCGTCATTGGCATGGGTGTTTTTAAAAGCTCTTCAGTTTGTTCTAAAGCCTCCTTTGAGAATCAGTGGTTAAACAGGTTTGTGCTGTACTGTGCAGGTAATGGAGAACCTGTAAAAGAGGCACCACAAATGAATTCATTGTGAAGGCACTGTTAACAGTGACATAATAGACCGTAGTGGCAAAGAGTTTGTGCTTTGACATCAGTGAGCCACAGGTTCAAACTCTGGCCCAGCCTCATATTAACTGTGTGGGCAAGGTCCCTAACACTCTAAACTCAGTTTTCCCATCTGTAAAACGTACCTCATCAGGTAGGAGTGATGATCAGATGAAGTTATGGGTGCTACAGAGCCCGACACAATGCTCAAAAACATGGTAATTGTGAAAAAGTAAAAGCAGAGGTTTGCCATCCTGGCTACCCTCTTTTGTGCAAAATAGGAGCAGTACTAGCCAGGTCTGTAAATTACAGGTTAAAGGTCAATGTATACACATTTTACCTGCATTTTGGGCTGCTTCATGCATATTTCTAACAATTTAATCCATTTAAACGAGTGATTCCATGATAAAGTCTGAGTTACATTTCCACAGTAAAAAGAAAAAATGTCCCAGGAAACCAAGTTTATAACTTTTGGTGCCTTAGGACATTCTGGTCATTGTGGAAAACCAGTGTGCGGCAGGGACTCTTTCAAACTTAATGACACTTCAGTTCTCTGCTTCTTTATCTTGCTGCCATCCTGTCTCTTTGTTTTTGTAGCTTAGGAATTTTTCTGTTACTTCACAGTAAATCTCCTGTCTATAAATTCCCCTCTTATTCCTTTATTTATTCATTTGGGTGTTAATTCAGTAGCATTTATTAAGAATGACTTTTGTCCTAAATTCCTTTATCAGTACAGAAGCTGCATCCAAGTTACAAATGAACTGTGTTGCAATAATTGATTTGTAAGTTAATTAGTGGTTTTGAAGCATCTTTTTATAGATCTAGTATTGTAAATTAGGTCTCTGTTTCCAAGCTAACTAAGCACTAGTGGGAAAATGTCAGAAGAGTAATGCACGATTGCCATAGGAAGGAGCAAAATGCATACTAGTAATAGAAAGTAGTGGAGAAAAAGGACAGGAGATAGGACTAAAAAGCCAAGATGAAAATTGAAATCTTTCTGTTATGGTGTGGTCAGCATTTACCCTCCTTTTCTAGCATTAAGTTATATGGAAGAAAAGTCTTCTTGGGGATTAGTAGCATAAGGGAAGGGACCATTTAAAGTTCTTTATAGGTGATGGTTCTATGATTTACCATCAAAATGGGACTTTTATAAGCATTGTTAATGTTTAAGCCAGGACCAAGGCATAAACTCAGGTTATCTCACACTGGGGTGTGTGGCCACTCTAAGGAGGGTGTGATCAATCTTAGAATTTTCCTATCATGTGAACAAGATAGGAAATCTTGTTAAATCGATTGAACAAGAATCCAGATCTGGTAAGACTTAACAATTTAAAATTAACAATTAAGAACCCTAGCCTTGGAACACTGTGGTATTCAATTTCCTGCCCTCCTGATTGCTAATATCTATGGGACCCCTTGGAATAGTTAGGAAAGTGGGGAACATGAGTATTTCATATAGTCCTTATCCAATTGGAAAAATAAGAAATGATATTGGGTAAGAAACTGTACTAATTTATATGATATCGCTAAATTTGAAAATGCAAGGCTTACTTTCCTGGTTTTTAACTTAGATTTTGTCCCCGTAGACTTGAAAGTGCTTAGAGGTTTATAACTGTTTAGAAAGTCAGTTTTCTGAGACCATTTTGCACTCTTAAGATTCTGTTTTCATGGACTCTCCGACTAGATTGAGTCTACCTCCAGCTGTCTCAAACACAGTTTAATCACCAGGAAAGTTCTGTTGATTGTCGATGATGTTTGCTTGATTAATTCAGCTCTAGCTGCCTTGCCTTTCTAACTGTGTCTTTCAGCAACTCCTAGAGGATTAAATGTTTCCTTTTGGGATTTTTGGGGAACTTGAACAAAAAAGTAAGTTAATTTCCCTTTTTTTAAAGTATAGAAGAATATTTTCATTAGTTTTGTTTAATCCAGTTTTGACTCTAGTATAAATATTTCACATGAGCTAAATTTTCTTTGAAAAGTTTTGTCTTAATTCCACCAGTGATTAGAATTTAACATATTCTTTGATACTCTAAAGTTTGAACTACTTGAATCTTTTTAGAAGACATTACTTTGTGGGTTGGATTTAAGAAAAACTTAAAAACTATTTGTGCTACCTTGATTTTAATAAATTTTAATAGATTCCTAACTTGATCTGTTATCAAAAGGTGTAAGTGGACTTTAAAATTATAAATACATAAAATGACGTGAGTGTTTTTGAAGAGCATTATATAATGCTTTCTATCACTCATGCAGTCAAGTAGCATTGATTTTCTTGTTCCTGTCTTCCCAGCTGAGAGTTTACAGATACCATCTTTAGAAACTAAAGACTTTAGTTTGCTAACCAGTATTAAGGATTTCTGCTGACACCAGTTCTTTGGGAAGAAAGTACAACATATTGAGAGCAGATAACAGTAGAATTAAAAACAAAAGTTATTTAAAAATATTTACACATATATTAATGTTGTTTTATTTGGGACCAAAAATGATTATGAGAAAGATAAATTTTTTTAAACCCAAGCTTCACAAATGTAGATCTTAAGCAGTGACTGCTCCCTTCCATACAAAAGACATTGTAGGGTAGTGGAAAGAACGCCAGATGACAGTTGGGTTTTCTGGACTTTTGTCTTGAGGCTGCTACTGCTTGACTTTGAGACCTTGAATAAGTCACATAACCCTCTGGGCTTCAAAGTCGTCCTTGCCAAAATGAGAGATTCAAACTACATTTTTAAGTACTCTTTAAGAATCACTTAAGCTGGGAAATTCTAGGGGTATTTTTCATGTGACTTCATTTCATAGCCACGTTTTTACCCTCCATATAGATTTCTGAAGATTAGCTGCAGTCATAGTTTAAAAAAAGAGAAGAAAATCTGTGATGTGTTTTGGGTTTCTCCACAATTAGCTGCTCTCAGAACACGAGATAACTATGCCACAAGAGTTGGTGTGCCTTTTATGCAGGCGAATCTCCCATTCGTGTTTGTCTGGAAAAGGTCCAACCTGACGAAAGGGCAGTTGCTCTCCGAGGATGGGGATGAACTGCCTGTGTTTGGAGATTCAGGGCACGTACTGTGACTGCGATGCTCTGCAGAAATATCTTGAAGTGCCTACGTTGTTGTTACTAATCTGCAAGCATTTTACTACTAAGTACCCATTTTGTAGACTTCACAAAAATGCCCCCAGTGATGTGATTAGTCACCCAGTGAAAACCTGCTGCCTCCAAACTAGTCGAGACATCTGCTCACAAATAAGATTTCCTCAATGTTCAAACTAAATCTTTTCAGTCACTTTATGGTGGCTTTGATGTGTACCGTATGGCTTAAATATGTAGAATTTAGGTGTGACACGGTGTTTTAGCATGGTGATTATTCAAAACAGTTTTTTATTTGGAAATGTTCATTGGTTGCATTTTTAATCATATAAATCCCAATTTATTCTTGTTTTGTATATAATTATAAGTTTATAAAAATTAAAATATATACCTGATCAAAAAGACTATATAATTATAGTCTACTTAAGTAGATTATAAATCTTAAGTAGATTATAAAACAGTGCTAAGCATTAGTGCTCTTTCCCGTGGTTAATCCTTAAAAGGTGGGAAGTTGTCATTTATAACCTTAGCATCATATACTTTTCAGATATTATTTTCCCAGTTATATAGGACCTTTTCTAAGCATTACATTATAAGATAGTTCATACTGCAGGATCCTAATATTGCTAGATATGTATACCAGAAAGTAAATCATTTATATTTTATATTGTTTAGAGTATTACTTTTTGGAAAAATAAAATTGATGGATATCTGAAGTACGATTACTCATATTAGAGTCTATTTTAATACATTTTTAATTAATGAAACTAATAAATTCATAGTTATTGAAGGATTACCTGATAAGTTATCTTCTGCAACACTCAAATCATCTTTCAAGGTAGCTATGATCTATTTTTAATGTTGAGTATTTTTTCATCTCATTTAAACAGATCACTATAGTCCAGGTGTTTCACTACTTGCATCAAAGGGTTAATATTTCAACATGGGGTGGCATGCTTATTTAAATCACATGTTGTGGAATACTCGGGTTGAAGTGGTGTGGCTCTGGTCTTCATTATACACTAACGGGATCAGTGTCCAGTTGGCTACTTATTCTAACACTGGGGTTTAGTTTCTTCATCCTTAAAATAAGGAAAATAATATCTGCTCTGCAAAACTTACAGAAATGCTATGCATATTACATGAAATAATGCCTATGAAATGTTTGTATTATTACTATTATTATTATCTCCTCCTCTCCCTCCTCTTCATCATTACAAATCACCTATTAAGCAAACAGGAATAGGCCATATTTTTCTAGCTACTTTTGTGTTACTGGTCTTTGTCATGGTGAAATACTATAGAAAGTCTGGAATAGAAGCAGTAAAAAGTGATGTAATAAAAAAAACTAACCCACCACCTCCACAGCTTACTGAGGTCTTATCTTGTGCCAACCACTATCTATGCTAAGTGCTTTATATATAAAATCATATTTATAGTCATTGTTTAAAAAAATGTTGCAATGTAAGTACTCTCTCATGTCCTAGTGAGCAACACAGATCCAGAGAGAAGCTGCCCTTAAATCACACAGCTAGCAAGCGGAAGCTCCAGGAATGGGATACCAGACTTGTCTAACTGCATTGTTAAAACAGTGCCTTGAATGGGCCTGGAAGGGGCAGATGAAAACACGAAAAGGATATGGAGAAGAGCAAGACAAGTGTTAAGAAGATGAAAGGAAACCTGAAGTGGTGTCCCACCTCTGAGACACCAAACAATGGTACCTAATTTATTTGGGCAATGACTAGACAGGAGATTTTAATGACAGGAAAGACACAATACCAAAGGTGACTTTCCACACCATTCATTTCTTTTAACTGTTATTTCATATTTGTTGTAAAGGAAGTTGAAAAGGTTGCCGTGGAGATGAGGTTTGAAATAACCATTGTCTTATCTATAAGAATGCAAAAGTAGGAACTACAACTTAACCCTATGGATATAAGCAAATGATTTTGGCTAGCTTTAAGATTTCATTTTAGGAACAGTATACATCTTTACCTGTAAGTTAGTGTGGTAGTATGCCATTGTCTATATTATCCTATTTTGATGTTTTTAAAAACATTTGTTCATATGTAAAGGCTCATAAACTTAGAAGACTCTGAGGTTCTTTATCTGAAGCATCTTATCAAATTGGAACATAGTCATTGCTATCAAACTACTGAATTTTAATTTTTTAATTCTTTTTCAAACAATGTGCATAGTAATTTCTTGTTAAATTTCTGTGCTCTCAGTTGTTGGGTTTTGTACGATTTCTTGTCAATTTCACACTGTAGAGCAGTGTGAAACTGACAGAGCTAGAGAAATAGAAAACATTATCACTATATACCAAAAATACATTGTGTAAAAACCCAACACCTTAATTTATAGCATCCCAGAAAAATTGTCAAAAATAACCCTATGTGTGTATATCTCAAAAGAAAAGGAAAATATATAAATGTATATGTGTACATGTACATATATATGTCATGCACACAAATGCAGGTGTTCATATATGTGGTGAGTAATTTTAAGGTAATTGAATCTTGTTTTTGTTATTGGACTATAAAAAGTATGTCATAGGAAAATGTAGTTAAAGCCATATTTCATTTATGGCTAACCTTTTCACCAAGTCAACAACTGTCTTAGAATAATTTCACTTGACATTTTTAAATACTTAGTTGTTTAGAAATTAGATTATTGATTGAACAGGGTACACAGAACCTTTAATCGCAGAAGCCTTTTTTCTTACTATATAGAAGTTTTGAAAATAGATGGTTGAAATTAAACATTCTATGAATTTAATTAATGTTGCATTACATCTACTACTGTGCTAGTAAAAATACTAATTCCTTGTAATGTTCATTGGCTTATATGTATTGTGAGTATTCCCTCAAATTATACACAGGGTGGGGCAAAAGTAGGTTTACAGTTGTTTGTATGGCAAATAATACAATAATAAGTAATAAAGCAAGAATAAAGTATTTCACATACAACTGTCAACCTACTTTTGCCCACCCCTGTATGTGTATGTGCCTACCCTTAGTGGCATAGATTTAGAATTCATTTTCAAAGTGTATATTGACCCTTAAATTATTTTATATAATTTTAAATAAACTGTACATTTTTAATAAATGTAGTTTATAGGAAAATTGGTAATGGTTTAAATTACAAAAATTTTATATTGAGACTTTTCTGTAAAAATAATATATTTATGTATACAGGCACTGTTTATGCATAAGGAATGATATATATATTTCCTTCCTAACTTTCCAGTTACTGAAGAGCAGTTCTTTATTAGAATTTTGTTTACGGGTTCAAAATAATTATTGACCTTTTACAAAGAGCCTACATTTCAATATTTCTATTCTGAAAAAGCATTACTTAGCCTCTATGTTTGAGTAATCTTCACTGAATATGGTTTCCAACATGATAGATTCTATGCTGAATCAATATATATAAATAACTTTCTATTATTGAAATTCTTATCATTTTCTAACATTTTTTAGCCATTTTCAAATTACATTTCTTAAAGGGGAAAATTATAGAATTATTCTATTATGGTAGCATAGGTGGAAAAATTTACATACATAAATATTTTTAGAGTGCTGATTTAACTGAACCTGTAAACAATTTTGTAAAATACTATAGATTTCGCTCCTGATAATCACATTATTATATATTCTTTTTCTTTTATTTAGTTTTCTGATGACTTTAAATTGTTTTTAAATTTTTCTCTAAGACAAGATTATGCTGTTATAGGATATACTGTTTTCATATGCAGTGACATTTGTGAGTCCTTGACTTTATTACTTTATTGTTTTGGTTCAAATTGATAACCAAGCAAAGAAACTTAGCCTCATTAATATGTTAAGGGCATAGAGTATATTTAATGTAAAATATAAAATACTTTCAAAATGTATGTAAATCATAGATGTAATTTTAAAAAGGTAAATTAAACTCTCATACACCTCCCACCTAATTGAAAAATAAAACCCTGCCTTAGATCCCCCCTCCTTTCTTACTGCCCAGAAGTAATTCTTCTCTGGAATTGTGTGCTAATTACAATGTTTCTTTGTTTTTCCTTATAGTTTACTACTGAATAGGTATATATCTTTAGGATATGCTTAGTTTTTACCTATTGTTACATAATCTTCCACTAACATTTTTTGAGATTTGTATTTTTTGATATGTAGCTATAGTTCATTCAATTATAATGTTTTATGTTCTTTTATATTTCATACTACAATTTACATATCTATTCAACTGATGATAATCATTTGGCTTATCACCTTTCTTTCCTTTTTTTTCCTTTTTCTTTTCACCCTTCTTTCCTAATTTGATTAGAAGCAGTCCTATTTTGAACATTTACATATGGACATATGTAAAGATTTCTCTAGGTTATATACTTACCTTCTATGGGGCATATCCTCTCCAGGAAGTGGAATCTAGGTCATAAAAGATGGGCATGTTTAACTTGAAATGGTACTCTTTGTCTGTTTTGTTCAGGCTGTAGTCCTGGGATAGTACCAGATGCATAGTAAATGGCCGACTATTGTATAGTGAATGAATGAACATATGCCAAAGTATTTCCTTAAGTAGAGGTATCAATTTACACTTCGGCCAACAGCAGATGAGCACTCGATTGTTTCACATTCTTGGCAACACTTGAGACTGTCTGACTTTTTAAAATTGTTGACAATCTGGTGGTTGTGAAATGTTATCTCATTGGGGATTTAATTTGCATGTCCCTGATAACTAATGAGGTTGAGCGTCTTTTTGTGTTTATTGGCCATTTGTATTTCCTCTTCTGTGAAATTACTATTCATATCCAATGACCATGTTTTAGTCGTTAGTTTTCTAAAAATTTATTAGTAAAGTTATTTATATAATACAGATATTGATTTCTTTTCAGTTTTCCATATTGCAGATATTCTCAATTTATAGCTTGAGTTTTCACTGATTTTATAGTCTCTTGATAAAATGAATCCTTAACTTTAATATAATCCAATGCTTCTGTTGTTTTTTAGATTTGACCTTGTTATATTCTGTTTAAGAAGTCTTTCCCTGCCCAAGGTCATACAGACCCTAAATATATCAATCTGTTACAAGAGCTGTAGTTTAGGTTTATATCTTTCATCTACCTGGAATTGTTTTTATGTAATCAATTTTATGCAGCTTTCTTCTATATAACCAATTGTTCCAAAGTTATTTAATAAATATTTTCTTTTCTCTACTGCTTTTCAATACCCATTGTGTTAAATATCAAGTTCTGCAAATGTCCAAGTTTGGTTCTGGACTCTCTGTTCTACTCCATTGGTTTATTTACAGTCTTTCCTGTACAAGCCCACATTCTCATACAACTACAGACTTCTGAGAAGTCTTTACAGCCGGTTGTATCAAACAGCCTGTCTTGTTTTTCAGGAATTATATCTACCTTGGCCATTTCTTCTCTGTACAAATGTTGAGTCTTCTTATCGAATAATGTGGTCTCCCTTTTCATAAAGTCATGTCCTCTTCAAAGTCTTAAATAAAGTTTTATAGTTTTCTTCAAAAATGGTTGAAATATCTTTTGTTAGATTAACTTCCAAATATTTTACATGTTGCTGTTTTGAGTCATATACTTTAATAAATTAGGCTTACTAATTGACTGTTGCTAGTACATAGAAACTCAATTAAATGTATATGTTTATTTGTATCTATCCATCTTGATAAGTTATTCATTAATTCTAATAATTTATGTTTAGGTGATTTCATACTTTATGTATAGATAATCATATCATCTACAAATAATACCTGTTTTGTTTCACCTTTTCTATTCCTTACACCTTGTGCTTCTTTTTTGTTTTGTTTTGTTTTGAATTATTACACTGGCTAGACCTCATAATTTAAATAAACAAAAATTCAAATATGTTGGTAATTTTAATAGAAATGGACAAAGTATGCATTCTTGGTTTTATTTCTTTATTGTGAATTGTTTGTTACTTACTATTTCTCAGTTTTACTGACATATAATTGACACACAAAATTGTAATATATGTAGAGTGTACAGTGTGAAGATTTGACAAACATTTACACTGTGAAAGGCTTCCCACCATCGTGTTAATTCACGCATGGGCTACCTCACATATTTACCTTTCCTGAGGAAGGTGAGAGCACCTACGCCCTACTCTCTTAGCAAATTTCAGCTGCACAGTACAGTGTGATCAGCTATGGCCACCGTGTTATATATACATTAGGTCCTCAGGCCTTACTCATCTTGTAACTGAAGTGTCGTATGCTTTTGCCAACCTCTCCTTGTTTCGCCCAACACCAGCCCCTAGCAACCACCATTCTCCTCTCTGTTTCTGTGAGTTTGACTTTTTTTTCTCTTGAGATTCTACCTATAAGTGATACCATACAGATTTGTTCTTCTCTGGCCAGCTGATTCCACTTAGTATAATGTGTAAGGCCCTTCGGGTTCATCCATGTTGTCGAAAATGACAGGATTTTCTTTTTTAAGGCAAAATATTCATTGTATATATGTGCGTGTGTGTATTCAGATATATCTACAGTTCTAGATAGAGAGAATGATAGCTATCGTAAACCTTTGTGACTGTCCGAGCCACCGTCTTTGCTCTTAGCGTCCCCCACTAAGTTGAGGGTGTGCCCAAACTTGACGCAGCCTCAAAGGGGAGGGATGCAGTGAGCACCTAGACGCGGGCCTTTACAGCAGGGTGTTTTCTCAGTTGATCATGTCAACACCCCCCACCACACACACAAAAGATTGTTTAGGCTGTAATAAAGGATAAAAGGCATTTTTTGGAGCAAAAGGATTACAATCCAGAGAGACAGATTCAAGTAGCAACCCAAACTGCATTCTAGAGAGAACAAAGAAAGGCAGAGTTCATAAAGGCAAAACCCACAAAGTACAATTCTGTCATGCAGGTGAAGGGTCGCTGGCCAGGTTAACAGGGACGGTTAGTTCCAATGTGCCAATGAGGGAGGTGAAACCTAAGTATCCACACAGGAGTTGTTCCAAGGTGTTCATGACTCAGCCTTCAGCTGAGTTTATCAAAAGGTTAGCAACTTACCTACATCTCCAAGAACTGAGGCAGGAGATGTACATAGGCCCCACTTCCCCAGGAGCCTCCTGACTATAGTTTAAGTAACTTTCTTAGCAATGTTTATCCTATCTTATATACTTTATGCATTATCACCCACTATATAGCAGTCACTCCATTAGTTTCTGGATTTCTGTCAGAGGAAATTGCTCCCTGGGTATCTGTGTATTCAGTGCATCTGTGCAAGGGGGTAAATTCAGGAGCCTCCTATGTTGCCATCTTGGTCTGGACCCCTCTGTTCCTGGTGGATGTGAAGAGTCAGAAGAAAGCAAATGATGTAGAAATGTTTCTTGCCTGTATTCCTGATCTTAAAGGGAATACTTGAAAATGTCATCCATTAGTATGAGCTTTTTGTATATCTCCTATAAAATATTATAGAATTTCCCTTTTATTACTGGGGTCTAGCATATTTAATTAGACATAATATTTCATTTTATTACAAAAAGTTTTCTATGTTAATTGAAATAATCACATAGTTTTACTTTATGTACATGTAGTTATATTAATTTTTTAATTAAACCTATTTTGATTTCTGTGTAAATCTGCCTAACTCATAGCATTTAACTATTAACTCATCACTGAACTCAGAATGCTAATTTTTATGATTATTTAATTTGTCTTTATAAGTGAGAAATGAACTAAATTTTTCTCTTATATTATCCTCATATGGTTTATTATAAGATGTGCTACCATCATAAAATGAGTTGAGGGAGAGTACCTTCCTTTTTTCCTTTGGAAGATTTTGTGTGATTAAATTTATCTGTTCCTTAAATGATTGGCAACACTTTTAAAACTAATCTTACACAAACTACTTGGGTTTTCTATTTCTTCTTGGGTCAATTTTTGCTAAACTGTGTTTTTCTAGGAATGTTTTTATTCTATTAATGTTTCCCAAATTGTAGTATAAATTCATAATTATATCCTTTAATAATCAGTTTAAATCTTTGAAACAACTCTAATTATTTTCTTCTTCTTCATTACTAACATCATTCATGTGTGTGTTCCTTCTGTATCGAAACTTTTTCATTGCATATCTTTTCACTTCTAGTAATTCTTTTGCCTTAAAGTCTAATTTTTCTGATAGTGATATAATTACTGAGGATTGTTCTATGGTATTTTCTCCTATGTCTCTTTTAACAAATACAGAGCTTTATGTTTTTATATTTTCTTTTAGCCTAATCTTTATTTTGAATATAATCTACAGAGATTAGTCCATTTATGATTTTAGCAATAACTGATATGCTTGGAATCATATGAATTTTCTGTTCCCTTTTTTGCCTGTGTCTTTTTTTTTTCATGTTTTTGGTTAGAATGAGCTTTGTCCTTTCTTAAAAATCCCATTACTCTTTTCTATATATGTGGAAGTTTTATGTAGTGATTACTTCAGATATTTTAACATAAAACTTAAAGTCTGAAATCAATATCTTTACCATTATCCTGAAATATACAGCCTCTCTGAGATTTATATCCTACTATGGACCAGTAGTTTAACTTCAGGCTATTTTCTTTCCACAAATTAGGTGTTATTATCATTGTTTTAAGTTGTCATTATATTTTTAGATTTACTTTTTGAGAGAAGTTATCAAGTCTAAACCTATCGTGCAGGAGATAATAACTTTGAATTTACCTAATGCCAACATTGTTTTTTGGAAACACACTTTGTTAAGATAAAGGTGAAATGTCAGCTATGTTCAGCATTGTTCATTTTGAAGACAACTCCTCTTGGGACTAAGAATACTGGTAGTTGACATACAAACCTAAGGGCCCGTGTGTTCACAAGTATATAAAAATCTGTTGGAGAAAACATAGAATCTCTTTCCATGAATGGTTCCTTCATATCTGAGTATCTTATAGGGACTTGGAAAGTACTCTCACAGGCAATTATAAAGTGTGGTTTCCTTCATGTATGAGGCTTCTTTATGTCAGAGTAGCCTGCATTTCCCTTGTGGGATCTCATTTCTTACATAATCTTAGTGGCGTCTGAAAAGCAATGCCTGGACTAATGTAAGAACCTCTATTGAAGATTATTTGATGCTGTTATACAGACATGCTGTGTTTCCTCTGCTGGATCTAAGTAAACCTGGTGATAGTTAAAATCTTTTGTGTTCTCTAAGCATGAAAGTCGGTCTGAATCCAAACCACTGCTGGTCATACAGAGTGGGCATTGCAGCCCACATATTTACCAATAGCTTAGCTCATTCTTCCTTCTTGAAGCTCAGGTGTCAGCAAGCTAGTATTTTGTTGTATTAATACTTCATCTGCTATTAGGACCTCTGGGGCAATGGCAGTGCAACATGCCACCTCAAGGGGAAGGTATGATGTATTTATAATGGATATATAATGAAAAAGGAGGTGAAGATGCTGCCCCTTGTATTTGATTGCAGCAAGGGCTAGAAGAGGAAAAAAAGGAGGTGAGAGGCTTATGAATACAATGGTTGGCCCCTCCCCATCCTGGTTGAGTAATGGAATGGGAGTGGTAGCGTTAAATAAGTTAATGAGAAAGCCAAAACAAGGGGCCTTTACCCTGGATCTGCTTTGAAACTTGGGGTCAGATTATGGGTGGGGGCAGGAAGAAGAGACCTGCTTAAACTAGGCTGTGCACAGGCAACATTTGGAAACCCAAGAAAGTGGAAGTGGTGGCAGGGTGTGGTTAGGGGTGAGAGACACACAGGAGTTCTGGCAGCTCGTAAGAAACTGGTTAGTAAGGAGGATTCCTGGGGAAGATCAGGTCATTAAAACAAGAAAGGTACTCTTTTTGCTGCTATGAGTTATAAAGTGTAAGTAAATTTGTAACCTTCCCATGTCATCTCCTAGTTCTTTTATTGTAGATTCTATGGTTGATTACCTTTAAAATAAAAACAGTGATTTGTAAAGAAATGATATACAAAAGCAGTCATTTAAAAGCCAAATCATTCATAATCCTCAATGCTTATTTTTGATGATTTAATATGTAATAAAATGTGAAAGTGCATTTAAGTATAGCTTAATGGACAGAAGTCAAAATTATTCTACAATGAAAGAAATATACATTTATCTTTTGAAAATCAGGTAAGAAAATCACTTTTAAGACATACTATTCAAAACAAGTGAAGCTAAAATTCTTATTATTTTAGTGTTAACATGCTATGTATAAATAAAATTTTAGATAAAATGTATTCTACATTAATAATAGTATCCTTTCCATAGTGAAGATCATTCTTTAGAAATGCTTACACTTTATATCATATTCTATTTAAAATATTGCTAGAATAAGGAAGCCTCATTAAATCAGCCTTTCTAATAAGACATCATGAATATCACTGGCGCAGCATAGCATAAACATTAGGCTACCTATCTAGAAACCTATTGCTAAGTAACTTAATAGCAAAAATAAGTCTTCAGATGGAAGTGATTATTTGTGTAAGGAAACATTGCTTTCAAGGGTTTTGATACATTTATGCAAATGTCATCTCATGGCGAGTTAATGATAAGTTCTTAAAAAACATATAGAAATAATATATTAACTGGAAGTTCTGAATGCGTATGAAAGTTAAATTTATAATTTAATATAATCAAAGATTTGATAGTACTGATTTCACTTGGACATTCCCTTAGTCTGAATAAGTCTTCATTTTATATTGGTTTTATATTAAGTACCTGAGGAGAATTTTATTTTTTGTGTGATTTTTTCCCCCCACAAGCATCATATGTTTCCATACTTTAAATGACTAAAACCTCACAGCTCATTTCTTTTTTGGACCATTTGAAAATAAATGGTAAATGTAAGTGATTTAAAGTAAATTACTAACTGAGCTCTACACAGTAACTAATTGACTCTGTTTTACCATCTCTTGCTGGATTGAGTTTCGTCATCATAGGGGCCTGGTCCAAATCAATTCGTTTGGACTAACAGATACTGAGCACTCCATAATCGGGCACCAAACTGGGCCTGGACCCACATCAATGAAATAGGTACTCAAGGTGCCTTTAAGGGGATGGGGACGGGAGCGGGGGAGACACATGAAGTCTCAACCTAATGTTGAGTGCTTAAGAGAATATTCTCTGCCAGGATCCGTGACCCCACAGATAAAAGACTTAAGGCATTTAAATTAGTAAAATAGATTGTAAAGGTTGTCATGTTTCATTACTTTCATTTCTCAAACATAATATGAGACAGAAACAGTAACTAAGGTTTTATGGAAAGTGACTGCCTAGTTGGGATTGGGCCTGACCCTCTAGAGTAAATTTCCCATGGACTGTTTTTCCTCTAAGGTTCTCATGAGGTTTTACATTATATGAACATTGTTTTTTCTAATTATAAAAGGAACACATTCTGTCTTGGAAAACAAAAATTACCCTAATTCTACTATATAGATACAGCCATTGTCAACATTTTGAGGCATATCATGTCTTTTCTAGTATTGGTGGGGAACAAAACTCATCTTTACCTACATTTCTACTAGAGGACTTACTCTTTTTTCCTTGTTAATTTGCAAGAAGGAAATATTTATACATTATCATTATTCTTTCAGATGTATTTAAAATATAATTTTATGGCATCTTATATTTGTCTTTTTAAAATTTAACTTTATATTTTGATATTTTTAATTTCATGTAAGACCGCTTTTTATTTATGGAATTCGAGCTCTGGTATTGTATTCCACCACTCCACGACCATGTAAATATTAACCTATGGTTTCTTCTAGTTTCATTATTTTTTACATTGAAAGCTTTAAATCATATAGAATTTAATTTTACTTTGGATATGACTTTGGGTTTTTTCTCCCACCTTTATGACCTGAGCACCATTGTTCAAGTAACCTTTGATTTCCTCTTCGAACTTAAATGCCATCTTTATGGTGTAATTTTATGTGATTGATTCTATTTTAGGGGCTTCCAATTATTTTTCTCTGATCATTTGTCTGGTAGTGTTATCACACATTTGAAAAATATATCTATGTCATTTGTTTTTTAATTAGATTATATGAATACTCTATGAAATTTCTTGGAGTTAAAAGGGTTTGTATTTTCAGTGTACCAGACCTATTTTAGCATAAATTACCCTTTGTTTTGTCTTTTTTAAAGCTAATAGTTTAACACAATTACTGGGTTTTTGTGTTTAACTTTTCTCCCCTCTCTTGTGTTCATGATGTTTTCATGTCGATTATGTTGCCAAATCTGATTTCAAAATGATGGAGACTTTTATCATTCATTTTTTATTAAAATTTACATTTTGTATAGTTGCTACATAAGAACTGTAGAAAAACACTATTGTAGCAAAAGAAATGAAGTATTGCTAAAGTCTGTTTGGTTTGTAAATGATAAGAATTCAACTCAATTAGTTGAAATAAAAAGGCAATTTACTGTCTGTAATAATTGAATGAGTTAGCTTTCAACTCACAGTGATGCTTTTAAATGCTGGGTTTATTCTCAAGCAAGGTCTTTTCATGTAGGAAAAAGCTGGTCGTCAGCAGGCCTACACTTCTTTTCTGTTTAGCATCCCTAGTAGACAGAGGATTTTTCTCCCTAAACAGCCATGTATCAATCCAAGGAAATTCTCATTGACCTCTCCTGGGTTACATGAACTCGTTGATAAGGTCTGGAAATGGGTTCATCTGAGTAACCAACCTGGATAAGACTGCCCGCTCTGTGCGATAGACAGGCACCAATCACAGCCCAAAGACTTGTCCTGGAGTGGGGAACTCCCCTGAGGGATCTAGAAACTCTCCAATGGGGATAGAAAAATACAGTTAAGGTAGATTTACTGTGAACCTCATGAAACCTCAGCTTCAGAGCCTTTTCTGTGCATGGGCCTGTTTTAGAACTCTAGAAAAGCCCTTCAGTGTGTTCACATGAGCATACATTTTGCAGATATTTTAACCACCATCTGTTAAGAACACTGACACCTACGGTTCCAAATTCCCCTCCATCACACTTTTCCTTGTGACGTGTGGCACTTCAGTGGCCACAGCATGTTTGGGATGTAGGTAAGAAGAAGCTGAGTTAGGGATAGTATTAGTTTAGGGGGATATATTTATGGGGTTCTTAGTCACTTCCTTGTATAGAAAAATTATTATTAGTGGTCCTGGCATAGCAGTGAGAGCCAGGCATATTTCTATCGCCTACTGGGCCAAATCACTCAGTGGAGCAATATTGCAGTGTGACTATATCTTGTAGCAACAAACTGTGTAAACAGAAGGGAAAGAAAGTTTTAAAACTACAAAGTCAGAAGCTGACTGTTAGTAAAATCTTTTAGTTATCTGAAGTGCAAAATTTTAAGTGGAGGATTTGTTTCTCACTATGTATGTGTGTGTATGTATATATGTGTATATATATAGTCAGTAATATAGCATATATGATGCTAAACATAGGAAACTTTTATAAGCTATTAGTAATAAAAAACTAATTTCAGTCAATCATGCTAGAGGAAAGATATCTTTTAATCTATAGAAAATATTATATAATTGTCATATGAAAGAATAATCAATGTATAAGTACAGCCCAAAATATGTAGTTTAAAAGTATTATAGCAGCCCAAGTGCCCATCAGTAGATGAGTGGATAAAAAAGCTGTGGTGCATTTACACAGTGGAATACTATTTGGTCATGAAAAAGAAGGAAATCTTACCTTTTGCACCAGCATGGGTGGACATGGAGTATTGTGCTAAGTGAAATAAGCCAGTCAGAGACAGACACATGCCATGTGATTTCACTTATATGTGCAATCTAATGAAAAAATAAACTAACGAACAATATAGAAACAGACTCATGGATACAGAGGACAACAGGCTGACAGCTGTCAGAGGGGTGAGGGGTTGGGAGGCTGAGTGAAAACGGTGAAGGGATTAAACAAAAAAATAAAGTCACAGACAACAGTGTGGTGATTGTCAGAGGGAAAGGAGGTATGGGGGAGGCAGCAGAGGGTGAAGGGGATAAATGGTGACAGAAGGAGACCTGACTTTGGGTGGAGAACACACAATGCAATACACAGATGTGCACTTGAAATTTGTATAATTTTACTAACAAATGTCACTCTGATAAATTCAATAAAATTTTTAAAAGTATTACAGATGTGTGCCAGGTGGTTAATTAGCACAAATTTATTTTTCTGGATATTGTGATGTTGGTAGTATTTGTCAGCTTTTCAAAATTTTAGATTTTTTAATGATTTCTTCTCTCAGTCTAAATGCATATTTATTTTCATAGTTAGTTTTATATTTGTAAATTTATATTCCTTTTCTTAAAGAGAACGTCTGACTTTGAATAAGCTTCTGTCTCCACAAAACTTGAATCTGGCCCCAACCGTAGCTGCAACACTTCACCGCAGAGGGTGTGATTTGAAATTACAAAGCATTAAAAAACAACAAATATATAATGTCTCATGCTCTTCCCTTTCCTCACTGTCATAATTGTGTTTTTAAGCATAATGAGAGTTACAAAATGATTCAGCAAATTTTAAAGCAGACAGCCTTTTCATATCCCGTTAAATGTATGTCAGTTATGTCACATGTCTGTCCATTCTCTCTCTCGCACACACACACACACACACACATGCACACCACCCATGTGTCTATTTATATATCTTGGCAGAACAAGATAGAAGTGATGTTCTTAGGAAGATGATAATATTTAAAGAAAACTGGTGGTTATCTCATCAAAAGTTTGTTTTATACTTTGTAAAGATTCTTTTAACTCCACTGACTTTCATGGAATTCAAAAATGGAAACTTTCTTCTTTTGAGGAAATAGGTTAAAAGGCCTCTTGGAAATAGTCTTTTCTTATTTTATATGAACATTCCTGTTTTTCATCTAATTTTTTTAAATATTAATTTTGACAGCCTAAAACTTTAGTTTGCTCCTACTGCTATTGCTACTTACCAGTCACCCCAAAACTTAGTAACTTAATGTGCAACGATTGTTATATCTCAGAGTTTCTATGGGTCAGGAATTTGAGGAAAGCTCAGCTGGGCAGTTTGTGAGAGTTCATGGGCTCTCATGTGGTCACAGTTATTGACAGTAGCCAATATGTATCTCATATTGGCGGGGGCGGGAGCTGGAGCTGGAGCTGGAGCTGGAGCAACTGGAGGCTGCTTGGGCATCTCTCCCTGTCTACCATGTAGTCTCAGGGATTCTCCACGTGTTCTCTCTGTAAGAGCTAGTTTGGGCTTCCTCATGGCATGGCCACCTTAGGGGAACCTCACTATTTGCCTGGTGGTTTAGGGGCCCAAGTATTTGAATTCCAGCTTCTGTCTTAGTTGCACCACCTTTTATGACCTTGTCTCAGAAAGATACTCACTGTCACTTCCACCATCTGGTATTGGTCAAGACTCACAGACTCACCCTGAATCATGAGAGGAAGTAAAGCCTGCCTTTTGATGGGGGAATGAAGGCTGTAGAAGAGCATGTGGGAAGGAGGTTAAGGACATCTTTGGAATGTATGATATGCCACAGGGTTTTTAAGTAAATCAGATGCATGACTTGTAGGCTACATGTTGCTGTAGTGAACATAAGTTTTTTAAAATTTTTTTGGTTACAGTTAACATACAATATTATATTACTTTTAGGTGTACAACATAGCAATTAGATGTTTCTATAACTTACAAAATGATCACCTAGATTAATATTGTAATAATTATGTATGGTGTCTGATGGGTATAGACTTAACTCAAGAAAGTTTTAAAACTCCTGAAGTATTTTCTCAAGGCAATATGGAGACTGTCTAGATTACTCTGTACCAGAAAAAAGATCAAGGATTTCACACGTGGTTTATAAGCATATGAGATTTATTGAAGATGTATTTCTTCATAACTGAGATTTCAAGAATGGAAAAATATGACCTACTTAATTCTTAAAACCATTATTAAAGCCAGAATGATACTTTCAGAATACCAGTCCTTATGCCTAACCTTCTCTGCTGGTGTGCTGTCACGAGTACATTGAATGCACAGTTCTTTATGAAGCTAAAATAAAACAGTAACTGATCTCTCCAATGTAACCCTGAAAAGCAAGAAGATAAAGATATATTACAAACCTAACCCACTGAACTTAGCAAAATTATGTGTCCGTTAGGATTGATGGGGTGTTAGACAACATTTTTGAGGTAGTTCTTATTATGCCTTGCATTGCGTTGTATAGATGGAATTCACCAATATTGAAAAGCAGACAAAACACAGGAATATATTATTTAAATGTGCATACTACACTAACATTTTTAGTGAAAGCAAGAATAAAAGTAGAACTTAATAGTAATTAACTCATTATTTACCTGTTAAAAACTAAAAGAGAGATTTTGCATGTATCAACTTCAATTTACCGTTTTATCATGCAGGTGGGAGAGATTTTGTTTGCGTGTCCTATCTTTCATGTAAGTGTAAGAGACTCTGAACTCAAGTACTTTTGGTGCGGGGAGTACATTATTAGTGTGCGTTGTTAATTCACGGAGCCAGTCCTACATGTGATTTTGGTCCCAACGCTTTCTCAGTAAATTCCTCTGTCAAGAACCATGTACAGTCCTTATGCAAACACTCATAAAATGTCATGATTGTGAATAAATCTATAGATTTGTGATAGTTTACTCTATATGTGATATCTTTAAGGACTTAGATAATTAGACTAAAGAAGAGACAACACCTGGAAGTCAGAGGTAGAGTAAGGATTCGGGGATTGCCAGCAGTTGGAAGTGAGATACGAGTTTGAAGTTCTCAACTACGATGCCGGCATGTAGCCAGTGAAGTGGAGGGGATCAATTTGTGCACAAGAAGTGCAGAGGTTTGGCATAAGGTGTTATCACATAATCGTGATCCTTATTCTTTTAAGTAAGGTTATTTGTCTTCCAAGTTTTATGTGTGTGTGTGTGTTAACTACGTCAGCAGTGGTAACTGATGACTTGCATGCACATGGTTTGGGACAGTAGGTATAGCAGATAGAAGCAGGGGTGTTGTAGCATATTTTGGGGATGAAGAAGACTATCAGCAAACCATTTCTACATTTGGATAGCTCTCTCTTTTCTCAGAGCAAGAAGCTTTAAGGTTTGTGAGGACCATAGATGTTGTGCTACACTTCCGTCTTCCTAGGGATGATACTTCTGGCTGTTACCCTAGTCCTTTAACAGCCATAGTGTTTTGACTCACCACAGCCTTTCCTCATTGTATACCACACACTTGCCCTAAATCTTTTCCATGTAACCCACCTTCTTTGTTACACAGACATCATTGCATGGTTGAAAATAAAGCGTGCCGCTGGGTTCAAATCCCAGACCCACCATCTACTTACTGGATATCCTTGAGTAAGTAATGTAAAAGCTCTTTGCCTCAGTTTTCCTGTATGTCAAATGGGAATAAGTCCTTACTTTATGGAATTGCCATGGAATTAACTGAGATAATGTAACTGAAGTAACACATATTGGCACATCTGCTCAGTAAACATTAATTATGATTATGATTATGATTATTATTTTATCCCCTCACTTTCCTCCTGGCCCCTCCTGCCTCTCCTCCTTTGTCTTATTTGTGCTTATTTCCAAGTTCAGGTTTCAGTGGTTTATTTGAGCAGGCAAGGCTCCCTGTGGGCAGAGAAAACTGATTTGCCATTTCGCTCGGCTCTCCATATCTGTGTGTTTACCACGGTATCCCTTTTCTTAGAATGTTTTCTGGAATAACAAATATTTATCAAGGAATATTATTTTATGATATCTGTTCTGGAGGCTAGATTGTTAATATGTGTAAACCTTAGACAAGACCTATAGAAAGGAATAGAATTATAAAACATTCTTACTCTGTGAGTAGGCCAAATTAAAATGTATGAATCAAACAGGAAACAGAGACACACAGCTCAAGCTTTTAGGTAACCCTTAGGGGTTAGTTAGTCCCATCTCTCATGCAAATGGAGCTATTCCTTTTATAATATTTTATTTATTTAGCCAGACAGTGATTATACTTATTGAGCGATCTGTGCCAATCCCTGTAGTAGGCACTGTAGGTACCTGGTAAGAAAATAAGATTTGGACCTTGCCTTCATGGAGCTTACAGTGGAATGGGTAGGATCAATATTAATCAAATGATGACATAGATATGTAAATTTTACTGTGAAGGAAACACCTAAGAAAGAGCAAGAGTAAGTAACAGGGAGAATGGCTCCAGTTGGGTTGGGGTGCAGTTATGGAGTTTAAAGGGGCAATTAGCTGGGACTGAAGATTTAATAGGCATTAACTGGTTGAAAAAGGAAATGCGCTTTTACAACAAAGGCAGAGAGTGTGATGATGCATTTGAAGAACTGAAAGAAGCCCATTGTGGTTGGAGCCAAGAGAAACAGGGACAGGAATTAGAAGTGATATTGAAGGGGTGGGCATAATTTAAAAACTAGTTTCATTTCTTCCAACCCGGATATCATGTGTCCCATTTCTGGCGTGTGTAATGAGCTCTGGGTAGTGCTAATCACTGTAGGGGCATAGAAGGAATACTCAGGTTGCACAAAAGCTCATTTTCTATTCTGTCTTTGTGTTTTGGAAGCACGTAACCTGTCTGGTTTCACAGGTTCATAGCTGGGGAGGAATCTCTTTGCTGGGTCAGTCATGCTTCAAGTTTCACCCATACCTGGTTTATCAATAGATGCTATTTAGATGAGACTTTGGATTTTATACTTTAGAGTGGATGCTGGAACTAGTTAGGACTTTTTGGGATGGCCAGGGCAGGATGTTAGGACTGAATGTATCCCCTCAAAGTTCATATGGTGGAGCTCTGATTCCTGATGTGATGCTGTTTGGAGGTGGAGCCTTTGAGAGGTATTAAGACAGTATTATATCATAATTTTGCTCCTGCAAATTGTTATCAATCAGTATTTTATCTTTGAGGTGTATCCACATTTGATACCTGTAACTGCAGTTATTACTTACTGTGTAATATTCTATGAGGAGCATGCAACAATTTATATATTCATTCTGCGCTGATGAACTATTAGGTTATTCCCTGTCTTTTGCTACTATAAGAAATGTTGCAATGTGAATTCTTATACACATCTCCTTTTGCACATATGCAGGTTTTTATCAGGCAGATCATTCAATTGGATATGAAATCAGTTGAGTAGGTGTTGGTCAGCATATGGAAAAATGGAATATTATAGCATAGACAGTAGGTCCTGGCTGGTGCAGCCCAGTAGATTGAGCATGGGCCTGCAAACCAAACGTCACCAGTTCGATTCCCAGTCAGGGAATATGCCTGGGTTTCGGGCCAAGTCCCCGGATGGGGGCACATGAGGGGCCACCACACATTGATGTTTCTCTCCCTCTCTTTCTCCTTCCCTTCCCCTCTCTCTACAAAATAAATAAATAAAATCTTTTAAAAAGTTGTGCTTTAAAAAATAGAATAGGCAGTATCAGAGTACGTTACAAGTAACAAGGATAAGTGCTGTTTAATGAAACTTTGGTTTGAATTCTATGTAATATATAAACACACCCACACATCAGGATCTTTTCTGGAAAATCTAAGCACATTAAATGCTTGTGGAAAGGAGCCAGTACAGACAAAGAAGAAAGCAGATGCAAGGGAGGGACAAACCTTTTGCAGTATGATAGGAGGGAAGGAACTAGAGGGTTGGATGATAGTACATTTGTCTGTGGGAGAGAAAAATGTGTAGGGAATTTTCTTTTGACATATTCTGTGTTCTCTATGAAGTAAGTTAAGTGATAATATGCTGGGAATTAGGATGCTAGTGGGATAGATTTCTTGAGGAAAGTGGAAAAGGTTTGAAGTTGCAACTGGAGAGACTAGAATAGAAAACTGACAAAGGAAGCGTAAAAGTTTGCTATGAAGGTTTGAAAGTTGGTGATTGAAAACTAGGACTTATGGTACTATCCATGGGAGGAAGAGTGATTTTCTCCATCACCACTTAGCAACCCAGACACAGAGAATGCGAAGTTGTATTAATCTAAAATTTAAGTTTTTCTGGGCAAGATGACCAAAGATAGTGTATCAATGGAGATATCAGTGTTTCTGGGAAAACGATGAAATTGGGAACTAAAAGGAGGATTAAAGACCAGTAAATAGATAGGAAAAGGGGGAAAGAAAAAGGGAAAAGAGACTCCAGGTCTATTTCAAGGGTCAGCAAACTGGCCTGGAGCCAAATCGGGCCCACTGCTTGTTTTTGTACATAAACCTTTATTGCAACACAGACCCACCCATTTGTTTGCTGTTCGGTGCTACTATCCTCTGTGGCTGCTTGCATGCTGCAATGGGAGAGTTGAGTCGTTGCAACAGTAGATGGACAAAGCCTAAAATACCTAGTATTTGGCTTTTTAGAGACAGTGCTAAACCCTGGTCTACTGTGCTTTCTTCATATTTCCCGCTGTGGTCGAAGTAGAGACATGGTGTCCGAGTGATGTGGGGATAGAGAGATGAGCTAAGAGAGTGGAGAGTGGCACCATGTCCAGGGGTTGCCAAGGCCCAGGGTTACCATGGGAGTGAATTTGGGTCTCTGAAGTTGCTCATCATTTCCCTCAAATAAAAGACCTGGGAATATCGGATGGTTTGCCCATATGGATGTCAGAATCACATAGCATGATGGAAGTTGAGTGGTTGGAGAGAAATACAGTGAGCCCAACACCAAAATCTTGGAATCAAGTAAACCCAACGAATGTTTGCTAAAGATTTGGAAGCTAGAAACATGGAAGGATAGAAGGAGGTATGGCCTGTTCCTATGAACTTTGAAGGAAGAGGGGGAAGTAAAGGCTTAAAGGTGGAACTGAGGAGCAAGCAGGACAGCGACCCACTCTCAACCCTGAAAGAATAAACTCTCAGCGGTGCTCACAAGGGTCCAGGGAAGCGATACCTTCAGAGGAGAGCTATATGTCCTCTGGGGTCAGGAGGTAGAAGAAGCCTATAGGACAGAGATTGAGGGAAGGGAGGAGGTTTGGGGATTTTTTTTTCTTTTTACTATGGAATGGAAATAAACCATGATTTTAGAATGAGGTAAGCTCTGTGGGTTTAGGTCAGAGGAGAAGGGTAACAGAGTAGTACGGGAATGAAAGTAAAGAATAGGTGGCCGGCACTGCTTACCTTTGGAGGGCAACCAAGGGTTAGGTGGCAGCAGTTATTTTAAAGAATCGGCACCAGCGTTACATGGCAGACAAGAGAGGACCCGGCTGTGTCTCTCAATACACTGTATCTCAAAGATGCCTGGAAAGATGACACCATGTGCAAACCCCAGCCAGGTGAGCAGGCAGGGGGTGGTATTAATGCCCAGTTCATGCCCAGTATTCTAACCAAGTGTTACAAATTGACTACAGGCCCTGGGGGAGAGGAAATGTCAGGCTTCCTCTGTGACTCCCCACACAGGGCTGTGGAGACCTGAATCCTCCATTCGACCTTCTGCCTTTCTCTCCATTCTTCACATCCTCTGGATTTGCTGCCACGGGCTTCTAGTAGGGCTGTCCTCCAGTCTCATCTCCCAGAGTTATTTACTATTTTGACTCTCCAAAATGGAAAACAAAAAGTTTTTTTCTTATTATATAAGCCATACATGCTTATTGTAACATTAGTTCAGATAGCACAGATGGCACAATAAGAATATAAAATGATGTAAAATCCTATCATCTGAAGAGTACTACTGTTATCATTCCAGTATATGTCTTAACAGACTTTTCTCTATGCAGAGATACATTTTTTTAAATTTACAGGGACCATATTATATGTGCTCTCTTAAGATGTATTATTTTACAACACTATATCATGGACCTCTTTCTAATGGTAAATTCTTATTTAAATCATTTTTAGTATAGACTTAGTATTCTGTTATATGGATTTGCCACGATGTATCATCCAATTCCATATCATTGGATTGGGTTTAGATTTACTTGCTACTATATATAACAATATAATGAACATTCTTATATGAATGACTTTTGTAGAACCAAAAACTTACCATGTTTTAATTTCTTGCTTGAAAATTTTTAGTGGCTCTCTAGCCTGTGACCTTTACAATGAAATCCGATTGCTTAGCATGACAGAAGAGGTCATTTCTAATCTGGTTTAGGACTGGTACCTGTCCAGCCTGATTTCTCAATACCCGCCCCTGCCACTCCGGTCAGGAGCCCTGCCTGGGAGCCCCAGTAACGCCTCCACCACAGGGTGTGATCAGTGTGCGCTGATTTACTCGTCTTCTCAGTGGTCCTACACGAAGTACACTCCTTGAGGAAGTATGGGCTTTATCTTCTGGGAAGAGTTACATGTAGGCGCTCCATACATACCATATTTTTTGGACCATAAGACACACCTAGGTTTTAGAGGAGGAAAATAGGAAAAAAATTTTTGAAGCAAAAATTGTGGTAAAATATTTAATAACATCCTTTAAAGCAGAAATCCTGCAGCGAGTCAGGTAAGCTACATTTGGACTATAAGACGCACCCTCGTTTCCCCCCCAAATTTGGGGGGTAGTGTGTCTTATAGTCCGAAAAACACAGTACTTGTTTTCATGAAGAATGAATGAATGCACACATGCTTGTGTGTTTCCTTCCTTATTTGTTATTTCCCTTTACAGTATTTCAGTGAGTGTTCTCATTTTGTCACAGTTTATGTTTTCTGTTGATTTTGAGTTCATGCATCCATTTATTCCATTTCACAAAAGCTGATCAAGCACCTGCTATGTACCAGGCACTGTCATAGGTGCTGGGAAGCGGGGAACAAACCTCCTGGACCTTACACTCTAATGAGGAGACAGACAGACAATAATAAGGTAAATAAGTGACGTGTACACAATGTTAGAGAGTGATACATGCTAAGAAGAAAAAATAAAGTGGGGAAGGGGGTTTTGAAGTGTGTGTACGAGTTGGGGAGGAGTGTTGGTATTTTAGGCCTGGTGGGAGGGAGAGCTGGTCGTACAGTTTCTGAGGGGAGAGCGTTCTAGGAATGGGAAGAGCAAGTGCAGGGATGTGCTGCACAGGTTTGAGGCCTGTGTTCCCACGTCAGAGAGAACTCCAGGGAGGGAAGATGAGGGCAGAGTAGGGACAGCAAGCGAAACGGCCAAGGCACCCTTAGAACTCCGGCATGAAGATTACAGCCATGGGGTGGGGGGAAGGTGTGCCTTGTTAGAATGAACCTTCCTTGCTACCGTGTTGAAAAGATGATGAAGATGAATGCCTAGTTGTCGACTGCGATAATTGAAAGAAGAAAAATCCTGTTGTTTGGACCAGGGTGGTGGCAGTGAAGGTGACAGTAAATGATAAAATTGTGGGTTTCTTTTGAAGGTGCTTTGCTCATGGACTAGACAGGGGATGTGAGAGAAAGAGCAGAATCACAGATGACACCAGCATTTCCAATCTCTCAAAATGTAAAAATTTCATTCTATTTACCCAGCAATTACTTATGTTTGTGCCATTAGCCTAAGTTCAAACAATACACTTAACCCACACTAGCTGTGTTTGATTTAATTGTCTGGGAGAGAATTCTCTGTATTTGAACATTTTTGTCCTTGTTTACTTGGTGTCACTGTGAATTAAGGCGATTCATTTGTGTGTGTGTGTGTCTTACGAGAATGGGGCTTTATATTTAATAGGCACATCACGTACAACACCCAAAGCCAGTTTTAATATCTGTCATAAAATTCTTGGACCATGGTGCTCTAGTAATAAAATTTTCCTGAATTTTGCAAGTGCTCTTGCTCCACACCTGGATCACTCCTCGGTAAACGAGTCCAGGTGACTCTGAGTGAGTTAATAAATAAAGCAAGCCTGCCTTTTACTTACAGGTTTTCTAGTGATTGCATTAATAGCTATAAATGGAAATAAAGCACTTATAATGATCCAGTTGTTTTCCATTTTGATTCAGTTATTCCCCATTGTCATATGGAATTACAAATCTTAAAATATAGGCTAATGTTAATAGCTTTTCACTAGCATGAATTTTTAAATAATTTGAATATGATATACTTAAAGTTAATGATAAAATCATTTTAATACAGGGAGTATCATTTTTTAAAAATGAAAATGTGAATGTTCTCTTGGGCACTGTTAGGCACAACTGGCATTAGCTCCCTCTCACTCCCATTTAATAACGAAGGATTCGTCTCTGGGAGACTGATGGCGGTGGAATTGGTTTTCACTTGGGGCGGTGCCTGCTCCATCCCATGGGGTTGTTATAATGATACTTAGAAGAGCAGGAGGTGCGCCTGTCTTCTAGGTTTGATAGAATGCCTATGTTGTGCTTTTCAGGGGATGCTCCAGTTTTGGCTTTCAGCCCCAAGAAGTCAAAATACAAGTTCAGTGACCCTTTTATGAGGTTCAGCAGCAAACTGCTTATAAAATATGTGCCCCAAAATTGAGGTATCAGTTACTGAACTGAAAAATGCAAGGTGCTTAGCAAAGACCAGGGCCATGAGATGACAGAAATCTCAGGCAAGATTAATAAATGCCAGGGTTTTCAGAGAAACAATATGCACTACCATTTACTTTTTAAAAATCTTTTTATAAACAGAGAGAATTAGAAAATGAAAGCTGGTTACATGTAGAAAAACAATATTCACATTTAAAACTACTGATTTTATGTGATGTGGCTTCTCTAGTGACCTTAGGTAAGGTCTGGGGGACCTTGGTTAAGTTTCTTAATCTATTTTTTAGCTCTTTTACACAGTATATTGAATGGGGATAATTGTTGCTACCTGAATGGCTTATTTTGAGGATTAAATGAACAGTTTAATGTAAAACTCTTAGGACAGTTCTAAGCATATTGTAAACTCTCTGTAATCATTAGCTATTATTATTATTGTGGAGCATGTAAATGGAACTCTTGAGTTTACATATAAATTCCTTGTTAAGAAGAAACTGCATTAAAGTAAAGAAAGAAAATCATTTCAGAGGAATCCTTACCCTGGCTATTCTTAGTTTACTGTTTCATTTTCATCAATGGGTGAGTGATACTCTGCCAGAAATGAGGTGGGGGGAATTTCTAAACTGCATGTGAGATTTGCAAAGTGTATGAACTATAAAATGTTGTATCAATCTTAATAACATTTAGAAAGTTAAGCAGGTGGCAAGTATTACAGTCATTTTTAGTTTGTTCTGAAGCGTGAGATAAACCTGATAACAGGCTCAGGTGGTACCAAGATGAGCGTTTATGATCACCACAGAAATTGGACCACATTGCCTCTGCTTTCCCAATCCCACCATTCTTCCAGCTGAACTCATTCAGCATGCCACAAAAGCGAATTGTCTTCCTTTGCTATCATATTTTCCTATCTACCATTATCTGTAGGAGTCTCTGGATTTTATAGGTGTAGGTGTAGGTATAGATCAAGAGTTCACATTGGAAAAGAGCAGAACTTGCATGGGGGCAGAGAGTGCGTGGTATGGGATGCATTGAGGTTGGTAGTTTGAATTTGAGAATAAGGATGAACAAGCTGGGTACAGTCAGGCATTGCAAAAGCTTTGTGGAAAGGATTCATAGCATGCCAGCAATGGAATATGGATTAGGTGGCCCAAATGTGAGGATGCAGTCAGCAAATATTTATTCATTATACAAGACTACATTTTGGAGTCCAGGGCCTGAGAACTTGAGCACTGATTACAAACAGAGAAGGGTCATTTAAAACACACTCCCTTCCTTAATGTACGCTTCCTTCCAGTCAAGTCAGGTCATCTGAATCAGGTACTTTTTGAAAGTTTCTTTGCCTAAAATGTTAACTTTTTGTAAAAGGCAAAAGATTTATATGATCTGAAGAGAAACCAGAGTATTAAAATGTTAACTTTTTGTGAGAGGTGGCTTATTTTCTCCTCATTGACCTTTAGAAGTAGTTTTTTCTTCCTTATTTTTTAAATTAATTTAATGCAAATTATAGAATTTCCCTGTTTATATATAGATTTTTATGTATTCACCTACTCACAGTGCCTTCGCCTGACCACAGAGGATATGGGATATGGAAGCGTAGATGACTCTGTAAATCTGTAGCCATCCTTAGGAAAAGTACACAAAACACCTCCCTGTTCAAGTAGACCAGCGTTGCCCTGTGGGTATTCAGATGCAACATACCATTTTATATCCACATCTTTAGATATATTCTGAATCTTTTATTAAAAGCAGGAATTAATAAATCATGAGAGAACTTATTATTCTGTACATTTGCAGTATTTCCATTGATTAAAAAATAATTGCATAGCTAAAACCCAAACAATGAGTACTCTGTAACATCAACAAATATGCCCACAATGGCGTGTGTCACTGACGCCAAAAATATTTCAACACGTGACGGTGTTCGGTCTGTTTCTGAAGTGCAAGAATAGACCCTAGAGCCGATCGGGGGCTGCTTCTTAAGAGTATAATTGTAACTTATAAAATGCTTTTGAAAAACATGTTATTTAAAATAGTCTCCTCCATGGGGCAAGGGGAGAATAGGAGTTTAGTGGGTATTGGGTCTCAGTTCAGGAAGAGGTAAAAGTTCTGGACATGAATGGTAATAATGTTTGCATAGCAATGTGAATATATTTAATACCACTGTACATTTAAAAATGATTAAAACATAAGTGTTATGTATACTTTACCATAAGAAAAAAAGTTTGTCTTCTCCAAACCTAAAGGACTTTCTATCATATTTATAATTTATTTGATATTATTTCCTGCATTAACTCTAAATCAAACATGAATATGCAAGTAAAAAGTACATTAACATAAAACATTGGTCAAACTTCAGTCCAGGGAAAATATTTAAATAAACTGGTGTTGGGGTTGAGAAGAAAATCACTAAAGCGTTATCTATCGGGGATTGTAAAGATGACCTCTTGGTTTTATTCTTATCTTGGTGATCTTGTAGTTAAATGCAATGGTTTTTAGCTCCACTGAAAAGTTTTGAGTTGACTTTTTATTGACTTTAGTCAAAAAAAGAAGATTTTTCAATAAGTATCATAAACAATAAACCTCTAGTGTTTGGAAGTTGCATTAGATTGAATTTCGGGTGTTATGTGCAGAATAAACTGACTTTATTATGATCACTCTTCAATTCTCCATATTTCCAGTTTAACAGCATAATAATAGTATGATTGGGATTTACCAGCCTGAGTTATAAATATGTAACATTCACTTCTAGATAATATATTGCACTGTTATTTTATGAGGAAGTAGTTGCCCTTGATGTAAAAATGGATATTTCATTTGAATAAATGATCCTGGAATTTATGTGATACTCTAAGTTATCCTGTCCTCTCAGATGCTAAAATACTTTCGTGAGGTGTCAGAGTGGATAAATAATAATTGCCTTCAAGAATCTTCAGTATATATGGTGGTTATTTAAAAAACTCATTTTAAAAGCTTTGTGACATTTTTTAACTTTTACCATGCCTTTGCTTTAGCCACATTTTATTGAAAGATGGCTGTATATCCTAATAATGGTTGAAAACTCTCTTCATATACATAAATGGTTATTTGGTTAACAGGTTCTTTGGAATGATTCCATTTGTTACAGAATTTAGGTGCACAATTTACACATTTACAAATATTGTTTCAATTTACTGAAAAAGGAAAAGAGCACATAAATTCTCATGAGTAGAATCATCTTGAAACCATAGCACTGTTAAGGATCTTACATTCTATCTTTTTTAATTTTTATTTTTATTCAATTACAGTTGTCTGCATTTTTTCCCCATCCCTCCACCCCACCCCAGCCAAACCCACATTCTAATCTCCAGCTGGATTGTACAGAAGCTAAAATGATTAGTTTATAGTCATGATTAGAGGGACAGAGGAAGTGAGATGGGTATGAATTTCACCTCAAAAAACCCAGCTGTGCAAAAAAATTGCAACATATATTTATCTTCATAAACAAAATTAATTCTGACTCTGTGGTCAGATGGGACATTTCATCTCAGGTCATTGGGGGCTCCCCCATCTGCAGGGTCATTTAAAGGACCAAATTCTTATACTGACTGAAAGAGTGGGGGATGGGAATGCTGCTCCAGTCTCTGATTCCCACTGGTCCTTGCTCCGAGTGTGCCTGCGCTCAGCTCGGACATTGTTATTTGGACCCTACTGTCCTCCTTTCCTTTCTCATGGGACTAGATTAGGGCCTGCAGATGGTCCCAGCACTGAGGATATTATAATTCAAAATAAAAATCACACTAAATTTTCAAAGCCTGTTATTAATGCGTGATATGTATGGTGAGATAAAAAGTTTCTTTCTGTAGCTTTTTAAATGCAAAGTTCTTGAAGAGTGTACTGTAGTTGTACTTATTTGAGGGTGGGGTCCAGCATTGGGAGAGCCTGGAGCACTTGCTGAATCTACGTTAGTGTAGGTGCTGTGATTCAGGCGCCCCGAAAACTGGTCTGGAGGCCGCAGTGCGTGAGAACACCTCTGAACAAGTTGACATTTTCCCATCTGAAAAATTCTTCCCTAGCCACTTTATGAAGATGTAGTTTTCAACTTGTGTTTGCAGACAGTGTCAGTATGTGTAAAACTGATCAACTTTCTCGTTAGTCTTTCTCTAGAAAGTGAGGTGGTCAGTCACTTGGGTAAGATTAGAGGTAGGTGAATGCATCAAAATTTGCCCGTATTTTTTTTGAGAAATGTATTACTCAAATCCTGTACCCATTTTTAAATTGAGATTTTTGTCTTTTTTATTATTGAATTGTGAGAGTCCTTTATATATTCTAGATATAAGTTTCTTATGAGATACATGATTTGAAAATATTTCTCCCATTTTGGGGGGTCGTCTTTTCACTTTCTGGATGGCATTACTGAACTGAGGGAGTCTGTTTGCCTCTGCACATCAAAGCCCAATCAAATGTGAAACAGGGGTTTGCAGCAAAGAAAGTAAAGGTTTATTTTTAAAAATGGTGCCAAAGACTCACCCGGAGTCACAGGTGAGCTTGTGCTCAAAGACCTGGCTCCCTGATGGCTCTCACGTCAACCACGGCGTTGCTTTATTTGGTTTCACAAGGGTATATGGTCTGGGGGTCATTTTACTTATCTGGGTCTGCAGCTGAAACACCACTGAAGCCTAGATGTTGTGTCTAGTTTGACTGAAACTAGTCTTCTGTTGTCAGCAGACCTCTTTGTTCCTAAGATTATTTGATGCTGACCAGAACCTCATTGCCCTGAGGGCTTAATGATTAAGGGAGTGGTTGTGCTAGGGAGAAGGAGGAAGATGAGTAAGGAATCAAAAGGAAAGAAAGGAGAAAAGGTCACATTGAAGAAATGAAGTTTCTATGCAGTTATAATGATATCCTTTAAAGTACAACTTTTAAAATTTTTGATGTACTCCAATTTGTCTATTTTTTTCTGGCTTATGCTTTTGGTGTTGTATCTAAGAATCCTTCACCAAATCCTAGATCATGAAGATTTACCTCTATGTTTTCATTTAGTAGCATTTCACTTCTAGCTCTTACATTCATGTCTTGATCCCTTTTGCACTATTTTTGCATATGATGTAAACTGGCATAACTATTCATCTTATCTCTTTTCACTCTCAAATGTGTCCCTGGTTGGGTGATAAGTTACATGGTCACCTAGTCAGGGGTGCAGTCAATGAAACAGAGTAAAACTTCCTGACCTATGAGAATATCATATCTGTAATCGTGGCCTCTGTTGCATTATCGTCTAACATAGTTAACCAACCCAACTTAAACCACATATAAAAGTGAGAATCATATGACCCTAAGGAAATACAGAGGAAACAATTTTTTAAAAACATAGAATGAGTCAAAGGGTAGAAAGATAAGCCAAAGTTCACAAATTTCTTCTTCCAATAGCCTATAGCTGCTGTACTTTAAAGCCCCAAAGTCCAAATCCCTTAACTATTCCTAGAACATTTTTATTAAATTTCTGCTGTAGAAATGTTATGGCTGTATGCCAGCCAACATGCTCAGCAGGGTGTGTATTAACTTTTAAATATCAACTTATGGGCAATTTTGTATTTTTTTCTTTAAGAATTTAAACACATACTTTAGAAGCAAATTTCATAACTTGCTGGAATTAGTGACTAATGTTTGCATAGCACTTCAGTGATACAAATCCAGGGTTTAAAAAAGTGTTAATACAGCCAAGCTGAGAGCTGTTCCATATTCTCTGTAATCTGGCAATAAACTTGTCATCTCTTCACCTATTCTAAAAATACCAACTTAAATATCCTAACTGGATGACTCTGTTTAAATGAAGTGTGCTCAGACATGATAGAAGACCGGCGTGATAGGAGACCAAAGCTCAGCAGGGCTAGGAGTTGGTTTCAGCTCAGTTTAGTTATGAGTTGACAATGATGCATGAAAACTCCCACACAGAATTTAAAGATAATAATGAATTTGGATCATTAAGAGATATTTTTCTCATTTATCTTCCTTAAAAATAATTAGATATTTCTTTGAGTTTCCTTTGTTGGTAAATTTCTATATTTGAATGTAAACAAGTCCACTAATTATCATGTTGATAATTTTAACCTTCATATCTATCTGGGCCACTGATACATTTTTTGACATTCCTCTTATAAGAAAAAAGGCAAATTTTTTGACTCTGCAAACTTGAGTTACCTGGGAATTTAGTATCTAGAATTCCTTTTCTGCCTTTTGCTATCTTATTATCCAAAGATTAATATTACAGTCAGACAAAAACCCAGTTACTTCACATTTGTTTGGTTTTGTCCCTCGGGACTAAAGGAGATAAAACCACCAAATATCTGTTTACCAAGACAGGCAGTTACTGCTCTCTTGGTTCTGTTGATCTTTTTGTGCTAGTGATTATTTCATGAAAAGTCTGTTGAATGATAGTACATGTTTATCAGTTTCAAGAACAGCTCTGTGGAGCAGAATACAAACGTAAAAACCTTAGCCAATAGAACTATGGGTTGTTTTCATTAGTTTCAAGCTCTGAGAAGTTTGAAATTGTAAAATGCTTTTCAGTTATTCTTTAAGCATTTCTGTATCAGAAATAATTCATTATTTTCATTATTCCCTTCATTTTCAAGCTGAGTCCATTGTGAGACAGTCAGAAAAGGATAGAAGATTGTAACTAATGTTTTTTCCCTATTGCTTGTACACTTAGGGAACAGGGTCACAGGTGCCTAGACATGGAGGGGGCTGCTCCCCTTCCTCACTGCAGTCATTCAGTGTCCTAGCAAGTGTCACAGAATGACTCACAAAAGGCCTGTGCTGGGTGGGTGGGACGAGAACCACCCCAGAGGTGACTCCTTTATGTGAGTTTGTGTCATCCTGTGAGTGTACCTTGTCAGAAATAGGTTAGCGACCATTGCTCTTGGGACATTCTAATATATATAGATGAAATTGTGTACTTCCTGTCTCCAGAAAAAAAAAATGTGCCTAGCTAGAGGTATTCTAAACCAATGCTTCCCAAACTTAAAGAGGCGTGTTTTGATTCCATACTTTTGGGCAGAGTTCAACACTGAATATTCTGACAAGCTCACGGGGATGGGATCCTGCTGGTGCAGGAACCTCACTAAGTCGCCAGGGCCTGTGTGGTCCGGGCTTGCAGAGTACCTCAGGGTACGGAGCTGGAAGGTGAAGGAACAAGCGTGCAGGGGAAAAGGCAGGTAGCTACTCCTCGTGAACAGGAGGGGCAAGGAGGAAACTCTAGTGAGGACAGAGGGGAAAGACTAAAAATGGAAAACTGAATTTTTGAGTCATATTAGGGTTTTTAATTCTGTATTACTACTTTTTTTTTTTTTTTTAGAAATTTCAAGAGAAATTCTTAGGACTTTGATTAATCACTAAAGGATTTAAAGTGTGCTGTACAATACAAATTGATGTGATTTGGAACATATTTCTGAAGAGTTAAACTCCTTATATCATTTATCAGCAAAGGGGAATATGACAGAGGTGCTGATTGCTGGAACCTGGCCACAGCTCCCCTGCCAGCAAGGTGGGTGGGTGTGGGAGGAATCGACCAGAGTAATCTTCACCCGGATCTAAATCAGTGCTGAGGGAGCTGACTGAGTTCACCCAGATTTAAGCGCCTTTGATGAAAGCACAATCGTGTGAGAGTTCTCAAACTGAGACTTAGGGTAGAAGCAGATTTGATGAAGTGCAAGAATAACAAGTACAACTGCCATTTATTAAGAATTTATTGTGAGCAAGCGTGCACCCAGTAGGGTTCCATTTAATCTCATAAGAATCCCATGAAGAAGGTCTCATGATCCCTATTTTTCAGAAGAGAAAATTAGGGCATAGAAAGAGGAAGTAACTTAACACAGTAAGTGATGAAAATGGGATTTGAACCCATCTGTTTCTATTGTGCAACAATGCATATCAGCTCAGTTTAAGAATAACAGAATCCTGCAAAATATATTATTGCCTTATCTTACAAAAATATCATCACTGAAAACAATTACAAATAGATCATATTGCCATGAATCTAGCTTTGGATTCACATGAAGTTAATAAACATCCTTTAACCCAAGTTTCAGTGTTTCATTCTCATCTCATATTTTCCCTCCTTTTATGCCTTCTTTGGGAGGGTGATGGACACCCTCTGCCTTTTCTCATTGTGCAGTTATTCTATGACCTGGGTCCATCAGTTGATGTCTGCAAGTAGCAGATGGTACACTTAAGTAGGGCAATAGGAGAGAATTTAATGAAGGGAATATTTTGAAAGGTATGTGCAGGGTTAAGAACAAATGGGAGAGAGTTCAGGGCCAGGAACTAGCAATAGCTGGCATCAATTACTGTCCCTAGACCTAGAGGCAACAAGGGGAGGGAGCAGTTACCAAAGGCAGAGAGTTGGAATTTCAGGAGAGGAACAACCTGTTGCCACCAGGAAGGAGTGAAACCAAAGTCTTGGGTAAAACAAATGAAGAGGCAAGCAAACACCTGCCCTTCCTCTCTTCTTGCTCTCTGGTCTCTTGCTGGACAAAGGTCTGTGTCCCAGGGCACAGAGCAGGGTGGAGAATAGGGTATCTGGGCTCTTGGAAGGGTAGATGGAAAATATCCATTGCACAGCACTTACCCGCCATGGTTATATAGCCCCATAAGCTTACTTTTTCTTCTCCCACACTCTTGTTTTCCACGTTCCCTTCCTTGTCTTTCCAAGTTCTCTCTTGTGTAGTCTCCTTCATGCACTGCTCTGCGTTGGGGCCACTCGTGCTACCTTCTGCACCTCGATGATGTCTTCCAGGTGCCGAACCCAATTCCTGTGGAGCTCCAGGTGCTTCCTGATTCTGTCTCCAGGGCCACTGAGGGATGTGTGCTCGGGGGCAGGTCTCGGGAAAAGGCCCCTTCCTAGTCACCATATTCCTTGGTTCTTCCATTTCCTTTGAGAAACCTTTCTTCCTTGTCCTGTCATTTGCAGGCTATTTATATGCCTCCAGGTTCTCTAGAATGTTGAGAATTCTAAAGGCATTTCCCTTCAATGGCGACCATCTTGGATATCAAGTAGCCCCTGTCTCCATGCAGTGCCCGATTGATTTCCCATGGCATTTCTGCCCCCGGAAGTGGTGGAAGTCGCTCAGGCCCTAGTATTTTTTACACCACAGGAGCCATGATGTATTTGACACAACATCAGAGCTTAAAGAACTCAAAGAACAGTCCAACAATGGGAGGATTTTACTTTATTACTTCTTCTTCCCCTTCTCCTCCTCCTCTTCCTTTTTCATGAAGGCTTTTACTTACTTCCCTTGAATAGTCCGATGAGGATATGTACAACAAAACAGTATTTCAGGAAATTCCCTTCCCACTTCTATTTGCCCTCTATCCCTCAGATCCTCAATCATCTTTTCTCTAAAGTCTTCCCCTTCCTCCCCTCGAACCCACGTATCTCCCTTCTTTCTAGTCTTCCTCCTTTCTTTCATTTCTAGGCCACAGTGGGCCCAGAGAACTTGCCTGGCGACAGGACCTCCTGTGAAGCAGAGAGGGCAAAGAAACTGAGCTGGTAGAGACAGAGCTCTCGGTGATGGAGCATGAGAAAGGCTGGCTGCACTACTGCCCAAATAATTTTTCCTCCAACACTAGGAACATGATAGAGTGACAAAAGCAGCACGGAAAGGTATCAGAGAGCTTTTAAACTTTTAACAACCTGATACGGCATATGGGTTATAGTCCCATAGCCAAAGTCACTTTCCGTGCGTGATTATTACAAGGCTGCTGTCCGTTGAGTGCTCCCTTCGTGTCAGGCATCTTGCCCAGGGTTTTTCACGTATTTACCTCTAACGCTCACACCAAATCTGGAAGCTGTTCTTACAGCCCCACTTTACAAATGAAAAAGTTGAAAAGCAGAACCATGATTTGAACAAGTCGTAAATGTAAAGTATGTGCCCTTGTCAGTAATAATAGCACTAATGTAGTAGTTCTGAGCTGCTGAACAAACACGTTCACCAGCCCCTCAGCCATCATGCGTGCGGCACGTTAAATCTGCACACAAACCAGTGAGGTGGTAGTGTCCTTAGCTCCACTTTCTGGGTGAGGACACTGAGAGGCAGAGGGACACAAACACCTCACTGGCCACACAGCTAGCTCTCACCAACGACAACTAGAACCCAGGTCCATCAAACTCCAGAAGTATTCTCTAAATTATGGGCCTCTATACTCTCATGATGCTTGTTTTATAATATGCACAGGCAACATGGTAGTAATACGGATATAAGAGCAATTCAGCATTGGTGTGGATAATTTGAGATGGAGTTGCTCTTTCTAAGAGGTGAGAAAGAATCAGCATGGCAGGACTCTGAGGTCTGTTAGTGAGTGACGGGTTGGAGCGACTCGGTCCATCCCAATCATTTTGAAATACAAAAATTCACAGTTTACGAGGTAAGTTAAGAGAATCCCAAATAGCACCGACCCTGTGAAACAGGAACCAAAAGACAGATTACAATGTGTAAGTCCCTCAAGTCAGTGGTTACTCGTTAGCCCATTTCTTTAAAGGTAATCCAGTAACAGTCATCCTGCCCCAGGAGTCTCCTAGTAGTTTGGATCATTTCCTTCATGAGTGGCCGCCATTTAGCACAGGATTCAACTCAAGCCCTCACGGGTATCTTGGTAGCTTTTAATCATGCCAGATAATACTGGAGAAGTGACGGAAGCGTGCTGCACTAGTCAAAATAGGGCTGGGATAGTTTTGTGGGAGGTGAGTCCTGACGCTGAGATTAGCCTACAAATTCTGAAATACACCAAAATGGAGGTGTTTTGATAACACAGCACAAATTTTGGCTTGACAAGTTAGTTGCTTTATGAGGGAATTGACCAAAAACCTAAAGTTGTAAAATAATTCCTAGCAGCCCACAGATGTAATTTTTCAAGGTGTGTATATTTAAACAAATTCTCAATTTTGTAAGGTGAAAGCCATTCAGTCTTTAGCAGATGAAGATCATTGTTTTGTGTTAAAATAGAAGTACTGTATAAGTTTGGTGATTTCTGACATGATATCGTGAAATTTTACTTTCTTTCCCCTGCTTTTAAGGAAGGGCAAGTTGAGAAAATTGTGCTTTTGGGATCAAGAAAACTTATCTTAAATCATACATACAATGCCCTGTCCTCTAAGCAGCCTGTCGTTCACATCCTTTACCTTCTGCTTGTCCTACAGCCGAACTTTAAAGGGGAAGAAGGTGAGACTCAGACCCAAGAGTGTAAAAGAACACATAATAGGACCCAAATCTTGAGCCTTTCCCCCAAGCTAATTTCTAATGTAAATCGTGCCTTTTTCCAGGCTAACATTTTTTAATGTCATTTTTCTTGAATTTTTATCACATCTGAGTTGTTCAAGTGCCAAGTACTCAAAATATAGAGACTGTGAGCACTCTAAAAGCTCACAGCACGGGGCAGTGTTTCTTTTTTCTTGCCAAGTGGCGGTAAGACCACACCTCATCCATGCTCTGGCTGCTTGCGAACAATGAAGATTCCTGCTTCCAGTGGAGGCCTGTGGAATCAGAACCTCTAGGGCAGGCAGTAGAGGGGGCGCATCTCTCACGAGACCACAGAGACAAGCAGAACTGATTGTAACATAATGAGATGAGAGTGGTGGCGCCACAGAGAAGAGAAGAGAAGGGAACATGAAGAAGAGGTGGCCCCTACCCTCTTTCTATTTATTAGAAGGCGGCTGAGCACTGTGTCCTGTTGGCCTGCGATGCCAACTAAAGGAGAACACACATAGGACGATATTGTGTGTGGTTCGTCCTGATTATCTACATTTTATTCAGAATCTGCCAGACCTAATTCTTGCTAAATATAATTTGCTACTCAAAAACATGTGATGGTTAACATCGGAGAATGGATCTAGCACTTCAAAGTGATTTATTTAGAAGTGCTAAAAAATTGTGTTGTGCATACAGTCAGGACGATTGCAGTTACTGCCCTGGAATTACATAGTCCATGAATGGGTATTGACGTCCATTTTCCCTTTTGCAAGATTATACAGCTATTGCACTTTTAATTAGGAGGGCAGTGATGCTGATACCAAGAAATTCCGTGCAATGATCTTTTTATTATTAGAGATAAAAATTAATCCTCAATTCCTTTGGCCTTTTAATTGTTAACTGTGGAATCAGTCAAATGTGGAGGCTGAAGAAGCACCAAGGGATAATGTAATTGCAACTCTTCAAACAATTGTATCTGTCTGGAGAATGAAGATTGATGATCTGGAAAATAGATCTCATTGTTTCCGTAGTAGAATTATGGGCTTTGCCGGTGGCTATTAAGAGAGCTTCTCTGGGAAACTTTTACCAAAAGGAAAAAAAAAGATACTTGTAGATGAAGAAAATTTAATTCAGCCAGAAACTCTAATTCCCAAGTTCATAGTTGACGCGAGGCCCCAGAGCAGTAATTATCCATTTTTCAAGTCTCCTCATAGAAAGCTCTTGAATTAGATATAGACAAGGGGAAAATTATGGTGGAAGGAAGGATATTTTGTCCTTTCTAAAGAGCACTAGGAAAATGGAGACTCTATAACAATGTTAAGAGAGAATTATATTAAATGAGTTAAGCACTTGGAATTATCTTTAAAGATGTTAAATTACTTTCAGTATTGCTATTTCACTTAAAGTGCTTAAAATTTTAATTTAGAAAATAAACTTGCATTCAGTATTCATCTATGTGTCCTAAATTCTCAGGAAGGATAGGTTGCCCTGGGCCTCCTCGGACATCCCTTGTGGAAATAGGTGATTCTGCGGATGAACTAGGTAGTGTGTGTTTTCCCAGAGCCAGTGAATGTTTAAAATGTGATTCAGCATATTTGTATGCTATTAGGAAGATTGATTAGTTGTCTCACTTGTTGATTCTAACGTTATCTGACAAACATTGTTGGCCATGACCGTTATTTTTTTCTGCCTTCCTCGTTCATGTGTGAGGAAGATGTGGGTAAAATGACTGACTTGGTAGGAGGCTATGGGCAATCATGGATTAATATAAGTAAGAGGCCATGCCTCTCTGTTTGTTCAACCACATAATGGTAGCACATGAATATTTTATTTTGCCATTTTAAAGCAAAGAAAGCTTAGAAGGTGAATTGAAGTGGCTTCAGTGTCGCTCGTTTTGTTTATGATGTAGTGTTTGTTGTTATTCGCTGCTTAGCAGAGAGTGAAGATGTAAATATTTTCCAGAGTAAACAGAAGCAGCCATACAACAGTGGCCCACCAGGAAGCTGAACTCTGGTATGTATCTGCCTAGGAATTATTTCTAATTTGAGCACAAAGGAGACACAGAATACCCATTTAGAATGGTTAGAAATAGTCACTGCCATTTTGTATGATTTTGATCTGCTAAAGGAGGCTCCTGCTACTAGACTGTGAATGTAAATGAGAGGTTTGGGAAATCTTGGGCTTGAAAACCAGATTACACTAGTATGTGGTGATGATGATGGTGATGATGATGATGATGATGATTAGAAGATTGAAGTTCATCTTCTACAAATGTGCAAAACTATTCTTTCTTAAATATATAATATATATCATTTTATAGTTAAAAATAAGGGAATGTCACATGATAATGGTACTAAAAGGTGATGATGTTGGGTAATTAGCAAAAATTGAAAACAAAGAATTTAGGCCTTTATCATGTTTTAGTTAGAGTATTCAAGGTAAAGTCATCACAATTTTTAAAAAAGAAAAGAATATTAACATTCTCTAATGGTAAAACATTAAATGGGTTTTTATTTGTTGACCACTTAAAAAGCAGACTTGGAAAGGTAAGAGAAATTAGCTGCCCCAACAACTGTCCCCATGCACGCTCCTCTAGGAGACAGTGCGACCAGCCACCAGTCCCTCCCGTCTTCATTCTGTGTGCGGCTGTGTGGGCAGTTGTTAGGTTTTTTTATTTTTAATACAAGAATGGGGTTCATTTTTACATACTATTCAGAAGGCACTTTTTGTCTCATTCATTTATTTCTCATTATTTGTTTACATTCTAAATCATTAAAAGACATTCACAAAGAGAGCATGAGAGAGCAGAAAGCTGAGATTCTGCAAACCCAAGCCGTTTCTCCACTAGTTAGTTGCCTTCCACCTCTTTAGGGGTGGCTTTCCTTCCTGATCAGGGACCTCAGCCTACAGGACCTGAGCTCCGGTCTCAGTTATGAGCTTCAGAGAACCAAAGTGTTGATTCAGCCTCACAGGGCAGGGAAATTTAATAATAATAATAGATAACAGCAGCAACAATAATAATAAGATTGGGCACTGCCACTAAGGGAGGGGTATATTTTTCTTGGGTGGAGGAAGAATAAAAACTCAGTGAAATTTATTCAGGCGTGTGCCATAATCAACCTAAATTCTAGTAAATAGGTTTTTTCAGAGACAGAGTTAAACCACAGTGAAAAGGCAAAAAGGCTTCAAAATGTGGTGTATGAACAAGGAAACTCTTACTAGGATTTGGAACCAAAACATAAGGGATCAGAAATAAGGGGTACAAGAGATCAGTTTTAAAAATAAAAGGACTTTTACTTTGTAATTACAACAAGAACAGTAGGAAATGTAAAGAAACTGGGAGAGGAATACATAGATCCAACAATTTGTGTTAGCCCTGCACATGAAAACAGAGGGGGGAAATCATCAAGGAAAGCAGGGCGGAAATTCAAAAATTGTGTTCTGAACTGCTTGAAGGGAGTAGGATCACAAGAATGGGAATGGGAAGGAAAGTATACACTATGATTAGTAAAGCCAGATCCTGCTGATGCAGGAAAAATGTATCAGAAAGAACTATTTCTGCTGTCGCTGAAGTATCAAAAATTACAGGAGCCTTAGCAGAATGTTCCTCTGTTTGACCCTCCCACGTGTACATGTCCCTTCAGTTGCATCCCAGGTAAAAGGTGACCAGTTAAGGACAGGCTCTGAATATTATTTGTTTGCTGGCCAAATACCATCTCACAACAATTCTTCATTTACAGTGTTATTTTTAATGACTCCAAATGGCCCTATTTTTTAATATGCAGTGGATAACAGTAATTTTTTTATTATTTGACATTTATCTATACTATAGCAAATATCTTTGCAGGTAAATCTTTGTATGTCATCAGTTATTTCCCTTGAATAATTACTGTTAGTTGAGTTTCAGAGTCTCAGGAAATGCCCATTTTAGGCTGTTGATACCACTTGCGAAATTTCCTTTTAAAAAGTTTGTACTCATACACTACCATCAACAATGAAATAAGAAGCACTTCCCACTTTGAAGAGTGACTCATCATTGGGTTCCCAAACCTCTGAATTATGTTTTTTCCAATAGTGTAGGTGATGTCAAGTCATATGAACTTTTTTTCCTGGTACCCAATGTTATGAAAGGGGTGCAATTTTAAAATATCTGGTGGAAGCTGGAGCTGTGTTCTATACTGATCACGTACTATTTAAGTTAGACAGAGCACTCATACTCATCATTTCATTGGCAAAATATTCTAACCCGTTTCTCTAACCACAGTCTAAAATGTTTATCTTTCATCTTTCTAATTGTATATCCACTAGAAGGGAAGACTAATAATGCTTTCTTTCCCTAAGACTAGAAAACTCAAGTAGAGAACTTTAAAACGTAAGGTGCCTGAACAGCTTGGTAATATCACTGTAATTTAGTTTTAAAACAGCATCCAAAACATAATTCTACCCACATTTGAAGTTTATTGCTACATTTAAAAAGGTATGAAACATTATTCATGCACATTATTTGATGTGGAAAAATATATACATAAATAAGTGGAAACGTTGTTAGTGACCTCAATAAATGCACTTCTTTTTTGAAACAAAGAGGTTTGAGAGGAAATAACAATGCACTTTTTTGACTCACAATGAGTCTACTCAGAATAAAAACACCCAGTTATTTGAGTCGTAGATCATTCATTCGAGTTGCAGATTACTTTCAATGGCTCCAGTGGGAAGCACGGCATTATGAGATCAACAATGGATGTCTTAGACTGAACTCTGCCACTCTGTAGATGTGTCAATTGGGGAGCAAAATTTAACTACCTCTGAGTCTCGATTTATACATCTATTATAAAAAACAACTTTCATTACTCCTTATCTCTCAGAGGGGTGTTACGAGTTTTGAGATAATGGATGTGAAGTAAATTTTCTCCCAAGATCTCAAGGTCCTAGGTTTTAATATTTAATACTCTAAAGTGAAAATCAGGATAGGTGGGCAGAAATAAAAGAAGAAAATTGATAATAGATAAATTATTTTAAATGAAATTTATATTGAAGTATAAAATAGCTCCAAAGCGTTCATAAACAAGTTTTTTACCTGAATGAATTAAGACAAAGTTAATGTGCTCAAGTAACTACTACCCAGGTCAAGAAATAGAAAATCATCAGCAACCCAGAAGACCTCCCTGTGCCTATCTTAAAGCAATAAAACTGCAAAGCTCCTTCTCAAAGATTACCATTATCCTGACTTCTAATATAGCTGTTACCTGTTTTTTAATTTTATAAACTAAATCATGATAGTGTATTTTTGTAACAGGCTTCTTTTGAAATGTTGGATATAGATATAGTTGTGTCAGCTTTATTACTAAATAATAACCCCTATTCCAAATATACCATAATTTATTTATCTATTGAGAAACCTCTGAGTTATGTCCAGCCTGAAGCTATTACTAATAATACTACTATAAAGAGATATATATACATATATCTCTCCAAATAGAAAATATATCTTTCATATATACATACATATGTGTATATACATACACATATACACGTATGCATAAATACATGTACACACATTCACACACCCTAGGAGTAGAATTACTTGATTAAATGGTATGTGTATTTTTATCAATTAGATATTTCTTCAAAAGGGTTTCTAAACTGGGAAGTTCACAGTGTGTGACAGACCTAATTTTTCCATATCTTCACCAACATTGGGTACTGTTAGACTGTTAATTTTAGTTATTCCCATGGGCGTATAGAGGCATCTCATTTGGGTTTTAATTTGCATTTACCTGATAATTAATGAAGTTAGGTTTTCATAATTTTATAAAAATTGGACATTTTCTCTTGTGAAGTACCTATTTAAGTATCTTGCCCATTTTCCATTGGCTTGTCAATCCTTTTTTTAATCATTTGTAAAGGTTGTTTATTCTGAATATGAATCCTTTGTCAAATATGGATAGTCCTCAGTTTATGATGATTTAACTTAACGATTTAATTTTCTGATGGTGTGAAAGCAATACACATTCAGTAGAAACCATACTCGGAATTTTGAATTTTCACCTTTTCCCGGGCTAGCGATGTGCATTACAATGCTCTCTCAGGATGCTGGGCGGCGGCGGCAGCAGCAGCAGCTGCAGCTCCCAGTCAGTCGTGCAGTCTGGAGCATAAGCAACATAAATGATACTGCCCAACTGTAGGCTGATGTAAGTGTTCTGAGAACATGTGAAGTAGGCTAGGCTAAGCTGTGATATAAGTTAGGTATACTAAATGCACTTTGACTCAGGATATTTTCAACTTACGAGTCTATTAGGATATAACCCCACTGTAAGTGGAGGAGCAGCTGTATGTGAATTGAATATATTTCAGACTCTGTGGGATGGCTTTTTACTTTCTTAATGACATATTATAATAAATAGAAGACTTTAATTTAACATACTCTAATTTATTAGTTTTTTTAATGTGGTTAGGACGTTTTGTTCCTACTTAAACTACCCTTGCCTACCCCAAGGACATAAAAATATTTCCTTTTATTTTGTTACAAAAACCTTACTGTGTTAACTTTCATGTCGAGAATTAGAATCCATCTGGGATTGACATTTGTGCATGGTGTGAGGTATGGCTCAAGATTCAGGGTCCCCCCCACAAATGAATGTACAATGAATTAAGCATCATTTATTTAAAAAACAACCCTTTCCCCACTGCTCTTCTACCATAAATGTACTGTCCACATATGCACTGGACTTATTATAACTGTTTCTTAGATTTTTTTGTTTAGCCTTAAGCAAATACCTGTCTTAATTACTATAAGTTTATAACAAATGTTGAAATGCAGTGAGCCCTTCCTCCCACTTTGTTCTTCTTTAAGTTTGTCTTGCCTAGTTTTTTGTCCCTTGTGTTTCCATATGAATTTTGGAATAATATTGTCTACTAAAAAAAGAGGAGAAAAAAATAACTTCTGAAATTTTAATTGGGGTTGCATCAAATCTACAGATCAATTTGGAGAAATGACATCTTTACAATATTGACTATTTCTAATCTACAAACATGGTATAGCCATGGGTTTTCTTTATTTTAGTAATGTTTTATAGTTTTCTATATAGAGGTTTTGTGTATCATTGTTGAGATTATTTTGGGGTACTTGGTGTTTTACTTTATTGTAAATGTTTAATTTCCCCCTTTTTCTTGTCTTATTGCATTAACTAGAACCTTCAGCATAATATTGATTATAAATATAAAACATATTTTTGTCTGATTCCTAATATGAGAGAATTTTTTCATTATTTAATTTTTAACTATGATATTTGCTTTAGGAATTTTGTAGTTAACATTTCCCAACCTTTACTGAGGTATAGAAGTATTTGACAATTAAAAATTTTATATATTTAAGGTAGACAATGTGATGATATATGTATATAATTTTAAATGATTACTGTAATCAGATTAATTTATTAGCACATCTATCATGTTACATAGCTACCCTGTTTTTGTTTTGTTTTTTGGTGTGGTGAGAACAGTGAAGGTCTGTATTTTGGCAAATTTCAAGCATACAGTGTTATTCACTAGAGTCACAATGCTGTATATTCAATCCCTAGTACTTACCCATCTTATAACTGAAAGTGTGTACCTTTTGATCAACATCTCCCCATTTCCCCACCCCTCACCCCTGGTAGTCACCATTCTGGTTTTATGAGTTTGACGTTTTTAGATTCCACATGTAAGTGAGAGCATACAGTGTTTGTCATTCCCTGTCTGACTTATTTCACTTAGTGTAATGTGCTCCAGTTTCACCCATTTTATCACAAATGGCAGACTACCATCTTTTTTACAGATGGATGATATTCCATTGTGTGTATTTATATATAATGCAAAAGTTATATTAAATCTGAGGCAGATATACTTGACTATATATGTATGGGTTTATTTCTGGGCTCTCCATTTTGTTTTAATGGTCTATGTGTCTGTTTTTATGCCAGTACCATACTAAAGTCTGTTGTTTTCATTTTCCCACCAGCACTGCCCCCCATCCCCCCTCCCATCCTTGATCCCACCCCCCTTTGGCTTTGTCCACGTGTCATTTATACATGTTTTATTTTTTATTTTTTACTGCTTGTTCTATACTTATTGAGATGGTTGAATAATTTTTCTCCTTCTGTTAAAATGGTAAGAGTTAGATTGATTTTAGAATGCTTAAGCAACCTTGCATTTCTAGAATAAACACAATTTTATTATCAAAAGCAAGTGGAATAAATCTAAAATTATTCCAAGGTAATCAGCTTATTTTTATTTTTCAAAGATTTTATTTATTTATTTTTAGAGAGGGGAAGAGAGGGAGAAAGAAAGGGAAACATCAATGTGTGGTTGCCTCTCAAGCGCCCCCTACTGGGGACCTGGCCTGCAACCTAGGCATGCGCCCTGACTGGGAATCAAACCAGCGACCCTTTGGTTCACAGGCTGGTGCTCAATCTACTGAGCCACACCAGCCAGGGCTCAGCTGATTTTTTAAAAGACAGGAAATGAGAAATTAGGTAGAGTTATTTCATATCAGCCACTGTTAATTGTAGTCAAAATTCACTTTAAAGTCATGAATTTTAAACAAAATTAAAGCAAAATGGAAAGAAATTAGGAATCAGATTTAAATTAATGCGGTAGTCAAAAACATAAATAATAAACATAGATAATCAAAACTGTTAAGACTCAGATGTTCAAAATCAATTAATAAGCCATGATTAAGAAATATGCAGGCATAAGGTAATGTAAGCAATAATTTTGCTTCAAACAAGTAGTACAAAAAGATAATTTAAATACGGCAAATTCCATAAGAAGATTGAGTTTCACTGTCAGCACCAGTGAGAATCTCTGATCTAACTTGACCCTGGTTCATAGATGGTTTCTTGTTTTATTTCAGACTCAAGAGAGAGTTTTAGATGGTAATCGTTCTGAGCGTCTAGTAAAATTTAAACCCTACCCAATTTCCTTTCTCATTTGCAGTTACCTATTTATTTATTTTGCAAAGAAGAACAGCAGAGTGGTTTGAGGAGATTCCTGTCCTCTAGACTCATGGGGAATTATTTTGTCAGGTTGAGTCATCTCCTACCCCCAAAGATTCCTACCCAATTATGGTTTTCAAAATACTGTTCAGTAACGTTTAACCAGTAGGTGCTTAAATCGATCCTATAAAGTGGGCAACTAATGCCCACAGATGTGAAAATACAATAGTTTTTATTAAATATAAGGCAAAACATTAATACTATGTTGCTTTTAATCATTTGTTGGACTGTCCTTTTCTCTCTTTGTCCCTCTCTTTTTTTCCCCTCTCCTGTGTCTTCATCTTCTCCCTTCCGTCTTTCCTTTTCTTTCCTTTCCTGTATATTAAACCACTAACAGATATGTGAGCACCTACTAACTCTTGCAAAGTATTATACTACAAAGAAGTAGAAGGCACAATTCCTAACTTAAGAAATTTATTATCTAGTTGTGAAGACATAGGGTAAATTCAAATTGATAAATTTTTATACACAACATTATTAAAGCTCAAAATCAGATGGAAATGTGTAGACAGCAAGTCCTAGTTCAGTGTACAGAGAAATTTCTGTAGGAATGGGCAGTGGGAAAAGTTCCTAAAAGCACATAACCTGAACTATACTAAGTCTATAAAAATTAGAATCAGCCCTGGCTGGTGTGGCTCAGTGGATTGAGCATGGGCCTGTGAACCAAAGGGTCACTAGTTCGATTCCCAGTCAGAGCACATGCCTGGGTTGCAGGCCAGATCCTCTGTAAGGGGGGCGCAAGAGGCAACCATACATTGATGTTTCATTCCTTCTCTCTCTCCTTTCCTTCCCCTCTCTCTAAAAATAAGGAAATAAAATCTTTAAAAAAAATTTTTTTAATTAGAATCAGAGTAAGACAGAAGACACAGCAAGCCAGAAAGTGGGATTGTGAAGGTACTGTATTAGTTTGGATTCAAGTCATCTATAATGACAGAATAAAAAAAAAGTAACTGGTTTAAATAATAGAAATGTATTTATTGTTCATTTAAACATAGTTTGTAGCTCATCCATGTTTGGTATGGTATTCCATCAAGTCAGGGAACCAGGCTCCTGCTTTTGCTCTGGCATCCTCTGCTCCAGCTTTCACCGCAATGCCCTGTACAGCTTCTTAGTGTCAGTCATTATATTTGCATTCCAGGCAATAGAAAGAAGGAAGCACACACTAGCTTCCTTTCCTTTTAAGAAAACATTGGGAAATCTTGGTTGCCCTAAGTTTTTTCACACGGCCACACATAGCTGCAAGAGGGGCTGGGGAATGCAGTCTTTATTTCAGTAGCCGTGGACCTAGCTAAAGACCTGTTTACAGTCATAAGCACAGGAGTTTAGGCATGAAGAGTGTAGCACAAATGTGAGGAGACAGAATGACTGAACCAGATGTTTTTTGTATCTCAAATATTTAACTCAGGAAAAGAATCTGGCCATGAGGAGAGGGAATCACATGTATTCCTGTAAAAAATATGATTTAATTTGACTCTATGAAGCTGCTGATATTATTAGTAGCAGCAGCAGCAGCAGCAGTAGTAGTAGTAGTAGTAGTAGTAGTAGTAGTAGTAGTAGTATTGCTCATGGCCTCTTGGTAGAAAAAAACCCATTCATCAGTCTTGCTTTAGGACATTAGTTACGAACTCCTTCTAAGTTCATTCTTCTAGTGGTGTGTATCTGCTTAGATGAATATGGAATGCAACAGCTGAGTACTTTACTAGAAGGAATACATCTTTAACTAAAATTTCATAAAAGAAAGCAATTTTTTCAAATCTCAAACTGCGGCATTTTAGAAGGTCCTGTGAAATGAAGTGAAAAATGAAATCTCTTTGTGTTCATCTGTCTGGTCTTTGTTTGTTTGAATAGAAGAGAGATTAAACACATAAATTAAGGCACAAAGGTACAATCTTAATCTTTTACCTTTTTCAGTAATAGGCCTGCTCAGCCCTCCACAATTCAACGTTTACCCAGGTTACATGATAGGCACCATACAGATCTTCTGTTCGAAGATATAATAATTATTTGTTTTTCTAATTTACCATTGTAACACTGGACCTTTGACAGAAGGTGTTTTAACTTTTCTAGTACACAGTAATAAAGCCTCAAAACACTTCTTACAAAACTTTGGAAGTTAAGAAGTATTCCTTATGAATGTCTACATTGTGATATTTGTGTTGCCAATGATTTTATCTAGAATCATTGCTTTAATTTCATTTCATGTTTTTTGGGAGAGCTTTGCAGATGACATGTTTTTAATAGGCTATAATCACACTTGCAACAGGGATTTTGGCAAATAGCTATTAACAGTATAGAAAGAAATGTGGAGTGTGATGGTTTTAGACTTCCTGAGCTTCTTGATACTATTTTAATGCACTAAGTGTATAAACTAAATTTAGATCCTGCTGACTGTCACCAAAGTCAAATGCATGCCTCTTTTGCAGACAATGCTAGATTTAGTCACTGTGTATTTCTGTCAAGCTGGGAATGCAGTTATAGCTCCCATCCCTTCTAAGCATTTTAATACATAATAGTCATTATGTCCTTAATGACTGCTTTGATTTGCACCTGTTCATTTACATTTTGTTGTCCCTAAAGTAGTTACTGACACATGTTGTTTTTCTTGTGGTCATTGCGTTTTATTTTGATAAATCTGGCATTACACTTAAAGATAATTTCTGACCTGAAGTCCTTGTTTCCTTAAGTATTTCTCTAGTCCATGGTTTCTCAGGTTGGGCACTACTGAAATTGTGGGTCAGATAATTCTTTGTTATGTACACTGTAGGATGTTCAGCAGCATCCTTGGCCTCTACACATTAGATGCCAGGAGCACTTTCCTTCATCCCATTTGTGCCGGCAAACGTCTTCAAACATTGCCAACTGACCCCAGTGGAGCAAAATCACCCCCAGTTGAGGACCACTACTCTAATCTATGTGCTGCTCTTCATCTTCTTCGCTCCTGCCCCAGTCCAGGCTACTGTCATTGCTCAGCAAACTATGGCAACAGTTTTCTGCTGGATCGTCCTGCAGATGCCCCAGCTGCTCTCTGGTTTGTTCTCCATACTGTAGCCGGAGTGAGCTTTTCAAAACCCTAATCTGATCATATCACTCCCTTTTGTAATATTGTCTCTGCTTCCCACTGATTTAGGACAAAGGGAGAATGAGAACTCTTAAAAATAGCCTACAGCATTCATCCTAGTTGGGCTGGAAGTACCCCTTGTCTCCTCTCATCCTAATTTCTCTTGCCAGTCAGGCCCTGCTACCTGCCCTTCCCCACTCTTGCCTTACTCTACCCGTCTCTGCCCCCCGATCAGTGTGCATTCACCCTTCAGTTCTTGCTCCAATCTGTCCTCGAGCTGCCAGAATATCCTTATCTGATGATTTAGGACCACGTCAGATTGACCTGCTATAGGTAATTCTCAGCCAAATGGACTAAAGCCAATCATCTAAAAGCCAATCTACCAAAGGACCAAATTACTGAACTTAGTCACCAAATCTACAAATTCAACAAACCCTTGTTTTTTGTTTTACTATTTATAGGGTTTCCTACAATTAGTTTCACATGGGCTGGGTTTAGAGGCCCACAAAGGCTGTAAAGAGTCAGTAATCGGAGATTAGGGCATCTGCAGGCTCTCCCTCACCTGTGAGCCCTGTGTCCCAGTTTGCTTTTCCCTCTGCAACTAGCTGACCAGCCCACCCAATGTGCTGACCTATGTCTCCATCTTCCATCAGCAGGCAGTTGGAATCAGAAGCAAATTAAACATTGCTTCAAATGCAATTATGATCTCATTGAAAAACAGAAATCTTCAAAATCCATTAAAATATCCCATATATTCTGTTGCTTTGTAAGTAGTTAAACAAAGTTTTATAAATTATAGAAATCAATAAATTCAGCAACTTGTCATTTGGGATTACAATGAAAGGATCCTAAAAATTCTTAAGTATTGGCAAAATTGATAATGACTTTAAAGGGATTCAATTTGAATCAGTATCAGGTTAAAATTTCTCATGTGAAAATTTGGATTATATTTAAAAGAATAATGTATTTACAATAAGAACAAATCACTTTTGCCCCTTAACTTTAAAAAAAATTAAATATCTCTTAAAAGGTTCTGAAGACCAATGTGTTTGTTAACCCTAGTCAAGAAGAACATGTCATGGTTGCCCGATTGCAGTTCTACAATTATTTGGTCTTTACTCTGGTCATAATCTTCCTCCCTTGACTGTGGCTCTCGAGAGCAGGAGCTGTGACCATTTTTGATCATTAATTATTCACAGAGCATACCATAGGACCAGGCACAAGGCAGATATTTATTTAAATACTGTATGAAAACCAGAATGCAGTATTAGCCTTCTAGTATGTAATAATGACACTGCAAGCAGCTCCTGGCATTTAAAAACCTGTTGATAATTCCAGGCCTACTTCTGTAAACAAGATAAGCACATACAACAGTGTTGTGTGTAGTATTTGTTGAAACACTGTGCTTCTAAGGCTGAGACAGTTAAGTCTTTCGATAATTATATCGAACAACATTTTATTTTTCATATAAAAGTCTGTGTGGTTTTAACTTGAGTAAAAAGCAGGTTTATAAATTTTATTTACTGCCATATTCAAAAGAAATTGCATGGTTCTGTATCAAATGTAAAACATATGCCACAATGGGATGTTTTAAAATTGATATTGTAAAACAGTATCGTCAAATATAACGAGAATGTAAGTATTGCCTCCAGATTGTAAAGAGTCCAGTTACTTGTTGGCGTGATGCTTCTATGGCCAGCATCATCCTCAGCCTGGGGTATGAGAGTGAGCCTTCCAAGCTCTCCAAAGGGGATGCAGAAGAGGGAGGGCAAGCGAAGGAGGCAGAGGAGTAAGGGCAGCAGGTAGACTTGAAAGAAAAATTGCCTTTCTGATCTATGCAGAGTCTTATTTGAAAACTCCCATAATTCCAAACTTAGGTTCTCAGATTCTCCCTATGTATCTGAAATCCTTATACAACACAGGTGCCTGTCCTTTGAATCCTTCAATGACGATTGTGGGATCTACAGTCTATAACTCTTCAAATATTTCAGATATACTTTATAGTCTGTGTTTAACAATTCTAGGAGATCCATGAAGAAGTTTAAAGTATGCTATTTCTGTTTCTGTGTCGCTTGCTCACAGTGGCTTGTTTCTCTGAATAGTTTATGATTATTAATTATGAGCTTATGCTTCACTAGGCTTTCTCTGTCAGAACTCTGCAAGGCCTGGGTTGAAGATGCACCCCTCCAGAAAGTATTATTCTAGTTCCTAGTTACTTCTAGGTGCCCTAGGGTGCACCAGTCCTGGACCATATACTTTTCATGGTTTGGGGTTCCCTGGACCAGGCAGGTAGTGAATGTCTAAATCCTGACCCTCATAATGGCAGAACTGGGGTTATATATTCTCAGAAAGCCAACCTCTGTCCCTGGTCTCTGGCCAAAACAGACAATTTTCCTTGCGATTTCTCTTTGCTGTCAAGCAGATGTTTCCGAGGGGTTACTTTTCAAAGGATGTGGCTTTGAGTTTCATTTTTAACTTTCTGCCTTGCTGAGGAGCAAAGCCTTGATTTGTGCTCCCCATTCAGTTGTCTGAACCCCAGACTCCGTGGTACCTGCACTGCAAAGCCCTTGGCATAGTCATGGCCGTAGTGCCACCTCACAAAGCTGGTTTCCACCACTGCCCTTTGCGGATTTCCCTCACTCTCTTGCTACATCTCCTATGCGTCTAAAGGGGTTCTAAAATAACCTGATCCATTTTACAAGGGGAGGGCTAGGGTATCTATCAATTCATTACATTGCTAGAAATAAAATGCAACAATGATTCTATATTGAAAGAGATACTTATTTTAAGGAAGAGCAATTTAACTTCCTTCTCTGCCTCCCTTTCTCCCTGACTTCTTTCCTTCTTCCCTTAAGTCTATCTACATAAGGTAATTGATTATTTAAATAAAATTTTAGACTTACTCTTGGAAAGAAAAGGGAATTTATGGTCATATAGCTTTTTTTTAATCATGCAAACAACATTAATTTAACAGGAGGGTTATTTTTCCCTAAACTTAGGATTTTCTAAGGATTTTACCAACCGTTGAAATACAATCACATTTATTGATCACTTAGTATGTACCTGAAATTATACGTACTAAGCAGCAGATCCTAATGTGCTGAAATACAATGCCTTTAAGATTCTGTCAGAAGGAAATGGAGGGAAGACTCAGAAGTATGAGTGGACCTTCAGTTAAGTAATTTTTAACTGCCATACAATCTTTACTTTTGTACCTAGTACTTAGATGTCCCACAACTTTACGAGCCAGAACTTTCACGTGCTGAACGGTGTTTTTGTACTTTGGTATACCATCAAGCAGGATCTCCCGCTGTATCCCCTGAGGAAGCCACACATGATTGCAAGTTCTGGTGAGAAGTATTTGACCTGTTGGGAAGGAGGGCAGCAAGAAACAGCAGCTCTCACCTACCTCATAACATGTAAGCTCTGCACTTGGCCTTCAGATGGTAGACCTCAGAACTTGTTACATACGTAGTATGAATAAATTTAGTGTCTTCTTATAAGGGACCATTGAATCATCCATGGTGCAGGTAATCAGAGAGAGTTAAGAGAAATAATACTTTTGAACTGAGCTTAAAAAGATATGACAGCTCATCCTACCAGGTGGAAAGAAGAGCGTGAGAGAAGGCAAGGACCCTTGAAAGTTCTTGGAGTGTTCAGGGACCTTTAAGAAGCCATCTCAAGTGCGCATACTTTACATACTTGAAGGCGCTTTCATAGGACAGGGCTAGCTCACATTCACTGAGCATGTGCAAGGTGCCAGGCACTGTTTTCAGTGCTTTACATGTGATGACGTAGTTCTGTCAACAGTCCTGTGACTGCTGACAGAATGACGTCATTACATGTGGGTACTATTATCATCCCATTTTACAGACACTCAAACTTTTGAAGTAAGTTTCCTAAGATCATAGAGTTGCATACAGGTGGGTGAGCCAGGAAGCAAGTCCAGGCATTCTGACCCCAGAGCCCCTGCTCTTAACCTTTATGCTCTATTGCTCAAAATCAAGGCTACACTTACCCCGGAGGACTTAATAAATAAAAAAATGCTCATGCCTGAGAAAGCCAAATAAAGGAAGAGAGTTTGTTTTCTCCCATGTGGACTCTATGTACTGTGAACATTGACCTATGCTTGAAAATGTATTAAATTAAATATTGCCCTCCTAAGAAAAAGGTGTGATTGAATGAATGCCCTTTCATTGGTAAGTTGGACCAACTTGCAAGAGCTGATTATTAAATTTTCAGGAATTTTGCAAGCCAGTTATTAAATATAGCATTGTTAAAAATTAAATTATATAAACATACATTAAATGAACTACATTCATGACACAGGTAATAAATATTCAAAACCTATTACTTCCTAATTGTTTAACTACATTTTACTGTTATCTATGCTCCTTGAAGTGTTTGTGTGTGTGTGTGCCTGTTGTACACATATGGTGGAAATACTATGTAATGGTGTTCTTCAGAGCCTCTCTTCCCAGCTCCACATTCAATAATGTCTGTTACATTGGTAGCTTGAAATTGGCAGTGGTGGGAGCATTTACATCATCATTTGGTAAACACTACAAATTATGGCACTTTTCTTTTGCCAGATTGCTGATTTGTTCAATAGGAACAATTATCACACAGTGCCTTCATTCCATGTTTAAAAGATTTTGCCTTAAGTTGGTTCTCAGGAGGGCTCTGTATGATATAGAGAGTTTAAATTGTATAGCAGAGACCTCTGGTGTCTAAATCATAGTAATGCTGCAACACCTAAGAGGGAATTTGGAAATGTTCATCAGTTTCTCATTAACACAATTATTTCAGAAAATTGAGAATTCATCTTAGTTTTAACAACCACCAAAAGTAACACCATCCTTGTGTTTTTGGTTTGATCCAAAGTTTTTGATCCTTGACTTTTGCTTTAAGAAGCTCAAACTCATCACTCCAGAGTAAAAACACTTGTTTCATTTTCTCCCTCAGTTTGCTGAAAGTGGGAGGCATTGTAATGTAAAAGAAAAAGTCAAGATGACTGAATTCTGCTTCTGACCGCTGAATAGCCAGGTGACCTGGACTCAATGCTCTTGCCTCTCTGAACTTTAGAATCACCTTGGCATTTTTTAAGTATGCTGATGACAAGCCCCACCCATAGTATCCGAATCTCTGGGGGTGTAACTTAAGAGGTAGTATGCTTCAAAATGCTCCTGAGTTGGTTCTAATGTACAACCACGCTGAGATCTACTGGTCCAAGTATTTACAGAGAGGACAAACAGCCTGTGATTAAGGGTTCCCGCTGCAGGGCCAGAGCTCCTGCTTTCAAATCCCCACTCTTTAACTGCTTAGTTGTGTAACCTCCGATAAGGTAACGTCTCTGTTTTCTCTTAAGCTGGAAAACCTCAGAGAAGGTAAAGGGCTTCAGATGGCTCAGAGCCATAGCTGAACAATGTTTTCTGTGTCATTTTAATATATCGTTTGAATTAAAGCATTTGCATTAGCTGAAAGTATTTTCTTTACATGATAAAGAATAAAACCTTTTTTCTCTGGTATATCAGGTGGCAACAATAGTATTTATGGAGTTAGTTCTAAACAGGAGCAAAATACATACAGAAAAAAATCTGTGTTTGTTATAGGAACTGTGTGATAAAGATGAACAAGTAGGGCAAAATACTGTGATCAAACCTTTAAAAGCAAAGCAAAGGACAAAATGTGTTTTCTCATACAGTTTGGGAAGCATCAGTGACTAATTATATGGAGAATGAAGGAGAAAGTCCTCATGAATATGTTATTTTAGGAGGAAAATTAATTGGGAAAAATAGCCAGAAAGCACTTTGATAAAGGAGAATATCAGAACCGTGGCAAACCAAAAGACTGTTACTTACTATGGTTTCTTTGGGTGCCTGTTTTCCAATGCCTTTGATGGAGAAAAAGAGGTTAGGTAACTAGATATTATGAGTATCATCAAAAGCTATTTTGAAGCTGAAATTGGGAAAGATGAATTCAATACTGTGGTTTTCAGTAACTTTCATATTTTATATTTAGAAGGCTATCGAAATTAACTTATTTAAAAACCACCATGTCATTAAGTATTAATGACATAATAACAGTGCCCCAGATTAATTTATGGATGGGGTTCCTTCAGAGATTTAAAAGGAATTACCATTATTTGGGATGGTATTTTGCTCTTTTGTTACAGTTAAAAACGTAGGTATAGATGCATGAAAGGCTCTTTCTCTTGACCAGGATAATGTTGATGGCAAGCAATAGACTAAGAAGGAGGAGATTTGTTTCAAGGATGCAACGGTGAATCTCATGAAATCCAAGGTCAATATTGCAGCAGGCTGTGGCTTGTGGGAACCAGTGTTAATGACCTAGAAAACCATAGGGAACAGTCTTTTTTCTCAGAGATGATCTCAGCCTCCCATAGTTTCTTGCCTTCTCAGCACTCTGTGCTCTGTTCTCCTCTCTCTAGCGACAAGTCTTTCCCTATAAACTTCGGCTTGAACATGACCCCCCAGTGAACATGGTCCGACCTCGGCCATCTTCAGCTCTTACATCACTGGCTTCTCATCTTCCCAATTCCTCAAAGATTGACTGGAATATTGTTTTAAACCAGGCCGTCAATCATGTGTCTCTGATGATTAGCTTTCCCTAAATGCATTATCTACATCTATCCCTGGGTCAATCATGAGTGGCTTGAATGGGATAGAGTCAAATAGTATAAAGAGGGGTCACATTAGGCAGAAGAGGGCAGGGACTGGCAAGCCCTGGAAACCTGCTTTGTATTCTGCTTTATTTACGTAATGTGGTTGTCTAAGGCGCTTCCTGCTGAAGTTGTACATGTACAGTACGCGATTCCTGCCAGTGTAAAACCACATGTTAGAATTCTTCCCGATTTACTGCTGCAGCTGCAGACTGTTACAAGGTCACTTGATGTTGTATAGCTATTTCTCTAATTCATTCACTTGAATCATGACATGATGATTACTGAATGTTAATGGAGGTACCTAATATTAACTTGGGAAAGAAAGAACAAGTCATTATCTCTGGATCTCAGAATTCTTCTGTTTTGGGGAGAGACAGACATAAAAAATTGAAATATTTTCAATTGTATAATGCCATTATATCCCAAATATGTTACATTGATGCAATAAAAAACATAACCCATATCTTATAAGTTGTTTATTGAAAGACATGTTACATAAAGGTCTAGGGTTTTCTTTTTAATATGGATAAATGTGATCATCTTGAAGAAAACAACCATGATAGGTGAATCTAGGTGGAAAAGCACAACAAAAAGCCACAGGCATTTTTATCACACATTGGAGCCTTTCCCTGGTGAGGGAAGTATGTGAGCAAACCGGAAGAGCTCCCTGATGAGAATCAGGAAACAGTGGTCCAATGTAAGCTCCGTGTGGGCAGGGGCTCCTGTAGCCTTGTCACTCAGAACAGTGCCTGGCACAGAATGGGACTCAGGAAGGATTCAGAGAATGAATAAATCTTCCTATGATTCTTTCCCTCTACCAGCTGGGTGGCAATAAGCAAGGTAATTTGTCTCTCTAGGTCTCAATCTCTTAATTAATAAAATGAGGTGGTTTTGGAGTTATGGTAAGTATTGAGATTCTCTGATTATCTGACATGTATTCAAAATTTCAGAACACCTATTTATTGAATCTTAAAACTGCATTGTAAAGCAAGTAAATTCATATCCTGAAACAAAAGCAAAATTCTTTATTTTTTTACATATTAGTATGGTTTAGAGTTTATATATGTGAATTATCTTGGAAAAGTATATTATTAATAAAAATATTTTTAGGGCTAATTTAACAATACAGATGAGATGCAGGCTAGCTGTACTCATATGCCTCTAAAACTGTACTTCAGCAGTTTTGACTCCAGTGAATTCACTTTTAGATAATATTTTAAATGATTTCCAGTGTTCTTTTAAAACACCTACTATAACCAGCTCTTGAAAGAAAACAAAGCCAGTTGGTGACTTTCATAATGGAATTTTTTTTTTAGATTTTATGTTAAAGGAGAGCAGATCTTAAAATCCCTTTGGGTTTCATCTCCCAAAGTTAGATGTACCTAAACATTTTTGTTTACTGCATATTATCTCACTACAAAATTGTCCAACTTGTCCAAAGTGTTACGGTCTCATCTGTCTCCCTCCAAATATTGACATATGCCGTAGGCAAAGTAGAAAAAGTACATTTCTCCCAGCTAGCAATCACTCACTCAGGATAAATAGTCACAGAGCATTTTCCTGCACTAGATAAGCTCCTCCTGAGAAAGCAAGCTCCACCTGAGAATACAAGCTCATTGTGTATAAAAATAAGCAAGGTAGGGTGGATGCCTATTAGGCAGATAGAAATTTTTTTAAAAAGAAAGGAAAAGATGATAGTATTTCTAATTTAACCCTGTTAAAAAACTTGGCACATCTGAGCATATATCTTAAAACAGCCAAGATCTGGCAGTAGCCCAAGCGCCCATCCAGAGATGAGGGAATAAAAAAGCTGTGGTGTGTTTGCACAGTGTAATACTACACTGTTGTAAAAAAAAGAGAGGGAAGTCTGACCTTTTGTGACAGCATGGATAGACCTGCAGAGTATTATGTTGAGTGAAATAAGTCAGAGGAAGACAAATACCCCATGATCTCACTTATATGTGGAATCTAATAAATAAAACAAACTGATGAACAAAACAAGAGCAGAAGCATGGATTCATGGAACAGACTGACGGCTGTCAGAGGAGAGGCAGAAGCAGGGGACTGGATGGAAGAAGGTGAGGGGATGAGCCAGAGAACGTGTGTGCACCACACACACACACACACACACACACACACACACAGCTGTGTGGTGACGGCCAGAGGAAGTGGGTGGGGGGCAGGGGCTAGGTGGAGGTGGGCAAAGTGGTGGAAATAGGGACATTTGTAATAGTGTCAACAATAAAAATAAAGATTAAAAAAGAATCTTAAAGTAGTAAAAAAAAAAAAAAGAAAAAGAAAACCTGTATTGCATTGTTTGAATGCCAGCTAACCAGCACAGGAGGGGAACAGGTGCTCTGTCTGATGGCATCGTTGATGACACAATCATTCTTTTGGTGTGTCCCGTTGTCCACAGATCTGATGTGTCTGAACCATGTTAATTATATGCCATGATGTTGTCATGGAAATGTTCTGATGACATTGGCATCAAACAGTTTAACAAGAGCCATATTATACAAGGTTCCGGGGAGCCTTAGCTTCTCAGCATGTAAATTATTTCCTTCATATAAGTTAAACACTTGGGTAAAAATGGCAATGCTACCATAGCATTTAAAAAGTTTTAATGCCTCAAAGGAAATCATGCACATGAGCCTGTTCATAGTCTGGATTCTCTGTGTCACCTCTCTGCAGGCTCTCGATGCTCCTCTATATACTATGTGAGGAGACTGAGTCACGGAGGAGTTGTGGGGGTTGATGGCTGAAGCTCACCATAAATATTGAATTACTGTTATCCTCATTTCCTTTTATCTTGTTTTTTCACACTACTTACTATACCTTTGCACTCACGACAGTGATCAGTGCAAGTCTCCTGCCCATGTTGACTCCACACGCTTACCCAGGTCTGTAACCTTAGTCCAGACCAATCAGAGGATCATTCGAGCCCAAAAGAAACTTGAAAACTTGACTAGTCCTCAGCATTGACCTACTGAGGTTTCTAAGTGAAATCATCTAAATTAACTACTACTACCTTCGGGTTATTGTAAATTATATTTTTTATTTTAAATAGCCAAATTGCTCCCACTGCAAATTTTAAAATGAGTGTTTTCAATTTAGTACAAAAACAGTAACAATAAAGAAAAGAATACTGTAAAATTCTCTATAAACCTGCAATGTTAAGTTTATACATATAAAAACATTCACACAGATATAGAATAGGCTTCTTTTACATATGTGAGCTCTATTGTATAGTTAATTCTACATCATTCCCCCACTTGATATATCTAGAACATTTTCCTATGTTACTAAATATATTTTATAATATTTCATAATACTGACCCAGCCATGTCTATGCTATTGAGCATTTAGTGTAGAATGAATATCTTCACTCACACAACAGTTTTAATTCTTTTTATTCTTTCTCTTTTCTGGGTCCATTTTGGATCTCAAACTTAGAACTCATGCAATTCCCTAAATATTCACTCTGTTCAAGTAAGTGGCAGCCCAGTTCATGGTAATTATCTTTTACCTACAGAGTACTGTACTATAGAAAATTGAAAAGCTGATTAGGCTACAATTTTTCCTCAGTTAAGCATATTTTTACCAGAAGTAATAATAGTTAATGCCTTTAGGAAGTCCTAAGTAAAAACTAAGCATTTCAAAATGAATGCTACTAAAGAACTTTGCATGTATTTTAGACACTAAGTGTGAGGATTCTTGAATTAATACAGAAGATGTGCTGCCAGAAGTTAATATTTATCACGATAGGAAAATCTTAAATAGTCGTATAGCTCAAAATGAAATGATTTACTCTCAAGTGCTTTCATTCTCCCCTAAAAGGAAAGAAAATTAAAATCTCCCCTGAAGCGAGAAAGAGAAACAAAAGGACCACTTTGCTTTTTTGAAACAAATTTCCTTTTACTTACAAGTGATTTATGTTTTCAGTTCCAAAAAATATGAAATATTTTACATTCTCTGGAAGTCCCTGCTGTCTCAATTTACTGGATTTTGTCAGGAGGGAGCCTGGAAGGAGCCCTGGATTGGGAGATCTGTGACCTTGGGCGATCTGCTTGTTTTTTCTTAGCGTCAGTGCCTTCTCCTAAACAATGGTGTTGTGAGAGTTGAATAGAAAGCATCTCAAAGAGTGGCTGACTCGTAACTAACTCCTGCTTTTAAGTGTTAATGCTTTTAAATGATAATGACTGATTATTTCTAGAGGTAGATTTTTAAAATAATTTCTCTCCTTGAAAGTCAATGATTAACACTGTGCTAGTAGGCAAATGCTTACCATTTTGCCATAACATTACAAACATAGAGGCAATTGAAAGTTGACTAATAATACACCAAACATAATTCAAAAGTTAAAACTCCGAAGTTCAGCAATTCTGATGTCCCCAGGGGTACCCTAATATCTTTATATATAGTTAATGGCTCAGAAATAGTTGAAACAATGACTTAAATTTGTAGTAAACTAAATTAATTAATACTAAAGACAGAATAAAAGATTTATTGTTATTTTTATTTCTCAGTTTTTTTCAACCAGCAAGTAAGAAGAAAAGAGGAAAATCAAAACTAAAATGATAGATTATCTAAACATTAATGGAAGGAAAAACTTTTTATCAAAAACTGTGCTCTTCAGTGATTTTAATATTAAAAACAAAAATTGAAAATAAATGAGCCATGTGTGCATCTTAAAAACTAGAAAAATGTATCAAAATTAATTAAAAGAAGTAAGGAAGCAGATGTTAATAAACACAAGATATTAATAGAGTAGGAAACACAAGAAAAAAATAAGAGCAGTATGACAAAACCAAAAGCAAATAACTTTTTGTTGAGGAATGAGGAGGATCTATTTAAATAGACAAATGACCAACTTGACTAAGGAAAATCTAAAGAAAGTACAAATGTAAAACATCTGAGTTCTAAGTATATCTTCCAAAAATAGCTACACTATTGCAATTCAAACTTCTTAGTAAAAGAGTAAGTGATGGTCAGTCAGCTTTCTAACTCTGGTATGAAGTTAGCCTATGCTTAATATCAGGCACCTGGTAGAGATGCTGTAGTAGTTTGCTAGGGCCACCATAATGAAGTACCACCATTCTGGAAGCTAGATGTCCGAGATCAAGGTGTTGGTGGGGTTGGTTCCTTTGGAGAGTCTGAGGAAGGATCTGTTCCAGGCCTCTCTCCCTAACTTGTAGATGGCCAACTTCTCCTGGTGTCTCTTCACATTGTCTTCCTTCTCTACCTTATCTGTATCCAAATGTCTCTGTTTTTAATAAAGACATCAGTCATACTGAATTAGAGCCCTCCCACAATGACCTCGTTTTAACTTGATTACCTATGTAAAGTCTCCATCTCCATAAAAGGTCATATTCCGAGATACTAGGGGTGGGACTTCAACATGCAAATTTTGGGGGACCCCAATCAAACCATAACAGATGCTCTTTTTCTTTGATTAATCAATCATTTACTGTCATGAGGTTTATCCTAAAACAAAACTTTGAAAGAAGCCACACCCTATTATTTTTATAAAAGTTTTAAACATTAACATATTTAAGAAGTAGAATGGACCATAGAAATCTACTCTGTTACTGAGATAACAAACTCAGTGATATTGGGTGACTTTCTAGTCAGTCCATTGTATCTTGGCTTTCTGGTATCAGCTCTTCCAAATTCTTCATACCACTGGGAGACTAGGCAGGGAACCCAGTCAGTGCTGGGCTGGTGCTGGTGTCACAGACTTGGACATGTGATGCTTCTATGTCCTCGTTCTTCACAGCTTGTGCCTTCCTAGCCAGCACTCCTTGCGCTGGGCCTAGTCAGATGCAGTCAGAGAAGTATCCTCTATTGCCTCTGGCTTTTTTTCCCTCTGCGGTCACTAAGCTACACTGGACTATTTGTGCAGTTTTGTGTTTTGGTTTTTAAAACTTCCTGCAGGAATAAACTATCACAGAATTGTCCTTGTATAGTTTTAATCATTTAGGCAATAACAAAGGTTTATTGTAGTTGATTTGGAATCATAGGAACTTTTTTCAGATATATACAACGTATTATTACAATTAACATTTAGAAGTCCTCCGGTATTGCTATTCGTATTAAATTTGGCTCTCGAACCAAAGATACTGATTCAATAAATTTCTGGTAGTCCCAGATACCTGCATTTTTAGCAGGCGTCCTGGTGATTCTTTACACAATTTCCACACCACACTTTGAACAACAACAAAAGCACCTGCTTTAAATGAACACAGTGATCATCAATTTTTAAATAGCCGCTACTGGGAGTGATTGTTTTATTTCCCAGTAACATCATATTTTGTCAAATCTAAGGGGTTTTTTGTTACTATAAGTCACATCATTACTTCCTGTATCACTAAGAACGACAAAAACCCCACTCTTCAATAAACAATGACACAGAGCCGTAGAGTCCCTCTAGACCTGTGAAATATTCATACTGACAACTCATGACTTTGAAAGTTCTATTCAGAGAGATTTAGCAATTTCTTCTGCTTTCAGTTGCATTACTGGGGCTTTGATAGGCAACACTTTTACATGTGCCATAGCTGCTTCTACTCATGGTCACCATTCTTCTGTCCTGTAATGCAATAGGATGCTGCTTTCCGAGAAAATCTGAAATCGCTGTCATTCTTCCAATAATCTGCTTCCAATAAGGGAACATCTGCTTCCCCTATAAAGATATATACCCCATATCTCTTTACGTGCCAGTTTAGAGTGAAGTGCGTTTTAAATTGTTAGAGGAAAAAAAATGTTGGGGAAAGAGGGGAGTTGTATTTTTTACACATGATTTTATGAAATTATTTGTGTAAGCTAAGAATTTTTGTCTTTGTGCTGTGAGTAGAAAACATTACTTGGATTGTAATGAAACAGCATGATCAATTCAGAATTTACATCTCCAAGTCCAGTGAAGTCACCTACTTTTCCACAACTTTTTTTGGCTCTGTAGACTGAGGAGGCAGTATCTGCTGACAGTCCCGGTGTTGTTTGTTGGTTTCAGCAGAGGTACACAGTGAGGGAGTGGAGCCGGTCCAGGACTCCGGCAGGCTCAGCACAAGGAAGAGTTTGTGAAGGCTCCCACTCTTCCTGCCATAAAACGTGTGACAGGTTAAAGTACTTCTCAACTCTTGATACCTTTGTTGTACAGAACTTACAGACTGGCTGAATCAGCTATTGCTAACAAACATGCTTCTAGGTAAGTAACACAGCCTACAAATGGGAGATTTGTTCTAGAGTGTTTGGAAGTCTATATGGAGGTAAACTTGGCTTTGTCTGTAATTTTCCAGATTTGTACAGATTCCACACAGTGCTGGGCAATGCCATAATTAGTAGTATTTGTCCTACGAGGATTTTAAGTGGTAAATTTTGGCAATTTGAAAGGATCTTGGAATTGTGTGTGTAAACTGAAGAGGCAGTTGTGATTAGGGTAACTGCAAGTTTTTCCTTCCATGAGGATGACCTAACATTTTTGGATTTAATCAGTAGTTGTTACAGAAAACGGGGTCTTCACGATCTGAATGTTCACATGATTTCTGGTTTAAAGTATGTTAGACTTCCACATGTCGTAACAAAGCTATGATATGTCTTTTAAAAAGGGCTCATTCTATATGATTATTTATTAATATTTAAGATATATGGAAGTGTCCAGATTGTCAGTTTTAAAATTAGTTTCTAATAATAGAACATCAAAAAGGTAAAATATTAGTATGCTGCATATTTTTAGTAATACAGTTATAACTTATACAATGTAAGATCTTTTAAAATACATCATTTGCATACATTGGTCTTAATAGAAACTGGCAACACCTTTCAAAGAAGATGCAGCATAGGAAGATTTCTCACTGTATAGAGGGGCATAATTGAATAAGAATTCTATTGGAAGCTATATAAACACTTATAAATGTTTCATTGATAAAATGCTTCTTATTAATATTGTGAAACACTGGCTGACTTTTATGCCTTGTATTATTTACTTGAAAAACAAACTTTTTTTTCTGATAGAATATGTCAGTAAGTGAGAGGAATTTTCCAGTTAGGCTAAACAACCATCAGAAATCTCCAGGGAATTTAGTGAAAACCTCTTTTATTGCAATGGCTATACTGCCACCAGCTGTACACATTATTTCCCATGTAAGATTAATTTTAGCCTTTACTGGAGTTATTCATATCACTATTTAGGGATATTTGGTAACCCACTTGAGATATAATAACCATAGCTATGTTAGTAGTTTAAGAAAAAAATATATTTTTACTTTGTTGTGTGTTTAAATAATTTAAATATTAGGTTGATCTACACAGAGAATATTCATGACATATTTTATGGGCCACTTTTTGCTGTAACTTAAAGTTTATTTATCAGTCTACTTGGTAACAATGTACTATTATAAAGAAAATACTGGTCTAGAAATTAGGAGACCCAAGTTTAGGTCTCAAACCCTCAACACTACTTCTAACTATTGGGTTACTTGCTCTATGATTTGCTAAGAGTTTTACTTTATTTTTGCTATTTCACTTCTGCCCTGTTAGTTTTCATTATCTTGTCACATTGTAGACACTATGTACATGTATTAAATACCCTGGAAATTTTTAACAAGGGCTGTCCTTTCACTTGGGGTCTCCCTTCAAGTCATAAGGTTCAAGGTCACTGTGGGGAATGAGTGATACAGACAATTTGGGACAGGGGTCCTGGCCTCTGGGAAGTGCACTTCTGTGCAGAAGCCACCATTTTGTTTATTACTGACCAAGGTCCTATGATACAAAAACATGGTACAAAAATGCATGTTTCACAGCCTTCAAAGTCAGAAAATTCTGACAAATGCCCATTTTGAGGACATTTACTTTAAAAAGTGATCCTTCAATTGAAAGCATCTACCGAGTAGCTTCTCAGAAGTAGAATCTCAGTATGTTGTATACCATATCCATCACCTCTACCTTTTAATTTGCCCAAGATTTCTTCATCTGATTGGAAATTAAAACTTTGCAGACTCGAGTCTGTACATCATTTCACTAAGATAATTTCACTGTGGCTGAGGTGGCAAAGCATGGTGACTGCAGTTTGAATTCCTCTTCCTGTAGTTCTGAGTGGTTTCAGGAAAGTCACCCGTCCTTCACACTTACTATCTCTGGGAATGAAGATACAAATATTTATCTCATAAGATTGCTGTAAGGATTAAATAGGGAATATTTGTAAATGTCAACTGACATTTTTACATTTAAGTTGGTGACCAGTAAATGGTAGACAATTATTGCTGTTGCATTATTAAAATATCATCTGTTGATTTGTGTGGATTCATCATACTTTCCAGGATTGCAGACACTATATGAGTTTCATGAAGCTATTTGCTCTTGTGTGCCAATAAGATGAGTGAATTATTTTCCTGTGTGAATTTAGAGTCAACCAGAGCTAACTCTAAATTATAGTTGTGAGCTATAATTACTTCAATGGTTAAGACCATTTTGGCCTCTGGGAATGAAAAGTTATATTTTACAGAGCATGTGAAAGAAGTATTTGTGAATTCATCTCTGTCTTCTATTCATACCTGGGTTAAAATGAGCCATGGTGTTGAGCAGTTTCTTTGGAACATTACATAAACTTACTTGTTCTTGGCCACATAGCAGTTGGGAATATGCAAACAGGTCTGAAAGGATCCAAACAGCAAATTCTTCACAGGCAGGAAACCTAATATTTACACATAAATCAATAGGGTGATGTTCACTGAGGTGGCAGATGACTAAGATTTGTTGTTCATTGTGATTGACAGCTAGCATCTTACAGGACTGAGTTCATGTTAACGTGTTCAACAAGACCAGACTGAAGCACAGTTGTGACCCAGGCGTTTCAGCTGCAGAGGCGCCCTGTTCTTCCCGCCCCCTCCAGTAGGAAGTGCCCTCACATTCACTTTCCTTCCCTGTCACTCTGGCTTTTCGATCTTCTATTCACACTAAGATATAAATAGCTTATAATGGTTCAACATTTTCTATGTATTTGCATTTTATCACACTGAAAAACTTAAAAGCTAAAAGTCTCAAGCCCTAATCCCATGCAATTTTAATGGCTAGCCAATGGGTTGAGAGGTTTTGGAGTAACAAAGGAAAACAGCTACATCCTCTATATTATGTATTCTCATCGCCCCTTGAGGGGAAAAATTCCTTCTAGGAGGCAAAAAATTTTAAAAAAACCCAACTTGACTTTTTATGTATAAAGCACAGATATACATATAATGCATAAGGAGACATAGGACATATCTGTGGTATTCAAATTTAATGGGAGATGATTAAGGAAAAAATCAGAGGAGCCCTCAGGGAGGCCATAATGGAAAAAAACCAAAAGGTTAAGAAACACTGCTCTAGACGAGGGTCCGAAAGGATTCTTGAAGCCTGTAGAGTGCGAATTTCACTGAATTGTTTGTGTTTTCAGTATGAACTAACTTATGTCTGACTTAGTACTTAGATTTAAAACCAGTATTTATGTCCTAATAAGTCAAATATGGTTACATGCTGTACCTTTTCCTCTTTTTAGTTGTAAGAGGAAATAAAGAGGAGAGACTTGAGAACATGATGCATTTGGATTTGAACTTTACCTCCCTCTGTTGTTTGTTCTGTGACCCTTGGCAAATCACTCACCCTCTTTAAGGTTCAGTTTCCTTGTGTTCAGTTTGCTTGGGGATGGTAATGTTCACATTGTGGAATTCCAGTATCATAAGAATCAATTAAAAAGATACACATGAAACCTTCTGCACATTGCCTAGTATGTGATACATACATGCCAACTGGTTACTATAATTCTATGTATTGTGCCTTTTATGTCATTTTACTATCTTTTAACATTATTATAGAAAAAGAGATCTAAATTTGGGAGATAAAATTGTCCATAAAATATAAAAGTCTCTCTGGAACAAGTGGTAGTACTATCTTTAAATAGAAACATTTCTAGTTTTCCTTTAAACTAGTAACCTTACCAGGTGATATAAATCAAAAATGTGATAAAATCTAAATTAAAGTGTTTTTTTTTTAACTTAGAGGCCATCCTCTACTAAATTAAACTTTTTTAGCCTAAGTGCTAATGTAGTATATTGAATATAGAATAATTGCTCTGACAATTCTATTGAAATATGTTTTCTTTAAATACTACATTGGACTCACTAGCCGTAAAGACATAGTTTTACTTCTCTTAGTGCAATAAGATTTCAATATTATTTGAAATTTATGTCTGTTTGCGACATCACTTTTGCCTAGACTGTCATCATTTCTTTTCTCTGTATAGATGATATTTGCTTTTAGATATTCACCAACCTGCACAGAATTGTAGGCTAGAGAAATTAATTGAAAGGAAATAGTGAGACTCAGCAAGTATTTCAAACTGGAGAATTCATGTGGAATTGGATGAATTTTAGTGTTGATACAGTTCTGTGGAAGATTTTGTTTCCTTGAAAGGAGCATTTATAATTCATATTCATTCTCATTCTCTCTCTCTCTCTCTCATTCTCTCTACCCCAAGTGATTGTTCTGCTTTTGTGTCTTTTGTGACATACTATTAAAACTCTAACCTCCCAATTTTATTCCCAGATTAGTTTCTTTCTTTTGTAAGATTAAGACTCACCTCTATAGATGGAATCCAATGGAGAAGGAGTAGTGCTTTCATTATAAAAGTTGTGATGTGGCAAAAGAAAATAAATGAGCAACTGCGACATGCGTGATATATTCTCCCTGCCTTTTCAGCTTATCTTCTTTTTGGTAATTTATTTCGTCAACAATATTTCTACATTGGTATAATATAAAAATCCTTTAATAATGAAAAACTATGAAGTAGTGTTCTCCATCCCAGAACTTGGTTTTGTAATTCTGGGCTTTGACAGCAGAAGATAAAAGTTGCAGGAGTAGCGTCAAAAGTGCTATAGGTAGGGAACACACTTATCCAGCAGAAATAGACCACAATTAGTGGCATTCAGAAAGCACCATTGATACAACTATTTAAGGGTCGTCCTAGCTTTCCAGGGAGCTGAGAGAACAGAATTTCACAAGGTAGACAAACATAACATTTCAAAAGCATATGAGAAATCAAAGAGCCTCATTTGTAATAAAATATATTGGCTCAGATTCTGTTTCCATATGCTTTAAAAATCATACTCCAAGAGGATTTTGGAATGAGTTTTGACTTTAAAAAACCATTAACCTGTGGAGTTGGATTAAGAATACTTGTATGCTGAGTGACCGACACCCCGAAAGTTCTGGTGCACAGAGGGTGTTCTTTACTTCATGTAGACTTGTCTCAAGTCCACTTACTGCCATCCCAGTGGAAAAATCAGAGTTTTCAGAATAGTAGGAGACATACGTTTTAGCAGAATTGTTGAGATTTATAAGATAGCCCCTTTGAGGACTAACAAGTGAAATAATTTCCCCAAACTTGACATCTAAAAGTGTCATCATTAAGAGGTTAAAATAATCTTCATGTAGTTGGAACCACAGTATCATGAGGAATTAAATGGTATTTTTCATCATCCTTATTTATTTCATTTAAGACAGCCAAAGTGATTTAACCAGGGTGTCTCACCTAGGAAGGCTGGAACTAGAACCCAGTCCAGTACTTCTCTCTATTCATCCCCTAAGCTGCCCTCTCTTCCAGGTAGGTTGGGCAAGAGCCCTGGCCCAGGTGATAGGCTCCTGCCCACCTGTGCTGGAAGGTCATGTAATGCCCCCTACTCCATCCCTTAATAATACTTATAAATAATATAAATAGTATTTACAAGGGATTAATAGTAATCTAAATCACCAAGTACAAGTTATTCCTCTGTAGACTACTAGAAAATTAGTGGAGCCAGATCCATGATCTTTCTCTGTTGAAACTCTTTTTGCCTCCTCTCATTGACATGCATTTCTCTGTTTCTTTCTATGGAAATATTTTTAAAATAATTGAAATATTTAATAATTTAAATTTAAATAATTTAAAAAATAATGGGAGAAGCACTACCCATTATTTTTCATCTATTTAGAAAGATTAAAGTGGCCTTGGCTGAGGTGGGGAAGGCACCAGACAGCCTGGACTTGTTCGCTAGGTGAGGTATTCCTGAAACAAGAAAACACTCGCCACTGTGGATGTGTGTGTGTGTGTGTCCAGCAGTGACAAGACAGAGATTTTATATGTACATAAAATCCTTGTCTTTTCCATGTTAACCACTCTCTTGAGCCTGTCTTGCTGCTTTCATGTGGTTGGAGGAAACAGAGAGTTTGGTTTGATAAGTGACTTCTGCCTGATATATTTGTTCTAAGTCTATACCAAGTAAGAAAGACCTGAGTGAGTTCTATGGTATATCAATCAGACAGTTCTGATTGAACAAAGAAAACATAATCAGCTGGGATTTTCAAAAAGAATTTAACAATGGACCTGTTTGCAGAGGTGTGGTAGGGTTTAGGGGAGTCAATAGTAGATGTCAAGGTTCTTACTGACCAACTGCAGGCTCCCCCATTCTTGAAGGAGAAGGGGAGGTAATGGAGTGGTCTAAGTTTGGCAAGAGCTGAAATTGGAAGCCAAAAGGCAGACTACTCAATAGGAGCTGCTATCACAGAAAGATGCCACTGCCAGGTTGCAGGCAAGGAGGGAGACTGAAAGAAAAACTCCAACGTCTCTCTTCTTCCCACACAGCTAGGCAAAGAGTAGAGAAAGGCTTTGGGAGCAGAGAGCAACCAGCATACATGGTCCACTGAACTCATTTCCAAACATGTTCCTCACCCAATATTTAATTTGAACAATAATTGCTGGAAGTTCTCCTTTAGTGCATTGCAGTCCTATGTGTTATCTTTATTATTCTAGACATTGATTGATTTTAAAATTTTATTTTAACTCGGGATCCTTAATGCAAACGTTAATTGCTGTGCTGTGCAGTGGTAGTGCACGTGGTCTGGTGAGAGAGAGAGATCTGTTTGCTTGTAAAAGAGAGGGCCCCACCTTGTGCTTTTGCATTTTTGACCGTGCTTTTTTATGGTCTACTAGTGTTCTGTGACATCAGCTGGCGTGTGTCACACTGTCCATGTCTACAGCCACTCTAGCTCCTAGTTCTGAATTCAACTATTTTCATTCCTCTATGAATGTAGAAGATACTGTAGTCATTTGCTCAACACATCTTATTGAGCATCCATTATGCTCAGTTAACATCCATTTGCTCAGAAGGCCTGAGGACATCAAGGTGAGCAATGGAAAAGGTTTCTACCCTTACAGAGCTTATGATTCAATTTTTTTCTAAACTAAGTCTTAGAGACCTCAGAGACTGTCTTAAGAATCTTTAATCTTCTGATGCTTTCTGGGGGTGGGGAGGCACTCGTTCTGGTGCTTTGCTGAATTCTGAACTGTTAAGGTTACCAAATAAATATGTGAGGTATTTGGTATTATGTTTAGTATCATTCATTTATTCCTAAAGTGGTTTCTGAGCATCTACTATATACCAGTATATGTAGCAATGTGAAATTAATAAAATATCTTCATGTTCAGGATACTGTTCATCTGGTTGGGAAGCAGATATGCAAATAACTGGCAGAATGTCAAGAGCTATGGGACTAGCAAATGATTCCATTGTTTTGGATGAGGGTGACTATGAGATTTGCGGTAATAACCATAATGCCCAATTTCCTGGCTGCTCAGCCGAGCAGTTTAAAGACTCACTGTTTAGCAGTGTGTGCTTTTATTTAACAGGAATCCCGTAAGTACTCACTTATAAAACAGCGGTTCCCAGAATCCACTGGCACAAACTGTTCAGCTCTTTGAGACACACATGAAACAGTTCCAAGCACAGTGGTAACACTGTTTGGGGATAAACCATATGACTCTGAATTAGGGTGCTCAGTAGAAGTTATGGTTTTATAGACCATTGAACACGTACATTATATTGATACTGTAGATCTCTATTCTGGAAAAATACTCCTTGACACTGTTAGAGTGATGAAACCACATAATCATGAAAAAGTTGTCCTGATAGTGGTTGTGTTGTTTATGTATCGTAGCAGTTGTAACCATCGGCTCCATCACTGTTTAGGAGGCTATAGCCCTTACCATTTTTGCAAATCTGTGCGTTGCAGTGCTTTACCTCAGTCCGTGTTAGCTCATCCTCTAGCACGGTGAAAAGGAAACTCAGCAAGCCTATTTTTAATCTAAGACTTGAACATTTCCCTGGCAGTCTAGTTTTGGCATGCCCAGTGAGGCTCTACCTATTTTTCTAAATAGTAGAAAGAAATATTCCTATGGAACATATTTTTCATTTTTTCCTGACTCTCTTTTTCTTTCTTTTCTTTTCTTTTCTTTTTTTTTTTTTTTGAGAAGAGTTGTTCCTGGTAAGGAAAAGGGAAGCTAATATTAATAATATTCCAGAAGGAGGACAATCCTTTTTAGGGCTAAGAAAATATTTACAGTGATGGAGTTCAGACCTTAACACCTAGTTTAACACCAGCCCATACACATGGTACCGTGCTGATGGTTTAGCCCTCAGAGGTGCAGGAGACTTCCACAGAGCAATAGTCACACCCTCCTTATGATCTGTGGGTCACATTTGGAGGTCTCATTAAACAAATTCTTTGTCTCAGGGACTGTCTTATTAGGATTTTGTTTTTGTATTTATTTATGTATTTGTGGTGAAAGAGGTTGAATGATTTATGTGCTGTGTATTATAGTGTATCCATGAGTCCGGAAAGGAGTATAAATTTATATTTATACTGAGTTAGCTTATATTTTAAAATAATATGCTCATTGTAATTTTTTAATCCTGCAGACACATTTTTAGGTAAAATACCTCTAAATGTAAAGCAATGTGTGCAAATATTAATCTATAGTACAACAAATATTTTCCCAGTGTTTCCAGATTAACCATTAACTGCATTACTTTAATATTTAGAGATCCTACACCTGAAAATAATTATTGGATGTATTGTTTTAAAATGTAACTTAAATACTATTTAAAAATAAGTTTTCTCTACAAATATGAAATGCATACTTGAAACTGATATAATGTTATATGTCAGTTATAGTTCAATAATAATAATAATTTTTATTCCATGTTATTTTCCTAACTTTGCAAACAACCTGTATTATTTGACACTTTTGTCAAGTTTTCCTCAACTGGTAACAAGTCTTGGGACAAAACGTGCATTCTGAAGACAGTAAAGTCAGAATTATTTAAATGAGCCTATGTGTCTCTTCTATGTTATGCATTTAATTAATGCATGTCTTTGCATTTCATCCTTGAGTAATACCAATGGCAAAGGTGAAGCAATAGGCATTGTTTCCAAATGTTTGCCTTTTTGATTCTCAAGATTATTATGCTGCTCTTTTGCCTTAATCACTTCTCACCTGTATCAGGGTATGACTGTATCAATTGTCTAGTGGATTTAATGCCTCTTAGTTGTATAGTATGGTGGAGAATGGTGTAGCCATCATTCAAACAAGTCTTGTGCTATGCTACATTGATTCAGAAAATTTGTAATGTCATATAGGTAACCACGAAAGACTTTTGTGTTTTGGTTTCTCACCTCTCTACGTTATCAATTTGCTTTTCTTCTAATTCTGATAAAGACAATGAATTGCCCACTGTGTATGGAATAAATGTGAGTTACCGATATAGCCAAATGACTGAAAAAGTCACAGTGCCACTCTCAAATGACAGCTTGTTACCGGATTTCTCTTTCAACAATAAAACCCCCCAGCCTATGTACCAACCTCAAGCACAAAAATATGCCATCCTTTCAGCATTTGGCAATATCTGTTACCTTCATTGTCTTCAAATATTCCTTATCTTGAAGATGTATGTCACCTCTCATATAAACCCATTTTTTGTGATTGCCCCTGAATATATCATTAAACCTTATTTATCAAGAAAAAAAATTCTCCATGAACCAGTGTTCCTTTTCATACTTCAAACATGCTTTCTTCTTCCAAACATATTACATATACACAATCTTTAGAAGTGAAACCTCTCTTTTTCTTTAGTCTTCTAGAAAATTCATAGAGAGGTACTTTGAGTGTGGTCAGTTTTCTCTGGGGAATGTTACAGACCATAGGAGTTCGCAGCTGTTTAGTGTTCTGGTTGCATGTAGATTAAATGTGATATGGGAAGTCTGTACCACTGGACTCGGGGATGATTTCATGTGAGCCTGACCCAGAGGGCAGGCCATCTTTTTCTGCCACAAAGTCAAAGCTGTGACATCTCACACTGATAACCGGGAAGAATTTTTTTGTATGAAATTTTAATCCCTAAATGTTTTCTGATCCTAGATCCAAATTACCTCTTTGCTCATATCTATGATTAAATATTAAATGGTATGTTAAGTAGTATATTCATTTATGTAATAGCTCTTTGAAATTTTCTCCACAGAGGAAGACATTCTTGGCCATTCTAAACAAACTTCAGTGCCACAGGCCTACTAACCTAATTGTAATCTGTTTATCTGTGACATTGACAGAAGGGGCATATTTTTGTAACACACTTGAAGATTATGATTTTAATTTAAAATGTTGGAGTCTGTTTTGCTACACCTAATACAGTGCCAGAGCTATAGGCTCAAAGGTCTTAGGGTGTCATGGGGAGCAAGTCAGGGAGGTTTGTTTTGGGGTACTGGGCTGAGAACGCAGACTACCAGCAGGAGTCCATTTATCCATTCATTTATTCAGTGGTTATTTATTGAACACCTCTTGTGCTCAACATACTGTAAAGTATGTAATAAAATTCAGAGTTGGGTATGATGTCTGGTTTATGTGTTTAAAAAATCACCTTGGCAGAGCTGTGGAGGATGGGAGACAGGATGGGGAGACATAGGCAGGAGAGCTGGCCAGAAAACGGTGCAGTATTCTGGGGAAGATGCTGACGAGACTCGAGGGCAGTGGGACAAAACAGAGGGAACCAATTAGACCCAGTGTGGTAGTTAAGCCTCCAAGGGTTTTACCCCTTTAATAATCAGATGAGAACCTTTCATCTTCTCCACAGAGAAAAAATACACATGGGTGTGTATGTAAGTGCAGTTGCTTAAGGCCCATCTTCACGGTTCTTTGCAAAGATGGGGCACAGGTCTGGGGCCCTCCAATTTGTCCCTGGAAATTATAAGCTAAGATACAGTTGCAAACAAAAGTTATCTTTCATTAAAAAAAATAAACAACTGGCGGATGCCATTAAGGTCTCAGAAATGAAACTATAAATGTACCTTAGGCTATATAAAGAGACTTAGAGAAGTACGTTCTTTTTCATTTGTTTTGCCTCCAGAAAAGACCAACTGCTTAGAAAAGGAGTGACATGGAATTGGCCGTAGCTAGGCTGATTAAAAAGAGTAGGATATCATTTTTTCAGGCTGCAAAAACAAAGGAATGTCACTGGAGACTATGAAATTGTATAGCATATGAATGGGACCAAACACAAGAGAAAACCTTTCAAGTTCTAAAGAGGCAAATAAAATATAATAAATAAAAAGAATCACTTTTTCATGCAGTAGTCACATTATGGAAATCATTGCCCTGCTACGTGGTACGGTTCTCTCAACTAAAAAGATTCAAAGAGGATTTCAGAAAGTTTGTGTTTAATAAGCTATAATAAAAGGTAAGAGAAAATGTATCTTTTGAGGGACAAAATGCATTCATAATTTTTAAACTAGAAATTAGAGAATTTGGACCAAAAATAATCCATGGGTTCGACCTAAAGTGGTAGGTAGGCATCATATCATTTTGTTCACAAAAACAATGTAAAAACTTAAATTTGAATCAAGCTAACATTAAAATGTTATTTAAATTTTTTTCTAGTTTTATTTTTTCCTCATTTTGCCAATGACAGTACCAAATAGGACCTCCTGAGTTTACTGGGTCAATTCAGTGCTCGCCCTAAGCTCTTCCGAGAGGTGGTTGTCTAGACTTACACCAACTTCATAGCGATATATTCTCCCCAGTTACCAGTTTGCAGATCATTATTTCCAAATTGAGTCTCCTGTCTGCAACTGCAATTTATGTTTTACTCTGATCAATTTCCATCCACATCAAATTGCAGAAATACCTCAAGGAACACCCATATACCCCCCCTCAACTAACTACTAAATATTATTTTTTCCATATTTGCATTAACTGTCTTACTCTCTAAAGTACATAAAGTATTAATTTATTTTTTCACATATTTACATCCATTTATATATCATTAATATCCCTACATGCATATATACTCAAGCTGTAGCATTTGAGAATTATTGCAGAAACCAAGACACTTCACCCCTAAGTACTCCAGCATAGATATTCTAAGAACTGGAATATTCTCTGCAACGTACCAAGGATCGGGGAGTACTGAGAGAGCCGTGTGTCGTTAGTTATGGGTGCTGGTATATAACAAGTACGGCACTCGTATATCCCCACTGTCCCAATAATATCATTCGTAGTCACTTTCTTACTGTTTTCAAACTGGGATCGAAGTCGGGACTAATTACGTTCTGTTAGTCATCATTTCTGCTTAGTTTCCTTTAAATTTAACCAGTTTCCAGCTTTTTAAAAATAGTGTTGCTGTTCGCCACAGTGTTGATATTTTTCAGAAGTTCAGCACTGTTGTTTTTCCAAATGTCCTTCATTTTGGACTCGTTTGACTGTTGCCTCATGATTAGTTTCGGATGAAGTGTCTCGGGCAAGGTGTCTGCATAGGCAATGCTGTGTCCTTCCCAGCGTCCTTCTCAGGAAACTCGGGTTATGAATGTGTTCCGTTATTCATGATGTTAAGGAAAAGGTAATGTCTGCATGATTTTTCTATTGTAAAGGAAATGTTTCCCTCTTAAATTCAAATGTAATCTGCATATGAGGACAGTGATGCTTTGCGACTGTGTGATTTTCCTGTCCCCTGACTTTTTTACCTGGTGGTTTTAGCATCCATTGATAATTATACCTGAACAGATTATTATTATGTGGTTGTAAAATTATGGTTTTCTATTTCTTTCATAACTTTTATGTTTATTAGTTGATTTGCTTTGATTTTCCTTCTCCTCCCTCCCCTCTCAAAAGACTTTTAGTATCACTGTGTATTTATGAATACACTTTTCGATTCAACATTGTTGTAATCTCTTCTTCTCTTGATGCTTCTCTTATCTACTTGATGCTCAAACTGTACCAAGTGTGACTGGGGGAGGCCTTGCAAATGTGTCTGTTTCTTTCTGGCGTGTCCTCATCAGTGTGTGCACGTTCTCTGTGGCACATCCAGATACTTCCGGCTTAACTCCTGACTTCCTGTCCCAGGAGGCCTTGTTCTAAAGCCCAGACCTGGACACTAGGTTTGCTCAGTGCTACTGGACTATCATCGTTTCTAGGCCTTTTTTAGTGAATAATAAAAAGTACACACACGCACCCCTACATATGCGTATACATGTACCTATATGTGTCCAGGATGGTTAGAGCTATATAGTAGAGTACCTCTGTGCTGCTACCATTGACTTCATTCCAGCATCCTTCTCTCCTTCCCCCATTCCATATTTGGGTGTCTGTTCTCTTAAGTTAGAATTCTCATACTTCACAGTAACAATCAATATACGGGGTAAAGCAAAAGTAGGTTTACAGTTGTAAGTATGTGAAACACAGAGTTTATTCTTGTATTATTATTTATTAATTATTGTATTACTTCCCATACAAATAACTATAAACCTACTTCTCTTCCACCCTGTATTTATGTTTTCCTCAGTCCTACAGTGCACACAAAGTAGCTTCAGATCTGCCACACCAGTACTGCCACCAAGAACAAACCTAACTGTGTCGGGTTCAAGATTTCCTGCAGTTCCGTCTTTAGAATATGTGTCTCTCTATAATCAGAATGTTTGTAAAAAACAGCTAACATTGGATTTTTTCCTATTCTTATCAGCTTGATATAGCTTTACTTTTTAAAAAATATAATTGATTTAAGAATTTATTTTGCAATGATAGTTTTGAATATGCAAAACTACTGTTTTTAAATGCTAAAAATCTACATGTTACATTACTAACTATATGCAAAATTCAGTGTCGTCATAATATGCAAGATCTGTTTAGAAATTAAGAGAGGGAAAGCATAAATATTTTTCCTTGGCTCCGGCTGGTGTGACTCAGCTGGCCATCATCCCACAAACTGAAAGGTCCCTGGTTGATTCCCGGTCAGGGCACACGCCTGGGTTGGAGGTTCAGTCCCCAGTAGGGGCGCATACGGAAGGCAACCGATCAGTGGTTCTCTCTCAGTTCAATGTTATTCTCCCTGTCTTTCCGCCTCCCATCCCCTCCCTCAAATAATTAATTAATTAAGATTTAAATTTGTTATTACTACTTCAAGATCAAGATCAAGAGAAGTGTTTTTTCAAGCATACTAGCACTGCAAGGCAGTGTAGAGCAGGAAGTGACAAATTGTCAATGGAATTAGATTGCCTGAGGTCAAATCCTGACCACTTGCAGGTTATAACCTGGTCCAGTTTGTTATTTTTTTCCTCTCTCGTCCTCCTCATGTGTAAACTCTGGGTACTGCAAAGTTTAATATAAGGCACTTAGCTCAGTGCCTGATGAATAGTAAGTGCAAAATTAATATTGCCTGTGATTTGGGGTGGTGGATTCTGGATATCCAGAGCTCCTGCTTTTAAAGACTTATTTTCGTAGTAACAGGTTTTTGGTGTTGAGGGGAAGGTTGTTGGGGTTTTTTGTATTTTTTTTTTTCTCTCAGTACTGTTGATACACAAGGAAAAGTTATGGCTTAGCTAGAAGTTCTGGCATTGGGAATGACCTTGTCCTTCTTTTGAAGTATCTGAAAAATAAAAACAAAAATTCCTCCCATAAAACCCTGTTGCCGCTGCTGGGCTCAGGGCTGACTGCCCATCGGGATGCCGAGCATGCCGGCTGCTATAATTGCCAGGGCCCCTTCCAGGGATGTCCGGGCTGAAACAAGGTAGGAAAGTCTGTGTTATGTCTAATAATAGCTCTGGAAATTTTCCTGAAATGTTTGCGTGCACCTCCCAGGCTTAGCAGACACAGCACCCTATAACAAATAGTATGTTGTTCTTATTCTTGCTAGTGAGTATGTTACAATGCAAACCAAAATACTAGCTAGAAATATTTGCTACAACCTTTTAAAGTTTTCATTTGTAATCTTGGCTTTTGCCAACAGTGGCTGGATATATTTATATAGATGTCCTGTATATTTAATCCACAGCTTCTTATAAACTATAGATTCATATAAACTATTGATTCTACCAGGGAGGAGTTTGGATAGGAGAAAAATTATATGTGATACCATTACTCATTCATTACTGATAGGAATTGCTTTCAAGACAGTGCAAAATCAGGATGCTTCTGCGTTCCAGAGCAGGAGCTGGTGAAGAACAGGGGATGGGCATGGGAATCCTGGACTTCTGTCTGTGTGCACTGGAGTCACCTGCAGATGGGCCCAGAGCCAAACAGTACATACATGTTCCAGGACTGGGAATCTGTAAAATAGGAAATAAAAAAACTGAGAAGGCAGGCCACGATTTTCTCTTGCAACAGATACTTACTGTGAACCCAATGAAGCTTAAACCAAAGGACCCCTCACTTTCATGGGCCCTTCCAAGGCCCTGGGGGGTCTGACCAGTGTGTTTGGGTGGGGTATGTTTTTGTAATATCTGCTCAAGTAAGGTATTTTCACTGCAATTGGAAAAAAACACTGTTTCCTTCTCCTCCAACTTCCCTTCCATCTCCCTTTTCTCACTTTGAGTGGGATTGGAGGTAGCTTTGGGCATAGAGGACAAAAGGTTGGAGATATATTTACTGTGCATTTGGTGGGCTCTATATGGAGTCTGCAATCGCTTCAGTGTATACGTAAGCTATTTCCAGGCGTCCCAGCGAGGGAAAGGCTTCTGAGTCCTTTCACCTACTTAGCTGACTCCCTGAACATGGCCATAGGCTATACGGTGTTATGAAAGTGTCTTAGAGTACCCAACCCTCGACGTACACAGGCAGCAGAGGAGAAATAACAGTTGAAATATACAGAATCAGAAGCTGATCTGTATCAAATTCCTTTCAATCACCAGACATGTAAACTTGTAACCGGATGATTTAGTTCTGTTTGATCCCTAGTCACAAGTTCTTGCCTATCAGAAATACACTAGACAATATACTGGTGTGTAGAGTTATAAATTCATCATACATTTTTCCCTTTTAAAGTGGAATTGCTTAAAATAGAATTTACCAAAGTTCCCCAATAAGACACAAACCATGGTAATCCTACAGGTAAGAGTATGTTTGTATATTAAGTCACAAGCTTTTAGGCACCCCAGCTTGCAAAAATTAAGGGGCAGTCTGCTCAACCATACTAGACAAAAGAGTGAATTATCTTTCTGATCTTTCTATGGAATGATATCACAAAATCATTATTATATGAAAAGTGATCAAAGAGAAGGCAACCAAAAATGTAGGAGTAAATTAATAAAAATATGTCACTTTTTATATTTTCTGATTTCTATTGTATTTTTAAGCTTTCTCTACATTTGTAATTTGCGGTGATTTTTTTCTCACCCTAAATAAATTTTCACTTTCTTGTCTAATTTTGTATTTGCAAGTAATTTCATTTCCTAAAGGAGAGCTTCCTCCCAATTGTTTAGATTTCAGACCTCCCAAAATCTGGATCTGCCCAATCCTCTAATAATATATAAAGCATGTATACAGTATAGTCTTATAGATAGTCACTCTTCATATGCTTAAGGTAATCAATAATGAGTTAGGTTACAGTAAAGGTTATATTGTATACATTTAACCTGATAGATTCTGTAATAAGATGGCAACTTTTGCTCTAAGAAATAAAACGTCAGAAGCTGGTTGGCAGTCCTTTATACCCCATCTGTATTTTGAGAGTGCTCGGAGTATTCTGGCTGAGAATCTCTCCTGGGTGAGAGAAAATGCGTTTAAGTGGTAGGAAGAACCACTTTCCACAACAAGAAACCAGGATCGTCAGAAAAATATCTGCTTCTAGAAGTGGGGCAGGAAAGGTACAAGAGCATGGAATACACTAGAAGGCAAGGAAGGTATCAAAAATCCCTGGGGTTGTGTCAGAAAGATACATGAACCAATTTGAAAGGATTATTGAAACACGTGAAGTATATTAAAATCTACGATTGCAAAAGGATAGGAAAAAGTAAAACCCCAAAACCTCTTTGACCACTTTTAAGGATATGAGGGCATAAATTCATTCAAATAATTGGTTGATAAAGGTAAAGAAATACACATTTATTCTGCCTTTCCTGAAAACCTGTAATTTGGGTTAACCAAAGAGTTGATAAGCAAATTGTCTGCTTTATAAAAGATATCCCGGCTAATAAATGCAGAAGGAAAGAAAGGACCAAGCCTTCACTGTTCTGCAGCCACTGCTGACGCATGAATCCAGGAAATGATCATCGATGCTTCTGAAACCATTTCGTGACAGGCTGACGTGGGATCTTTTTAGGAGGTGCACTAGACTGGGAACACCGAAGCCCACTAATTACAAAAATAGGGACAATAGATGTTATATACCTTCTAATGTGATGCACTAGCGGATGTACAATCCCACCCGTGAAATATACGTCAAAAAGTAGAACATGAATCTGTCCAAACCTCAATGTCTGTCTGTCAATTTTTAAGAAATACAGAAGAAAGGGAAACATGTTATGTGATACCATGGAGTCCAATCAGCAAAACCTACAACGTAAGATATTCTGTAGGACAAATGACTCAATTTCTTCTATAAACAAATGGCAAGAGGAAAATAGGTAGGGAGACTATTAAAAATTAAATTAACATATTAAGATAAATTAATATCTAAGATACATTTTATCCAAATGTATATGTGGACTTCAATTCCTGATTTGAACAAAGCAACTTTGTAACAAGCAGCTTTGAGGCAAGTGGGAAGAGTTCAATATGGACAGAGTATTAGATGATATTAATAAATTACTGATAACTTTGAAGTGTGATAATGGAATTATAATGTTTTAAAATGATTTTATCTCTGAGAAAACCAAAATAATATACAGTACTTACAAATAAAATGAACTAATTTCTGATATTTGTTTCAAATAACCTGGGAAGAAAAAAGTTTGGGAAGTACCAGTGAAATAAGGTTGGCGTATGTTAACAGTGACTAAATTTGGTTGGTGTGGACGTAGGGATCATTATAGTATCGCAACTACTTTCAAATGACTGAAGTTTTTCTTAATGGCGGGCAAAGTACACAGGGAGTAAATGTGAGGAGCACGCACTGAGAGATTTTATACCTGTACTCTTATTATTTGTTTTTGAAAATGAAAAAAGATTGACCATCAGAAACGTCCAGCCATGACATTTGTGAAATATTAAATACAAATGTTATATGTAGGTGGTGGTGTGCTGGTAAATGACCCTCCGAAGAAGCCCTGATTTGCAAGGCTTGTCCATCTGCACAGTGTAAGTACTCCTCCACGGCTGATTCCAGCCTGTTGACTTGATGTCACAGAAGGTGGAGTTGGGAAGAGCTGGGCCCCTTCAGCTCTCGTGAGCCGGTGTGGCCGGCTGCAGCTCCCTGCTGGGAGAGAGAACAGACCCATTCCTTTTGGAGTCAGACTCTCGGTGAGATCCCAGCTCCACTGTACACTCCACGTCCTGGATCAGCTTCCTTGGTTTTCCCTCAGCTTCCCCTCTATAAAATGGAGATAATCATTCCTACCACTGCACATTAAGATAGAAGATGAAATGAGATCACACAGGTAATGGACCTTCTATTACTGCAGTGACATAGTGAGCGATCCTTTATGCTAACTCATATCCCTTCTCCTCTTCAAGTTAAAATAGAAGAGAGAACTCTTGGTTTGGGGTGGTTTCACAGTTTTAAAGGAAAGGGATGAGGCTGATCATCCTTTCAGAGGGCTTCCTGCCTAGAATTTCTGTAATTAGTTAAAATTGCAGGTTTCAGACACAGTCATAAATCTGCCAGAAGCTCACCAAGCTCTAATTGGTCAGCTATTAATAGGTAGGCCAGGAAGTGATATGATTGTAGCTATAATGGAACTACCCATTAAAGTGGGATTTCTATGCAGTGTGATCTGGCCCTGCAAATACACGGTGAGAATTAAGTATTATCCTAGAGCTGGCATGGTAAATGCCTCTAACTTACTTAATCTTCCCTTAGGGAATGTTAAGACCCGGCTGAAATGTATAAACCTAAAGGTTATGTTGGCAAATTGGAAACGTTTCCATTCACAATTTCGATTTTTATTTGAGCAGAGTTATGAATAATAGTAGCATTTTACTTTCAAAAGTTTTTAAATTAGGCGATTAAACATGATGTCAGTTAATTTAAAAGGGTTTTTTCCTTTTTTCCCCCTGAACAATGTATTTTTTTTCTGTGTAGAAATCTAAAATTAAGGTCATCACTGATTCATCAGTGATGCAGTTTGAAGAATCAGTGAATTGGATGCATACGTAAAAATGTTTTTAAAGTTCACTGTACCGAAGGCTGGAAAGAAGCTGCACCGTGCGTTCAGCCCATATTCAGAATGCGGAGCACTGAGACTAAAGGCATTTAGAATTCGATTTGCACGTGTGGGTTGGAGTGCTCCTCCAGGGAACACAACTTGGGGTGTTTTCCCCTGCAAGCGAGAGCTCCATGAATCATGACTCTACATATTTTGAATTTCTGAGCAAATACTTAGTAGATAAGAAGCAATGTGCTCTATCATCCCTCCAAATTCGGCCCAATTGCCTTTGATTTTAAAAGAATAGTTTTCCTTCAGAAAATGAAAGCATTTACCTTTTGACAATTAAATCTTCCTGTTTCCTGAAAACAGTGCTATTCATACTATAGTTAACTTAATGGGTCACAATACGAATGTTTTAAGAAATGAAATGGAGCAAAATAGAGGAAACAACAGAATGCATCACACATGAAAAGGATCTAGGATGTTCTGTGAGACATGTTTCAGTTCCGTGTGTATGTACATTCTGAATTGTGAAGTCAAATTTGTCACTGAGCCCATTGAGACCAATTTTGTTAACCAGTGTCACCCCAATAAATTCAATAAAAAGGAAAAAAATAAAATAAATTAAAATGTTAAGATGCTTTAAAATGTGCAATAAAAAAGTCCATGAAAAGAAAACAACAACTCTCCCTTTTGTGGTACATATCTAAATGATATCTGGATTAAGAAATCTTCATGAAATGTTGTTTTAAACAAAATCATCCTGGATTGCAGGGGAGAGGGGAAGCTGTGAGTCTGCCTAAGCCTCACGGGGAAAGGAGATCATTCGGAGAAACGATTTGCACTTTTACGATGTGGTTGTAGAGATACACCTGTCTGTTTTAATTTCTCTCTTTCTGAAGCAGGAAGAATACTTTTTGACCTTGGCTTATCAATATACACATATGTCTGTGGGGGGTATACATACATATAACATATATTACGCTACAGTGTATTTATTATGTTCTTATGTACCAACCCTATTATCTCAATTGAATGTCAATAGTGTGAGGGTCAGGAGCTTTGCCTTAGGCTCTCTTATCTTCTCACCATCACGTGCCTGCACACACAGTAGTAGGAGCTTACTAAGTAGTTACTGTTAATAGTAATAGTGACTGAAGTTCACCCTAACATACTATTTGACCACATTTATTCATATGGTTATATATTTATTCATATTCCACCTGCCAGAAAGGAGTTATCACAGCTTATGGCATAAATAAATAAGAAATAGAGCTGAATTATTAATAAAAATCACAATATGTGTAAACATGCACATATCTAAATACATACTTTTGCACACATAGATAGACATACACACACCCTTATGTATCATAAAGACAAGCAAGGTCAGAGGAAGAAACATACTCAGGCAATAAGTTTCTTTCTGGTTCTTTGAGCCCCGTTCTTGCATCTGTACTTCTCAGGAGGCAACGAAGTAGCCACACCACCACTCTGTGGTAATGGATTTTATTCCTGTTACGTCTGACATCAAATTCATCTGGTTGTTGGTGCTTCTAATTTAAATGGAATAATTGAAAGTGAATCTAAGTGTTTGGGAATTGAGCACGTGTCTGCCCTCTGAGAGCTCCCAGGGAAGCCTTCATAATGATGGTAACACACAACCTGGCCCTTTGTAAGCACCAGCTGTGTGAGCCTGTCCCTTCACCTGGCGCCCTGCCAGCCACTCCAGCCTTTACATGGCTGCGGCTCCTCCAGGGTGCAGGCCAGTCTTCCCTCTGTCTCTTGTCCACTGACAATGCTCATTGCAGGAATCACGCGAGCCCACACTCTGGTGTGGCAGTTATACTAATGGGGACACAGGAAGATTACCCAACTAGTTGTGATTAAACATTCTCACATGTAGCTTAAAATGATACAGGGTGCTGAAAATGCAGAATGAGAACCTAAGTAATTCCTGCAAGATTCTCAAATAGAGAGTTGGAACCAAAATAACTTCTTCAAATCTTCCTTGGAGGATGCCTTCCTAAGGCATTCTAGCCTAAACTTAGAAATTGCAGTTTATTTTTAACTTTAGTACCTCTCTGAGTTATTCCGAGGAGGTTTTCATAGGCATTTGCCAGTGCCATCGTATGCCACAAAGTATATATTGCAAAAGGTTGGATTTCACTGCACGTCCTTGAAGGGAAATCCAGGACACTCCATGGGCTCATTGTCAACACCAGCCCAAGCTAGGCTGACAGATGTCAGGGCAATGATGCATCTGATGGTGATGACCCTGAACGAGTTCCAGGGGTGGGCTGTTGTGTTACATTTTCATTCGTTGTTGCACCTCTTGAGATCTGATTCATTCCCATGCATGGGTCTTTGAGCCCTTACTAATTTGCATGAGTGCTCTGAACCATGCTAATTTTTTCATTTTATTTCAGCATATTTTGTGTTAAGAGAAAAAAGCATTAGATTTCTAATAACCAAATGTTGGCTCAACTGAGGAACTACAACTTGTAGCTAGAAAGTCATAGCTTAGTATAACAGTGGAGAAGCAAAAACAAACAAAAAACTGATAATTTAATGGCTTCAGTCTTTCTCATATATAATTTATAGTTTCTGTAAGATTCAGAGAGGCTAAACTCACATCATTTTGTCAAATTGAGAGTAACATTTATCATAAAGGAAGTCTTCCTAACATTTTCATCAGTGGCCTAAAAGGAGATGATAGGTTTTCATTTTATTTCCAAAGTGGTTTTGGATTTTCAGGCCTCACTGAAAAGTGAGATGGAGGGTATAAATGGGCGGTGAACCACTGTGACCAAAACACAACCCCACACGGGAAATTGAGGGCCAGAACTCCCAGGGGGACCTGTTCCTTAGCGGCCCTTTCCCCCAGACCTGTGAAAGTTCCGTCCCTCTTCCTTGGAAGGAAGTGAGGAAAGGCAGGTGAGGAGGAAGGGCACTGTCGGTGGTGCCATGGAACCACCTTTGGTGGAGCCAGCGCTCACTGGCTTGGGAGAGCCAATTGTGTGCATCTCTCCCCGAATTTACGTTAAGTAACATCTTAGTAGCTTAATATCAGCCGTGGTGGGAGTATTTCCACCATAGAAATTGGCAGTGTTACAAATCAGGGCTCCTTCTCCCTCGATGTAGTTGTTAACATTTATTAGCATTCCACTGCTGACCTGCTGTTGAAAGGAACATTATGTATCACAACCTTACTGTTATTATCACTTCCTGATTCTGACTTGTCAGTGTAGGTGAAATTTCTCAACACCTTGACCACAGGCCGCTTATCGGAAGCTATATGTAGTATAGATACATAGAGTTGGAGTGTGTTCTCTATTTAAAAGTTATTTAGTATGCATGTTTCCTGTGTAATGTTACCTTGTTAGATTTCCCAACGCAGTGTTATCTTTTCACCTTCCCCTTCTTTCTTCACCCCTTTCTCTATTGTCCTGTCTTGATTACTTAGTCTTCTCTTAGCCTGGTCAGTGTGACCCAAAGCATCGGAGATTATACAGACTCAATTTGGCAAACACTAATTAAGTATCTTCTTTGCCTCAGACATTGTGCCGTGGAAAATAAGACACAGTACCTACTCTCAGGCAACTAAAATCCAGGGGAAAAAATCAGATACATACACAATTCAGACTATTGTAGAACATAATGTGAAAGATGGTATTAGAGAAAATACAGAAAAATGCAAGCTGGACCACAGAGACTAGAGATTATTTCTAACTACAGAAATTAGAGAAGGCTTTATGGAGATGAAGCCACCTCATAAAAGTCTTTAAAAATTGGGATGCATATTATAACTCAACTCTCTATATATAGTTTTTTGGACTAGATGACTATAAAGTTTACATTAAAATAGTTTGTGAGTTAATTCATACATAATGAAGAAAAAGGTTTATAGTTGGGAGTACATGAAACGGAGTTTATTCTTATATTATTCTTCATGAATTATCGCATTATTTTCCATATAAACAACTGTAAACCTACTTTGCCCCACCCTGTATTTTTTACGGATCTGCCAAAACTAGGTTATCATAATGGGAGTCAGGAAAACTTACCAAAAATAACGTTTGCTGTCATAAATACATGGGATTAGTGGATTCAGCGGATGCCAGTGCAAAGGATGCGCCCTGCTCGTCTCTGTGCCCTCCATTGGTTACAGTCAGAGCTCCCTTTGTAGAAGGCGCTTAATAAAAGCTTCCGATTACTGAGGACTAGTTATGTGCCAAGCATTTCCACATATATAATATCAAAAACAAAACCCAACAATGTAAGGAAATTGATTTTATTCAAGCAATTGCAGTAGGGAGAGTGTTCCAGACCTGAAGTTGAGAGTATGTCTCTACAGAGTGGGGAATTTGCATTTGCGATTTTGCGGCCAGGGGACATCTCACTCAGGTGAACAGGCAAAGTCTATCTCTGTGTCTAGCTAGTTTCAAGGGGAAAGAAGTTCTAATCCTAGCTAATCACTCATGAGACACAGAACAGAAAGTTGACTAGTCACCATCTGAACTTCACTACCAGATACAATGTTTTTTTTTAATTTTTAAATCAGAAACTGACATTCAGAAAGGTTGATAGACTTGCCAAGGCCGCCTAGTTAGTATGTAAATAACAACTGGAATTCCATCTCATATCTTTTTGGCTCCAAGCCTCGTGATTGTGCCACAAGACTCAAACTTTGTGCTGAATGAATGCTTTCATAGTAATTGTTGAGGTTAATGGAACTGTCACTTACTTCTATGTGCATTTTTTCATACACACTACCTAGTTTGGAGACAATAGCCTTCAAAGAAGCAGGTTGGAATGTTGAGAATTGACAGAAATATGTTCCCAGGCTGGTGTATAATAAGAGTGTGCCTCCTTCTCCATAAATAAACCTACCTTTCAGGTGCATGAGTACAGAAAGATTTGGAATTGTATCCTCGTGTCTTAATATTCAGTGATTGTTTTTGCTGTCAACCAGTAAGGTGTCAGTGATGCTTCTTCACCTCTGCTCTGTGCAGTGGTACAGGTTTGAGGAGGTGCTGGAGCGCCTCACAGAGGTACTTGGCTGGATGGGGGCACAGAGCAGAAATCAGACAGAGCTTGGTCATCCAGCTTCTGCCAGAGCTTTTAGGTATGCATGTTGCACATTAAAGTTTTTTTTAAAAAAGGGGGGTCACTAAAGGTAATAAAACTGTGAACACCACTGACCCAGTAGAATAAATCACTTCCATAAAACAAATGTGGAGTCTGTTTTGCCCCCGGAAGCCTGTGAGCCCCTGAGTTGATTGGCTGTCGCCGGCTTCGTGGGCCCTCGCTGTGCTTTTGACAGTCACTGCAACGCAGTGTCAAGATGCACCTGGAATGTCCATCTGCACAGCAGGGAACTCTAACCTGGCTGTGCGGGGTCGTTTGGCATCTATTCCACTCTCAAATTATTGTGGTAATTACGGATGTGAGGTGATAATTCATGGCTGAGTTTTGTCCTAAGGCCCAGTAATCCAGTTTTGAAAGAAATTTATGTTTTACTTTTATAGTATTGTGTTAGTAAACAGACCAGGTGCTGTTTTACGTTTTACACTAGCTGTGTAATATATTCTCGGGACATTGAAGCAAAAATTAAGTGCAAAACTAAAGCAACCACCCTTCTGGCTGTGCTACCTCCCTAAGCATGGTAATTGTGTCTGTTCTAAGCAGAAGGGAAGCATGAGCACATTACGCTTTGGATCTGGAGCCACTGAAGCCAAGATAATTACGGGCAATTTGTCTTTGCCAGTAGTGGAAGTGTGGACTTTTAACTTAGAGGCAGGAAAGCCAGGTCTGTTGCTGTCCTGTTGCCCTAGGTCTCTGCTCAGGGATAGCCTGGCTGCCCCTGCCCCTGCCCCTGCCCCCACCCCAGCCCTGTGCAGCATTTGTGGGGAAGCTCAGGCAATGAAGGGAGACACTGTTGGCAGTTTGTTTTGTTTCCCTGTAATTTCCCGATTTCAGGAGAAGAGCACCATGGTCAGAGGAAGATAGCAAAATAAAAAACAAATTGGCCAGAAGATACTAGAAAATGAAATATCGGAACTCAGAACTGTGTTTGCCCACTAGAAAGCAAAACAAGTGAATTATTTGTGTGGGTCAGAGTTTCTAAAGAAAGGCGTTTTGGAGGCGTTGAATCTCAGGAAGCTGTGTTTCGAGAGAAGTACGGACAGGGGTCGACAGGACAGACGCCGACATTCAGGGCAGGGGAAGCTGGGAGTGTAAAAGCGGAGGGTGGGACTGAAGCACAGGTACTGATGGGAGAAAAAGGAGGTGCGATGGGAAACAAGTTGGCAACACTACCGAGGTTGGCATCAGTAGAGCTACATTTTATATTTTGCTGTTAAAATTATAATCATTGGTTAACTCGTATCAGACTTTCTAAGGCCAGGCTTCAAAATGTTTTTTATTCTTCCTTAATAAGATCTTCAGAAATTTACTGAGTATGGGAGTAACCACTTTCTCAGGCTAGAACTGGCAGATCTGGGTAATATTCAATAAGCAGGAGGAAGAAAAGAAAAGGAAGAGAGAGCAAGAAAAACAGAGGAGTGTTAGTGGAGGGCTCCTAGTGAAGCTAAATATTAACTCCCCCCCCCATGCCCTTTTAGGGGGATGAAGTACTCAAGAGTCTTATGAATAAATTCTTTAAGAGAGTAGTCCTCCAAGCTAGTCCTGAACTGGCACCACCAGCACCCCTTTGGAACTAGTCAGAAATGGCAATTTTCAGGCCTCGTTCTAGGCCTACTGAATCAGAAACTCAGCAACCTGCTATAGTAAGTCCTTCTTGCCTATCTCTGCTGTTAGAACAACAAGAACAAAAGTGCCATAAACTGGGTGGCGTATAAACAACAGAAATGTATTTCTCACAAGTCAGTAGGCTGGGAAGTCCAAGTTCACTGGTAGCTTTGGTGTCTGGGGGCCAAAGAGTTCTGTGAGATCTCTTTTGTAAGGGTGTAGTCCCTCTCATGAGGACCCTGCCCTCATGACCTCATCGCCTCCCACAGACCCCTCATCCTAATACTGTTACCTTAGGGGCTAGGATTTCAGGACATGAATGGGGGGTGGTAGACAACACATTCAATCTACAGTGGCCCTTCAGGGCATTCTCGTGCATGTTAAAATATAAAAACCACTGCCTTAAAGTGTTTGTGTTCAACAAAAAAGTACTCCAGACAGTAGAAAGTAGATAAATTTTTCTCCTAAGCTCCTTTTCTAAGTGTTTTACCATTCTCTGATTAAATCTGGGGGGAAACATCCCAATCAGACCCTCGGTCTTTCGCACATTCAAACCTGCCTTTGAAAAGAGCAGTGTGGCTGGGCTGCTGGGGCACCTAAAACCGTGACTGCAGTAGCACCCAGCAGGGCTGCACCCGGCACAGCATCAGCACCTGTCCTGGACCTACCGACCCAGGAATGATTTTTTAAAAAAATCAATTCTTAATCTCAGACTCACAAGCGTTCTGTTTGACAGAGTCTCAGAAACTCTAATCATTAATTATGTCCAAGATGAAAAAAATAGCTGTGATGCTGAACTTTTGACCTAAGAGAATTTAGCAAACATTTCTTAAATACACTGAGATAACTGGCAGTTGCAACCTTTGCCGTGGGTCAAATAAATATGGTATAGGTAACAGACATGAAACCAAAAGGGGGAAGTGGAACCATGAAGGTGCTGGGTACTGGAGGGAAAAAGAGCAAAGACAGGGACTTTTGTCCAGACCCGGGGCAGTCAGGGTCGTGGCAAGGGACAGCAGTTGGATGAGAGGAGTGAAGAAGGGTTCTCATACAGGAAGGGAGACAGACGTCTATCTATCACTTAGAATCATGGCCAATTACAATTAAAATGAATGATTAACTAATAGAGGACTTACAGAAGATAGAGTTAAGAAGAGCCATAAAACATAGATATCCTTGTATTACGAGTGGCTAATGTTCTCAGTTCTCATTATGTGCCAAGCACTGTGCTAAATACTCTCATTTAACTCTCACAACAATGAATAGACACTGTTATTTCTACCTCTGCCGAAGAGGGGAGGAAAGTGAGGCTTCTGGAGGAAAGTTGCACAGCTGGTAGTCAAGCCTTTAGGATCTGAGCCCAGGCAGTACTACTACTCCAGGATCTAAGCTCTTCGTCACTCAGATACAAGTAATACAAAGAAAATACACCAATCCCTCAAGTCTCCAAAATGAGTTGATGCCAGTTAGTCTGCTTTATCCTTTTAAAATAATTACTTTGTTGCTATTTTCTGATATTAAAAGTAGTATATAATCATTGCATCCAACTGAAAAATTTCAAAAAGTATATAGTAAATAATTGTTCTTGGTCCCATCACCCAGAGATGACTGATGTTAACATAAGCTATACTTTATTCTATGGTTATCATAATTAATGCTTCAGGACTGTCTGGCATGCCCCGTGAGAGGCAATCAGCCCCAACTCAGACACTCTGATTCACTAAGTCTGGGCGGGGTTAAGACTTACGTATTTTTAATAAGAACCTCTTCCATGGTACTATATATAGTGCAAACCCAATTCTGAAACTGCTGTTCTATACCTTAGATTTTCACATATCCTTATGTAGAACATTAGCATTCAGTTTATCTCTGGATGCTTGAGTATCTTAATATTTCTCATCAAAACTATCTTTAGAGACAGGAGGATGCCTAGAAGAGAAGTACTTCTTACACTTTAGCATGCATCATAATAACCTAGAGGACTTGTTAAAACACAGACTGCAGCGTTTCCCAAGTAATGGACCTGGAATGGAGCCTCTATTAGTCAGAGAGATAGAAGCAATAGCATAGAGATAGAGACAGAGATGGAGATGGAGATGGAGATGAGACAGAGATATATGAGAACATTTATTATAGGAATTGGCTCACATGGTTATGGAGGCTAAGGAATCTCACGATATGTTCTCTGCAAGCTGGAGAACCAGGAAAGTCAATAGCATAATTCAGCCTGAGCCCGAAGGTCCAAGAACCAGGAGCTCCAAGGTCCAAGGGCAGGAGAAGATGACAGTCCCAGCTCAAGGAGAGAGTTCAGCCTTGCTCCATCTTCTGTTCCGTGTGGGTCCTCCACAGATTGGAGGATGTCTGCTCACACTGGTGAGAGTGGATTTACTCTCAGTCTCTTGATTCAAATGTGAATCTCTCCCAGAAACACTCTCACACATACATCCAGACAGAAACGTTCTACCAGCTAATTGAGCTAGTAAACCATCACAGGACTGAACACTTTGCATTTTTAATAAGTTAGTGGGTGATGCCAATGCTCCTGGTACAAGGACCACACTTGGAGAACCCTGTAAATGACAGTCTGTCAGGTGAGAGTTTCTGTAAAGATTCTTGTGGTCTTCGGAAATTCCTTAAAATTCAAAGGGGAGGGCCTGACCTTGACTCAACCACTTAGAAATGAATCCAGTGATGTAGAGTAGCATGGTGAGTATCACCCCTCCATCAGGAACACCATATGTGAAAATCTGCTCAGCTGTTTCTGCGTCTCTATGACAACAGTAAAAGTGTAACAAGAATAGCTCCTGATGCCAGCTGAAACATCTTAAATGTATAAATGATTGTTGGTAACAAAGGAAGGGACAGTAGGACAAGGTCAATTACATCCAATAATGGGCATAACACCTATCACAGAAGTCTAATGTGTCACATTCCTTAAGTAGGACGAATACCAAAGGAGGATGTTGATGCTCCTGGCAGTTTTGATGAATTATACATGAGGCACTATTTTAAAATTCAACAGAAAACTGCCATTTACCCTCTGTAATAAAAGGCATTATATGAAAAGTGGAGTGCTAGATAAGTACGCATGGGATGCTACCAGTATAACGGATCTTAAGCACATTTCTCTTTGCTGCCTGTCACCTGTTTCACAAGTCAACCAGGCTTTCAAAAGAAGGGTTGGCTCCTGGAAACCTACCAGGATCTTTCTTGAACTAGATACCTCAGTACTGTCCATCTACGCTTCAAACCAGCAACCAGTTTCTAAAATATACTCTTACATTTAATTGGCTTGTAGCTTTAACCCCTTGATTTGAGGGTCATATAAGTGTATAGCTATTTTTGACATTCAACATTCTCTTAGTGCATTCAGGCTGCTGTACAGAGTACGCCATAGACTGAATGGCTTATAAATAACAAATTTATTTCTCACAATTTGGGGGGAACATAAGCATTCAGTCCATTGCAAACATTTATTTGTCAGTCATTAAGAATAGAGAAAACCCACTGCCAAATAATGTAATTTGCCCTAGAATTTTGAATGTTAAAATTACACAGCAGAAAGAAAGAAGGAGCTCCTACCCTTCGTGACAGCATGGATAGAAATGGAGAACATTATGCTAAGTAAAGTAAGTCAGGCAGTGAAAGACAAATACCATATGATCTCACCTATAAGTGGAACCTAGTCAACAAAACTAACAAGCACACAAAATATAACCAGAGACATGGAAACAAAGAACAAACTGACAGTAACCAGAGGGGAGGGGACAGGGGATGACAGGGGAAAAATGGAAAGGGTTGTCAAGGAACATACATAAACGACACATGGACAAAGCCAAAGTGGGGAAGAACTAAAGGTGGCAGGTGGAGGGGGGAGTGGTGGTGGAAAAATGGAGACAGCTGTACAGGAACAACAAATGTGTGTGTGTGTGTGTGTGTGTGTGTGTGTATGAAAAATCTCCAGATTTGTATGGGTTTTCTTAATCTGTAGAAACAGTAGTTGAAATTTGGCATAAATCTGACATTTGAAAAAAAATTAGAAATTTTCACCATGACTAGGATTTACTGCTCATGTAGGAGAATTCATTCATTTGCTATTCAATTAAGAAATATCGACTGAACACTTTCCTACATTCTAGTTACTGTTGCAGATTCAGGGGATAGAATGGGGCGGAGGGGGGGGGGGACACACGCACACACAGTCTTGCCCCTAAAGAGCTGACATTGAGGTGGCGATGAGGTCTCTCTTACTCTGTGTGTCCTGGAACCTCACTGTGTGAAGGGCCGACAGAAATGTCACTGGGGAAGTGGCTTGAGGTGTGGCATCATGGTCTCTGTCCCAGCTCGCCTGACACAGAATCCGCATTTTATTTTACGAGATCCCCGAGTGATTTGTATCTGCACTAAAATTTGAGAATCACTGCTCTAGAAAACATAGCCTGAGGCAGGAATTAAGGTTCTGCTTTTATTTGAGAGTGCAGGCCCAGAGGAGGAAGAATAAGGGGGGAAGAGAAGTCAGACAAGGGAAGCTGCAACGCAGTGACAGACTGTGCCGGCTGCAGAGTGAGTGTGGGAAGGACACAGCAGCTCAGTCAGCAGATGGGACACCTTCTCCAGTCTGCAAGGAGGATTCGCACTTCTGCTCTGTGCTGACCCAGGTTCATACCAGTATACCAGTGGCAGGTGCCACTCCTGTGCTTCTGGGTTGCAGTACCCTAGTCTGGCAGTGAAGGGGTGGGTACAGACCAAGAAAGAGAAAAAGAGGGCACAGTTAAGGATTTCCGAGAGACACACAGTTTGTGTCTCAAACACCGTGTATGGAAAATCCATCTCAGTAAATTAGTAGCAGTAAATAGAAATGGCATTTATTTGTCAGTCACCAGAAACACAGACGCCCCTCTGCCAGACAACGTACTTCACCCTAGAATTTTGTCATCATGACTAGGAGTCTCTTTTTAGCATTCACTAGTCACTCCCTCACTCCCTGCACTATGACCTGCTGCTCCTTTGAGTGAGCCCAGGATTCCCACATGTGTATTATTTCATTAGCTCCTCCCCACCCCTAGATGTCTAGCCTGCCTTCCCCACAGTTACTGAAATCTCTGGTGCACTTACTGATACTTCACCTCTGAAATGTGCAGGCCCATCCCTGCTCACCCAGTGTGCTTGCCCATACCACTCACATGTCTGCTTATTAAATATGATTATGCCCACATTCTCAGCCTTGCACACGTCAGAAAAAAGGTCCACATAAAACCAAACAATCTGATTCAGTGACTCTAGGTAAGCAAATAGTAGGCGATATCAAAGGAGAAGCGGCAGATCCCGTGTGAGGCAGGCCCACGACCCCGCAGACGGCACTGCGTGCAGTGTGTGCCCTCGCAGAGTGCTCCCGGCGCGAGAAGTTCGTGGGCAGGCCATCCAGGCTGCACGCTGTCTGGGCTCTGTGGAAATTAGGAGAATGTAACCAATGCTTAAATGTCAAAAGTAGTTCATCCCAGGCGACGGAAGTATCGATTTTCAGTTTCATTTTTATCATTTCCTGTGCTCCTCAAAATCTATAATTAAGCTGTACTGCTCTTAGCGTAAGAAAGAAACACTTCAGTTATTTTTATAAAATAATATATTTTGTCAAAGAAACTCTTTTAAGAACAGAAAAATGAAAACCTGGAATGACACGCAGCCATTATTTAAAGTCTTTGCATATTTTATAGTTAGTAATCTCCCTAAACTCCTGTCTAGAGCTGAGAAAACTGTCGATATCCACAGCTCCTAACCCATAAAAGAGAAAACCTCTTTCTCAGAGCCAAAGAGAAGAAATCCATCAGGAAGAATCAGGAAGCAGAAACTGCACTTTCTGAAGGCAATCGATCCTGTAACGTGGGATGTGTGACGAGGCATTTCAGGAGTGCATGTGTGTCACACGTGCTGGCGGAACATGGACCCTCCGCTGCCCAGCCCTAGACTCACAACAAGGGCCTTCAAAAATAAGTGGGACCCTTGGTCCGCCTGGACTCCGGCCGCCTTTCAAGGAGGAGCTCAGTGTCACAGGGTACCTTTCACCTTTTTCTCCCTCTGAACGAGGAGAGTCCTTTTCAAAGTCGTCTTCAGATTCTAATCTCAGCCCGTATGCCGCACAGCTAGCTGCAACATGATTTACCCTCGTTCATCATCTGACCCACTCTGATCAGCAAGCACGTGGGCGGTAATTTTGCATAAATGTGGACAGATGGGTTTTGTTTATTTCCACCAATGGGTTGACTGCCAGCTACTGCTTATACTTGTTACATTATTACAAAAAAATAATAACTTCTACCCAGTCTTCCAAAATAATAGATCCTTGTTTTCCAAAGGTGGTTTACAAATCAGTTCAGAATTCATTGGTACTGAAGAGTCCTCCTCACATAGATATTAATGTTCTTGTCAGAAGATTTCATAGGTCTTGGTCTCAAGTCCCTGTGGAGAGGAAGGAAAGTTGGCTTTCTCGTGTGTTCGCTGCCCCGATTCACTGGGACACTAGAGGCTTCAGGCCTCTCACACCGTTGATGTTTGCTAGGTAAGAGTGGTCAGAATTCTCTTCTCTACTGAAGGACACGCATTAGTAATTATCCCTGTAACTGTTAAGCTTGTTTGATAATGTATGGAAATAAATGCATCTGAAGGGATCAAGATTCCTGACCATTCACTTATCCAACTGAGCCAAACACTCAGTAAGTGTTCATAGGGGTACCCACCAATGCACTGGTTTACAACCACCGGGGCTTGCGGTCACCTGTTTGTTAAACAGTCGGTGTGACGTTCACTTCGGTGGCCTAATGTGACTGACTGCTTTTAAGTCCTAACTTTATGACTGTCTACCCACAATACACTTGAAATCCAAAATCACATCTTGGTCTCTTTCATTTTTTTAAAAACGTACTTATTAATAATGATGATTCTAAGGAAATTATCAGTTGTTTCACATTTACAAAATGAGTTTTCAATCAGTAGATAACTTAATTCGGTTTGTAAACCAGAATATATAACATAGATGAAACAGCACAAGAAGCCGTGTATCTTGATGTCCTATTTTAACCAGAAAGTAAACATCACAGAAAAAAGAACCATAAAGTATTTCTAGTCAGCCTAAGAGTGGTAAGTAAAGTGGCATGTGGTAGAAATGAAATATTTATACATCAAAAAAACTTACTAATATTTAATATGTGGAAATACACTGCTATATTCATTTTTCTAAAAAGCACACTGTGTGTTTTAAGCATATTTAAATATGCTTTCATTGGGCATTCAGAACCCGTGAGATGAGGAGAAGGGTTTTGTTGTATTAAAGAGAGCAGGTGCATGGTTTCAACAGATACGGAGCCTGAAACACAGTAACATCATTTGAGTACTTCTTGAAATATGCGCTGTGGAAAGCAAACCACTTCACAGTTATGTACCTTGTGTGAGAAGAAAATACTATTCCCTGTGCTGCTGAATATAAAATGTTATTGGACTAAATTAGAAGGTGTCTGTAGGCACAGTGATATTTTACAATTTTAAATATTATAGTACTCTTCGGAAACATGGTCTAAGACATTCCCTCCCGAAGCCACGTTGGCAAGGCTGATATTATTTATAAGTTGATATTATTTATACGTAGGCAAGAATGTCCTGCTGTTTTACTTAGTAACAAATTAAAATCTATACAGAATAAGCCCTATACTATATTTATGAATATTTACAACATGCAAAAATATTTACTTTGGAAAAACCTTTTTGGATATTAAGACTGACTAGTATATTATTTACATTTGAATTTATATGATGAATAAAATTCAGTAAGATTACCAACATAAATATATTTAAATCATAGGAAGGCCTGGTGGGAGTTCTCAGTTCCAACTACAGTTATCTCTTGTCATTTAACTCAGAAGTTCTAGATAATAAGATAATTGTTTTATTGGAACAAAATTATACTTTATTTTTTTGAGTTCCACCCCTTCTTGAGATAGCTGCTTTTTCCTAATCATCATTAATCCTTTCTTAGGAATCCACTTTTTATAAAAATATTTTTTTATAGTCTGCCTTACACTTTTATGTTGGTTTTTGTTGTTGTTATTTTATTTTTGCCTTTTTGCAGTTTTTTTCCAGCTAGACTTTATACTTACTGAGAGCAGTGTCTCTGTGAACTAACTTTGATAACTCCCATAGTGCTAATCCCTGGAGAGGGCTTTTGACATGTGTTCTAAATGGACTTGGCTTTAAAACTGATTACAAATTACCACAGAGGCGTTTTTCCGAAGGGGGACTTGAGCGTAACTCCCAATAAATATTGCTTTACCATGTAGCATTTTTCTGCTCTTCCATAAATAAAGGATTATTGTCCTTCATGTGGGGAGGGAGTGTGGAGCCAGCACTGGACTAAGAAGAGCTGAATTCTAGTCTCACCTCCATCAGTAACTAGCCCTGTGAGCTTTTTCAAATAACCAGCTGCTACCAATCTGCACTTATCCACGGTCAGCTGGAGATATGTACTGTTTGCTTCCCCTGCTTCATGGAACTGTTACTACAGTTGCATTAAATAATGTGTGAGAGAGCACTCTGAGTACTACAGAGTACCATTAAAATGCATGGTGTGCATTTGATTTCTCGTGTATGTGGAATCTAAAAACAAAACAAACAAACAAAGTTGAAACAGACTCATAGACACAGAGAGCAGACTGGTGGAGGCCAGAGGGGAGGGGGTTGGGGGGCTGGGTGGAAGGGGTGAAGGGACTGAGAAGTACAGACTGGTCGTTACGAAAGACACGGGGATGGAGAGCACAGCGTAGGGAACGTAGTCAGTGATGTTGCGATGACCGTGTGCGGTTCCAGATGGGGGCTGGAGGTGTTGGAGGGAACACTTTGGGATTGTCTGGCCACTGTGCTGTGCACCTGAGAGCAGTATGGGATGCTGTCAGAGTGGACTGTGGTTGAAACAAAGGTGTGGTGTGGTAATGCTATGTTTTCCACGACACACTGCATGTTATGAAATAATGTAACATTTCTCTAAGTGTTCTAAGGTTCCTGGCCATTGCATTATTGTTGGGATTGAAAATAATTTCTTTCAAAAGTTGAAATCCTAGAAACTTTATTTAAAAGATACAAGATTTACCAGTCCAAATTTATACTCTGAACCAGACACTGACACAATCAAACTGTTATTTGGGGCTGCCTTGGAAGATTGTATTAACTCCAGCTTCTACTGAGTGTGTGTACTTTGCACTGGGCACACTGTTTCGTTTAATCCTCAGTACTGCCCTGTGAAGGTGGGCAGCGTTATCACCACTTTGTAGGTGAGGACATGGTGGTGTGGACAGACGAGTGTGGCCGAGTCCAGGCAGATCAAAAGGGCAGGGCCGGATCTGAATCCGCACTGTCTCACTCCAGCCTCGATGCTCATGTCTTCTTTTCTGCCCCACCAGCCAATCCTATTCACTAAAGCCCAGCCAATTTTCTAGCAATCCAAATCCATGAGGAAGTAATTAAATAGTAAGAGTCACATTGTTGAATCTCAAATTGATTTGAAGATACCGGAGGAATCATGCTGAGCTTTAGAGAGAGTTAAAGAAAATGTTAGCATCTTTGCACATAAAGAGTTTTTAAACACTAGTCAATGATGAAAACCTATATATCAAAATACATTCCTTTAATGAGTTATTGCTTTAAGACATGCTTGTTGGCGACATATGAATTTTCCAAATATGTGACTTACGTTATAACATCACGATTCTGTTCTCTAATGTAACATTTGAATTATGATAACTTTCTTTTAAAAAATATTACTCCAGTTGAAAAATCATTTTGGTTTCCCAGTCTCTTGCTTGCTGGCAATATATAGAATACTTTCCCTTGAAAAACGGCAGAGTAGTTACCATTGCCGAAAGAAAAAAAGAAGTAATTTTTAGCCAGATGGGTCAGTAGAGAAGCGCTGACGTATTTTGAAAGTGCAGTCCTAGTTTGGCAGTCTTAGGTGATGTGCTGATAGAGGGGCTGTAATTATTGTAACACTTTACAAAAGGAAAGAAAGCTCGCATGTTGTGTTTTGATTAATGAGGCTCTGAACTGTAATTGTTCAATGTGATAAAAATAAGCTCGTAGAAGTAGTCGGATCCCACTTCCACTTGTACATTTCATTAGTGGATAGTTACAAGTATTTCATAAGTATCTTCTCAGGATATTTCCTAATGAAGTCTCAGATAGTTTGTAGAACAAAATAACTACTTCTAGCGTGAGTCTAAGCAATATGTCAGTGATCAATAATCCTGAAAATTCTGATACACCATACTATTGTTATAGTCCTTATTTGTTGTAGAACCTACTACAAAGGCATTTAATTTCATTCGATGCTATAAACTTTACATGCATCTTGCATCAATATTATGAGAACTGTAGGTTTGTCGTTAGACAGTAAAAACTGAATCATTTTGATCCTGCTCCTGAAATCTCTTGTTTTGTTGACTCTTTGGATCTTTTCATAATAAAAGGGGAAGATCATAGCTTTAAATGAAGAAACAGATCATTAAAAACCAGATTGTCCTCATGACATATTTGGGAGGAAAGATGTTTAAAAACTAAAAATTCTTCTTTTGATCATGAAATTTTAGTGTAACAGTATCACTGGCTCTGTTAATCCTAAGGAACCTGGTAACTATTACCTCCAAGGAATATTTGTAATGGATATATTGCATTTAATACATAATTTCAAGTAACTCGGAAATTCACCCATCTTCACAACTATGTCACAAATTCAGGTGGTAAGTGTGAGTTTGAAAGTGGAGCATCCTTCGAGTCACTTGAGTACAAAGCAAGATTAGTTTCTTTAATATCTGGCTTGATTTTTTCATAATGCCAGAGCTATAAAAAATAAACTCAACAACACAAAACTGCAAAACTGGGACCAAGCTAAAATTTAGAAAATTTATATACTAATTACTGTTATCTTAACAGTCAGACAAATTGTTTATTCCATACCTGTTACCCAGTTTTGTAAGGCATAAAATGACAATCCTAGATTACAAGTAAGAACTTTATACATGAAATGAATATTTTATTATTGATTTGGGATATTTTCATAATTTGCTTAGTGAACTTCAAAACCTCTTATTCTTGCTTCACACAGCCCAAACCATTACTCCTCTTCCTCAGCATAAAGCTATCAAATGAGCTGGCAGCAGCCCCAAACCTAAATGCAGTTTCTAGATATTGCTAAAGAAATATACCCAGAGATTCTAATGCTTTCAAAGGGTTGTAAGAATATGCAGTTTTGTCTTGTATATTCAAAGAAAATGGTTCCAACTGGGATGCCCAAGAGGGTTATATGCCTTCATTCATCGAAGAATGAAATGGCCTATGTGGTTATAATGTCACTTTCACCTTGCATTTTTTTTCTATCCACATATACTTATAAAACTTTTGAGAAACTCAGCTGCACTTCACCATTTCCTTTTCCAGCGGGGGGTTAAATGGTGCTATTATGTAGGGAAAAGGGGAGTTGGAAACACTTTTCCTAAATGGAATGTGGGTCTTTCTACGAGAGTGATGTAATTGTGGGGACTTTTGTTAGGCACTCACCATGTTCTTGTTTCTACGACGGAGGGAGAAAACTAACACAGGATTGGTTCTTGCCTTCAAGTACCTCACAGTGCAGCAGCCAAGACTGCTGTACAAAAAAGCAGCATTGTACAAAACGAAATGCAAGACAGTCAGTCACTCTAGTTTGGTTATGCAATTTAAATTGCTATGCCCCTCTGAAGAACCAACATAAGGAATTATTATACATTATTCTTTCAATATAAAGGACTATACCTGCACAAAGATTTGAAAAATAAAATATTTGATCCAAAAATATAGAAATGGATACACGATAATTTCCCCAGGTTGCACATTCAGATAAATATTTTCGCGTTCAGAGTAGCCACCTTAGGAAGCTACGCAATGCTCCTTTGACTAGAATATTATTGAATTTTCTCTGGTTGACTTGCCTGCAGAAGTAATTTACTAGATTGTCAAACTTGTCAGTGTCCAATTTACGTTTGTCGTTTTTCAGTCAAAATGCTAAGCCCCTTTATTAGTTGCATATTAAAATATTTTAAAGAAATGCCACATTGTTTTTGACTGGTGTCTTTACTTTCCCAGAATGCTAGAATTAGGGTTTTGGTTTTGGGGTTTTTTTGAGACTGTTACTAGAATTCCCATTTGACCTGTTATTCTGCAACCCTTATCTTTGCAGAATTCACTGTTGGTAATGGCTGGTCCTGTCTAAGGCAGGCCACTAATCTGGTCTGGGCTGGAAGATTGGCACACATGAAGACAGATTCCGCAGCGAGTTGTTTCAGTTAGAGTTACTAATGAACCAACAAACAGCACAACAAACAAGATCACGGTACAAGGTAGTGAACCCACTTCCGGGTGCTTCCCTTGTGCCTCAGGGAAGGCCTATTCAAGGCGGTCACTGCAGTGCATGCACCGCTGGTACACTTGGACTGCAAACAAGTCCAGGTGTACCACTGAACCACAACCAAGTGTACCAGTAATTACATCACTCAACAGATTCTATAGAAGATAGAAGTGTAACAGCAGGGCAGTCTGTTGGAAAAGTCAAATATCATCTGTTACTCAAAAAGGTCTAATACTCATGAGGAATCCACCCGGACAGAGCAGCGCAGAACCAGACCAGCAGCTTGATCTCGTAGCACATCAGACTAGGGGAGCTTTGTCACCATAGGAGTTTCCTCCTGAATCATTACTATGTACTTTATTTTTACAAAGTCATCAAACCTGTCCAGTCTTCAGAATGGTATTTGAATTTCCAAGAGGCTGTATTGTTCTCCCACAGCTATCCTACAGAATCCCTTGGCGGATCTGATCACTACTGGTGTACTTGCTTGTGGTTTAAGCAATGCTCATAAGCTGGCTCTGTCATCCAAAGAATTTATCTGGCGTTTTTACCGACTTTGAGAACAACACTGCCCTGGCATGGAATTTCATAACATTTAAGTAATGTAGAATCTCTTTCAATGGAAAGACTTCAACAGATAAAAGTTTAGGTGAAAGTGTTTTTATATAAACCTACAAAAATTATTCATACTTTTAATTACTTGGGGAAAATATTAAGAAAGAAAGTTTAAAAAGAGTTTCTGTAAGTTTTGCCTATTATTCAGCTGTGACTGAGGAATTTTGGTAGTTAGTTGCAATTAAACATTTGGATGTTCTTTTTTTGATTTGACAGAATGCAGTGTAAGTTTATCATAATTTTTACTCTGTTGCTATTAATTTTCATTATGTTAAATACTTTCCATCTGCATATACTCAATGCTAAGATGTACAAAGGAATGGATACCTTGGGTTTTGGGAACTAGAGAATTTGGGTTGAGTCTAACCTTTGAAATTCAAGCAGCATAGTTTTGAGCAAGTCCTTTAGCGTTCCTGGAATTCAGTTTCTAAATCCACAAAGTGAGTATTTTTTCAGCCATAAACAAGTGTACCAGTAATTAGATCACTCAAGAGATTCTATAGAAGATAGAAGTGTAACAGCAAGGCAGTCTGTTGGAAAAGTCAAATATCATACGTTACTGAAAAAGGTCTAAAATTCATTCCTACAGATTGTTCTGTTATCTGTTAACACACACACAATGTTTACAAATACAATGAAAACATTCTTTTACTCATTTATTTTCTACATTTTTTCAAATAATAGTCTTTCCCTATATATGGATTAAACCATGATTCCTAACATATTTTGTAATTCTCTACAATAAGTGCCCTCAGGAATTATTTCCTTATTTACATTGTAAGTATCTAGAGCATTTGAGATAAAAATGTTGCATATAGCAAAGTGTCCCACTAATTTATTTTAAAAAGAGTACAGAAGTACTCTGTCCCGAGTAAAGTTTCTGAACCATAAGAATTAGTGAACTCTTTTTAGAAGGGTGAAAAAGAATTATAAGGCTAATTTTTCAAAGTGCCAAACAACTAGGCATTACAAGATGTCAGATTTTTAAAAATTTGTTGTGAAGACATCTTTAATTACATGAAATTTATTATGGTGTTTATTATAACTTTATTATATATTCAGAACCCAAATTTAAAACTGTCATAATGTACAATATATCATTTATGCTTTTAAGGCATCATGTACAACTTCTCTTACACACCTTCCCTGTACATACAGGTTTTGTGTTCAATAAATACATACTAGAATATTACAGATTAGGTTTATTGACAATGGATTTTATCTTTGACATACACAAGTATATCAAATTAGATACTCATCAAAGGAAGGCCCTACAATGTTTTGGACACTTAAAACCAAAGTATATCAGAACCATGCCATGATGGGGAGAATAGAGAGCGAGGAAAACGTTATGGCGAACTCCGTAATACAACAACTATTCATATCACTCCTGGAAAAACTCAGTCCATGCACCATCCCTGGGGTATCTCACCCCACAGTGGGGCAAGATGCAGACTACAGAGCACAGAACTAGCGCTCCACAAACAGCCAGGACAGAGGAAGCAGTTTAGTAGTCTCAGGTGCATCAAGAAAACTAGCTCATTTTAATGGATTTTTAGGTTTGGCTGTATTTTTCAGGTATGTCTTTGAAAGCATTTCAAGATTTATTAATATTACTTAGGAGTTTTCCAAATTTTGAATTTATAAAATATGTCTTTTAAAGAATCTAACACAGAGACTCTTTACTAACTACATACTAGTTTGCAACAGGGTACACTGCAGTTACCATGGCAACTATACTATAAATCTTTCTTTTTGCTAACTTGGAATTTTTTCATGATTCTTTCTTTGGCCTGACATTTCCAAGGCTTAAGCCTTGGAAGTAAAGATGATTTTTACTTCTTGACATTGTGAAAAATTGAATTAATCTTTTCAAAGAGTTTTGTACATATATGTTTTTACTTATTTATTTATTTTGTATCAGGACACTTCAATTTAGAACTTAAAGTTCAAACCAAGACAGAAAAAAGGCCTATGAGCTAATAATATTAACCATTTTCCCCTAACTATAAGACATGAACATAACATATATTTTATATATATATATCTCACAAAAAGTTCTAATTTTTCTAAGCCATATTAAAATGAAAAATAAAATGGTTAGGATGTAGCTTGTATCAATAAGACCTGTGATTGGTCAGCTCAAAGGTATCTATGCATTAGCTGTGTGATAAGCTCAGGTGGTGTGACCAAAGAAAAAATTATGGAAGGAACAAGAGAGACTAATGGAGGCTTAATTTCAAGAGTGAAGTACTGACTTTTGGGAGATAAGTGTGAAGGATACAAATGAACTTTGCATTTTCGGTCATTGACATCACATTAAGCTATGTCTACATCCAAATATAAGTGCTAATGTAAGTATGTTTTATCTGTAAGCTATGAACAAAGCAATATATACTTCTTAGATGTTGGCTACTACTGAACTGTGATAAAGTATCACTGCATGTTTTAAGATACCACTGAACTCATTGTTTATTTTCTCATTTGATTCCAGTGCCCTGGGAGATATATGGACAAAAATATTGCTACATGAGATATCTGAGATTTTACTGCCTATGTTTTCTTCCAGGATATTTATGTTTTCATGACTTACATTTAAGTCTTTTACCCATTTTAAGTTTATTCTTCTGCATAGTGTAAATTAATTGTCAGGTTTCATTTTCCAAAATATACAAAGAACTAGTGTAACTCAGTTCCAGAAGATAAACAATCTAATTTAAAAAAGGGCCAAAGGACCTGAATAGACACTTCTCCAAAGAGGACATACAGATGGTAGACATATAAAAAAATGCTCAACATCACTAATTATCAGAGAGATGCAAATTAAAACCACAATGGGATATCACCTCACATCTGTCAAAATGGTTACCATCAATAAATCAAAAAACAACAAGCACTAGTGAGGATGTGGAGAAAAGAGAACCCTACTGCTCTGTTGTTGGGCATGAAGTGTGGTACAACCACTGTGGAAAACAATATGGAGTAACCTCAAAAAATTAAAAATGTAACTCCCTTTTAACCTAGCAATCTCACTTTGGGGAATATGTCCTAAGAATCCTGAAACATCAATACAAAAAACCTATGCACCCCCATGTTCATAGCAGCACTATTAACAATAACCAAGACCTGGAAAACAGCCTAAGTGCCCACCCATAATGAATGGATACAAAAGCTATGGTACATTTACACAATGAATATTATACAGCTGATAAAAAAGAAACTCTTACCATTTGCGACAGCATGGATGGACTTGGAGCATATTATGCTAAATGAAATAGGCCAGTCAGTGAAGGACATGACCTCACATATATGTGGAATCTAATGAACCCAATAAACTAACAAACAAAATAGAAACAGAAGAATAGATACATGGGACAAACTGACAGCTGCCAGAGGGGAGGGAGTCTGGATGAAAGATGGTGAAGGAATTAATCAAAGAATATTTATGCAAGACCCATGGACACAGTAAACAATATGGGGATTGATGGAGGGAGGGGAGAGAGAGGAGTTGGGTGGAGATGGGAAAAGAGGGGTAAAAAGCTGGGCCAACTGTAATAGCATAAACAAAAAAAATTTTAAAGATAGCATTGAACTAACCATAAAAATAGAAACACAAGATGTGGTTAAAAATATAAAAACCAAGAAAAGAACAAGAGCCAAGGGAAATAGAATCTCTCTGAAGAAATAGATTAGGTATTTGAAAGTGGGGTACTGCCATAACAAATAATTGAAAATGTAGTGTTGGCTTTGGAATCAAGAAGTGGCTAGAGTCTGGAAGAATTTTAAGACTCAGGATACAAAAATCCCAGATTCCCTGGAACAGACTCTTAGTAGAAATATAGACATTACAGGTGCTGTTGGTGGTGGTGTAGTAGGAAGTGAAGAACATGTTATTGGGAAGTAGAAGAATGGGACTCTTTCTTGCAAAGTGACAAAGCTTAGCTGAAATGTGTCCTTCACTTACATGGAACACAGAACTTGTGAAAGATGACCTGGAATATCTTGCTAAGGCTATTTCCAAGCAAAGTGTTTAATGTGTGACCTGTTCCATGCCGCTCATAGAGTCAATTTAAGAAGAGAGATATAAATTGAAAAAAGACCTGTTAAACAAAAAGGAACCAAGACATGATAATTTGGGAAATTCTCAGATGACAAAAGATACTAAAATCAAGACATTGCTTCTGAAAGCATGGCATAAGAAAAAAAATGGCCAAGGGATAGCTATACAAGTCTTTGTTAAACCTTTGAAAGATCAAAAAAATCAATGTTCAGTCATAAGAGATTCTGTTGTGCCTCATAGAGCTTCCCAATTAAACTGCAAGGCTCCTAGGAATCTGTGTGGCCCTGAGCCATCTCAGCCAGAGTCAGAGTTAGAGAAGGTATCAGCTCGGAAATGATTTGTGGGTGTGGTCTATTTCTAATGGAGAACATTGTTATGCCATCCATAGAGACCCACAAAGTTCCTAAGAAAATTATGTCAGCAAAAACACTACCAGCTTGGACTAAAAGGAACAGGAGAGTACTAAGTGAAAGGAGGCTGTTGGATTCCAAAATTCTACTTACAGTAAGCAGGCTTATAAAACTTCTCAGCTGCAAAAATATGCTACTATTCACAAAAAAAGGATGATTCAGAAGGTCATCCATTCATCACTTCCATCCAAGATAGTATTACAAGTTCTAGCCAGAGCAATTAAGCAAGAAAAATAAATAAAAGGAGCCCAAATTGGAAAGGAAGAAATAAAACTGTCATTTGTGGATGACATGATTTTACATATAGAAAACCTTAAAGACTCCATGAAAAAAAACATAGGAAATGATAAATGAAAACAGTAAAGTTTCAGCATACGAAATCAACATACAAAAATTTGTTGTATTTCCAAACACCAACAACAAAATGTCAGAAACAGAAATGAAATACATAGAAGAAAACATAGGCAGTAAGATCCTTGACATCAGTCTTAGAAATGTTTTTGTGAACTTGACTCCAATGGCAAGGGAAGCAAAGCAAAAATAAACAAATAGGATTACATCAAACTAAAAAGCTTCTACGTGGGAAAGGAAACCATCATCAGTCAGAAAAAGTGAACAAGTGAATGGAAAAAGATGTTTGCAAATGATACGTCAGATAAGGGGTTAATGTCCAAAATATATATATAAACTCATAAAAATCAACAACAAAAGGCAAACGACCCAATTTAAAACTGGGCAGAGGATCTGAATAGACATTTTTTCAAGGAAGACATACAGTGGCTAACAGACACATGGAAAGATGCTCAACGTTACTAATCATTAGGGAAATGCAAATCAAAACCACAATGAGATAATACCCCACACCTGTTAGAATGATTATCAAAAATACAAGAAATAAGAAGTATTGGAAAGGATGTGGAGAAAAGGGAAACTTTTGTATACTGTTGGTGAGATTGTAAGTTGGTACAGCCACTATGGAAAACAGTATGGAGGTTCCTCAAAAAAATTAAAAATAGAACTACCATATGATTCAGCTATTTCCATTCTGGGTATCTATCTGAAAATTACAAAAACATTAATTTGAAAAGATATATGCACCCCTATGTTCATTGCAGCATAACTTACAGAAGCCAAGTTATAGATACAACCTAAGTGTCTATCAACAGATGAATGGATAAAAAAGATGTGGTAAACATATATACATATATACATTCACACACACACACACACACACACACACAATGGAATACTACTCAGCCATAAAAAGGAGGAAATATTGCCATTTGCAACAACATAGATGAACCTTGAGGGTGTCATGCTAGGTGAAATAAGTTGGATTTTGAAAGAAAAAAACTATAATTTCACTTATATGTGGACTATAAAACAAAACAAAACAAAAAAACTTATAAAGATAACAGATTGATGAGACTTTCAGCCAAGATGGGGGTGTAGGTAGATACACTTTGCCTCCTTGCATGACGAAAAGAAGGACAACAACAAATTTTAAAATAAAAAATTAGCAGAACTGCCAGAAAATCGAACTGTATGAAGTCCAACAACCAAGGAGTTAATGAAGAAACATTCATTCAGACTAGTAGGAGGGGGCAGGGATGGGCGATTGAGGCAGAGAGGACTCGTGTCAAGGCAGTGGCTGGAGGTCTGAGCAGACAAGGCAGCAGCTGGTGGACTGGATGGTCCCACATTTGTGTGCAGATAAACTGGCAGGAACAACTGGGGAGCAAGACAGACTACGCAACCCAGGGTTCCAGCACATGGCAATAAAGCCTCAAAACCTCTGGCTATAAAAATCTGTGGGGGCTGCAGCAGTGGGAGAAACTCCCAGCCTCACAGGAGAGTTCGTTGGAGACCCACAAGTTCCTAGAATGTACACAAACCTAACCACCTGGGAATCAGCACAAGAAGAGCCCAATTTGCTTGTGGGTAGTGAAGGAAGTGACTGAAAGCTGGCAGAGAACTGAACAAGGGGCATTGCTCCCTCTGGGATCCCTCCCCCACATACGGCACCACAACACAGTGATGTGGGTTGCCCCGCCCTGGCAAATACCTAATGCTGCGCCCCTTACAACATAACAGGCACACCCAGACCAAAAAATATGGTGCAAATGAAAGAACAGATCAAAGTTCCGAAAGTAGAACTAAGTAATGAAGAGATAGCCAACCTATCAGATGCAGAGTTCAAAACACTGGTAATCAGGATGCTCACAGAAATGGTTGAGTATGGCTGCAAAATAGAGGAAGAAGTGAAAGCTATGAAAAGTGAAATAAGTAAAAATATACAGGGAACTGATGGTGAAGGGAAGGAAACTGGAACTCAAATAACAATTTGGAGCAGAAGGAAGAAATAAACATTCAACTGGAACAGAATGAAGAAAGAATAATTCAAAAAAATGAGGAGAAGCTTAGGAACCTCTGGGACAACTTTAAACGTTCCAATATCTGAGTCATATGGGTGGGAGAAGGAGAAGAAGAAGAGCAAGAAATTGAAAACTTATTTGAAAAAATAATGAATGAGAACTTCCCTAATCTGGCAAAAGAAATAGACTTCCAGGAAGTCCAGGAAGCTCAGAGAGCCCCAAAGAAGTTGGACCCAAGGAAGTACCCACCAAGGCACAGCATAATTAGGTTACCCAAGATTAAAGATAAGGAGAGAACCTGAAAAGCAGCATGAGAAAAGGAGAGAGTTACCTACAAAGGATTTTGCATAAGACTATCAGCTGATTTCTTCAAAGAAACCTTTCAGGCAAGAAGGGGCTGGAAAGAAGTATGCAAAGTCATGGAAGACAAGGACTTACATCTAAGATTACTCTATCCAACAAAGCTATCATTTAGAATGGGAGGGGCAGATAAAGTGCCTCCCAGATGAGGTCAAGTTAGAGAAGTTCATAATCACCAAACCCTTATTATATTAAATGTTAAAGGGGTTTATCTAAGAAAAAGGATGATCAAAAATATGAACAGTAAAATGACAACAAACTCACAACTATCAACAATTGAAACTAAAAAAAAAAAACCCTAAAACTAAGACAAACTAAGCAAACAACTAGAACAGGAACAGAATCACAGAAATGGAGATCACATGGAGAGTTATCAGAGGGTGGGGGAGGGCTGAGAATAGGGAAAAGGTACAGGGAATAAGAAGCATAAATGGTAGGTACAAAATAGACAGAGGGAGGTTAAGAATAGTATGGGAAATGGAGAAGCCAAAGAATTTATATGTACGTACGACCCATGGACATGAACTAAGGGGGGGTGATGAATGCTGGTGGGAGGGGTGGTGTAGGGTGGAGGAGAATAAAGGGGAGAAAAAATGGGACAACTGTAATAGCATAATCAAGACAAAATATTTTTAAAAATAAAATAAAAGACAAAATAAACTATAAAAATAAAATAACAGATTGGTGGTTACCAGGGGAGAAGGAAGTTGAGGGGAGAGTAAAATGTCGAAGGAGCTCAAATGATAGATGAAAACTAGACTCTTAGTGGTGAGCACGCTATCGTGTATCTAAATTTCAAATTATATCGCACACCTGAACCTATATAATGTTATAAACTGTGTTACCTCAATAAAGAGAGAACAAAGTGACTCTGAGATTTTCATATATACCCACTCCTAAAATGTTTACCAAATGTTTACTCTGAAAACTTTTTTTAAAATTCTAGACTGTCTATATGGTATCTATTAAGTAATAAATGCATATACTCCTGGATCCAGGAACTCACCAGTTATTTTTTCCTTAAACTCATCTGAATGTATACTTAAAGAGGTAGATTTCAAGTCTCCCCGTCACAGCCATACGGGCAATAGGGCATTGTGGAATCTTCTGTCTCTTCCCTTTCTTGCATACCCATTAATATCATTCATTGCATTGTTTACTACATGTAGAAACTCCAAATATGAACGTGAACCTGAAATATCACTTCAAAGAAAATGTTCCTTTTGGAAAATTGTCTTTTCCTACGCTAGCTTTTATACTTAATTATAAGTACATAATTAAGTCTCTAAATGGTGTGACCTGTACTTAGATGTTTTAAACATATATGGGTGGAGATGGGAGACTGGAAAAACTGCAACATCAACACTCCAGAACATAACAACTTGAGTCATTTTTTTTTCTTTAAGAGTAGCAAGAAAAGGTATAGGGAGGTAGGGGAGAGAGTTGTATGGTGTGCTAAGAATTTGCTAAAATACTGGAGAAAAATAAGAGGCCAGAGAGGGAAGATCATAGCTCTGTTAGAATGAATTTATGCCTACAATATTTTTTACATTTTGAGGAAGGAAACTAGTAATTTTATGTTCCCACATTGGATAATCTGTTGGTTGACGTTCACCTAAGAAAGAACAAATCCGCATTAGCTATTTCAGTACAAAAGGAATTTACGAGAACATATTAAATGACTTCCAGAATATTTTGGATGTCTGAAAAACAACCAAGTCTTTAGCAAGACGTTCTGGATGTGACTCCTAAAGCCTTGTCACAGAACTGAGCTTTGAAAGGAGCTGCTGCTGCTGCCAGGATTGGGGAGCATCACCACCCCGCACCTCCATTATAGCCAGGCGCCTCTCCCCATGTGACCTAATTGAGCATTCCTAACTGGTGGAACCTAAATCATATCTGGAACCCTAGCCACAAAGCATGTAAGAAATGTAGTTTTAAGCTTTCCAGGAAGGGGTAGCAGAAGGTTGACATAGCTTTTGAACAACCCCCGTCGAGCCTAATAATTTAAATGTAAAAGGCCTAGGAAAGCCACCTCGCTCAGGAAAGCCAAATTATCTGCTTTGGAAGTGGTAATAAAAAGATCAGATACTTAAAGAATGATTTTTTCTTTGATTCTTAGTAATTTTAGGTTTTAATAAATTTTTTAATTATAGTGTTTGGTTTTTTGCAGTATAAATTCTCTGTTTAGTAATTAGCATTAAATGAAGATAAAAATCAGGGTATTTTCATTGGCATTTATTTTATGTTAATGTAAAATTTGATTTGTTAAAATATCACAGATCTGCGAAGTCTGCTCATCATTTCTAACTTATATCAAGTGTTCACCTGCAATCACCTGAGAGAGTGGCTGTGTATCATGGTCTGTTTATGATATTCTCCTGAAGTGAGAGTCCTACTTAAGCATTTTTTGGCATTGTGGTTGCTCTTTATCGGAACTTGATTCAAAAACAGTGACATCAAGAATAACATCAGCTTTCAATGGGCTTACAGTGGTGATGGTAGTTTTAGTAACTGAGTCAGCTTTAGGCCAAGTGCCATCAGCTGGCTCAAGTCATATGTAAGAGCATTTTCTCTGTGCTAACACTTAGAACATTGGGGCTTAGAGAGAGGCAGTCACAAACAAGACCAAAACTAGCAGTGGTGAGCAGTCTCCTCCCTGCTGTAACGCATGCAATAAAACGTAGGTATTCTAGAGTGTGTGTTGGTGACTTAATGAACGAGCCCAGCTGCCTTTTGAGAGCACTGGACCCCTTTACAGCAGCTTCGAGCCTTGTTCTTATGAGTAACCTGATGGAATTAACTGCTTCTTATTGTAATATTTATTTAGGTTTATTTGTGTGGTTGCCAAAGTAAGTTGAAATTACAGCTGCTAAATAGCAATAACAAATTAATCTAAAAAATTACTAACCTATTCTAGTAAACTAAGGGTTCAGTAAGAAACAAGAAGTGAGTAACTGGGGCAGCAGAGTGAATTTTTTTAACCTCTGCCCTCCGCTAGTAACTGATCTTGTTTTCTTTGGTCTTTTCTTTCTTTTTTGCCTGCTTTTCCTTTTCAAAGTTAAAAGAAATCTTCCTGGTTGTTTTTATCCCCCGACTGTACTTTTCCCGTCATTATTTATGTGTCCTGGAAGTGGGAATTGTAGTTTGGAGACGCTGACTCAACACGTGTGTTCTTTTAACTTACTGACAGCAGAAAGATTATGAAGAGAGATTGCTATACCTACAGGAACCATTTATCCAGGTTTGCTGGGGACAGTCCCGGTCCACACCTATTAATAGCATCCCCTTTCATTCTCAAAACCGTCCTGGCTCGGATGGCAATTCCATGGCTACCCTGGTTATAACTAAGACGGGATAAGGACGGTGTGCGAAAATAGAGATACTTAAAACATGTTGACAGTTGCTGAAATTTGGGTAGAACCAGGTTAAGTCAGTTTCTCGTTAATAACAGCAAGGAAAGAATTGCCTTTCCTGACACTGGGGTCTCTGTGTACTCCTCAGAACTATGTGATCTTCTGAGAGCATTTTCAAATATTTAAGCAATTATTCTTGTTTACATGCATGAACGTTGAATTACCCAGATTGTTGTATAATTATAATAAACAAGAGGGTGTTTTCAATTTCAAAATAAAAAATGTTCCTAATAAAATTGTCATTGAAATTATATTTTGGAAATGTAAATGGAGATTTAATAAAATGTATTCATGATGGGATTTTTAAAAATTTGTAAAAGATTCTATTACTCTATTAATGCTGATAGTTTAGGTAGAGAAAGTATTTAAATGGAAAATATTTGAAATGCTCAACGAAGAGAATAAAATTAATGGAGTGGTGTCTTATTCAGATACTTCAATCTTTTTTTCATATATAATTTCTGAAAGCAATTTGGTGTTATGTTTCAGTGTTTATTGTAGTCTCTAGGAAATGTTTCTTTCCCCTTTCTTGCCCCAAACCAAGCATTTATTCCCATTGATATCGAGTAATTCATTTTTATCATATTTGAAAGTGATATTAATATTTTGGAGAAACATAATTGAATCCCAGAAAAGTTATTTTCTTTGTCTTCCTTTCTAACACTAGCTTTTTTATGGTGGATTGAATAAATAAAGCTCATTGTGAAGACCCAGGTGTTAGACTTCCCAGGCAGGTTGTTTGTAACAGACGATACTCCCATGTGGACATTCACAGCGCTCACTTCCAATATGCCCAGTGAAAGACCGCAGGGACTTTTGGGAAGGCATTAGAGCCTGCCATCAATAAAGGAAGACACAGAGGAGAAAAATATCTGCCTAAACCTGCCGAAAACCTTCCAGACACAGTTTAGACATACAACTTTCAATTAGAACTAGAACAGTTTCAGTTTAATATCTTGTTACCTTGTTAATAATTAACATAATGCAATAACCCCATCTGGACTGTGAAATAATAGAACATAATTCCTAAAGTCTTTATAGTACTTTTTTAATGTAAAAAACATTGTCTAAAGATCTTATGGGGTACTTTTGTTCAGTATTCTCTCTTTTTTTAAAGATTTTATTTATTTTTAGACAGAAAGAGAGAGGGAACCATCAATGCATGGTTGCCTCTCATGCGCCCCCTATTGGGAACTTGGCCCACAACCCAGGCATGTGCCCTAATCTGGGAATCAAACCTGTGACCCTTTGGTTCGTAAGCTGGCACTCAATCCACTGTGCCACACCAGCCAGGGCGTGTTCAGTATGTTTTTTCCCAATTACTATTAGCACTTTTACTGGATGAAATTTGCTGTGTGGTTCTGCTGTTGTAAAGATAATCTGAGGTTAATCACAGTGTCATCCTTTCATTCTGAATTTTTTTAATGAGATATACTTATTGCCAAAAGAAAACATTCTATGAAAAAGTGGAGCCTGCATCATAATTGTTATGATTGAATTGTGTATTTTAGCCATCCACCTTCTAAGACCATTAAATTACCATGGTCAGTGCTATACTTATGATTTAATAAAAATAGCAGTGAAGTTATTTAAAGAAACAGGTTTTTTCCCCCAGGTAGACATTATGTTTGCCTGTGTGAACAAGTAGAGGAAGGGGTGTGGTGAGCTCTTAACTGCATCACTGCTGGGAGACCTACCCGGAGAGCAGAAAAAGAGGTCTACCTGCCAGTCCCATATTCATTTTTAAGGGAATTCACAACTTTATTCCTCGTAAGTGGGATATACACAGGTTTCAGTGGTTTTGTTTTAAAAAAAAAACAAACAAACATTTTATTGGTCTATCTTTAGAGAGAGGTGAAGGGAGAGAGAAAGAGAGGGAGACAAACATCTATCAGTTGCCTCTTGTATGTGCCCAGAACAGGGACCGAATCTGCTATCCAGGCATGTGCCCTGACAGGGAATCAAACCGGCAACCTTTCGCTTTGTAGGATGACACCCAACCAATTGAACCATACTGTTTAGGGCTCAGTGGTTTCATTTTTGAACAGATACTGTTCCTGCCCAATTTGGAGAAACATAATTGAATCCCAGAAAAGTTATTTTCTTTGTCTTTCTTTCTAACACTAGCTTTTAATGGTGGATTGAATAAATAAAGCTCATTGTGAAGACCTAGGTGTTAGTAATCACAACATACCTAATCTCATTACTGCTAACACCACTATATTTTCTCATGATGGACTCTTGGGCAAGTTCTGGTCCTTGTTTACCATTAAGGAAAAAGCAAATAAGCTGGTGGTGAGTCACTGTGGTATAAGCGACCTTAGGGTCCTAATGACCTTATGGAATGAGCCCTGGAGGACGACTTAAGATTCAGCCTGCAACTCTGCTTGATAAATTCCAGAAAGGTTGCCTGAGCCTCAGTTTATCTATGAATGACGACAACTCATACATTTTATCATGTTCAATTTATGACGACAGGAGACAAAAATCTGTGTGAACCCCCAAGGAGACTCTGTTCTTAGTGTTAAGAAGGCAGAGCACAGTATAAGCCAAAGCAGAAAGAGAAGGGCCAGTTGCTTTATTCTCTACCCTAAATAAAGCCCCACCAGGTGCTGAAGTCACCATTTGGGTAGAACAGTCTTGAGGTGATTTTGCAATTAGCCGTACTTATGAGGGATTAAGTTAAAGCAACTTTCTAGGGATTATTCTAATACAAAATCTTTCAAGAAAATCTATGGGAAAAGCCGGGCCAACCCTCTGCCATTCCCTGGGTTGCAGCTGCCTACTTTGGAGTCCCCAAAGTCCTTCCGTTGCTCTTGGTGTTTTCCTAGTCAACAAAGTATATCTTCTGCTCGAAGAAAAATATCTTTTATAAAAAATATTCACATTTTTTGTTAATCTTTGAAGCCACATTATACTTATAATACATAAAGGACTGAGTGATCATTTTTAATTGTGTGGAACAAATAGGAAATAAGCAATGAAGTAAATAAAAAATACTAGCATATAAGAATTTCATGATTTCAAAGAGAGTTTCTAAGAGTTTTAACATATATGAAAATATACTTTATATAAAAATATTATGAAGTATATACGGATATTTTGTGTCTTGGAGGGAATGAGCCACTCTGGGACTGAAATAACTCATACTTTATCTTTGTAATAAGTAGCTAGATAATTAGAGAATCTCCAAGGTCTCATTAAAACTTGTAAGTGTGAGTCAGTTAAAACATTTATCTAAAGGGAAAGCTAAAATAATCAAATAATATTTATGTAGTATTAAACGTAAAATTCTCAGGTGGAAAAAAGTTTATATAGAAGGGGGAAATAAAGCGACTATTTATTGAGCAGGACCCCCTTCTGGATGATAAAGTCAAGGTAATAATAACAACAACAGTAACAGCAGTGGCTAGTGAAACAGGTGAAATGGGTGTAGGTAAACCCCCAGGTGCCCAGCTTTGGCCCTAAACCTCATGCACACATTGTCTTGGAATTCCGTGAGGCGAATTCTAACACCATTTCCATCGCACAAATGACAGACGTGAGACAGACATTCACTTACTGACCCAGGTCCCTGAGGTTATGGAGCGTGACTTCAAACCCTGGGGGTCTGGCTCCAGGGTGTGTGCCCTTCTCCCACTCAGTTCTGACACCCCTGTAAGACGGGTATCGTGCAGATGCAGCTAATGGTTTCCTTGTCACAGGGGGAGGCTGGGTGACTTCTCTGGGGTTGCACACAGACTCGACCTGACAGCAAGAATGTTAACCCAGGCCTTTTTAAACATGCACTTTCTACTCTACTATGCTAATTTTCCCCGATATAATTTTTGTCCTTGTAGTGATAGTTTGATGATGAACGTTGAATTAGAGAGCTGACTATAATTAGATCTGCTTCACAAAAGAAATATCAGCAGGTCAATGGTAGGTTTTAGACTAGTGATAAGCATTTATATCACAGTAACAGCCCTTTTTTCCCCCAATTGTCCAGTGGCATAGTTTCCCATAAGAATCAGTTCCTGTGACTGAAGTGGGACAGTTTTGCAATCCTAAAACTGCTCGTATTCCAGGGACTCAGCTGATGATGTCTCAGTGACATTCTTCCTTCTATTCATGGACCTAGTTAAGTAAAGTGATGCTTGGTTCATTGTTTCTAAGTTCTGGGACCCTATCGTAAAGCATCCTTCCTCTGTCGGGGTCAGTGTTAAAGGGTACGTCCCGATAAGGAAATACACATGTAATCTGGGCTTTGAGTGGGGTGGGAGAGAACCACCATTTTTCTCCCGCTATGGACTAAAGAAGTGCCTAGACAGCTTCCCAACTAGCCTACTTTACAACATGCTCTCTTTTCCAAAACTCCTTTTGTTCTCTTTTTTGCTGCTTTCCTTTCTCCAGGGAAGGTATGGTATGAGCATCTCTACTTGGTTTGAATTCGATGGGAGAATGAATGGGAAGCTGGGTCATTCAGTCCCGACTCTCTGCTAATACAGGAGAAATGAAGCCAGTCAGATGGGAGTTAAGCCCCTGTTCATTTTATGTATGCCGTTGGGCAGCTAGAGAGTAATGATGATTTGTTATGGCCTTCTGGCATGGATTCTGAGAGGCAGACTGACAAGTAACAAGACAATTCAAAATTAAAGCTGACATACCTTTCTTGATTCTTTGCAGTGTGCTTCAGTATGATTATTATTTAATGCTTTTTAGTCCTGGTAAATATACAGGGTACCAGTCAATATATGAAATTGTTCCAGAAAATAGAAATCTTCCTGAAAGCTAAGACCAAAATAGGAAAACACCAGAGAGGCTGGAGGTGTGGGGATGGAAGCAGGTTTCTCAAAGCCTATACAGATAAATGCAGAGCTCTCTTTTTGCAGTGCTAGGCAAAGTTTTTCAAGAATTTCTGTCATTTTGTGACATTTTCCTTCTGCATATAGTCCTCAAGCTCAGTCCTACTGTGTGGTCACGTTTTGCTTTTCAGATTCACCACCACTCGTGGTGGGTCAGGAACATCACTCATATCTACAAAGGACAGTGCATTGTAACATTCGAAGATGGAAAAGAAAAGATTCTTCAGTCACTAGGCAGGCTGACCTCAGGGCTATCAAGAGAATTATGCTAGCCCAGGACACCTGCTCAGAGAGTCGCTGGTGGTGTGACAGGTGGTGACTGAGGGCTTTTCACAGCCTCAGGCTCCTCTCTGAGAGAGAGGCTAAGGTGGAAGATGATTTTAGCAGTTGTGGTGGGTAAGCCTGACAGAACTCAAATACCACCCAATATCTCTCTGCTTGCATGAGGAATAACAGTAGGACGAGGTCTTGACTTGTGGGATGTTCCCTATAAAGATAAGAAAAATTATCTTCCCTAATTACTGCCCCTCTTTAAAATGAAAAGTTGCCCAAGCAGAACAGGGTTTCATTACAGCAGCAGTTTTGCTGATCCAGAGGGAAGGGTCTGCGAAATGCTCGCCTTTCCAATGGAGGTGAGAAACCGGAGTTGACGGAGTGGCTCTGGGCTTTTCGTCCATCCCTGGTTTGGCAGGTGTTCTCATACTCAAATGCCATCACCTGTAAAAGGAACATGCAGACTACTTTCATCTGTGGAGAGAACCTACATGCAGGGCAAGGTTGTCTTACATCATACATTTAGAAATGGAATTTATTACTAGCAGAAACTAAAGGCTGAATATTCATTAGTATCCTGGATTGTCTTTTGAGCAGAAGACTTGAAAGAAGCCTAGGTTTGTAAACACTTTTTTAAAATCTTCTTTTCCCTGTGCTTTTGGGGCCAGAGTTAAGTTCTGCTATCTGTGGGACATGTACATATTAAACCTCTTTTACTTATAAACTTCAGCTCTTTCAGGAAATTGCTTTTTGCTTATGTTACCTCACCGGAAGAAATTAGCTTCTGTTTCACAGAGTCTCTGCATTATTAAAATGCAGCTTGTTTTGCAGAGTTTTAATGGACTCTTTAATGCCTTTACATATTAATGTTATACACTAAGAACTATTTAAACATTCCAAATAAAAATATTCACCAGGTAAATGCTCTTTCTTACTTGTGATCATAAATGAAAAGGGCAAGCTAGTTATCTTCATGGTCATTTAGAAAAAAAATATCTTAACCTAATACAAACTCAGTCTCCGGATACTGGGCAACTAAGTCACAGAATTCCAAGGGAGTCTGGAATGTACTACTCTTTTTTTATTCTTATCTTTAAATAGCAAAACAAAAACAATAGCAACTTACAGTTGATTATTTAAGAATGAAATACTGACAGTAAATTCTTAATCCAAGTCAGGTATGTTTTCTTTCTTTCTGTCAATAGAAGAATGTGGTAATATTTAGTTTGTCTTCAGCTGGCATGTGCTTAGGGATTTTGAACTCTTTGAAAATACATAAATAAATGGTACTTGGTGAGGTCAACCAGGCAGAAGAGGCAGAGTACAAAAGAAGGTGAGAATAAAATTAAATAATACATCATTTTAAAATTACCTAGCTCACTTTTTCTCTCAACCAAAAAAAAAAGTAGTTTCTCATCAGATATATTTATGGAAGTATTTGATATTAAACTTTGTTCATCCAAATTAGCAACTTGGAATGTTGGAGCTGTGAATGCCCTCTTTTCAAGCAAAGGAAGTGGCATCCAGGAATAGTGCCAAGAGCCCGAGCTTAAAGCCAGACGATATCTGCAGCTTCTGTCTCCCACTCTGCCACTGATTAGGTGGGCGACCTTGGCTAAGTCGTTCAACTTCTCCGGGTCTCGTTTTCTGATTGGTAAAAATAGAGGCTTGGACCAGATTCATTCAATAGATATATACTGAGCTCTTAATAAGCACCATATTTCAGTGAGATAAAAAAATTAAAAGCTGCCCCTGTCTTCAAGGAGCTGAGGGTTCAATAGAATAAACACCTGTAAAAACTGATGTACGGAATATAGAGGTTTTGATACTCTTAAAGAAATTTGTATAAGGTACAGCGGGGAGCACCAAAACAGGAGTGATCAGTTCTGCCTGGGTTTGGGTGGAAGAGAAAAGATGGAAAAAGACTTTACAGAGAAGGTACTCGAACTGAATTTGAATATTGCTGTCCAAACAAACGGGGTGGAAGGTGTGAGAGCACAGGTCTGTAGGAGTTAAGTCAGCATGAAGCCTCAGGACCTAGTGGAGGTCACGTACGAGTAAAGTAAGTCTCAGGTGAAACGTGCAGCAGATCGCTGGAGCAAATGGAAAGGGCGTTCGTTGTATGACTTAGGACTCTGGATTTTGTGAGAAGCCATGCCATGGTTCCAGGCTGAGCTTGTTCACTGTTCATATATGTGTTCTAGAAAAATCACCCTGGAATAGAATGACAAGGACCTGGAGAGGGCAAAGATTAGAAGCAAGAAGGCCCGTTAGGAGGCTATTACAGAGGCACATGGGAGAGATGATGGAGATGACAGCAGAAGCTACGGAGAGGAAGGGAAAGCACCAGACGTGTTTCTTCCTGCATATATAGTGTTGAATAATACACAGGTCCTGTCCTCTAAAAGCTTACGGTTTAGTGGGAGAAACAAAAAATAAATACGGATATGCGGTCACAACAGAATAGGTCTTCTCCACCTTAGCACTAGTGACCTTTTGTACTGCAGCTTTCTGTGTTGTTGGGGATGTACACTGCAGGGTACGTAGCAGCACTAGATGGCAGTAGCCCCCAACCTTTTGTTAGGGCACATAGTAGGCACTCAGTAAATATGAGTGTATAAAGGGGTGGATAAATTGGTGGATGTTTTGAATGGCTTCCTCTCTAAGCCCAGAGAGAAAAACTACAGTTATGTGGGCCGAGGGCAGTAAGTTCTGAGGTTATACTCCAAACATGGCCCCACTGCCACTTCTGCTGTTCGATGTGCTCATTCTGGAGAGAAGCAGGACTCAAACGATGGGTGTATAACTCTGTTTGTTGCATAGTTAAATATGCATACTTTTATTTATGTATTTGAAGATTGTTCTCTACTGCTTGTTGAGTGAGGTGTAACAACGTCTGTGTTTGCACTCATCGTTAGTAATCAACACAGGTCTGGGTACCTATTACAAGCGAGTCATTTTAGCACGTTGTGATAGGAAAACAGGGTTTTGTTTAAATTTTGCTTTAGTTTCAATACTAAGCTGCATCAACCTCAACAAGAGTTTCACTGTCACTAATCTTTAATCGTCTCAGCTGTAAGCATAGCGTTGTTTTGATGACTACATGAACTAAAAACTATATTAATAAAGTACTTTATATATAGTAGGTTCTCAATAAAAGGTACTTCCCTCTGTCTCTTCTCCAAACAACGTATATTATTAGGAATTACATTTGCCTTAAAGAGAGCCCTGATAGTAATGACTTAAACAGCTTGTTTTCTCCCACACAAAAGCAGACTGGAGACCTGCAATCCAGTACTGAAATGATGATGTCACAAAATCATAAAGGAATCCAGGCTCGACACTTTACCAGTCCGAAACTCGGGCCCTAGTACTCAGAATTCCTGCTGAAGCACCAGGCACTACTGCTGTGTGCCAAGCAGCAGGCTAGACGGCAGGGTGGAGAAGGTTATGCCTTCTCTCTTTTAAGGAGCCTTCCAGAATGCACTTCTGCTCCAGTAAGTGTGCTCATGTATATTCTTCAAGATTTAGCATCTTAGAGTAAAATGACAAAAATGTTGTAGGATTTAAAGAAGTCTAGACCTCAATTTATTTTACCGCCTCTAAATTAGTGTGTATACATGTGTATGTATGTATATATGTGTATGAATGTATGCATTCCAAAATACATTTGCTACATTGTAATGTAGACTTTCAGAAATGGAGCTCATTAGTTCTGACACTCAAAAATTATTTATTATTTTGAATAAAAGACTTAAATATTACACTTGGAACCGTAAAAATCCTAGAAAATAACATACACAATAAAATCTTAGATATTGCTCATAGCAATATTTAAAATGTTTTTCCTCTGACCAAAAGTATTTTATGTTATTTTTTCTCTTTTTTAATTGTTGTTCAATTGCAGTTGTCCCACCTTTTTCCCCATTGCTCCCTGGTCCCACAGTCAATCCCCACACCATTGTCCGTGCCTGCAAGTCCTCTATTCATGTTCCTTGATTGCCCCTCTCCTTCCTTTCCCCATTATCCCCCTCCCCTGTCCCCTCTGGACACTGTCAGATTGTTCTTTATTTCCATGTCTCTGGTCTATTTTGCTCACTTGTTTGTTTTGTTGATTAGGTTCCACTTATAGGTGAGATCATATGTTGTTTGTCACTCACTGCCTGGCTTATTTCACTTAGTATAATGCTCTCCACCTCCATCCATGCTATCATGAAGGGTAGGAGTTCCTTTCTTTCTCCTGCATAGCATTCCATCGTGTAAATGTGCCACAGTTTTTTGATCCACTCGTTTACTGATGGGCACTAAGCTGTTTCCAGCACTTGGCTATTATAAATTGTGCTGCTATGAACATTGGGATGCATGGGTTCTTTTGAATTGGTGTTTCAGAATTCTTAAGGTATAGTCCCAGCAGTGGAATTGCCAGATTTAGTTTCTGAGGAAATTCCATACTGTTTTCCACAGTGGCTTCACCAGTTTGCATTCCCATCAACTGTGTACTAGGGTTCCCTTTTCTCCACAACTTTGCCAGCACTTGCTTGTTGATTTGGTTATGATGGCCATTCTGACCAGTGTGAAGGGGTATCTCATTGTGGTTTTAATTTGCATCTCTCTGATGGCTACTGATGTTGAGCATTTTTTCATATGTCTTTGGGCCCACTCTATGTCCTCCTTGGAGAAATATCTGTTCAACTCCTTTGCCCATTTTTTAATTGGATTGTTTGTCTTTCCGGTGTGTAGTCATGTGAGTTCTTCATATATTTTAGAGATCAAACCCTTGTCTGAAGTATCATTGGCCAATATGTTTACCCATATGGTTAGCTCCCTTTCCATTTTGTTAATGTTTTCTTTAGCCGTGCTGAAACCTTTCCATTTGATATAGTCCTGTTTGTTTATTATTTTCTTAACATCCCTTGCCCTAGGGGATGTATTGGCAAAAATATTGCTGCATGGGATATCTGAAATTTTCCTGCCTATGTTCCTGTAGGACTTCTTTGGTGTCACATCTTTTATGTAAGTCTTTTTCCATCTTAAGTTTATTTTGGTGTATGGTATAAGTTGGTGGTCTAGTTTCATTTTTTTTGGCAGATCTCCCAACACCATTGCCTAATCCAAGACACATCATAATTAAAATGCCAAATGTTAAAGACAAAGAGAGAATCTTAAAGGCAGCAAGGGAGAAATAGATAGTAACATACAAGAGAGTTCTGATAAGGCTAGCAGCTAATTTCTCAACAAGCCAGAGAGAATAGCAAGAAATATTCCAAGTAATGAAAAGCAAAGGGCTTCAACCAAGACTACTCTACCCAGCAAGGCTGTCATTTAAAATGGAAGGTGAAATAAGGAGTTTCCCAGACAAAAAAGCCTCAAAGAATACACCTCCACCAAACTAGCATTCCAAGACATGCTAAAGGGAATGCTTTAAAAAGATGAAACAAAAGAGTGAAAGAGAGAAGAACAGAGCTACAAATGGAAAAAATGGCAATGAAAAAGGACCTATCAATAATAACCTTAAATGCAAATGGATTAAATGCTCCAATCAAAAGACACAGGGTAGCTGAATGGATAACAAAACATGACCCGCATATATGCTGTCTACAAGAGACCCACCTTAGAACAAAAGACCTACACAGACTGAAAGTGAAGGGTTGGAAAAAACTATTCCAAGAAAATGGACAGGGAAAAACAGTCAGGTTAGCAATACTTACATCAGACAAAATAGATTTCAAAACAAAGGCCATAAAAAGAGACAGAGAAGTTCACTTCATAATACTTAAGGGAAGAATCCATCAAAAAGATAACCCTTATAAATATATATGCACCCAACATAGGAGCACCCAAATATAAAAGGAAAATCTTGGAGAACTTCAAGAAAGACATAGATAGCAACACACCTAGAGTAGGGGATTTTAACACCCCACTGTCAACAATAGACCAATCATCCAAACAAAGAATCAACAAGGACATTGTGGCATTGAATAACACTCTAGATCAAATGGACTTAACTGATATATACTGAATCTCTCACCTCAGAGAAGCAAAACATACATTCTTTTCAAGTACACATGGAACATTTTCAAAGATAGACCACATGCTAGGACACAAAATAAGCATCAGCAAATTCAAGAAAATTGAAATTGTGGCAAGCATTTTCTCAGATCACAATGGCTTGAAACTAGAAACCAACCTCAAGGAAAAAACTCAAAAACATTCAAATCCATCAGACTGAATAACATGTTTTTAGACAATGAATAGATTAACCATGAGATCAAGGAAGAAATCAAAAAGTTTCTGGAAACAAATGAAAATGAACACACAACAGCCCACAACCTATGAGACACAGTGAAGGCAGTCCTTAGAGGGATAGCAATACAAGCCTACCTAAAAAAGATAGAAACATTTAAAATAAACAACCAAACCCTACATATACAAGAACTAGAGGAACAACAACAAACAAAGCCCAAAGCAAGTAGAAGGAAGGAAATAATCAAGATCAGAGCAGAATTAAATGACATAAAGACTAAAAGAACAATTCAAAGGATCAACAAATCCAGGCGCTGGTTCTTTGAAAAGATAAACAAGATGGATAAGCCTTTAGCCAGACTCATCAAGAAAAAAAGGGAAAAGACCCTAATAAATAAAATCAGAAACAAAAGAGGAGAAATTATAACCAATATCGCAGAAATACAAAGGATCATAGGATATTACCACAAACAACTATATGCCAAGAAATTTGAAAACCTAGGTGAAATAGACAAATTTCTAGAAACATATAAACTTCCAAAACTGAGTGAAGCAGAAAGCCTGAATAGACTGATAACAGCTAATGAAGTTGAAGAAGTAATAAAAATCTGGCACGCAAAAGCCAGGGACTGGACAGTTTCACGGGAGAATTTTAACACAAGCACTTAGCAAAGAGCTAACCCTGATCCTTCTCAAACTATTCCAAAAAATCCAAGAAGAGGGAAGACTACCAAATTCTTTTTTTGAGATCAGTATTATCCTAATTCCAAAACCAGACAAAAGCATAACAAAGAAAGAAAACTATAGGCCAATATCACTGATGAATGTAGATGCTAAAATCCTCAACAAAATATTAGCAAACCACATCCAGCAATACATTAAGAAGATCATACACCATAACCAAGTAGGATTCATCCCAGCTACAATATATGCAAATCAGTAAACATAAAATATCACATAAACAAAATGAAAGAAACCACATGATCATATCAATAAATGCTGAATAAGCATTTGATAAAGTACAGCACCCATTTATGATAAAAACACTAAGCAAAGTGGGAGTAAAAGGAGCATACCTTAACATAATAAAGTTCATATATGAGAAACCTACAGTCAGCATCATACTCAATGGGCAAATACTAAAAGCATTCTCCCTAAGATCAGGAACAAGAAAAGAGTATCCACTTTCACCACTTCTGTTCAATATACTATTGGAAGTTCTAGCCACAGTAATCAGACAAGAAAAAGAAATAAAAGGCATACAAATTTGAAAGGAGTAAGTGAAATTATCATTATTTGCAGTGGCAATTTCTATGGTAGTGTACATAGAAAACCCTATAGACTCCACCAAAAAATTACTTAACCTAATCAGTGAATTTGACAAAACAGTGGGATACAAACCCAATATTCCAAAATCAAAGGCATTTTTGTATACCAACAATGAAATCTCAGAAACAGAAATCAGGAAAAAAATCCCATTTGATATAGCAACAAGAAAAATAAAATACCTAGGAATATACTTAACCAAGGAGCTAAAAGACCTGTACACAAAAATCTACAGAACACTGAAGAAAGAAATTAAGGAAGACACAAACAAATGGAAGCATATACCATGTTCATGGATTGGAAGAATTAACATCATCAAAATGGCCATACTACCCAAAACAATCTATAGATTCAATGCAATCCCTATTAAAATACCAATGGCATACTTCACAAATATAGAATGAATGTTTCAAAAATTTATATGGAACCATAAACTGTCTCAAATAGCTTCAGCAATTTTGAGAAAGAAGAACAAAGTAGGAGGTCACAATACCTGATATTGGACTATGTTACAAGGCCACTATAATCAAAAGAGTCTGGTGCTAGCATAAGAACAGAAACATAGACCAATGGAACAAAATAGAGAGCTCAGAAATAAACCCATGTCACTATGCTCATAGCAATATTTTTTCTGATTTGTCACCTGAGGCTAGAGAAACAAGTGAAAAAATAAACAAATGGGACTACATAAAACTAGAAAGTTTTTGCACAGCAAAAGAAAGGAAACTATCAACTAAATAAGAAGATAGTGCAATAAATGGAAGAACATATTCTCCAGTGATACATCTCATAGGAGTTATTATCTAATATTTATAAAGAACTCAACACCAAAATAAAAACAATCTTAAAACAGGCAAAGGATCTGAATTGACACTTCTCTAAAGAGGACATTCAAATGGCCAATAGACATATGAAAAGATACTCAATGTAATTAATCATCAGAAATGTAAATTAAAACCACAGTGAGATCACTTCACACCTGTTAGAATAGCTACCATCAATAAATCAACAAACAACAAGTGTTGACGAGGATGAGGTGAAAAGGGAACCCTCATGCACTGTTGGTGGGAATGCAGACTGGTACAACCATTGTGAAAAGCAATATTGATCACCTCAAAAAATTAAAAATGGAACTACCTTATGACCTGGCGATTCCACTTATGGGAATATATCTAAAGAAACCCAAAACACTAATTCAAAAGACTATATGCGCCCCTATGTTCATAGCTGAAGTATTTACACTCACCAAGATGTGGAAACAGCCCAAGAGCCCATCAGTAGATGGGTAGATAAAACAACTTGGGACATTTCTACAATGGAATACTACTTGGCCATAAGAAAGAAGGAACTCTTACCTTTTGTCATAGTATAAATGGGCCAGGAGAGCATTATGCTAAGTGAAATAAACCAGTTAGAGAAAGACAAATACCATTTAGTGGTACTTATATGTGAAATCTAATAAACAAAATAAACAGACTCATATATACAGAGGACAGACTGACAGCTGTCAGAGGGGAGGGGTAAGGGAGCTGGATGAAAAAGGTGAAGGGATTAAGCAAAAAAAATCCCTCATAAATACAGACAACACTATGATGATTACTAGAGGGGAAGGGGGTAGGGAGGTAGAAGAGGGTAAAGGGAGGATCAATAGTGATGGAAGGAGACTTGACCTGTGGTGAACACACAATACAATATACAGATGTATAGTATAGAATTGTACACCTGAAGCCTATATAATTTTACTAACCAATGTTACCCCAAAACATTCAATAAAAAATTTTTTAAAGAAAAAATTCTTTTGTTTTTAAAACAAAACAATTCTTTTTTAACAATTCTTTCAAAACAATTCTTTTTTTAAATTCTTTCATTTTTAAAATCACATTGCTTACTGAGAGGACGTGGAGACAATAACACCTCAGTGGCAATGCACACACCCAAGGTCTGTGTTTCTAAATTCCATTCTCTAATAAACAGGACTAGGACTCTTTGGAGATCAGTGTTGTAACAGCACCGGTGATAAGTCATTAGTATCATCTGTCCCTTGCTATGAAGTGATGAAAAGGGAACTTTATCTCTGAGGTATACTTTCCAAAAGCTCGTAACTCTAACCCTGTTGACGGACATTTACAAAATACCTGACCAGTATGCCTTAAACTCTTCATGGTCATGATTAAAAAAAAGGAACAATTGAGAAACTCGCAGACTAAAGGAGACTAAGGAAGCTGGGCGAGTAAATGTAATGTGGCATTGTGGGGTTGGATCCTGGAGAGAGAAAGGACATTAGTGAAATCTGAATAATGGCTGGAATTTAGTTAATAGAAATATACCAATGCTGGTTTCATAATTTTGACAAATGTACCATGGTAATATAAGATGTTAACATTAGAAGAAACTGGGTGAGGAACACATGGAAATTCTCTGTGTTATCTTTGTAACTTTTCTGAAAAGGTAAAATGATTCAAAAACAAGGTTTATTCTAATAATAAAAATCATTGGCACACATCGAAAGCCTATTATGTTCTCTTGTGTAGAACATTATTTACCACAGATACATTTGAGTATAATCCCCGTGCATGCAGGGATTTTGTCTAGCTTATTTACTGCTCTTTCCCCAACATCTGAAGAGATACCTGAAATAGAGTAGGCACTCCATAAACATTTGTCAAATGTTGAATGAATGCACAAATGTTGCCTTCTAAAAACAAATTTATGAGTCTACTTGAGGATAATACTCAGGAAGAAAATGTACACTAAAAACCCTCTGATCTGTTTCTGAGTTACTGTGATTTCAGAGTCCATTATTTTGTAAATCGTGAGGGCATTCTGACTAGCCCTTCATTTCCCAGTCTGGGAGGATCAGCGTACTTTTCCTCCATAATTTTCCTAATGGAACACTTCATGAGCGATAGGTCCTGAAGGAGTTGGTAAGTGACCATTGGGCACTTTATTAGGAAAATGGGGGGTTGTAGCACTGATTCTAATTCAAAGCAACTGAAGCTTTTTTGTAATCCTGTGAGATTAATAGATCAGGAATTAGAAAACTGCATGCTACTAATTTTTTGTAAATTAGCAATTTTCTCTCTATTAGTATAAAAAAGATCTAATGGGAAAGGCACTTGATTAAAATCCCAGCCTTACCACTTACTACCCATGTGATTGTAGGCAAGTGCTTTAATCTAAGTCTTAATTCTCTAGTGAAAGGTATATGTCTGGTCCTCTGTTAATAAAAACACAGGACAGATTATTGTAATAAGAGCTCAGGGATATAGTGTCTCTCATAAAGAAGAGGCTCGTTTCTGTCTCATCTACCAATCCAGGATGGTGTAACAGCTTTTGGGGAGCCCAGGCTACTTCGTCTTGTTGGTGGGCCACCTCTGGTCTGCATTTCTTCTTTCACATGCTCAACTCATCAACACTTCCACAAGGCAGGTCACAGGAAGGAGGAAGTCTAGAGGAAGTAACCTTTCCTTCTAAAGGCATGACCCAGAAGTTATCACTTCCACTCGTATCTCATTGGTCAGAATCTAGTCTTCTGACTCTAGCTAGATTCAAGGGTAGCTGGGAAATATATTCTTTAGCTGGGAAGCAATTTGATAAACTAATACTTCTGGTATCATGGAGATTGGCAAGAAAACTTATGGCAGAGCCTGCCATAAGCACCTTGAGTAGTGCCTCCCATGGAATAAATGCTCCCCAAATGATGTTCTCTTTCAATTATCTGGAAGGTGATTAGCCTGAAAGGAGAAGGTAGGTGGAAATATTTTATCAGCTATGACTTTTGCATTAGTCAGAATTTAGGATTAGACCTTCCTGGGGAGTTATATTAGCCTTTGAAATCTTGGTTATATTCTTAAAAATTAAGACCCAACTCCCAAGAAATAAGGTTTATTATATTCATCCTTAAAAAATGGACTGCAAAAGTAATATTTGCCAACGTTTATTCATTTTTATAAGTAATGGCTATAGCCAGCTTCCCTTCTAGCTCAGAAAACTCTGGTAGATTAATTTAGAAGAAACAGTGTGCTCTGTGGGGAGGGGAAAAACACAAAGTGAACTATGTTCCTCATTTTTAATGTAGAAATTCTTTTCTTTGCTCAGTTGTGCTTTTGCTAATCAGAATTTTTATACTATCTACTCTGCACGGATTCAGTTTCAAGCTATTATCGGTAATGTATACCTATAGATGTGGGACTGCATCATTTTGAGCTTTTTGTTTTTTCTTTTCTTTTTTTTTTTACTGGTTTGGTTTGATTGTTTTCCTGAAGATATTTACTGTAACCTGCTGAGCTTGGACAGTTCTGTTCCAGGCAAAGCAGTTTATTCAAAGCCCAATTTTATGCTAGGCTTACCTAGGACATGCTTATATTCATGGGCCCCAACTGCAGGTTGTCAGCCCCTGATATGATCCATCAGACCACACTGCTGACAGCTGGAGAGGGCTCAGTTGGCCCTGATCTTTGGTTGACATTGGCAAAACGAAGGGTGAACATGATCCTGGTTGTATTAGTCAGCTTGGGCTGCCATAACAAAATGCCATATACCACGTCACTTAAACAACACACACTTATTTCTCACAGTTCTGGAGACTTGGGAGGTCTAAGATCAAGGTTCCTGCCAATTCCGTTTCTTATGAGAATTCTCTTCCCGGCTTGCAGCTAGTTTTGTCTCCTCTCTGTGCCCTTACATGGCAGAGGAAGAGCCCTCTGTTGTGTCTTCCTCTTCTTATAAAGGCATCGGTTGTATTGGGTTACACCCTCCCCACTTGTGACTTCATTTAACTATCATCTCCTCATACGTCCTGTCTCCAGCTATAGTCACATTCAGGGCTAGGGCTTCAAGATAGGAATTTTGGTTTAATGTCGTTTTTTTGGTCCTATAAAATGCTTTAGGGGTTATAAAATGTTTACATATTATAGTCTAATAACGTGATATTTATAGAGCGCTCTACAGTTTTCTCACATTATGTCTTGAATCCTCATTGCAGCTCTATGAGAGGGTTAGGATGTTTTACTGACTCTATTTTTTCTATTGGAAAATTGTGGCTTGGGAAAGTTCAGTAATTTTCCTAAGGCTTGGGGCTAATAATTGACTGACTCCAGTCCAGGCCTCCTAATTTCTAATCTACAATGGACCAAATATAAGCTAGAATTTGGCTCTGGAATCACTAAGGTTTGGTTTCAATCCAAGTTCTATCACTTATTAACAGTAAGCAGGCAAGTTACTTAACTCACTAAAATTCCTGAACCTTCTCTGTGACATAGAAATAACAGAGTTAAGTTCATAGAGTTCCAATGAAAATTAAATTATACAATGCATATAAATCACTTAGCATATTGCCTGCTACATAGAAAATTGTGCAAAATTGTTGGTTATTAGTTTTAAGTACATATCAAAATCCTTTGGCATTTAACTTGACTCTGAAACCAAATTTATATTTACATTTTACTGGACTTTAGGATAAAATACTATTCAAATTATGTAAAGCTATTGACTGATTCTTAAATACTTCCCAAGTTAAAAGTGTTAAAATTTATAGCATGAATTTTGCTGAGAGATGAACATCTTAACCATCACCTCACTATCTGTCTCTGTGTATATATTTATTCTTGCTTGGTCAAGCAACAGATTACAACAGCAACTAACAGGTATTTTAAACTCTTCCTTATAATTTACAAACCAGTGGGATCTTTTGAATTATCTTATTTGGGTTTGAAGTCACTTATTATTCATTAAAGAATAACACTGAGTTTGGAATTCTCATTTTTCATTTTATACCAGTAAGCCAATAACAGTCAACATATGCCAATAATTGTGATCAAAGAAACATTAAAGAAGCAAAGATTTTGCTGCTCTAAAATTGCTCTACAGAAAAGTCCGATTATTTGCTATTGTTGTCCATGTTATCCAGGATTTACTCCTCCTGGGAATAGACATTTTTCTATTACAGTGGGATTCTGCAAGCCTAAGAAGTTATTGCACATGGGCTTCTGTCAACAATAATAACTGGGAGTTACTCTCCTAATGTGCCCAGATTTTTGTCGGGTAACCTACTGTGTACTTCAGAGTAAGTTAAACACATAACTTGTTTTGCATACCAGTCCTAATTCTCATATGGGATAGGTAATTAGAAAATTTCATACATTTCTACATTTAGTGTGTGTGTGTCTCTGTTGGTAGGTGTGTAAGGAAATGTTCTTCTTATTCATATAATAGTTCTAGTTAGTTTCATGCAGGAGGTCATGTAAGCTTTTCCCAGGTAGAAGAAACTGCACCAGACCAGGAATTAACTCATTGGAGCAAAGTCTGTTGGCAGTGTAAATGGAATTACCTTCGATTTCTGATCAGCTGAACAAACAGCGAAGGGCCAGTGTCCTTTCAGGCTTCAGAGTCTAATGGCTTTGCCAGGTCAAAGAGCCTCCTCCCACTAGGTTTGTGAGGTAGTCGATTCTGAATAATCTTGACTGGGAATGAACAATATCGGTGATTTGAGTTGATCCTAAATGGTTCTCAGTACCTGGGAAGGGCATCTGTGAATACATAGATAAGTGAGGTGCACAGTAACATAAAACCATTTTCCTCCTATGCCTCACAGATGACCTCCGAGTGACTGTACACCTACAGACAGACGCCACTCACACCCTCTGATGGTTTTGATTTGAGATGGCAAGATGCACGCACCTACTACATCATTTTGGTTTTGTGCGTTATTTTTATACTTTTACGGTATGGTTTTAACTTTTGATATGTGCTCAGAAAGGAGAGTTCCACCTCACTCGTTGCCCCTGTCATGTATGCTTGTTTTGTTTTCCCTCCTAGCTTCCTGAGAGCCGGGCACATGTCTGACTCAGGAGCATAGGGCCTGGCCCATAGTAGCCGCTTAATAAGCATTTTAATGAATGGGTAAATGGATTTGAGCTTATGATTGAGCATCTATAGTACTCAAATGTGCGACATACATACATGTCAGCATGATGTGAAGACTCTACCGATGTGCATGGATGCAGGCACACACACATCCCATACTCAGGACACCGTAGTTAAGGAAAGTAATGTCAAAGTATCTAGCCAAAAGTAATACCATATAAATATGTAATTACATAATGAGTAATTGGAGAAACAGGGAAAATAATTAAACTTATTAATTTCTTAGTGTGAAAAATGGACATATGTTTAAAAACATTAAGAGACTTAAATATGTCATCCCAAGAAAACTTACAGAAATTCAACCCATTCACATTTATTCATGGCCACCAGTTATTGGGATTTTTTTTTTTTTAACTAAGACCAACTGTCAGTACTAACCACCAAGCAATTATTTTATTCATTGTTTTCTTTACTGTGGGCCTAACAAGTATTCATCTTAGTAATTTCCTAAAATATTGAAACATAATTATCCAAAATTTAGTTGAAAAGCAATTATAGTTTTTTCTAATAAGAATAATAAATTATGCAATTTATAAGGTTTTAATAAACCGTTAAATTAACCTTTTTCCCCAAGATTAGTTATTATAAAAGAGCGCAGATTCAGTTGCCATATTTTCTACTAGAAATATACTGACAAACACAAAGTTCTATTTAAAGTAGACACCAATTCTGTATAATTAGAGAATTACAGTAATAGGGCTTACACATGGAAAGGAGCTATATTCGTGTATACTTTTTGTCATGTTATCAGAGAAACTTTAGTTTCACTGTGAAATTATGTATCTGATGTAGAATCAACTTTATATTATCTATTCTAATTACAACTAAAGTAACTTAAAGTGGGGGAAAAACAAACTATTCCAAGATCTCATCTGAGAAGGTAGTTTTGTCTTACTCCCCACTAATCGTGGCCTTAATAAACGACAGCCCTTCGACCCAGCGGGCCCTGGATAGCCAGGCTGTCGTCGCCCTGCTGTCTCATGCAGTGGTCTGCAGGCTTTGAGGAAGTCTTAGTTTTTACTGTAGTAGCCTGATAGTATGGAGCTTCTTCCCCATGTCATAATTATCCCTGTGCAGGTAATGTTTACTCTCTATGGCCTCAGTATTACTATATTCATATCCAGTTTTCTCCTGGACTCCTTATGTCCCATAAAAGAATGCTTGAAGCCATCTGTTAAAGAGAGCTTTTCCTCAATCTCCTGGTTCTGGCAAATGGACAAGCCTTTAGCCCAACATAATTATTAATACCTCAGTCAGGCAGGCAAACATACTAGTGTAGCAAATATTGCTGGAACAAGGCAGTCAGTTGAATTTAGTGTATATTGGTTGAATTTCCTGAATTTTTAAAGCCCAGTGTTGATGTGGGATTACAGCTACAGTCCAAACATCTCTTTCCTCCTGCCCTCTTCCCCTAAAGATAATTCTCTCTAATATCAGCATCTCTTTACCACCAATTTTCTCTGAAATCATTATAGAATATGTGAGTCATTATGTTGAGTTTGGTAGTTGTGAAATAATTATTTGAATAGAATTGGTGTACCTAACATGATTATATGCACACACACACATGCAAAGCACAACATAATGTGGTAGGTGTGAGGTTGTGGATGTGGAATGTAGGTATTACAGGAACACAGCAGAAGGAGAATTCACACAGCCTGAGTTGGTCAAAGAGAGATTTCCTGTCTTAAAGAATGGATAGCAATAGACAAATGAAAGTGGGGAGAGGAAACAGTCAGTGGGAGAAAATCACAGAGGTGAGAAATGAACGTACATGGGAAATTGGAGATGTGTTTTGCTGATACAGTGTTTGAGACCGAGACAGTGAGAAATGAAGCTCGGGTGACAGTGAGGGGTGTCATGGTGGAGGGCCACATAAACCACATTAGTGTAAATCACATGGTGAAAGCAAAGGTCACGGGCCTGGAAAGCCTGTTGGCTTGTTCATGCCACATTCTTAACACTGTATTGATCTGACAGATAGGTTCTGGAGCTCAGTAGATATTTGTTCACTAGATGAATGGAAAAAAAAGAATTTTCATCAGAAAGAGTCATGTGGTTTAATTTTCAGTTTGGAAGCCAGTACTGATGGGAAGCGATGAGGATCTGAACCAAGACAGTGGCCAGGCCAGGGAGGAACGTGAGGTGTATTGTAGGATTGAATATTGAGGACTCGGTGGCTGTGTAGCTGTGGGAAGACAAGGGAAGGTAGAAGTCGTGTGCACTGGTAGAGTTGCCATCAGGCAACTTAAAGAATACCAGGAGAGGCGTTGTCCAGGGAAACAGTCGAGTTCAAGCTTTCCTGCAAATGTATTGGAATTTAAATGTTTCAACTTTTATTTTTTAAATGAACACAATAAGGAATTCTTACAGATTTTCAATGAAAATCTTGTAGCACTTAAAATTTTTAAAATATACCATGGACATAACGTTGGGTTTAGAACACAATTTGAATACATAGGCACCTTCCTTACCTTTTAAAAAATCTTTCTTATTCCAATGATACCGAAACAATTTGGCATAACTAATTAATACTTCTTCACACAGAAATTCTAGCAGAGAAAAAAATATGTTGTTTTCTCCTTTTTTTTTTTTCTGGTATTCTTCCCTGTGGTTTAGCTTGCTCAGTAAAGGCAGGGGTGTAATTAACTACCGCATGGAGCCTTCCAGACAAGTGGCCTTTGAAAGCTTCTCTGCTTTGCAGGGAAAGGAGCAATGCTTGGAGGAGAGGAGAATTCGAAATAAAAACAGCATTTCTACTTCTGTTTCTCAATCTGGCTTTAAGATTTACTGAGGAGCAAGACAAACCCAAGAGAACGAAGGGCCATCCATTATTTGAACTTAAAGTTCAAATGGTGATAAGTTTAATTTGTACTCAGGTGGTTAAAAGCATTGTTAAAACATCTAATTCTTATTCACTGACTGAAGATTTATTATAAATATTGCTATCATTTTTCCTTTTTTACTCTTTGTCACTGGCTTTCTTCCTCTTGTAAATATATCTTTTATTCTCTCAGGATATTCCTTTAGGATGAGTGACTTCATTCCATCACATTTCAAAGTAAAATCCCTCAGCCCAAAGAAATGAGGTTCTAGACACGGTTCTGGCACAACTAGTTGGCAACCTCCAGCAGGTATCTGGATGTACAGATCGGAGGCTTGGGCAGGGGCCCCGGCTCTGATTAGCACTCACTAGCAGAGAGAGTGCCCTGAGAGGCAGGGATCCTCCAGGGAGAAGGGGAGAGGGCCACCAGCAGAAAACCAGTGTGGGAACCTGAACTTGCATATGCGCAGAACCGGAAGAGGAGGAGCAGGCCTCAGAGGGACAGAGCAACTTAATCAAAGAGGCCAGAGGAGGACCTCGAGAGACAGATACATCTCAGAAGGCAGGGCTAAAATGTTCAAAAGGAAAGAGGGGAGAGCAGGTGAAGCAAAGAGCTCCTCACGCAAAACCTATTTCTCTTTCATTAAGTTGCCTCCTTAACCTGCCTCCTTTGTAATCCTCCATCATTGCCATCGCTTCTGAACTACAAGGGAAGATGGTAGTTCATCATTGTTTCAGTACTGATAAATGTTAATGCTTTATGTAAAGAATATAATTTACTCCGTGTGCAAGCATCACTTCCATCTAGTTTGTTTACAGGCTTTGTGGCTCTTAATGGTCTTTTCCTGTAACTAGCTACAATTAATTTGACTATAATGTGAGTGTTTGCATAGTAATTATTTTTGTGGTTACCCAGCAGATTTTGTCATTTTTTACTAAGGGGTATTTTTTAGTCCACTCTGCTCCTTGTTCAGGATGAAACAGATAAATAACTTGCTTAGAACTGATCAAAGATAGTTTAGATTTTGCTTCCATGGACTTGCTACTTTGTTATTTGCACTGAGAGAACCCCTAACAATTTTGAGAAGAATAAACAGAAAAGTTCGTTTTATTGTAGTGTTCTGAGTGAGGACAATGCTGCCTGACTGACTGTCGGCACTTCTGGTCTGCATTTCATTCACAGAAGGGCACAGTTCTTTCCCTAAATAGATTGTAGTGTATATTTGTCTCACTAAAAATGCAGTTCATATGTAAAGCTCAAACCCCTTAATCTAGGCATGGGTAATACTTCCGTTAAAGTACCCTCTTTTTGTTAATTTTTTTTGCCTATTCCTCCTAGAGAAAGATTTTGTTATCAATCTTATTATTTTTTAATCCTCATCCAAGGACATGCTTATTGATTTTAAAGAGAGAGGAAGGGAGGGAGGAGGGACAGAGGGGGGTGGGAAACACTGATATGTGTGAGAAAGATCAATCGGTTGCTTCTCAGATGCACCTGGACCAGGGATGGAACCTGCCACCTAGGTATGTGTCCTGACTGGGGATTGAACCCTCAACTTTTTGGTGTACGGTATGATGCTCAACCAACTGAACCCCCTAGCCAGGGCTTGTTATCAATCTTAAAAAGCATAACAGTAAAGGAGTGATATAAAGTACCATTCCTTTGGTTCACAGGAATGCAGGTCTGTGTGAAGATAAAATAAGGTGGATCTAATAATAATGCTATATACTTTTTTATCAAGTGAATGTCAGAACTCATTAGAAACCGTATTTTCTATGGCATTTTAGTAAGTTTGTTTTGACGCTATTTCTATTATTCACAAAGAAACTGGGATATAAAGAAATTAAGAATTTTATCCAAAGCCACATAGACATTAGATCTGAGTAACCTTGGCATTGCTGACACCACATGACTTCTTCCCTCTCAGCTTGCTTAAAATATTTATGGAGACCTTGAAAGCTTCTCATCTGTATTTCTTTTATTCCTTACAGAGTATTGGTTTCTGGGTTTTTTTTAACTTCAAAAATTCACAAAGCACAATTGTATAAAAGTTTAAAAGCAACTTTCTTAAGTTTTGCTTTTAACCTAAATTTTAGATTAAAAAAATAATAACCAACTTTACTGCCTATGCTATAGCTAATGAATAATGCCGACAATGCTCATCAACGTTGAGCAAAATGATACACTTTACTTTTGAAAAGTTTGTTTTCAAGAACTGAACCCAGCCAGCCCTGGCTGGTGTGGCTCAGGGGATTGAGCACTGGCCGGCAAACCAAAGGGTCACTGGTTTGATTCCCAGTCAAGGCACATGCCTGAGTTGTGGGCCAGGTCCCCAGTGGGGAGAATATGAGAGGCAACCACATACTGATGTTTCTCTCCCTGCCTTTTTCTCCCTTCCTTTCTGTCTAAAAATAAATTAAAAATCTTTTTTTTTAAAAAAAGAACTGAACCCATCCTTTACAGTTTTATTTGTTTTTTGTTTTTGTTTTTCCTGGTATCTGCTAACTTCACAAAGGATTGTTAGCATATCAGTTGATGTTTAGTCTGGCAAAATAAAAAAATAAAAATTATGTTATTATTTTTATCCAAAATTAAGTGCTATTACTTAAAATTTTTGTTCTGGTGAAAATTTTTGTTCTGGGTTTGTTTTCCCCATATGAAATTCTTGGAGACTGAGAAGAGACTATAACTCAGATATATTGATAAGGATTCATTTTTGATATAGTTTGATATAGATGTACTTTGAAATGCATGTGTGAAGTCTGAGAAGATATGTTACAGAGGAATATGGATTAGCCATTCTCTAACTTTCTCTGTCTTTAAAGGATCAATACTTACGAGGTTAACATCAAATATCTGAGAGCAAAATCTTGATATATTGACTTAATCTGAATTCTTGCTATAATATTTGAGACACCCAAAAATCAAATATAATTATGGAAATTTTGACACATTTTCACTTATCAAATAGTTCTGGTAACTTTTATTATAGCCAAATACCTCAAACAAATGTTTATCTTACAGAAGGATTATAAATGAGAGTCTCATTCAGGAATTCCCTTATTCGTGGCTATTGTTTGCGCCCCCTTCCTCCCTCCTGGTGGCGGAAAAGAAGCAGGGGCACAGTGGGAAGAGCAGACCCCCATGGCTAGCACTACGGCCTTGGGCTCTCAGTCTCAGCATGTGGTATCGAAAATTGAAAACCCAAAGCCCTGATTGGAGTGGCACTGAAGTCAAAGCTCAGAAACCAAATTTTTCTGCAAGCTTACTCCTCCCTCTGTGCTCCTTCTCTGAGATTGATCCCTCATTTACGCAGGCTGGGAACTTTGCTTTGGTCCATTGGATATCAGCCCCATATCCAATCGGTTCCCTCATTCATCTGTCTTTTCTCACTACAACCTAACCCTGCTTGTGCCCACACTGTCTCTCACCTGGATCACTGTGATGCTTCCGGTTGGACTCCTTGGCTCCATCAGTCTCTGTCTCTCCCTCCCACCCCTTCCCCGCCCCCCCCCCCCCTCCGGCTCTTCTTGAACACACACACAATCCATTCTCCAACCACTGATTTTCCTAACATGGAAGTCTCATCATGCCATGACCTTGTTTAAAATCTATTTTGACACTTCATTACCTTTAGATTACATCCACACACTTAACATGACTTGTAAGACCTGTGTTGGTCTGCTCCCTGTTTTCTTCTTCGGGAACATTTTTCACTCCAGAGGCAAAATTTAGTCAATACTGAAATTCTTGACCATGCTTGCCTGAAGCCAGCTGATGTTTGCACAGATGGATTTCATACCAGGTCACCATTAAAGGCAGGGTGAGGAAAACAGGAACCACAGCAGATACAGAGCCCTGCCAAAGGCATCAAAGGACCGGGAAAGCCAAGAGAGAGCAGCAGGGGGAAGCAGAAAGCAGGCAGGCCTACCCTACCCACCCTACCATTTGTGAGGCCCACATACGTCTATTTGAAAGTTAAAAAGCTATTAAGCTGATAAATAAAGTATATGTTACCCTCTTTTTAAAAAGATCTTATTTATTTATTTTTAGAGAGGGGGAGAGAGGGAGAAAAGAAGAAAGAGAAACATCGATTGGTTGCCTCTTGCATGTTCCCCAAGTGGGGATTGGACCACTGCCTAGGCATGTGCCCTGACTGGTAATCGAACTGGCAACCTTTTGCTTTGTGGGATGGTGCTCAACCAACTGAGCCACACTGGCCAGGGCTGTTATCCTCTTATACTGACAGATATATAGTCATAAAAATTCAAAAAGACCAGGTTTTATTTTAGAATTCCCAGAATTATTTAGAATTCTCAAAGTTCTTGTGGAATCACAGTGTGGATCCTGTCCCACGCCCCTTTTTCCCACCCCAGCTCAGTCCTCCACTACAGGAGTGTGGCCCCACGCCCCACTGCCAGGCTCCAGCTATTCAGAGTCTCTTCTGAAAACAGCCATTCAGAGGCCACTTCCTGGCACCTCAGGGGGACGATCTGGAGAAGAGACCTTTGCAGGCTTGGAAGTGGCTCCAGGACTATTAGGACATGGACATATAAAGTCCCAAATGTCCAGAATGTAGCCTAGAAATGGAGGAGGGAGAAGCATAGACTCCATGTGGGTCTGTTCCCTGGGCCTGCAGACTGGGGAGATGCCTGGGTAAACAGGATTGAACTTGTATCCCTGTTGTACTCCTAGTGTATACCTGTGAGGGGGTAGCAGTAGCAAGGACTGTCTAATACTATATTTAAAAAAAAGAAAAAACCTTTTAAGTATATGAATAAAACTTCAAGTTTGTAGATACGTCTTTCCTAACTAACCTCTCAATTGTTTATACTTCAAGGTCATGTGACTCGCTGTTCTGTTGTATTCTGGAAAGCAGTTTAACCTAGTGCCTATAAGTACTTCTTTCAAATGAAAACAGGGTTCTTCTGAGTTGGAAATTGGTTTGGGTTCTGAGTTGTCGGTTTATTGGCTGTGGAGCCCTGGGCAGGGTGCTTTATCTGCTGAGTAGATGAAATAAAATCTTCTAGGGTTGTAGTGAAAGTACATGAGGTTAAAGTCTTAAAAGGCTTAGCTCAAGTAAGTGCCCAATAGATCACAGTGCTGTCATCGTCATCATAATCGCTGTCATTATTTTTACAGCTGTTTTTGTCTGCGACTGTTGCCATGACCTTGGGCACGTCACGTAACCTCTCAGAACCTCAATTTCTTCATCCATAAAATGAGATCTTTGGAGCAGAGGATAACTAAGGTTCTGTCCACTTAAGAGCAGAGACTTTTTAGAGATGCCTCTTTTTCATTTACATAAAACCTGAACTTGACTTCTGGGCTACATTGTAAATGTTTAATGGGAGTTAGCTACTATTCATACAATATCATGATGTGTTCTATTCAAACAAGCCTGATGTTGAATAATCTGAATCTTTTGTAAAAATTGAAGAACTCTGGGTTATATCTACAGTTTATGAAATAAGTACTTGCTTTACAGAAAAATTCATTGTAGATGTTCTTTATTCACTGGCTCCTCTCGTACATTAAAAATCAAATTTGATTTGCAAAAAGATACTCAGTTTGCTTATAATTTTTCAGAAATATATGCAGAGACTTTTAATCTCTTTGAATCACAGAATCCTTTGAGAAATGATTGAATCTGATTCCATTCTCCCCCAAATGAGCACTTGTTGTGGGTTTTGATTTAGTTTAGGCTTGATGCCAGAGATTCTCAAATTAGAACCCCGGACCCCTGTTCTCAAAGATGCACATGCAGGCATTTGCTGGCTGCACGTCGGCAGCCAATCCCTCCCGGACCCAGTGTTTTTGTGTGACCTCATCGGAGCTGGGGTCACTTGCAGGAGTGCTGTGACGCTGCTGGGACACGGGACAGGCGGAGAGCTCAGGGATCGTGGATTCCCTCGCCTGGACGCGATTCAGACCTTCTGATCCACTGCGTGCCCCGGTAAGGGTTTTGGCCGACGTCTGTGTAAAAGAGTTGTCAGCTAAAGAGCAGCGAAGTGGCCTGTCAGACTCAGGACGTCCCACTTGCCAAGTCTCACATGGGAAGAGCGAAGACAGTCCCACGTGGAAAAGAAAATCTGCTTTCTGAAGGACTTATTACGTAAGGGCCATGTTGCTCAACGCGTGCCGTGTTCGGTCCACTCAGCTCCTCCTTCATTCATTCACATTTTGTCAGAAAGCTAATTAATCTCTTTAAAAAGGAAGAAGTGGATGGAGTTAGAAAAAATGAAGGACCTTATAGAATGACAAAACAACCTCGGTCTTACTAGCATTCTGTCTTGGTTCTATAAGCTAATATTGAACTTCCTTCATAAATAGCCTGACCCAACAATGTGCAGAAATCTCTGAGGTTCGCACACTTAAAGACCTTACATATTAAGGTGAGGTCTGAATCCCTGTGTTCTACCCTGTCAGAATAGAACATTCTTTGTGAGTTGGGAATAACACTCAGAAATCCATTTTTGGCTTCCAGTCATTTTAAGACATGCTATCTTATCACAGACTTCACAGTGCGTCCTAGAAAATAATGCTGTTTTCACAGTGATATTAAAGCACAGGGACATTTGGTATTTGATTTAGATTTTCCTCATGATTTCCCACATGATATAGAGCTGCTTCGTGAAGTCACTTGCTGCTAAGCATCCCAGACCTTTATTTGGCAGTAATGAGAAAAACAACCACTTTAAAATGTTTATAAGTGAAACGTGCATATTTAGAAGCAGCTGACATCTGATGGGTAATTTTTCTTATATGCTATGTATGGTGCAAGAGACTCTCCACCGGTGTAAAGACAGTACCTTCCACTAGAAAGGCAGGATAGCACGATGGTTAAAGTGGGCGCTAGAGCCAGACAACGTGTGTTTGCATCTCAGCTCTGCCACTTACCTGGGTCGTGACCTTGAGCAAGATGCATGATCTTTGTGTGTCCTGTGTCCTCATCTATAAAATGCAGGTAATAGCAAATTCCTCCCTTACTGTGTTCATTTGAAGATTGGGTGAATAAATAAAGTGCCGAGAACAGTGTTGGCATATGATAAATGTTATGTGTTAGCCACAGTTGTACAGATGAGTAAAGATAAGAAATAAATCTACTTGAGTGTTAGAAAATTCAACAATAAGTTAGTTGGCCCTGGCCAGGTGGCTCAGTTGGTTGGAGCATTGTCCCCTACACCAAAAGGCTACGAGTTCAATTCCTGGTCAGAGCACATACCTAGGTTGCAAGGTCGATCCCTGGTTGGGGTGCGTATGGGAGGCAACTGACCTCAGATGATGTTTCTCTCTCACATTGATGTTTCCCTCTCTCTCTCTCAAAATCAATAAAAACATATCCTCAGGTGAGGATTAAAACAAAAGTCAATTTATCTTTGTTTAGGATAAGGCTTTACACTGAGTTTATTCCTGTCTCTGTCTGGAGAAAGTTCTAATGAGGACAGCTGCTATTCCTTCTGCTCCCGTATATCAAGTCCACATTGCAGTGAGTCCCATAACATCATGTACCTGTAAATGGAAATGGGAACCATCTATTTTGCAGATTGAATAAATACCATGTCTTATACATACCCAACATATTCTTGCCAAAAGAAGGAATACCTTTATTTTAAATGATACTGACTTCACAGCAGCATTGTATATAATCAGTGAATACTAAGGAAGAAAACAGTATTAACACGAGAAGAGTCCTTAAGCGATGTAATGTTTAAAGTGAAGAACATTATGCTAAGTGAAATAAGCCAGTCAGAGAAAGACAAGTACCATATGATGTCACTCATATGCAGAATCTAGTGAAAAAACTGAACTAACAAGCAACACAGAGACAGACTCATAGATGGAGAGCAGCCCGACAGCTCAGGGTTGGGGTCAGGAGTGGAGGGACTGAACAAAACAGAAAAAGGACTCATGGACACGGATAAAAATGTGCTGACTGTAGGGGGCAGGGTTGCTTGGAGGTGAAAGAGGGTATAAAGTGGATAAATGGTAATGGGAAAAATACAATTAAAAAAAGTATTTTGTTTTATTTTTTGTTGTTCAAGTACAGTTGTCTTATGTAAAAACTTTAAAAATAAAATGTGTCTTCATACTTGAAAAGGTGTAGGAAGTATAGTCATTCATTCATTCATTTAAAACAGGTGCTGAGCGCCTACCATAAGCCTAGCACTGTTCTAGAAACTGGGAGTAGAGTACCTAAAATAGAGCTGCTGCTGTGGTAGAGATTATATTCTAGTGAGAGGAGAAAATGAACAAGTAAACAAATAAGACAAGATACTTTTAGAGAAAGATACGGGGGTAGGGTAGGTAGAGCAGAGCCACGTAATAGAGGGAAGGCCTTGCTGAAGGCCTCAGCTGGGCCTCCACTGAGCTAAGACACAAATGAATTGGGGGAAGAGAGGTGCATGCTGAGAGAACAGCAAAGGCAAGAGCCTTGATATAAGAGTGAATTCGACACGTCTGGGAAAGAGAACTGAAGCTTAAATCTTAGTGGGGGAGGGGAGGTAAGGGTGAGAGGACAGAAAGTGAGGCCCTGGAAGTAAGCAGGGACTCAGTCACGTGTTAACTGTCAGCCATGGTAAGATTTTATTCAAAAGTGCAGTGGGAAACCATTCTGTCCTGGAGTAACATGATAACATTTGTATTTTTAAACTGCTTGGCTGCTGTGTGGAGAACCAAGGGTAGGGACACATAAGTGGTCCCCAAAAGAACTTTGTAATCCAGATAGATGTCGGTGGCTTGGACTACAGTGCAGCAGTGACAAGGAGAGAAGCAGAAAGATTTGCAGCATATGTTGGAGGCAGAGACAACAGGACTTGCCAATAGTCTGGATGGACGTGGGTGGTAAAGCCAAAGGAAGAGCCGAGGAGTCCCACATTTTTATGGCCTCTATCACCTACTGCCCTCACGGGCTTTCTCCCTGGGGTGCAGCGGTTGTGTGTCGAGTCCACAGTACGTGCAAGGCCCGGTTCTAGGTCCTTAGGGTACGTTGATGCACAGAGATCCTGCCACTGTGGAGGTTATATTCTCTCCCACACGACTTCTCTGCTTGTGCCCATCATTTACACTCAATTTTACGTCTTAGTAGTAGTCTCCAGTTGTTTCAGATGCATTATTTTTGTGTTCCAAGTAGACAGTTACCTGCTTAAGGACCAGGGACCCCAGTGTTCAGTTTACCATAATGTTGAGCTCAGTGCTGGGGGAGCAAGAGGAACAGTTGGAAATATGTCTTTCTCACAGATAACCTCTTCTTTATAGACTTGTCTGCTTTAAATAAGTCAATTTGTGAAAACCTAACATTGCAATTTAGATTATTGGGAAGGCAATCATTTTTCCATTAAAAAAGAATTATTTACTCACTCAAGAGTTACTTTAAAGGAACAGGCTTTCCTAATGAATGTAATTAAAAGTTTATTAACAGGTCATTATGTATTTGTCAGGGGATATGGAGACGAAGGAGCTGAAATTTAGAATTATAAGTAAAAAGAAAACAAGTTCTGATATCTAAATATTTTAAATATGGACAATTTCATAGAGGGCTTTTATTTTCTAAATTTACAACTTATAATTGGCAATTATAAATTGACTCTTTAACCGGACCACGTTCATCCTCATGAAGAGTAATCATCGGAATACACGAGAAAATTGGCTTCTGGTTATGGTTTTCTGAGTATGTCTTAAAATACAAAGAAGAATACAAAATTCATGGTCTTTGTTTTTTCCTTTTTATTGGATGTATTGGGGTGACACTGGTTAACACAATTATACAGGGTTCAGGTGCACAGTCCCACAGCACATCATCTGTGCACTGCACTGTGTGTTCGCTGCCCGAGTCAGGTCTCCGTCCACCACCATTTACACCCCCATACCCTCCTCCACCCCCCACCCCACTCCCCGCAGCAATCACCACTCTGTCGTCTTTATATTTACAATATAAGAGGCTCTTATATTGTAAATGGGTTGTTTCTTTAATTCTCATAAACCGTTTGCTCTGTAAAGAACATCATGATTATCAGTGGGAAGGAAACCTTTAATCAGGGAGAAGGCAGCAGCACAGTTCTTATAATAGGAGTGTGCATGTTGTTCCCTTTACCTCACTCATCACTCAGCACGTCCACCGAGCGTTTTCTCTGGGCAAGGCACTAGGCAAACAGCAGTAAATCAAGTCTGGTCTCTAACCCAGAAGAGTTTAAAGCTCCTTGGGGGGAAAGACACATGCACAGTAGAATGTCGTAAGTACTGTAAGAGAGGTAGAAATGAGAGGTATTGTGCATTCACAGGAGAGCAAGATACTTTCTTCGGACAGAAGAGGGAAGGCTTCCTGGAAGAGATGACATTTAAAATGCCACTTGAAAATGGAGAGAATTTGAAAGGGGACAGTAAGGGAAGGGTGTCCAGTAAGAGAAGCATGAGCAAAGTGATAGAACTAAGAAATATGTGTGTACAAGAACCAGCCAGAGCTTCATGCAGTGAACGGTTCCGTAAGGCACTGCCCAAGGAACCAAAGACAAAGAAAACTGAGGTTTGGCCCTCGCCCTTGAGGAATAATTCAGTTCAGCATATGGTAGAAAGTGTGAGTAAGAAAATGGTTTTCAGTTAAGTTTGAAGATGGCCATAGATACTGAACCGAGGTATTGGAACTGTGTTATGTGGCATGGCTTTGGCGATGGTGATAGTAATGCTTACTGTTTACTAAATCCTCCAATGTTCTATGTACTTTAGTTAGAGTTTACATGTATCAGTTCTTTCAGGTCTCCTCATTAGATATGATTACCGTTTTATTCCTACTCATCAGCTGAGAAGACTGGGGCTTAAGAAGTCAATTAATTCATTTAATGCTGTCCAGCTTCTAAGTAGCAGAGTGGGGATGGGAACAAGTGTATTGGATTTCAGAGTCCCAAGGTCAAAGGGGAGCTATGGAAAACATTTGAGTAGGAAAATGATTGATGGAAGCTGTTTTTCTTAAGAACTTATTTGGCTACAGGGGGAATGCGGTGATTAAAGGATTATGCTAGTGAACAGCTCATGAAGACCTAACAGAAGGTAATGGTAATGGGCATGAAAAGGGGAAGGAGGTGAAAAATGTCATGAGCATAACCAACTTCATTCAGGGACAAGGAAGAGGAAGAAGTCAGATGCAGCTTCAGGTTTTAAGAGTCTGTGTAACTGGGAGACTCATGGTGCCAGGCAGCAACAAAAGGACCACAGAGGAGGAATGTCCCTTGGGGTAGCGGAGCTGGGGTGGCTAGTTTAATGTTGTACAAGTTGAAGTTCAGGTACCAATGGGATGCCTGTGGGGCAAGTGCAGCAGCTGGCTGGAAATACAAAAGCCAAGCATGGACATGGACAACAATGAGGTACTTGCTTGGGGAGGCAGGTAAGGGGACCACATGGTAATGGAAAAAATATAATAAAGATTAAAAAAAGAAAGAAAGAAAAAAACAAACGTTAAGCTAGGAAAAGAGGGCATTTAGTTATGGGATCATGTTCTACCAATGGTTTCAAGGTCAAGGAGGACTGATAAAGAACTTCAAAACTATAATTTTATTAAGCTGGAGAAATCAGAAGCCTGATCACTGGATTTATGAAATGAAGTAAGAGTAAAAAGTAACAAAGAAAGTGTAGGTTACTCTAAAAGGAATTAAAAGTTAAGGAGGAAAAAGTTGTTGGTAGACAAAGAGGCTAAGAGGGATGAGACAACTCTTCTTTGTTGTCCTAAAAAATGGAATGACTGAAGAAAAATGATGATGGATGGAATAAAATCTTGGAATCTCTGGGCCTGTATTAACTCAAGGACACAGGTGATGGGCTTGGTGGGGGAGGGATGCCTGGTGCCTCTTTCAAATTCATCTGGACTATTTCCATTCTTTAGCGGACCACTTAAATGCCACTTCTCTGCTAAGCCTTTCTCTCTCCTGTAGTTCCCCCCATAGAGGCTTAAATGTTCCTTATCCTATTCTCTTACTGCTCTTAGTACATACATAACCACAGACCAATGATTCTCAAACATCAGTATGCTTCAAATCACCTAGAGGGCTGATTAAAACATAGATTGCTGGGTCCCACCCCCAGAGTTTGTGACTCTGCAGGTTTGGGATGCAGCCTGGCAATTTGCTTTGCTAACAAGTTCTCAGATGATGCTGATGCTGATGCTGATGCTGATGCTGCTGGTCTGGGGACCACACTTTGTACACTACTAAACTAAGCTAAGCATCTATGAAAGGTATAAGTAAAGGGTTCAGGGGTCTGAGGATGGTCTACTGTGCCAGACTTGGAAATGTTTTAGAAAAATAATCTGTGAATCAGGCATGATTTAAGGGCAGGCAAATAAAAAAGGGAGAGGGGGTATTTTGCCTAACTCCATGAAAAAAAAAATATGTTGAAAGAAGCATCAAAAAAAAAAGAAAGAAAGAAAGAAAGAAGCATCAATGTAATCCATACTGAACGAAGAGTTTCTTAGGAGAGGTCTATCTTGGTACAGGTTTTGAAAAATAAGATAAAAATCCATAACCACAGCACTAACTAGAATGTTAATTATGAAGAACTAAATAAATGTTATGCGAGCAAGAAGTGCACAATTGTTATCTGGGGGAAATTTAAGCACAGAGCTAGCATAATATGCCCCATTTAGAATGCTATTTTGCTATAACAACTGAGATCACTGGGCCTGCAGATATGTACCTTTACTAAGAGCTGGATTTATAATTACCATTTTGATTGCTGCATCTAATTATTCCCTTAGGTTTACTTGTCCCTGATAGTTACCGTGCAGATCCGGCATAAACAGATATACCAAATCATTGAATTCGAGTGGGTGTAATTTGTTCTGTATGTCACCAATGTGTTGGCTGTGGTTGGCAAAAGTGCTAAGTTGCATAACCAAAGGTGTAAAATCCTTCTTGACATTTGCAAACACCAGTCATTTCAAGGTGGTTGTTTTTTTTGTGTGTGTGTAGTCAGATGCCCATTAAGCTAACTCATCAGTATCAATGACAGTAAGCTTAGCGTAAGCAAAACAACCAGTCAGTCATAGCCACACTGTGTATCATGGGTATATCAGAAGCCTTATTCTGATCACGTGGTCAGATGCCACCAGAGTGAAATTACTTAGATACATGAGTAAATGATGTATCGTTTAGTTGCAAGCCTGTGCAACTGCTAATTTCACCGTGATTATTTCCCATATAACTGAAATTAGGTTTTTGAATTGAAATGCAGAAACATCCCCATTAATGTTATAAACATCAAATTATCGACTTTAGTTTTTTTTAATTATATGCCGTGAATCTTTATTTAAAAATCTAAAAATTCATGGGAAAGGAAACAAATTCTTCATGCCTGACAGAATGCAAATAAATTATTCTGGACTAACAATATAAATAAAGTTCATATTTTGAGAATATTTTTTAAAAATAAAAAGCAACATTAAAATAAAGATATAGTTGCCCACCTAGAAAAGAAAGATACCAAAAATTCCAAATTGTTAAAATACGTAAATATTTTGAGAGACTTGCATGTCTTTTCTGGGCAGGAGAAGTGGGTGTCCCATTATTTGATTTCATTCCCACTGTGTGAAAGTGGTAGTTTCCAGGAGCCACTCAGAAAAATTACATGAAAGAAAGTAACTTGTCAGTCTCTTAGGATATATTTGGTTCAGTGTCGTCAGAAGGTAGTCTGCCCTCTCCCTGGAATCAAGTTGCAAACACTATCCTCAATAGTAATTAGAGCTAAGCTGCAATTAGAGGACCTGTGATTTGTGCAGACGCACTGCCAGTCGCCTGTTTCCCGGCACCACATTTCACAGGAGCGCCAGGTTGAAACCACGGACTTATTTACCTCTCTATGTAATACCTCATAAAGTACCCAAGTACAGACGTGACTGACGGTGGACGGTACTCTTCACGAAGGTAAGCGTGCAGGCTGGTCAGCATTTACACGTCAGGGAACTTTTTCCTGAAGTATGTGACCAAAATGTAACACAATTAATGTCAATTTCAGGAGAAGGAAAACATATCAGACTTAGAGCAAACAGAATTTGCTAATTTCACACCTCCCTTGCCTGATTATGATCTCGGTTTGCCAAACTTGTTTTTATTCAAATCGTAATGTTGCTTCATTTGGCTAAATGTAACGTAGATGTGACTGATCGCCCACATTTCCTTTATCTTTAGGAACTATGGTTTCTTTTTCTTTTGAAATTTGTCTCAGAATAACTACCAGGTACAAATGTGATTCATGTTTAATCCAAGTATGTTAGAACCCTCTCCCTTTTCTCCTCTCTTCAGAAAGTATATTTAAAGTGATGAGTGTGCTTGTTCAAGAATGCACGTTCAGCCTGACTGCATAGTGGCTGGTAGCCTGTAATAAAAGTGAGTGATGTGTGTTATTTGCACTCCTGTCACATGATTTTGTGATAGGCGTGTTACAAGTTTTTAACCTTCCATCTAGTTCAAGTCAAAACTCAATGGCTTCATGTGTATTAGTCCCTTGGGCTTAGAAATCTCTCTGGAAACCAGGTAAGTTTAGCTCCTCAAGAGGGAGCATTGTCTGTCCTGCGGATAGATGTATTTTGTGTGTAAACAATAGGTATTTGGTGAAACTCTCATTTCTATTTTTATATTCTCCCTACCTAAAATACTTTTCTTTCCATTTTGCTATTTCTTTAAACATGATGAATAAATATTAGTTAGGAAAGAGCTTCGAAACTCTTGGCATGAAGAAGATGTTTTTATCTCGTAGTCCCCAGTGGCATTTCAGATGGTTTGAAAAATATTGAAAGAGCACCAGCTTCTTTTATTCTCCCTCATTGGTGGATTAGAAGGGTAAACAGAGAGGGTTCGGTGTACTCTGGCAAAAACAAAGTGAAGAGTAAGGCCCACGCCAGGTCCTACAGACTGCTCTGTGATGTGGGACCTCTTAGCAGACACTGTCGCTCAGTGTAGTTTACCACAATTAGACATTTTTGTGTATTTACTTAGTCATGGAATTGTTTATCCTTGAGCATCACTTTCTTTATCAGAAAAACGTGGGATGATCGTAAGCCATGTAATACATTAGAAGTGTACTTAATAAATGGAAAAGCACCTTGTACTCCCCAATGAGAAGTTATAGCATTTATATAACCCAGAACAGCGGTGATGAAATTTTATAAAAATATACCATTAAATTCCACGGTGGATTTAGGTTTTTAACTTGTCCCATTCTGTCATGCGTATGGCAGACACTATAGTGATGATAATAAAGCAATCCTTAGCTATTAAAACTGATGTGACTACTTGAGACATTACTGGAGATATGTCGTTCATTTGTTTTATTTTGTCACAGGGACAAACTTGTTCTGATATTAGCAAAATCTTGTTATTCATTTTTCAATTTATAGGAGCAAATACTGAAAATGAAATTAATATAACACAACTGCAAAGCAAGGCAAATGACAAATTTTGAGTGTTTTCTAGTTTGCTGGCAGTACTACAGTGAGAGACAGAGATCGAGACAAAAAGATGAAACAGACAGACAGGCATATACACATCAAGAGATAAAAAGAGAGACAGAAAACAGCTACGGACCTGAGAGGGGCGAGAGGGATGCGAGAGGCAGAGGAGACAAACGGGACAAGAAGGGAGACTGGGGAGGCAGGCACAGGACAGACAGAGAGGGGGTGTTAGAGAAAAAAGACACAAGTCGATCAATCTCTATTCCCAAGAATAGACCTTTGTATTCTTTTGGACCTTTGTATTCTTTTTTGCATTTTCTCTAAGTGGAAACATGCTTTGTCAAATTAAATACATTGAGTACCAAGTCCTTTTTTATGAATTGTTTACTTTCTATTTGTGTCCTTTAAAACAAATGGAGCTTAAAAGGCTGAAGTTCAGAAGAGAGCAAGAGTCAAAATAAATGTTCATCTAAAGGAAACCATTTCTATTCCTTTGTTGCCTTATAAAGCAAATCTTTGAAAATGAAAGTGATGAGTACTGTGATTACATTCTTTATTTTCCATGTGGCTCCTTATTAAAATATCACCGTCTTTGACTTTTGGAGATCATTGGAATTGGGCAAGTGAGGAATCATTTGGGAAGCCAAAAAGAAATTCCACAGAAGAAAAACTGATATGAAGTCAGTATAATGGTTCAAGAGGAACGATGATAGATATACAGGGCCAGGGGCAATTGCTTATGATGAATCACTTCCAATGCAGAAAATCCTTGGGCATTCATCAGAGGGCCTTATTTGAGGCTGTCTGCGTGTCACTAATGCCTCAGAAGCTGCCTGCATGACTGAAGCAAGGAGCATGGATTTCTAAGATGTCAGGACAATGGCAGAATTCCAAGAAGGCCTTCTGTTCAATACCTACAACAGACCCTTTGCAGGACAAGCATCCTCTTGGTCACAGGGCACTCATGTTTCTCAGGATAAGCCTGATATCACGTAGTCTCCCAGTGGCCCAGGTCCTTTGTTTGAAGGAGTTGGATGTCCTGCTTAAATAGATTGTTCCTGCTCATGTAGTTTTTGCTCCGCACCTTCGTTCCATACAGATTTCCACCACACACTCAAAAGATAAAAGGAGAGGAAATTATTTTAGGAATGAGATAGGAAATTCCAAATAAGGAATCATTGCTGACTCTTGTCCATGCTGCAAAATTAAGTCAAACTCATCACTTTCCCTTCCCTCCCCAAATCTCCCCCTCCTTCTTCCCCATCCTAACCCCAATATTTCCCCACTACTCACAATCTCTGTTCAGCCACCCATCCCTGGCACGGCTTACATCAGTCACTTCATACCAGGATTCCACAGGATGCAGTGGTGGCTTTCATGCTGCTTGCGTGGCAGCCCTGCCCCTGGATGAAATGGTTTCTTGGCTGATGGGAGGACCAAGAGTGGCCTCATCTATGATGGTCACTGTGAGGGTCATACTCCACTAGAATTTTTCCGGAATACTCTATAGTGTATTATAATTGTGGTAATTTTGTCACATACACACAAAAAGAAAAATGGTTACAACACAATTTTTACCATTTCTATTTATTCCCTAATTGTGCTTTCTATCTAGAAGCCTATTACTTTTATTTTTTTTTTAACATGGGTCACAGCTTTTGAATAGCTTTGAGATCTTTGGTTAATACTTAAACTAGGGAAATCTCTCTTCCCTACCAAGGTGGGAGCAGAGAGCACTGGCAGAATAAATATTAACTCTGTTTCTTTAAACTGAACAAGCTTCTGGGGGGGCAGATATATTTTTAAAAGGACCATTAAGTAAACTGCTGTTCCCTTCCCCTCCCCGCCTTTTGGTTCTTAAATGCAAATAGCCTAGACACTGAATGCAAGAACTGAAATTCTCTGAAACTAGGAGGCAAAACGTTTTGTGTCCAAAGCTAGAATTTATAGCAGCAGCTGGGTGGGTGCACCTACCTCCTGAGTTGCCGAACGCAGCCCCTACAGCCCAGCCCTTTCTGAGAGCTGCAGAGGAGAGGCCTAAAGACAGCCAGAGGCTTCACAGGCCTTGTTGTTGTGATCTGCTCCAATGGAAGGTCAGTTGCATGAAAAAAAAAAATGTGCCTTTGAAGATAGCATTTTGCTTGCAGTTTTGATAGTACTTCAGTATAAAAGCCACCAACAGAAATGTGCGTATGCCTCCTACTATGAGGCTATTTGAATTAGTTATATTGATCCACACACTACAGTGCAAGGCATAGTTTTAATGGTTTTGCTGTTCTCATTTTTCCCATTGGGAATATTAGAAGAATTATTTTAAATGAGGTGTTGCAATCAATCTTAAGCCAGCCTTTGAAAAGGAAAAAAATGTTGACTCTTGACCGGGCTTTTCTCTTTTTAATTTCTTTTCCATCGGTCACATTAATAAGACATTAAAATGAAAATCTCATTTGAAAATGAATACTTCTAAATTTCAGTCAAAATGTAAATAGATACTTCTGGCCTAGATGAAGGCGTAGGTGGACACACTTCGCCTCCACAACCATAAGAAGGATCACAACTAACCTCAAAACAAAAAACACCCAGAACTGCCAGAAAATCGAACAGTATGGAAGTCTGACAACCAAGGATGTAAAGAAGAAACATTCATCCAGACGAGTAGGAGGGGCAGAGGCGGGGAGCAGGGGCAGACGGGACTCAGTGTGGCAGCAGAAAGGTGGCGGCTGGTGGGACAGGCAGTCCCACGTTCATGTGTAGCAGATAACAACTGGGAGGGACACTTGGGGAGCAAGGATCCCAGCCCCAGGCCAGACCTCGCAGCTCAGGGTTCCAGCCCAGGGAAATGAAACCTCATAAATTCTGACTGTAAAAACCAATGGGGGTTGGGATGGTGGAAGACTCTGCCCATCTCTCAGGAGAGTCCATTTAAAGTACCCACATGGCCCTAGAATGTACGCAAACCCACCCAGTCTGGGATTCAGCACCAGAGCAGCAGCTAGAAGGCTGCCAGTCACATACGGGAAGTGGGAGAAAAGACTGGAAACAGCATGAGAGCCAAGCAAGCAGTATTGGTCCCTGCCCGACCCCTCCCTCACATACAGCACCACAAAGCTGAAAAGCAGGTTGCCCCACGCTGGTGAATACTTTAGGCTCTGTCCCTTACAATGTAACAGGTGTGCCAAGACAGGGATCAAAGCAGTTCTACCTAATACATAGAAGCAAACTCAGGGAGGCTGCCAAATTGAAGACACAAAGTAATATGGCCCAAATGAAAGAATAGAACAAAACTCCAGAAAAATAACTAAACAAACTGGAGATAACCAACCTACCAGATGCAGAGTTCAAAACACTGGTGATCAGGATGCTCAGAGAACTCAGTGAGTACAGCAAAAACACAAGAGAAGTGAAGGTTACACTAAGTGAAATAAAGAAAAATCTACAGGGAAACATCAGTGGAGGGGAGGAAGCCAGGATTCAAATCAATGATTTAGAACATAAGAAAGAAATAAACATTAAACCAGAACAGCAAGAAGAAACAAGAATTGAAAAAAATGAGGTTTGTATAAAAAGCCTCTGGAACATCTCCAAACATACCAACATCCGAATCATAGGGCTGCCAGAAGGAGAAAAGGAAGAGCAAGAAATTGAAAACTGATTTGAAAAAACAATGAGAGAAAACTTCCCTAATTTGGCAAAGAAAATAGACATACAAGTCCAGGAAGCACAGATAGTCCCCAACAAGTTGGACCCAAAGAGGACCACACCAAGACACATCATAATTATAATGCCAAAAGTTAAAGAAAAAGAGAGAATCTTAAAAGTAGCAAGAGAAAAGCAGAGAGTTACCTACAAAGGGGTTCCCATAAGACCGTCAGCTGATTTCTCAAAAGAAACTTTGCCAGCCAGAAGGGACTGGCAAGAATTCAAAATGATGAAAAGCAAGGACCAACAACCTAGATTACTCTATCCAGCAAAGCTATTTAGATGGAAGGGCAGATAAAGTGCTTCCCAGACAAGGTAAAGCCTAAGGAGTTCATCATCACCAAGTCCTTATTATATGAAATGTTAAAGGGTCTTGTTTAAAAAAAGAGGATCAAAACTATGAACATTAAAATGACAACAAACTCACAACTATCAACAACTGAATCTAAAAAACAAAAACAAACTAAGCAAACAACCAGAACAAGAACAGAATCACAGAAAAGGAGATCACATGGAGGGTTAGCAGTGGGCCAGGGGAGGGGGAGAATGGGGGAAAAGGTACAGAAATAAGAAGCATAATTGGTAGATACAGAATATACAGGGGGAGGTTAAGAACAGTATAGGAAATGGAGAAGCCAAAGAACTTATATGCATGACACATGGACATGAACTAAGTGGGGGGATTGCTGGAGCTAAGGAGGGTATCAGGCAGAAGGGGGCAAAGGGGAAAACTATTGGGACAACTGTAATAGCATAATCAATAAAATATACTTTTAAAAAATAAAAATTAAATAAAAAATTTAAAATATATAAATAGAAAACAGACCAAATACCAGTCTACTTAGATTTTTTAAGGTAATTATAATACATGATTCTTGCACATCTGTGATCATACAGACCTAAATATTCCAACTGTGTCCCTGAGCAAGAAGATCTTGTTTGATTCCACCATCAGGCAGATACCATACAGGATCCAGTTCTCCCAATCACATTTTTCTCATATAAAATGAAGTGTCGATTCCTAAATAATGTTTACCTCTAACATTTTATGAAATATAATTCCTCTAGAAATGTCAGTGGTTTGAGAAAAATAGTTGTGTTTCCTAAGAAAGTCTGTATTTTTAGGAAGATTTCTAAAAAAAGAGTCCTAGTTCTATGCTGCCATCCATTAGGTCCCTACATGCTGTGTGGGGAGAGCAAATAGTTCCTCTGTTTGTAACAGAAAGAGGCGTCAGACCTCAGAAAAGAGTCTTGACGCCACAGACCGGAGTCACTGGGCAAATGCAGCGCAGGACCGTCTCCTGGGTCTTTTTGCCAGAAAATGTTGTCAGGCGGCTGTGACCTCCCAATCCACTCTCGACCTCAGACAATTTTAGTAAATCCCCGTCTGGAGAGAATTCTGGCTTCTTTAAAGGCTTAGCAGTTTAGGAACTAAGCACATGACATTCCCTTTTGATAAGTCAGGTATATTAAAAACAGCTTCAAAAAACTTGACAAAGCATTTGTCAGAACCTCGTTTTCCCTTCCTTGATTTTCTTGCATGATCATGCTTAATACTGTCAGGTTACATGTAGAAAGACTACAACAAAGCAAAACATTTTAAATTCACTTTAAAAGAAGACAATTGGATCCCAAGACTTCTTTTAGAAAACCAACTATCTTCTTTATTTAAATTCTGAAATTCTCAGATTTTTCAGTGTACCTTTAAAAGGTGATTGCAGCTGATGAAGTATGTCACATGTTTAACCAATTTGGTACTACATAGTAAATAAACTTGCTCATTTTTCCCCAGAGTTGAATGTAAGAAACTCAGTCCATGGGCAAGGTATTCAGATGTAAATGAATCACCACTTGGCTGTGTGCACTCTACTGCCAGCATCTACTGAAAAGCTCTCCATTGCATCTTAGAGAAAAAAGATTCGTTTTGGGCAAAAGCTGGCATACTACTAAACCCAAAGGACACGGTGGCTTAAAATCTATCATGATGTGCTTTCGCTGCTCTTTTCTGATGTAGCACTTCCTTTTTGCTTACACACTTCAGTGTGGTACTCACAAGTATTTATTTTTAAATGCAGCAGTCTGCCAGGATGCTGCTGTTAGAGCGCTTTGGAGGGAACCCAGACCTACCCCAAGAAAGATTCAGGCACAGAACTTCCCATTGTTAAGATGTTATGGATTCAGAGTTCTACACCCACATTTTTCTCCTTTGCATCACTGAATTCTATATCAGTCTCCTCTATCCATTTCTGAAATTCAGCAAGGAAGCATCAGTATTAAAGAGAACTTTATTTTCTCACAAATCATTTTGAGTAAAATCAAGCTGGCGGTGGAAAAAGAACTCAGAAAACATATTCATCCTAAAAATGTACAAACTTGACAGTATTTGAAAGTGTTCTTTTTATTGGGGAATTTTACTATGTTTGTCCAAATTGTTTACTAAAATTAATAGCATTGAATACATTACTTTTCAGAAATGTCCATTAGGGTACATTGTGGACCCTAGCATACACAAGAGTGTACCCTAAGTGTACAGGTGGATGAATGTACACGAACATGCATACCTGTGCAGCTGGCACTAAGATCAAGGACAAGAACACCTGCAGTGCCGTAGAAGCCCCTCGTGTGCTCCCTTCTGGTCACTCTGCCCCGACCCCGTCTCATCCTCCCTGCAAGGACAGCCACAGTCCTTACAGCATAGATTCGTTTTTGCCCAATTTCCTACTTTCTATAAAAGGTATCACACAGAATGTTGATATGCTCCTTTATTTTAGTTCCTTTTCCCAACATCATATTTGCAAGGTCTATTTGTCATCTCATGTACTTACACAGGGCAGGGCAAAAGTGGGTTTACAGTTGTGAGTACCCAAAGCAAAGTGTATTCTTGTGTTGTTATGGATTAAGTATTGAATTTTCCATATGGACAACTGTAAGCCTGCTTCTGCCACACCTCATATCTCATTTTTCTCATTGCTGTATTCCACCATGTGAATGTTTTATTGGGCGAAGATAACAAAATTTTTTTTTCTATTGTTCATGGGTTAATTGGCTAGTTTCCAGTTTGGAGCTATTATAAATAGTATTGCTATGAACATTCTAGTACATATCACTTACATTAGGTTTGTACTTAGAAGTGAAATTGCTGAGTCATAGGTTATGTATATATTCCATTTAGTAGATATTGCTAAATAGTTTTTTTAAGTTGTAACAATTTATACTTCAGATAAGAGTTCTTGTCAGCATTTGATAATTTGTCATTCTTCATTTTAGTCATTCTTTTGGTATGTAATGATATCTCATTAATTTGCATATTCCTAATGACTGATGAAGCTAAACATGTTTTTATATGTTTACAGGCCATGTTAATATCTACTTTGGGGAAATATCCATTGAAGTCTTTTGCCCAATTTTCCTATTATGTTACCTTTTTCTTATTGATTTGCAGGAGTTCTTAATTCTAGATTCAAGTCCTTTGTATATGTCTAATGAATATTAAAGATTATTTATTTATTTATTTTTCAGGAGAAGGGAAGAAAGGGAGAAAGAGAGAGAGAGAGAGAAACATCAATGTGTGGTTGCCTCTCATGTGCCCCCCACTAGGGACCTGGCCCGCAACCCAGGCTTGTGCCCTGACTGGGAGTCAAACCGGCAACATTTCATTCTGCAGTCTGGTGCTCAGTCCACTGAGCCACACCAGCCAGGGCTATAATGAGTATCTTCCATTCTGTGGATGGCCTTTCCATTACCTTGATAGTATTTTATTCTTATATTCTTATGCTTCACAATAAAGTATGTTTACTAATTGTTTATTAGCACCCTTTGTTTTCTATTTAAGAAATTTTTGTTTAGCCTTGGCTGGTGTGGCTCAGTGGATTGAGAGCCAGCCTGCAAACCAAAGGGTGCCAGTTGGATTCCCAGTCAGGGCACATGCCTGGGTTGCAAGCCCCCACTTGGGGGTGCATGAGAGGCAACCACACATTGGTGTTTTTCTCCCTCTCTTTCTCCTTCCCTTCCCCTCTCTCTAAAAATAAATAATTTTTTTAAAAAAGAAATTTTTGTCTACTCAAAGTCACACAGATGTTCTGCTTTTCTCTTTATTGTTTTACCTTCTAATCTAGAAGTACTAAGAATACTTTAAGTGCCTTTAAATTTTTTTAAATGTAATACATTCCACTTCTCTATGCCTTTTGTTTATGCAGTTTCTTCGATCATTTTTCCCTTATTCACTTCTCAAAATACTAACTATTCCTCAACACTTAAGAGATAACTCATCTGCGGAAGTATTTATGAACCCAAATCCTAACCAGATGTAATTTCTTTCTCTCTTGAACCTGCTTGACATTTTGTTAATAATGTAAGACCCTGACATATCCTGCCTTTTATAAGTATTAATGGATTTAACTATTTATGCTCTCTGGAGATACAGCGTAGTGTGAAAGGTGCAGGAATACTTCATAACTACAGTAACCGAAGCCTAATGAACACTTGCTGTGTCGGACACCAGGTTAAGCACTTTCATAGAAAAATCTCAGCTGGTTCTCCAACCAATTCTGTGATGTAGATACTCTTATGTGACCCAATTTTTAGAAAATAAAACAGAAGGATAGAAAAGTAAAATCACTTGTCCTGTGTCACACAACAAGAAAGTGGTAAATATGGAAGTTATCAACTTTCTCCTGAATTGGTGCTTTTAAAATGTGCAGAACAGTGTTGCCTGAAGGATGCGCCATAGCGTCATGCTGTCCCAGAAGCTCTATGGAAATAAAAAGGATTGGTTCATGCTCAGGAAATTGAGGGGAGACATTATATTTGCCTAGACATCCACGGTTTCTGTTAGTGTATTAAAAGCTCAAAGATGTCTTGCAGAAAAGAAATGTTTTAAACTGTTGAAAACAGCATTTTCCATATGTATTAGATGACGGAATCTTCTTCACATAACTTTACAGATACAACCAACTTTACGAAATGATAGTGTGGATTTGACACTACACTATGATTGACTCGTCGATTTACAGATGTCCACGGGTGTGCAGACAGGTCCTCCCACATGCTGTGTGACCCTAATCTCTAAAGCCTCACCTTCCTCATCTATAGAATGGGGGTAATAATAAACCTCATAGAGTGTTGTCATTGAATAAAATAAAGGACACAAATCACTTAGCACAGCACCTGGCATGGAGTAGAACCTCATTAAATAGTAGTTGTTACTATTTTCTTATCATTTCTTAGTAAGTGGAATAAATTCTCTCTGACTTAATTTGTGATTACTGTAGCTGTCAGCACTGTGCCGAATTAAATAATACTATTATTTTAGGGAGATTCTTTTTAGATAAATATGTTCTAGCAACATGTCTTATAGAGCATTAAAAAGTTTGTATATTTTCGTTATTTTAGTATCAGATACTATGGAAAATTTCAACTAATTCTCAGCTGCAAAAGAGATGCATTTTAATTCCCTTAGTTTAATGATAAAATGTTCCTGTCAACAGCTGGAGAATGTGTCTACATAACTCAAGTGTTTTCAGGTGTGCAATTTGGTGACCATAGCATAGCAGTCAAGGACGGAATTCAGCCCTGGCCGGTGTGGCCAGTTATTTGGAGTGTCAGCCCGTACACCAAATAGTGGTGGGTTCAATTCCTGGTCAGGGCACATACCCAGGTTGCAGGTTCAATCCCCGGTCAGGGCACATGTAAGAAGGCAATCAATCAATGTTTCTCTTTCACATCAATGTTTCTCTCTCTTTCTCTCCCTTCCTCTCTCTCTAAAGGCAATAAAAAAATGTCCTCAGCTGAGGATAAAAAAACTATTTTAATTTTTTAAAAAAGAGCAGACTTCAGTAGTCAGATTGCCTGAGTTTGAATCCTGGCTCTTCCACATACAAGCTGGATAAAGTTGTGCTTAACCACTTTGTGCTTCAGTTTTGCATCTATAAAACCAGTTATTGTGAGCATATATGTGCATATACATATATAACACTCCATATAATGAGTACATATGGATATATATACACAAGTGTGTATATACTTATATGTGTGTGTGCATATGTACAGAGATGTAACATGTTTAGGGCAATACATGTGTACACATATGTAATGTGCTTGGGGTAGTGCTGGCACATAGTACACACTATAAAAATATTATTATTTTTGTATAGCCTTTTCAGAACCAAAACCCTTTGTCAGCTACATCCGCTACCCACACAGCCCCCTCCTCCTGGCCTTATTTGACAATCCCTTAATGAATTTGTTCTCCTCACGTGGCAGACTGAGGAAGGGAGGGAAGTGAATGAAGGGGCGAAGGAGATGTTTGGGGCTGGTCTTGGTAAGAGGGCCTGCTGCTTGCCATACGGGGCAGCAGAGTTAGGAAAGCCATGAAACAAGAAAACTGAGTTTGGTGAAAAATCTGAACTGTCACTCAATTAAAGAAATGTTTGGGAGTTCTATAATTGACATTGTCTCTAATAGATTTTTATAATATGTTAAGATCTTTTATTTTAGTAGTCACAAAAGCAGACATATATAATAATGGTATAAGAAGGAACTACTTCTGCAGAGTGTAGAATATTACATATATATACATATATATACATATATTCGATCTCATTCTATAAATGCTTCTCCAAGCAGGCTTTCTGTGATTTTGGCATACTCTCCTTTCTAGAATGAGGTGTTTTGTTTGTTTGTGTTATAGTATGTAAAGAAGAGCCACTATGAATCCTCAAAGCTATGACCTAAATAGGCCTTCACGATTATATTTCTAAAGGTCAAAGACTAAGGCAATAACTTCAGGTGTCACCTTGTCCTCAAACGAGGTTTTATGGTGATGGATTATGACATAATCCATTGACACAATAAGGCACTTATGTCACAGAGGTCGTTGGCTGAAATAATAGTTTTCTTTATGATCATAGTGATGAGCTATCTTTCACATATTATTGGTTTCATAGCTACAGATGACTACAATTTGGATTTTGCCATCAAAATAAAATTTATGGGAAAGGGTTAATGGCATTCTTATGGGAGACTTTCCACGGACGGAGTCCTGACCGTCAGGTCTTCGGAGTGTGCCCGCTTGTGTGTTGTCTTTCATTTCCGTGCAGGGAGTTTGATAAACATACACATTAACTAATATAAAAACCTTATTATCAGATAAAGGGAAGCCCTATTATGGCTTGATTCAGTATGATATGTAAGACGATAGATAGCCTATGCTTTCAAGCAAAACTACGTAGAGGAGGTGTCTTATATCATATTGCCGAATTATTTAAATAACAAAGGCTGGTCCTGTTCCATGAGAATAGCGATGTAAAGGACACATTATACCACCCTTTATGTTCACATACCTGCTCATTGTATTTTCAACTTCTTTTTCTCTCAGTGAGTCCTTGAGTTTTAGAGACATCAAGCATTTTCTTGCAGGGTGCAATGCATTCTGGCCTAATTTCTGCTTATATTTCCCAATGACTTTGGAGTATCTGGAGGTGAAGAGAAGTGCTTCCCAGCAGTAGCTGCAGCAGCAAAATCTGGAATAAAGTGACAGAGGGATCAAAGCATGAACTAACCCATGCAAAAAAAAAAAAAAAGCACTTTATCCCATTTATTTACCATTTGCAAAAATTCCCTTTGATGTAATCAGACTTGGTGAGGAAATATTAAAAAGCAGGTTTTAAAAATGAAAACAGCAAAGTTGAGGTGAGGGAATTGATGAATGCATACTTTATATTTATTCAGAAGTACTTTAAAACAATCTGTGTTTAACATGGCAAATTGTCTGTCATTAAAATGCTAATGAATGGTAAACAGCTGCTAAGTTTTTTATGCTAATGAGTGGTGGCAGTTTAGTAGCTCTCCAGCCTTGTCTTTATTAGCATAGAGATTTGATTGGGTAAGGGGGATCATTGTGCCTTCTGACCTTTGTTGATGGAGTAATCTGTTTGTCAGGTTCCATGTTTCATTCTATGTGATTTTAGTTTGTTAGTACAAAGTGTCTCTTGCCAGGCCCTGGAGGACCATGTATTACATAGTTGTTATCGGAGCCGCCTTTGTGGGCTTAGAATTTTCTTTTCTTTGGGAGACCTACCATGGCAAAATAATTATACATTTGTTCATGAGGCAGCTTTAAATAGAATAATTGTGTAAAGTGTTTATACTTTAGACCTTTAACAATTGTACTGATTGTAAAAGGATGTTGCTCTAATATAATAAATCGGTTTTTCAACTTAGCTTTTACAGCAAAGCTTTTAACATAAATTTTTTAATAAGTGCCTCTGCAACATTTGGCATATTGATATAATACATCACCTTGGACCTACAAGCTCTGAAGTTAACGATGAATGTGATGTTACCGAGTTAGAAGAATAAGTATAATTAAATAGCGGAAGCTTATGTGAATGCCATAAGTGCTTACTTTGGCGTCAGAAAAACAACCATTACTGTTTGATCTATACTTTCGGGCGATTCTCTTTTTGCTGATTCTACTCTGTATTTTCTGATGGAGGGGACTGACCTGAAGGCTTGTCGTTACACATAAATGCCCCAGATGCCTTTCTCTTTTTTCCTGTTTTTAGGATCAATGTAAATGAGGTATGACAGTCTATTAAACACCATTGCCAGTAATGTTCTGGAATGATTTGACATATGAGGCAGAGTTCATTAAGGAAAACCATTGAATCAGAATTTTAATTATTCTGGGACACTGCATAAGAACATTGGTGGAAATTTTAATAGTTGGGAATATTTTCCCATTCTGTTTACTTCTTCTGAAGTGAGAAGGGGCTATAAGCATGTGATCGCCGTGGTCCTGTAGGCACGCCAGGAGAACGCGGAGCCCTCGCATGCTGCTGGTGGTGATGCAAAACAGTTCAGCCGTTTTGGAAAGCAGGCTGGAAGTTCTCAAAAGGTTAAACCATATGACCTAACAATCACCAATTCCACTCTTAGATACACATCCAAGAGAACTAAAACTTAGTACAAAACTTAGAAAAAAGTGTTCATAGTAGCATTACTAATAAAAGCCAAAAAGTGGAAACAACACAAATGCCCATCAACGGATAAATGAGGAAGCAAAAAGTGATACGTCTACAGTGGAATAGCAGTCGGCCTTAAAAAGGGGTTAAATTTTGGTACATGCAACGTGGATGAACTGAAAACATTATGCCAAGTGAAAGAAGACAGTCACAAAAGACCTCATATTGTGTGATGTCATTTAAATCAAGTGCCCAGAAGAGACAAATCTATAGAGACAGAAAGTAGATCAGTGGCTGCCAGGAACCGGGGGTGTTAGGAGGAAATAGAGAATGACTGCCATGGGCATGGGTTTCTTTTAGGGATTGTGAAAATGCTCTACAATTGTGGTGATGGTTGCACACTTCTGTGAATGTGCTAAAAACCACTGACTTCTACTCTAAGGGGTTGAATTGTCTGGTATGTGAATTATAGCTCAATAAAGCTGTTATGTATTTTTTAAAGCCATGCCGGAGCCTGTCTCCCAGAGCGCCACCTGCACCAGTGGTTACTCACCTGCAGCGTGTGGAGACCACAGGCTAAAGGAGAATGCTTGCGGGTGGGGAGGAGCACTTCCAATCTCCCACACATGGGTTAAGCCAGACATCTAAAGAGATGACAGCCATTATAATTGTTAAAAGGAATAGTTGCTACAATAATAAGTCTTATTAGAAATAAAAGTTAAATATAAAAATTTGAGTTCCTGTCCCAACTCCTCCCTGTCCCCCAGTACCCTGCACTGACCCAGGTCATAATAGCTGCTTTAGGATTCACAATCTGTCTAAACTCCCTATTTCCCACAAAGTAAAGGGCAGCTTTGTTTACTTTTGTAATTAAAAAAAATTTATTGATTTTAGAGAGAGATAGGAAGGGAGAGTGAGAGAAACATGAATTTGTTGCTCCACCCACTTACGCATTCATTGGCGGATTCTTGTATATCCCCTTGTAAAAATCCTACAGGTATCTATGATTTGCATAAAACATGCCTACTAGCCATCCAGTAACTGTGTAATAAAGAGCATCTGACTTCAAAAGGCTCCTCCCCGCTTCTCCTACCTAGTCAGAGACAGTGGTTAGACAGCAGGATGATCTCTCATCCGCCCCACCTGCCAGCAGATCAGTGTACTCTGTATCTCAACAGAGGCTGAGCCGCCTTGGCCCTTGCTGTGAGGAAGCATTTTGTGTCACTGTCTTAGGCAATGAGCAAGAAGACCCTTTGTAACTGTATTTTCTCCTCCTATGCTATCTGCTTACTTCCAGAGTAACTTTCTTACTTGCAGGTTGCAGCTCAGCAGTCTTGTTTTTGCACCATAGGTTGGGGAAGGAGATGGATGTGAGCAGAGACTGATTTTTTTTCTTTGTTCTTTACAGGCGGTACATGCCACACTACTACCCTCCCTGCCCTTGTGCGCACACCTACCCTGATGATGCAGCCTTCACTGGACATCAAACCATTTATGTCTTTTCCAGTGGACAGTAGTTCTGCTGTTGGACTCTTCCCAAATTTTAACACAGTGAGTAAACGCATTCTTACGTTATTTGTGTTCTTCTCGTTTTCTTTTGTGACTAGGCAGCTGGTGTAGCCCGTGTCTACAGTGTGTAATTTTAGACCGTGCACTGGTTACACTGCTCAGCTGTATTATGGAAGATAATGTGTCACCTATGACAGCTGGTCCAAACGATAGCTAGCATATTTATTTTACAAGTATTTCCACAGGTGACTTTTTACTTGTTGCTTTGATCAATTTTGACAGACTTTTCAGTGGCTTGAGAACCCATATCATTTCTGAGATGCTGTTCACATGGTCAAGGACACAATTTAGAGATAAAAGCCACATTGATTGTTCCCTCCTAGTACCAAGAAAAAAATTATGTGCTTTATCTCCCTGGGTACATTTTTATTTAGGAGATATTTTAGATACGCACACTTACAGAAACAATTTTTATTTGGAGGCTATTGTGGATTATATGAATCTGAGTCTAATAGTAAAAAAAAACCTCATTTAAATCTACACATTAGTTGTCTAGACGATAACTTGACATCTCCATTAAAATATATGATAAATATTAGTGAATTACTACCATTGGCTACATTCTTAATTCAGGTCAGCTGACCTTTAACCTGAGTAAAAGACATTTTGTATGTCAGCTGAGGAGAACATGACTTCTTTCAACAACAGAATTCAGCATAACATCAGATCAGCCAGATTCTAAACTTATGGCAGGAGAAAAGGTTGAAACAGTGCAGGTGATTGCATGAATTGTGTCTGTTTAGCTCATAGAGTCGGTTGGGGCACAATGGTCTACATACAAGGTACAGCATTCTAGAAGCTTCCATGGCCAAGAAATAGAACTGCATTATCAACACCACCAGACAGTGAACATCGGACGCACTGCCAAATGTTTTCTTTTGCAAACTTATCTTTTATATGAAGTGAAAACAGCAAGAGGATTCTTTCTCAAGGGCTGTAAATAAAATCTGTTGACAGGCCTTCTGTTGTGGCTTAGCATTGGTAAGGTAATTAGCAGTTGGGGGATCAGCCAACTTTCTAAAGAGCTCTGGCCTTGACTTACCGAGTAAACACTTGAAAGTTTTTTTCTTTGGGTTTTTCAAAGAGACAAGTCAGGCAGTACTTTTAAAAAGGCATTAAGTTGGTCCGAAGGTTGTGGGTTATTGTTAAGCTGATTAAAAAGGCATTAAAAGGTGAGCATCACTTCTCGCACAGGGGAACAGCTCAGGAGGATGAGTCCCACCTGCCCTGGTCACAGTAGTCCCTCAGACATGGCCACGCCTAAGGCTGTGCCACTTCAGGGAGCCTGAACTCAGATGTGCCTGCTGTAGCCTCTGTTGGAACACAGGTGGCATCCCCAACGCCACTGGAGGAAGTCATCCGTGTATACTCCTTCAGAACATGTAGGTGGTGTTTATGTTCTGACTGAGGTGCCTTTGGAAGACGGCATTTGCCGCCACTGCCCGTGTCCGGTTGCTGCCAGGAAGCAGCACTGCCGATGTGGGTGGGCACGGATGGCTCCTGCCGCGGCTCATCTCTGTGGGTGTTTTCTTAACACAGGTCACACATAAATACTCATTCCAGAGACTCAAATAAAACATTAACATTCAAAGAGCAAACTGTGAAATTCACCATTCCCTGCCCCTGCAAAGTGCTCTTCAACACCTGGTCTGCATCCTTCCAGCCCCCTTCTAAAAAAGCATGTTGTGTACATACCTAAAAGGAACACAACCAAGATGTGTGTTTACAGTCATGATCAGAGTGACAAGATGCTCTGTCACTCTTTCCTATGATCCAAGTGCCTTACACGTGCCTCTGTGTTCTTAAGGACTATAAAACAAAAATGGAAAGAGTATTTTCATACAGGAGTTTTTAAAGATAAAAATAGTTTCATGATGGCTTATAATGTTGCGTAGGGCTCACAGATGTAACAACTTCCCTTTTTGTTTATTTCTGTATTATTCATAGCAGTTAACCTTATGATACATTTGAAAATATCCAAAGAATAATTCTACTAATAGAAGTTCATTGTTTTTCTTAAAAGAAGATAAACTTGGAGTTTTCAAATCAAAATAGTTTTCGGTTAAGGTGAAGAAGATAGCCAAGGACTACATTAAATAATCATTTTTCTCTCTATATTACATCAAAGGCACTTATTGGACAGAGAGCCCTTTTGATAGTATGTTAAAATTAAGTCATTGCAAGTGGGATCCTTATTGTCCTTATGAATTTCTAAGATCACTGGAGGGTCTCCTATGATTTTTTTCACTGAACTGCAGTTTTAGTTACTCTGACCTTTGTCCTATAGCCTTTTGCATTCTACTGTTGAACTTTACCCAATAGATTTCCTAAGGTAATTTCATAAAAGTCATTGTCAACATTTTCCTAGTAAACCATTTTTACATCACTAATAATAATTATACTAGATTATTATAGATTTGTGATGTTTCATATCCTTCAAAGGTCTCGGACTTTAAAACATCTGAGTAGACCATTGTTATTTCTATTATCTAGAGGAGGAAAGACAGTTAGTAGAGGAAGAACTGAGAACTGACTCTTCTAACTCTGAAACTCGTGTGCTGGCTCTTCTGTGTCGTCAGCTCTCTCCATCCATGTCACCTCCCACCTCATTCATTGCAAACAAAACTCAGTCAGAAATCTTTTCTGCTTTTTTCTGGAAACACAGTAGACAATTTTCAGCAGAATCAATAAATAAAAAAAGGAAAGGATTTTTTGAATGCATAACATGGACCTCTCTACAAATAATATCTGTGAAGCAGAATGTATTTTAAAAACAGTTATAATTTCTTTTTTTTTTTTTTTACGTTTTTTAAATTTTATTTTTCTTTTTTTTTTTTAAATATATTTATTGATTATGCTATTACAGTTGTCCCATTTCCCCCCCACTCCACTCCATCCTGCCCACCCCCCTCCCTCCCACATTCCCCCCCCATAGTTCATGTCCATAGGTCATACTTATAAGTTCTTTGGCTTCTACATTTCCTACACTATTTTTACCCTCCCCCTGTCTATTTTCCACCTATCATCTATGCTACTTATTCTCTGTACCTTTCCCCCTCTCTCCCCCTCCCACTCCCTTAATGACAACCCTCATGTTCTAGTTGTTTGCCTAGTTTGCTCTCGGTTTTGTTTTATGTGTGGCCGTTAATAACTGTGAGTTTGCTGTCATTTTTACTGTTCCTATTTTTGATCTTCTTTTTCTTAGGTAACTCCCTTTAACATTTCATATAATAAGGGCTTGGTGATGATGAGCTTCTTTAACTTGACCTTATCTGAGAAGCACTTTATCTTCCCTTCCATTCTAAGTGATAGCTTTGCTGGATACAGTAATCTTGGATGTAGATCCTTGCGTTTAATCTTGGGTAATGTAATTATGATGTGCCTTGGTGTGTTCCTCCTTGGGTCCAGCTTCTTTGGGACTCTCTGAGCTTCCTGGACTTCCCGGAAGTCTATTTCCTTTGCCAGATTAGGGAAGTTCTCCTTCATTATTTGTTCAAATAAGTTTTCAATTTTTTGTTCTTCCTCTTCTCCTTCTGGCACCCCTATAATTCGGATGTGGGAACGTTTCAAGGCGTCCGGGAGGTTCCTAAGCCTCTCCTCATTTTTCCAAGTTCTTGTTTCTTCATTCTTTTCTGTTTGGATGTTTGTTTCTTCCTTCTGGTCCACACCATTGATTTGAGTCCCAGTTTCCTTCTCATCACTATTGGTTCCCTGTACATTTTCCTTTGTTTCTCTTAGCATAGGCTTCATTTTTTCATCTGTTTTTCGAATAGATTCAACCAAGTCTGTGAGCATATTGATAACCAGTGCTTTGAACTGTGCATCCGATAGGTTGGCTATCTCTTCCTCGCTTAGTTGTATTTTTTCTGGAGCTTTGAAGTGTTCTGTCATTTGGGCCATTTTTTTTTTTTTTTGTCTTGGTGCTTCTGTTACTTTAAGGGGCGGAGCCTTAGGTGTTCACCAGGGCGGGGTAACGCTGGTCGCTGAGCTGTGACGCTGTATGAGGGGGAGGGGCCGAGTGGGAGCAATGGCGCCCGCCTCACTCTCCTCCGGATTTCAATCCTTCACTCCACTACCCACAATCAAACTGGGCCACTCTGGTGCTGGTTCCCGAGTAAGTGGGCCTGTGCACACTCTAGGCCCCTGTGGGTCTCTCCAACAACCTCTCCTGTGAGGCTGGGAGTCTCTCCTGCTGCTGCCCCAATCCCCAGGGGCGCTTTCAATCAGAGGTTTGAGGCTTTATTTCCCGGAGCTGGAGCCCTGGGTTGCACCGTCTGCTTCGTTGCCCGCCGTTCGTCAGGTTTATCTGTGGATGAATTTGGTGCCGCGGGGTGCTACCCGCCGCTCTGCCTGCCCCACTCTCCGCCACTCTGAGTCCGGCCCTCTGGGTTTATCTGCGCAGATGTGGGGCCGCAGGGTCTGCTAGTGCTCGGACTGCCTGCGCCATTTGTCCCACACTCCGCCAGTCTCAGTCCCGCCACAGCCACTCGAGTCCTCTCCACCCCGGTGCCCGTCTCCGCCCCTCCTACCAGTCTGGATGAATGATTATTTTCTATTTTCTTGGCGTTGGTCCCCCTTGCTGTTCGATTCTCTGTCAGTTCTGGTTGTGCGAGGAGGCGCAGTGTGTCTACCTACGCCGCCATCTTGGTTCTCTAAAAAAAAACAGTTATAATTTCTTGTTAGCAAATTTTTAAATATGTTCTACTCAGTAATCCACTTGTTCTTTGAAAGCCAAAGTGAGTGCTATTTTAATCACTTTATTTTTTTTTAGTATTTTTTGAATATCACATATTTTTTTTTTTTTATTTTTATTTTATCTTATTTTCTTTTTTTTTTTTTATTGTTATGCAATTACAGTTGTATGCCTTTTCTCCCCATCCCTCTACCCCACCCCAGGTGAACCCACCTCCCTCCCCCCTCTCCACCCTCCCCCTTGGTTTTGTCCATGTGTCCTTTATAGTAGTTCCTGTAATACCCTCTTCCCACTATCCCCGCCCCCACCCCCCACCCCCGCCCTGGCTATTGTTAGATTGTTCTTAACTTCAATGTCTCTGGTTATATTTTGTTTGCTTTTTTCTTTTGCTGTTAATCACTTTATTTTTAATTAAGGATGCTATTAGTAATTATAAGAAATATTTTAACTCAGTTATTGTAAGTAGAATGAAAACAGTGTGTACTTTGTGAGGATAGCTAAAAGTTTTAGAATTCAAATTTTGCTATTTTCTTTATATGGATGTAAAATACATATTTTTTATAGTAATGGTTATATATGTATGTGTGTATAGATACACATAGATACACACACGTATATATATATATATATATGGTTTCCTCTTGTTTTTATAGTGGAGTATTGTAATGTTACATCAGAAATACAGCAAGAATCAAGTGGGTCTCTGTCAGATTCCAAAGCAGAACAGGTAACACTAAATGGTGCACAATGCCGAGATGTGCCTCAGAGCGTTCATTGTGTGGCTGTCTTGCCTTACGCTCCACAGCTGACATAATCTCTCTCAGTGTTTATATGTGAAGAATAAGCAAGTGATTGGAGACAATGACCACACAGAGTTAGGAAGAGCCATGCTAGGGAAGATGGAGTTTGGATCACTGGTAATTTATGATGGGCTATGTGTCAAGGATGCATGTCTGGTGAATGACGATGTTAACTCTGCACCTCAACAGTTCTCCTTTACAAAGGGGCTGTTTTGAAGCACTGATATGTAAAAGACTGTGCAAACAAGGACACAAATTTTTAAAGATCTTGACCTTTATATCTAAAGCCTAAAGACAACATTGTCTCATTGAGGACATGAGCTTTGTCTCATGTATCTTTGTATATTTGGTGTCGGCACAGGTGTTTAATAACACTTTTTCAAACAAGAAAGGAAGGGAAGAAGGGATAAAAAGGACATAGGAAAGGGCCCCAGTTCCTTGGTTTTGAATGTTCACACTTCCCAATCCAGCAAAGGGAACACCAATATTTCTGCACTTCTGACTTCAAGGTGGTAAGCCCAGGTGTTTACTTTTATTTTTATTTTCCTGGTAACTGTCATTCTTCCTTAATCTAGAGGCAATAATTAATTACAAAGTTATCTTCAGCAATAGTCCTGGCTTTCTCTGTATGGATGGTGTGGAACTTTGCAAGTATCTACTAAATTCCTGTCCTAAACCCCACTTTTAAAGAGCATTCAGTTAGAAAACACGATCATTAGTTACTGAATTTTATTGAAAACATCGTATATGTACTAAAGAGTTCTGGATTTGGGAAAGAAGATAAAATAAATACCTTAGGAACCAAGAAACTTATAAGAAATAGAATAAATAGATAAGAAAGGGCAAGATAATAAAACTTAAGAAATATAGGCAAAATGAAAATACTTATGGAACTATTACAGAGTTCAAGAAGAATGAATTTTTTGTATGTTAGTAGTAGAGCTATTTTCATTATTTTGTTATTTACTTTACTTTAAATGCCAAATGTTCCATGGCCATCCTCTAATTATTGTATATAATGTTTTGGTAGCTTCCAATATATATATATACACACACTTGTTTCCGCTGTTAGAATTAGGATCTACCATCTCCTCCACTGTGGATGCAGTTTTTATCTTTGTTCAACTAGGATAATACTTGGTGTTTAACAATTGGGATAATTCTTGATGTTAAATTCTCCTTAAGAAGATACTTCCTCAAAACTGAAATAAATTGCATACTTAAAGCAATGGACAAGTATCAATCTAATGTAATCAGACAAGTATAGTAGAAGACAAGTATACATACATGCTGTAATAGACTGAATGTCTGTGTCCTCCTTTCCAAATTCATATGTTGGAGCCCTAACACCCAAGTAAAGGTATTTAGAGAGGTAATTAAGATTAGATGAGATCGTAAGAGTAGGACCCTCATAATGGGATTAGTGTCCTTCTAAGAAGAGATCCCAGAGAACTTCCCCTCATTCCACCTTTAGGAACATTGTGAGAAGGCAGCCATTTGCAAGCCAACAGGAGTTCTCACCAGAACATGACCATGCTGGAACCATGATCTTGAACTTCCAGCCTCCAGAACTATGATAAAGAGATTTCTGTTGTTTAAGCCACCCACTCTATGGTATTTTGTTATGTTAGCCCAAGCTGACTAAGACACATATCCAATATGTGTGTATGTGTGTGTGTGTGTTGTGTGTTTGTCCAGAAGGTATCCAGCCATGTAAAGTGAAAAAATAGAGACATTTATTGAAGAAGATACAAGATACAAGAAACCTTGTACATAGGATAATGACACCTCGGTCCCCTTCAAAGTAGACACATAGGGACTTCACATAGTTCTCCTAATCACCATCAGCTGCTCCATCATATTTTCCTGAATCTCAGTGATGGTCTGAAATCACTTCTCTTTCAAAGGTGATTTTAGTTTTTGGAAAAGCCAGAGGTTGCAGGGCACCAAATCTGGGCTGTACAGGGGCTGAGTCACCTGGGTGATTTGATGTTTCACCAAAAAGCTCTGTACAAGATGTGGTGCATGCGTGGGTGTGTTGTTGTGATGAAGCTGCCAATCACCAGTTGCCCATAGCTGCAGCCTTCTGAATCACCTGAATAGTTTCCACAGAGGAATGTTCAAGCTTAACACAAAATTAGATCCAGTTCTCTTGCTCTACTCGCTCAGTCATTTTGAATGTGACAGCTACACAGTACACATGCTCATTTAACGGTGTCTACTGCCCCCACTGACTAGTACAGTGAAATCATCACTGTTCACACATGTGCATTCCAGTCCATTCTCCTTGGCTGCCAGGTCACATCGATGTCATGAAAACCATTCTTGTTATATTAACAGTGGCTGGACTTTTTCTGGACAGACCTCGTATATATTGCATGTGATGATAAGTAGGTCAGCTTTCTTTTTAACAGCCACATATATTGGGTACATGTAGAGATGGACATGTTGAAGTCTCCAGAGCTAGAGCTATAATCAAGAGCTGCCTTGAGACCACAAGGCACCTGTCAGTTTCCCTGCAGATGGGCAGGTGTTTTCCATGCCTATTTATTTCCATTGTCTTTGTCAGTTCTGTCATGTTTTTGCTATTGCTCGAGGAAAGCACAATTACGATGGAGGTCACTGTTGCTTTATTGCAAGAGGCTCAACAAGCTCAACAATCTTATTTTTGTGAAAAATAATCTGATTTTTACTGCCTACCTTGAAATGATTTTTTTCCCGACACATGAACAAATATGTGGAACAGAAATATTATTTCTAAATTATAGTTTCATATTGCTATATGATTCTTTGAATTATTCATGACAAGCTGTGAGATGATTTATATGTTTACCATTTATTTTATCATTTTAGATTCTTTGAAATTCTGGGTCATTCATTTTTTGGCAATGTCAACGAGTTTTTAAATTTTTTTCTTTCTTGTAATAGAATTAATAATATATTTATCCAGGAGGTCTAAAATAAGGAAATTGGGAGTCAAAAATCATACTTTGCTGTGAATTCATGCCATGCTTCCTATGAAGTGCTCTTGTAGGGAAACCTGAAGTAAGCTAGAACATTTAATTTAACATTTTTACCTGCCTTTAATACCTTTATCTACTTAATAAAGTCCTTATTTAAATACTGGGATACAGATTTTTCTCTTATTTGAATTTTTCTTTATTTTAAGTAAAATACTTTACCTCTGCTAATGCAACCCAAATGTGAATTTTTGCTGTTGAGTCTTCTTTACTCTAGTAATGCTTCTCTGTCATTAAAAAGTTTATATTCCAGATTTGCTAAGATACTAGTATGTCCAGCTACTTGAAATGACATGTTTACCCCAGTCATATAAAAAGAGAATATGGTTGAATTTTTACTTGTATGATATGCTTAAAGTATGAAGGATAATGTTCTTTTATATGTTGTAAAGAAATGTATGGTATTAAAACATGCCAGGTTGAAATTTCTCATGGTTACTCAAATTTACTTGAAAAGGGAAGAAGAGAATGGCCTGTTACAGCATTTAGACAAGTCAGCAGCCATACTCTTCAGATCATTAGAGAAACAAAAACATTATAGAAAATCTTTGAAATGTGGTACAAAACTAATGAAGAGTATGTACACATACTTAAGCATAGATTCCTGCCTAGAAATTTTTATATGCTTATTAAATATGACAGAGTAAAAAATCACGTGAACATGACCACTAGGAGGAAAAAATACTACATCTGCAGTGTCGATTGTCTTCCCCTCCCTTTCAGTCCACAAACATGTCCTTTTTAAATTGAACTCACGTCCCTTGCCTTACTCAAAAGTCTCAAGATTTATCTACTGAAAACTTTGTGTTCAAATCTTCCTTTTCTCTGCTGACTCTTGAAACCCTTTTAGAAAATGCATGTATTAATTTTTATGTTTTGTATGTATATATACATGTATGTTTATATAGTGCCTGCTCATAGATGTTTTCTCTCCCTAATTAAATTATTTGTTCAGGCCACCTGGGAAAAGGCACCCATTCATAACCACTTACTGAAAGTGTACGTGTGCCAGCCATTGTCCTGAGGAGGCACAATGTCTCGTTTATAGCAAACGAGACAAAAGCTGCTCACTGTCTGATAGAAAGTACTTCCTTCTCTTGTGCAATTCACCATAACATAATAGAGGAGTCTGCTCATAGTTGATTAAAGCTGCCAAGAAACATCAGATTAAGACCTGATGGGCCCTTATGGGGTAAGTGAGCACAGGTCTCAGGAGCCTGGGAAAAGAGGTATCTATAGTCCCACCACGCTATGTCCTCTTGCATGTCCCTTTCGTTATCCTAGTCTCAACCTCACATGTCCCTGGAGCTTCATCTTTAGTGCTAGAGTTTCAAGGATTATGTGTACTTGGAGGGTACACCAGATTTTCTGGCAAGACAGGTCTTCAGTTTTGGTGCCGTTCCAGGTCAGCATTTTTCAAGAGTAGAGTCAACTTGGAAAAAATGTCAATGTCAGGCGCTCCTTCTCCCCCCCCCCCCTCACCAGAAGACATTTTTCTTCATTGCTTTTAGAGAGAGAGGAAGGGAGAGAGGACAGGAGAAAGAAACATCAATACAAGAGAGAAGCATCGATTAGTTACCTCATACACGCCTGACCCAGAGACCACATGTGCCTGGACTGGGGATTGAACCTGCAACCTAGGCATGTGCCCGGACCAGGAATCAAACCCTCATCCCTTTTGTTACTAGATGATGCTCATGACAACTGAGCCACACAGGTTAGAGCAGGTTGTCTTCTTTAACAAATCATCAGTCAATTAAAAAAAAACAAAATCCACAACAGTCTTGTTCTTAACTTCTCTCAGTGAACACGCTTTTATGTGCCTATGGTAACGTAGGAGAGATTAATAAATGTAAAAAGTGGCAAAGTATTATTATACAAAATATTCCTTCCAGCCCAGATAAAGTATTTCTACATTGGTTTCTCTGCAAACATTAATTGATGGTGGTTTCCTGAGATACTTTTATCAGAATCTTGCGAACAAATCCAATAGCACAGACCATTTTTTCCCCCTCCCACTAGATTCTTGTATTCAGAATTAAGTCTCAAATTTGGAGAGGGAAAATTCCAACATGTTTCGGAATATTCTAGTCCCTTTACTTTTATAGTTGCCACTGAGGGTGCTGAAGATGAATTGGAGTGCTATTTAGCAATCTGTGAAGTTTCCATATCTTTGTGGCACTCAATTGGAATCTTGAAAAAATACTTTTTTCACAGGTTTAGCTGTCAGTTTAGGCTTTCTTACCTCCTTTTTATGTCCTGAAATAGGCTTGAAATAAAAGAAAAAAACATAAATTATATGAACAATACCTAATTTTTATGGAATTCAAGTGTCAGAGGTCTTTAGAAAATTTTAAAGACATTCTACAATTAGTATTTTTTATACACCCACCTATGAAGTAGGCTACATGTGTCGTTGTTGACCCTTTTTTTTGCAAATCAGAAGACTGAAGAGTGTAATCCAATCTTCTGATTTCTTCCAGTAGGCAGGTTTGCCACTGAAAAAGGAAAAGCTGAACATCAGACAAGCAAGAGCTGGTCTCCCCCTACCACACACTAGATGTAAATGCGTGCATTACCCACAGCTTATCCACGTGGGACATATTTTCCTAAGTACCCAATAAATCCCGGTGGCTCCTAAAGTCAGGCTGAAATACTCTCATTTGCAGCATGTTCTATTTAGAAGATCGGTTTTTCCTGTCAGTCTTATACTTGTTTTCCCCGCTTGTGAGCAGTTTCCAGAGCCGAGATCTGAGTGGCATGGTGGCACATGTGTCTGGTCTGTTTACCAGCTTGGGCTTTCAAATAATTAGAGGGGTACAGAAAGTCTCCAACAATTAAACATATGTATCTGGGTCTGATTTCTGTTTTCTTCATGTAGACACCAAACTTTCATAATATCTAAGATGGTTCATGTCATCATAAAATAATCAAACCCACACGATCTCTACTTCCCAAAATGAACGGAAGCTATTAGATGCTGAAATGATTCCTAATAGCCACTATCACATGGCATATACCTAAGTTTAAACTTTTGAAGTACTTACCAGTTGGCGACATTCACTTACTTAGTCAGTCATTCATTCATTAGTTATATCCCACCTCCTCCAAAAAGCCACTTGGAGCATTATCTCTTAGAGAAGTAACGCTGCGTGACTTGTTCCAAAGTAAGCTGACAGTCTCACCTCACCTGACTCTGCCTCATGCCACCTGGGGTAGCAGGAGCCAGAGTGGAGGGGAGAGGTGGGTAGAGCCACCAACTTCATTGCAAAGGGAATGAGCACTTAAGTAGGAATCAAAAGACCAATACATAGACTCACTTTCTTTGATCTTCAGTAAGCCACTTACTCCACTTTCTTCATTTTAAAACTAGGGGGGATAATACCTTCCTAATCTATACCATTACATCATGAAAATTTGAGTTTATTATGTTGATGGAAAACTGAGGCTATGACTGAATATTTAGAAAAATTTCTGGAATTTAGTAACAGTCTGGGAAAAATCACACCTATATAACACATCACCATTTATTTTTAATAATTTAAAATGCCCCTGAATATCAAATGAGAAAGTTCATGAAAGAACCCTTAAAACAGCAAAGTCATTTCTTATAAATGATATTAAGACTCTTACGAATATTTCTGTTGCTTTGATCTCGTCTTTCTAACCAGTTACCTTAAATAAACCGAGTTATGTTTATCACTGGGGCTAGCTGTGTGCATTAGAGCAATCCTAATTAAGGTAGATGCCAATGGCATACATATGGCTAAGACCTGGTTCTTGAATTTAAGAAATTTACGCTCAGTTTAATGTAGCCACATCTAGGACTAAGCAGCTGCTCAATTTATGTTAGCCGACTGAGATGATAGTAGGGCATGCTTAAAGAGCAGAACCAGCTGACTGCCGGAAAGCAATGAAGAGGGGCTACAACTGAATTCGGAGCAGGACCGAGGACAGGGAATAACCACAAACTTATTGGTTGGATTACGGTTTTCCTTGTTTACCTCCAAGGATACTTAGACTTTAAAGACAATGTATAAAGGTATTTTGAACATGAAAGCTGTGTCCCATGACACATTGTCAGTGAGTCCTAAGAGATAATGATGTTTTCTGTTATAGTTTTAAAATACTGTTGACCTCCAAGTACAGAACTATTATTCTCAAATTAGGAATTAATCAAATTGACATTAATTCACATGGCGATTTAAAAAATATTTTAAACTCAGTCACGGTAGTCAACATACTGAATTATCCTTCCTTCAGTGATAATAGAAAATTACTCTAAAAGTGTTTTCGCCCATTGACTGTTACAGATCTGCCCATACCGTTCCTCTCCCAGCTTTTATTTTTCTGCATTTAAATTGCCAATCATTTGAGAAGTACCCACTTAGCCTGTGCCCTGAGCAGTGGCATCGATCTGTAAATTTGATGCTGACTCGAACAGATTAGCAGTTTTGTATTCTATTCCCAAATATGATATATAGATCTTAAGGGCATGCGCATATGTTATGTAAACTACTACTTTTTTCAGAATACAAGTATCAGCCTAAATAAAACTTTAAAAAAAATTATACAAGCCAAGATATAGCTCCATAGCTACTAAGAACAGCTGAGAAATGTATCAGTCTTTAGACTTCTGTGAGTGTGTGATGAGGGAGGGAAGAGGTTTAAAACAGATATATTTTAAATCAGGTCCTTCAGAAAGGCAGCCTGTAGCACATAGCTCATCACTCCTGGTGCAATCAGACCCTCCATTGTCTTCAGAGAGAGAGCGGCTGCCTCGTAGGCCTGGCCCCTTTAAGAGGTGAGTAGCTTCTGAAGAAGCATTGTGATACCCAGATGTGGAGTTCTGGGGAACCATCATTTTGTTACAGGGCCAAGAGTAATATCAGAGTTTCCTGGGAATTGGTCATCACAGGAAGTTATCAGCAATTCATAGACTCCTTTTTGTGTTTGCTTCAGCCTCAAGGGTAATCACAAAAGATTATAGTCTCCATTTCAGCCTTCATATCACTGAAATATTCTTCTCTGCAGAGAGCATGATTGATTTCCAGAGGCCAGCTCTTAACCCCAGCTTCAGGAGGCCAGTCCCATTGAAGTGGTGTGATAACTGCCAACAGTTGTTATCGTAATGTTGGTGGGGCAGGAGTTTGGTGATTCGCGACTAATTACATTAAATCTTTAAAATTAAGATGACATAACTTCTCATGTAGCTAGATAAAGGTATTCATCCCGTTTTAGTAAAAACTGTTAGAGGTTAGGAAAGACAGGGGTGAATAAAAATTTCAAATAAGTACTATGAAGACTTTGAAGTGCCAGGCTGAATTTCAAAAAGAAACAACAGAATAATTCAGAAACACTTCTGGAAATCTTCCTAATGAATAGGTGGATTATAAATGCAAATGCTTCACAACATTAAAACTATAACAAACTCCCATTAATATTACTGAGGCATTGTGTGTTTCGTGACAACTTGCTACGTGGTTCCTGCAGTTTTTTCCACGGCTTGATTAGGAATCTTGATGCCATATTCATGGCCCAAATATAAGCATGCTTTATCTTATTATTCCACTTGCTGCATTCATTTTTATAGTATATGTGTTGCTCTATTCAGAACATACAGATGCAGGGAGGACTTTATGTACGTTTGAAATAAATTTTGCGGATAAAGAAATTTTACTGAGAAGTGACTACATGTACTTACGAAGTCATAAGAAAAGGGAGACAGTTCTGTTTAAACTACTTTGGGTTTGAATTACAGCCTCCTTGCGATCACATAAAAATGATTATATATCAAATGGGTAAATGTTAAATGTAAAGATGTATCATTAACAGAGCCTTATGCAATAAAACAGCTATCACTGCAGAGAGCAGAGGAAGGCACTTTATTAAAGGTCTTTATTTTAGTTTACAAGTGTGGTATATTTTTGCGTAATATAAATGTAGAGTTGAACCAAAAATATTTTTTTTGCTGAGGACAGTTAAATGTGCTGTTTACACATATGCATTCATACAAAAAGGCAATAGTGAGATGAATGAATGACATAAAATATTTTTGATCTCACCTGTTCACAAAACCACCTGTACCACTTTTCTAAGTAAAGTTCTAAAACATTAAGTGTGACCGGTGAGCCTGCAGGAAGAGAACAAGTAGAAACTATACAGGTACAGCCATGGTATCCTTAGATGGGAACCAGAGAGGGTGCTCAGGTAAAATGCAAGATGCCCAGTTAGAGTTGAATTACAGATAAATAGCAAGTCATAGCATAAGAATATCTTATGCAATGTTTGTCATATATTTATACTAAAAAATGATTTTTATTTGCAAATCAGGCAACCATGGTAGCAGATCTGGGTTGTGATCTTAGCTGAAGAGGTTCAAACAAGTTATTAAAATTCTCCACGTCTGTTCTCATTTTCAAGTGAGGAAGTTGGACTGAAGTCCTGCCGGTGGGTCAGGGGTCTGGCCTGCCTGCGTCAACCAGAACTGTTGCCAGAGTTTTATTGCACTGAGATTTTAGGTAGGCTCCTCTTTGGGGTAGGGTAGGGGGAAGGTGTGGGGACTCAAACTAAAACAAATTTTAAAGAAGTCTGAAGACGTATGTAGCTGATCTCTGACATTTTACCACTGCGTGACGATGAGAGCGGCACTGGAAGCAAGAGCCCGATGCGTAGGATCGGAGCGCTGCGGACTCACTGCCTTATACGGAGTCTTGTCAGACCTCAGCTGCGGGGTTTCTCCTTAGTGCAGGAGTCAACGATGCGCCGTCCCCCATTTGGGGAGAAAATCACTTCGTTTCTGCTTTGCCTTGTAGAATGAAGAACACATCCAAACAGGCCCAGTCTCTGATTTTGTACTTCCTCCTGCCTGGGTTTTCTTTTCATCTTACACCTTCTAATATGTGTCATGGAACAGTTTGCGTCAGCATCCGGATGTGTCTGATTAGTAACTGAACAGCCTTTCAAACTTAGCTTTGACAGAATGGTTTTGAAAGAATGTCAGTTAATGCATTTGGCTCTTCCGGAAGTGTATTGATTTTTAAATCAAGAAAGCTCATTACTTCCCTAGCTCCTTAGAAAACCTTTGTAACATTTTTTAGCCTGTTTACCAGAAAACAGGCAAGCATATCCTTACTTACTTAGGAGTCCTAGCATCAATGACTTTTAAAATTGCATTTATAAGTATCAGCAAATAATCTAGTTACTTGTATGCCATATTTTTTCCCTGAAAGAATAAAAAATTCTGTTTTTTAATGTTTCTAGAGGGTGTAATTTTTTTAATTTTTAATTTTATTTTAGAGAAAGGGGAAGGGAGGGAGAAAGAGAAGCAAACATTGATGTGAGAGAGAGACATTGATTGGTTGCCTTCTGCCTTCTGCCTTGTGCAAGCACCCCGATGGGGCAGAGCAAATAGCACACAACCCAGGCATGTGCCCTGAGCAGGAATCCAACCTATGACCTTCCAGTTCACAGGACGACCACCAACCAACTGAACCACGCCAGCCAGGACAAAAAAAAAAATCTATTTAAAAAAATATATTTTTCAGACTTATTTTTGGCAATGAATTTTATGTGATGGAAATTTAATCTTGGAGACAGTTTGGGGGTTGTTTTCAAGTTCACTATTTGAAAAAATCAGCAACAGAGAAGGCCAAGAACTAGGTGACTAACTTCTATTGCAGACATTGGCCCGCCCTGGCAAACCAGGATGGATGTGCTCTTCCAATGTGCTGTGGAGAAACCACTTCCCATGACCTCCTCTCAAATGAGGATCTTGCTTAGCATTTGTTCACATCTATTTAAAAAATACTCTTCAGTCCAGTAGAATGATTTAATTTTTGTTACATTTTGCCCTGAGGAGACATAGTACTAAACAACATAGGAAACACCTGACTCATGTATCTTAGGTTTTCTTGGTGAATCCAGTTCCTGTTCCCATCTCTCTGGACAGTGTACTCTAACTAGGTTTCTTTGTTGGTACTTTTCTGTGGGTAATATAGTTTATTGTCAACTATGCATACCTTGGGATGTTTGTTCTTTTGAGTTATGGATGTATCTCATTGAGAAATACAAACTATAAATATTTTGAGGACAGTAACTTTTCCACAGACAGAAAAATATTAATAGTATTTGTCATCATTTCATTTCTTCTTCTGTGCTATTCAAATTCACAATAGACCTAACATCTTATTAATTCCCTAAAAAGATTCTGGTAGTTTATCATTTTCCTTAAGTTTTTTTGTAACTTTTCCCGTATTGCTTCAAAAGGGCACCTTACAATTTTATGTGAACTTTTGCTACCTTGTCTTTGACAGATGTGATAGCTCTTCATATCTTTATACATTGATTGGCCCAAAATTATTTTACTTATAGGAACATCAAATCCTGGAAAAGTGGATATCTGATCAAGACCTTTTTGTGTGTGCTAGTGGAAAAATACCCCCCTTTCCTAGTGGTTTCTAGTCACGTCTAGGTATTTACTTTTTCAGGAATGGAAACAAACAAAGCAAAGCACTGCGTTTCCTTAGGAGACAGAATTGAGCTCATTCCCAGAATGCTTTTACCTCCACAGAAAGGAGCAGTTGCCGTTCAGTTGAGGGTTGTCTGATCTCCCTTAATACATCACATTAACCAATTAGACCTTTCAAAATACATTTTAAACATGAATATGGGTGTATATGCAGTGAATTTCAGTTCTTTAGTTTACACATCGAATGTTTGACTAGGAACATCACCACGCAAACACTGCTGAGTCTGCGTGTGCCTGTGCAGTGAGGATGAGTTGGGCTTTCAGGTGAGTCTCATAACCATTGCTGACAGAAGCTGAAAGTCTTATTTGTGAAACTGAACTTTCTGAAATGCTCTTTGATGTGGCTTCTTAAATTACCCAGCGGCACATCTACAGTTTTGCTGCTTCACCCTTGATCCCTGGCAGCATGGAAAATCACCAGGCATGTGGAGCCAGCCAGGAAAATGAAACATTTTACATTTTTACTGACCATATTTGTTACAAACAAGGATCTACTCTCAGAGTTAGACATCCAGCTTCAGTAGGATACACAGGTCTAATCTGACAGCATCTCTCATTTACAAAATAACTACTGTCTGAAAAAAGACAAAAAGTATTCCTTTCACTCAGAACAATTTAAAAATTATCTGTCAAAAGTATTAAACTGGTTTTCCACCAAAGAAAGGGAGATGTAAAATCACCCATTCCTTTGCTTTTAGCTTTTTTGCTTTTACCATTTGCTAACTCTTTAAAATCCTAAAAGTGTTACAAACGGAAAACATTGTTTTCATGTAATATCGTCACAAGAAACTTAGATCTTAGACAAAAATATGTCCTTATTTAAAAAACAATAAAAGTAACTCATGGTCATTTTGCTAGTCCCTAAGTTCCAGGCCAATGACACTGCACAGAAGCCCATTGGAAAGGTCTCCAGGTCAGATGCGCCTGGCGCTTAGCGAACTTCCAACACGCAAGCCACCGAGGTTTTCCCTTCTCCTCGGGGATATGATGACAGTGGCAGGTCTGAGATCCACTTGTTGTCTTGGGACTTGGTCATTGACGAAGATCCTCTTCAAAGATCTCACCAACCACACCCTTTACAGTTGTTACAAGTTGTATGATTTGAATTCTGTGTCAATTCCCCTCATTCATGGAATAATATTCTTATTTTTACATATTTAGTATGATTTTACATGTAAAAGTACCTGAACCACAGTTGTATCAAGACAACCAAAATGTTTATAGGAATTATCCACAATAAAATACTGTTTCATTCCCATATACTGTTTTAATTATTTTCATGGTACTAAAAACATTGAAAATACCTTATTACTTTAGATATATGTCTCACCAGCTAGAATATTGTATTTTGAAGGCTGTTCTCCACCGTATATCCAGCTCCTAAAAGGGTACATGACAACCACTTAATTAACTTTCATTAAATGAATGAATTTTCAAGAAAATACAGTGTTCGTACAAACTGTTAAGTCATTTATAAACGTGTGATGTGTTGGGAAGGAGCAAAAATTCCCAAGGACAGAACTGTCTAAGTTGATATGAAACACTTAACCTCTAAAAAGATTGAACTTTTGACTATCAGAGTGGTCTAGAAAGAGGACATTATTTTATGGCAGAAACACAAATCTTGTAGCACCCTATGTTTCTTTTTATTCTTCCAAAAAAAAAAAATCCAAATAGAATTTCTCAAAAAAATAAAAAAACTACTGAAAATGCAGTTTAATTTTCCTCTCAAAACAGATCTTCATAATAGATCACAGAGAGTTTCTCCTTACACTAGTCCCCCTTTGTGTCAGTGGGATGGGCCACTCTTGTGTGGTGAACCCAGAGCTTTCACCTGACTATGCGGAATCGGAGTGAAAGGGATCAAGCTTTCTAAATCACTCACACAAAAAAGGGGGGCAGGGGCAGGAAATTCTAAGCTGTGCTCTGTGCCGATTAGCTGCTTCAAATTTCTGGGTCAACTTCCACTTATATTTTCTACAGGAAATATTAACCACCACTACAGAGGCTCCAGAAAAGGATCCCAAAATCTCACTTAATTTCTGCAGTAATCAGATACTGTTAATTGTCAGCCAGACTCAAAATCCTTAAAATCCAACATTTTGATAAAGTAGTAGTAGTAGTAGTAGTAGTAGTAGTAGTAGTAGTAATTGGGTTGGCCGAAAAGTTCATTTGGCTTTTTCCGTAAGGTGGCTCTAGTAGCACTTAGTTGTCTTTAACTTCATTTGAAACAATTTTGTTAGATTATATTGTGACAGCTGTCATATCAGCTTGCATTTAAAAATAAAAACTTATCATCGCTTCTTGGCCTTTTGGCTAAGATCAAGTGTTGTATCTGTTATCAGTTTAAAAATAAAAACTTTTATCAAATTGGTGAATTTTTGTGCAGATATTTTAATATTGAAGATGCAAGAAAGCGCACAACATTTTCAGCATATTATGCTTTATTATTTCCAGAAAGATAAAAAAGCAACTGAAATGCAAAAAGAGATTGTGCAGTATATGAAGAAATTGCTGTGACTGATCGAATGTGTCAAAAGTGGTTTGTGAAGTTTTCTGCTGGAGATTTCTCTCTGGATGATGTTCCAGGGTTCTGTAGACCAGCTGAACTTGATAGTGATCAAATAGAGACATTACCATATTTTGCCATGTATAATTCACACTTTCTTGCCCAAATTTCTGAGGGAAAAATAAGGATGTGCATTCTACAGGGGTATTACCTGGAATACTTTATACCCGTTCTTGTGTTTTGTAATTATTTGTTATATTAAATTTCTTGTATCACAATATGTTCAAAAATAAATGCTAAAATTCCTTTATAATACAAAAAAGTATCTATATATAAATAAATAAAAGTTGAATTAAAATGAAAGATTTTTCTTGCCTGAAAGTTTGGGCCGAAACATGGCTGTACATTATACATGGCAAAATACGATAATTGAGAACAATCAATATTATACCATGCAGGACATAGCCAACATTCTCAGTCTGTCCAAATCAATAAAGTTATTTGTGAAGATGAAAATGTGTCTTTTCTTTTATGGAAAAAAACTATACAAACTTCTTGGCCAACCCATAGTAATAGTGATAGCTTTATTAGGTCTGATACGTTGATATACCGTGAACTATTATTTTCTTAAGTATGTGATGTATAGTGTTGGGCTGTGTTAGTTTAGCCTCTATGCCAGTTCTGAATGCCTGGTTAACTCTCTGGTGGAGTAATGGTATCTCAGAAGAATGGAGGCACATTGGATTTTGTTTGTAAGGCACAGGCCATGTGTGATTTTAGCAATGAGCTGGGGGTGCATGGGGGAAGCACCTTTCCAAACCTCTGGTTCTTGGTTGGACCAGCAGTCTGTGGAGAAGGTGGCATGCCATTTGTCTCTCTTTCGGTGACGATGGTGGTGTCCAGGCGGGCCCCTGTTGGGGTGCTCTGGGTAGGAGGAGCAGGGTCAGTGTGGCAGGTCACAGCTTCCAAATGTCCCAGAAACAAAAGCACAGGTCTCACAGCAGCGTGCAGCCCTGGTGTGACATTCCCTGTGTTTGTTTTTACTGAGCCTTCTGACTGGAAACCCAGAACAGTGCAGCGTTGTGTGGCTGAGCTGATGCTGCCAGCAATATGCAGTTGTTTGTATTTCTTGATCTTTGAGGGGGAAAAATTGACTTTGTGATAGTTGTATCTGTTTTATTTCGATTTAAGTTATTGAGGATTTGAGAAAAGTAAAACAGTAATATAAAAACGTATGGTCAAGGTACTTAAATAGAAAAGGCGAAGCCTCTTTTGAAGTAACTTCACAGAGATACGGCTCTTCATTGATGTAGTTATCACTTTTAAACGTGTCACTTCATGAATAGTTGAAGCTCTAATGAGACCCTATTGTCATATTCTTTTCCATGAATCGATATTGAAAGAGGAAGGGGTGAAAAATTATCGTTCTTTTTGTACTGCTGTAATTTGATAACATCTTGGTTAAAGAAACTGATGCTTTGCCAAATGTCCAGAAAGCCCTAAATCGCAGTGGTTTAATAACGGAGCCCCTCTTTGCACTAAAACCAGGACAGGTGCAAAGTACAACTGCTACCTGCTGTGTGTAATCTCGAAGCATTCCCAGAAATGTCTGTGTGTTTGTGTGCGTGCAAACCCAACAGTTACAGTTGGGAAAGAGGACAGCACAGCCTCAGTTTTCACGAACGGCTTTCCTAGAGTTGCACCAGAAGAAACGGCCCTGTCCCAAGAAGGGTGTGGATGGGTCACAAAGAGAAAAGCCAGGACATTTTTCCAGGAAACTTTTTAAGCGCCAAGTAGGCCTTATACGTAGTTCGACTAGACAGCTGCCATCCAGGCTCCGAAAATTCTAGAGCAGTCATCCCTTTGTCCCAAATCTCACACCCTGCGGGAGCACCATGCACAATACCCATCAACCCTGCTCTGTGTTCCACTAGGGAACACAGTGGGGAGAGGCTCCTGCCTGAGTTTGAATCCCAGCTTCAAACCTAAAAACTTGGGGGTGACAAGTTACTAAACCTCTCAAAGCCACAGATTCCTGACTTGCAAAAAGGAGGATGATAATGGTGTCTTCCTCGTGAGGGAGGGGATCACACGAGACATCCCTTAGTGTGGTTTCTGGCACATGGTAAGAGCTCTATAAATCTAAGCTGCTGTTATTATCATGTGTATTGTTACTACACAGCTAGAAAAGGAATTAAAAGGCAAATATCCCTGGGAGGATAATGCATTTATGTCACCATTAAAGGGAGGAGCCTGGTTACTTAAAGTTGAGAAAATCAGAAATGGGGGGGTCCAAAGTAGGGGTGGGGCAGAAGAGAAAGACCTTTATGTGCCTTCTCATGCTCTTTTTCTTTTTCTTTTTTTTCCTTAGTGGTCACTTCTTTTCCCAGTTAAATAGAGTTAATACCATCTTTCTCACTATTCAACTTTTGCAGTTAGATCCTTTCCTGTGTTTGACTCATTCCAACCCGCCTAGTCTGGGACAGCATCTGAAACACCTTAGGCCTCCAGAAATGTTTGGTGGATGACCGATTTTTACATTTTACAAGTCGAAAACCTGGTTTACATTTGTTTAGTAGAAAAGTTAGTATTGCCTACTATATTGTACAATACGTCCTCACCAAATGATTTTTAGAACACCGGTTAAAATCACAGTAGATGGCGAAATTTAAAATGAAATTTCCCCATTTTCAGGACTAGTATGAGTATCCAGCCATTTAACCACATGGGAGAAAGCCTTGTGTGATTCTTGAGCATTCCTTTTTGCTTTTTAATTGGGTGGGATTCAATTTACTCCCCTACCCAGTCCCACTTGATGGCTAGTGAAGTCATAAGCCTCTTAGAAGAATACAATTCAAACTTCAGGCCTCTTGAAAAGCATCAGGATAGCTGAAAAGCTTGTAATTCTCTCTGTCGCCTACAGTTTCAGCTAGCAAAATTACCTAGAATCTGAACAGCATCCTGTGTTAAGTCCTTTGATCGTGTGCTGCCTTCCGTAGACCCCTCCCTCCCCATACTGTTCTTCCCGCCTTTGGTAAATGCTGCTGTATGTGGCTTTTCCCTGTAGCTGGGTTTTATTGGAAGCTGTGTATTTTTATATGATCGCTTACACTGTGCAGATATAAATTACTTTTGGGTACACTCAGTGAAAGTAATCTTTTAAAAAATTCACACAGATTAATGATTCCACAATCGTGGTGATATACTAGAGGTTTATTCGTATGTCGATATTGAAAATAACATAGATAGTATGATAAGGACAGCTTTATTAATTTTCTTTATAAGCACTATAATATAATAGTTCATTTTTCCATACATAGCCTCCAATTATCTCCTTGATTCTTGGTAATAGCCACAATTCCATTTTTCATTTTTATTACCTACCAGTTAATTGCACTAATAGGTTTTGCTTTGCATTTCTACATGATTTTCAGTAGACAAAATGGCAAGTGTTAACTCTTATAGCTTTTTAATTAGTAATCATTTAAGGCTTTTTAATTGGAAATTAGCAAAGAAAATAGATTTGTAAAACTTTTACATAAATGTGCTTGCTAGCCTCAAAATTCCAGAATACTACTTCTAACTTTTACTTTTTTAGAAAAGAAGAGGCTTATTTGGGACCAATAAATTCTGCCAGGTAAGGAATATTAGTAGCTAGAGCTACATGGTAGGGGGTTTTTTCCTTTAAAACAAAAGCATTTGCAGCATTATTTACCAACTAATCTCAGCCTTCTCAATCCACAGACAGCTTTGTTGTGCAATGGGAGCTAACATGAGCTAATCTAAACTGAGTGTTTAAGAAGGAATTTGTTTATCTAAAAGTGATATAAACATTTTAATAAAGATGTTTTAAAAGTAAGAATTTTGGAGGTTTTGCAAAACCTCCAAAGATTTTTCCAAGTATTCTATATATGAAATTAGGATTATATATATATATACACACACACACACATATAGTTTGACTATACTAAATTGAGTCACTTGCATCCATCACCATTTATCACATTTTAGGATTTATGAGACTGTTTTAATTTATCTTGAATGTTTTATTCATCCTGAAAATTGGTGACTGAATAAAATAATTATCATTGATTTAGTTATACATATCTCATTATGATTATAGAGAACCGACATTGCTTTAATGAAGCAAAAAATATGAGTTAATGTAAGTTTACATCATAGTTACTTTCATCTAACTTTTAGAGTATTGTAAGAATAAGGAAAATATTCAGGTTTTTAGCTCTATATACTTTACAAAGAGAGAGAGAGAGATCTGGAAACATTTTCTATGCTCTTGCCTAGCCTGGATCCCAACAAAATGACTCAGGTATTTGTAATTACAGCATCAGATAGAAAACATCACCTCGACAGTCAGTTTCAAGGTATCAGATGACTCAGCAAGTGGAACATTTCTTTTTTATACCACTTCTTCCAACTAAATCATGCTCCCCAGAGGATGGATAAGAAATATAACTATAGCCCTGGCTGGTGTGGCTCAGTGGATTGAGTGCCAGCCTGAGAATCAAAGGGTTACCAGTTCGATTCCCAGTCAGGGCACATGCCTGGGTTGTGGGCCAGGTCCCCGGGCGGGGGTGTGCATGACAGACAACCACACGTTGATATTTCTCTCCCTCTCTCCCTTCCCTTCCCCTCTCTCTAAAATTAAATAAACAATTTTTTTTTAAAAAAAGAAATATAATCAGAGAATTCTGTGATGAGCAGCAGAGAAAGATAAAAGAGATTTAGGCAAGGAAAAACAGGTGGATGGTTTCCTGAAATACTACCTATAAGAAAAAGAGAATCGAGTGGAAAATAGAAAAAATCTCTTCCAACTGAGAAACATGGAGGATGAAATTTTTATATGACAGGTGACTAGAGATGGGGTAAAAGGCTGTGTTTACTTAGCTGATTTTATGGGTACAAGTAGGATTATGTATATAAAGTAGAGAAGCCAATTCTGGTTGAGTTTCTTGAAGGAACCACCTTCCTGTGCTCTTCAGGGAGCAGCTGGCTGGGAACTCATCTGCCTCTGTAGTTGGAGGGCTCAGCCACAAATCACCTTTCAAGACAGAGCTTTCAGCATTGGGCATGCAAACTGTTTTGGCTGATGTGCGAACATGAGACTGAATAGAATAAATCTGTATCAGGAGTGACTTTTTAACTCACATAGGCAGCTAATGTCAAAAAGTTAAAGAAAAAAAAAAAGAAAACCCATTAAAAAAAAAAGTTAAAGGGAACATGTATATTCAAGAGTTAAGTTGGAGCTGTCAACAAATACCTTGGTTTACTAAAAACTTTTAAAAAATTTTAGATGATAAAGTTTTCATTTTTAATGTTAATGTTTAATATATTTTTTGAAATGAGTAATAGGAGAGCATGTACATTAGAACTATGATTTTATAATTATTGCTATGTTTCTAAAAGTTGATTTTAATTTGATTTAAGGAAAAAACATTAACTGAATAATAATACAGTAGTATATGAATATCACAAAAATAATGAAAGTAGCATGTGAAAACTGGTATTTGAGAACATTCATATAGTTTTAATCCATGTCATTCACGCCTTTTTTAAGAGCCTGAGAACAGAAAATAGAATATCTCAATAAAATGCTCTTGTTTTTTAACTTTGAAAAGCAGTGTAGTTTCTTCATCCTGCCAGCATAGGTCGGGTCTTTGATTTCCGGTCCAAACTGATGTTCCTTTTTAGTAACAATCAGAAAGTATAGTTTCGTGTTTTACAGATGAATGAATGAGACTTAATATGCCCTTGGGAGTAAACTAAGAAAGTGAATAGAGTTTTTCTTACATTGTGAGATTTCCTTTGCCTGTGGAGGCTTGTTTTTATTATTTTATTCTCATTAAATAAAATTTAATGTAATCAATTATTGCCTGGACAAAATAAATCCCCAGGTTTATTTTACACTTGGTAGTTAAACATAATACTCTTAACAATTTTTCTCTTTTACTTTTTAAATTATTATAGATAAAATTGACTTTGGCAGAGTTTGGATAGCTCTATGACTTTTAAAACATGTATAAATTTGTGTAACCACCCCTACTAGCAAGGTTATAGAACGGTTCTATGGTCAGAAAACTCCTCTCTCCGAAATTTTGAAGTGTCCCAAGCCACAAAACTGTTTTTATAGTGACAGTGGTCTGTCATCTTTCTTTAACTTGTAGCAAAAAATAGGCCATTTTACTGTTCGATAATTTTTTAATCCATCCTTCTTTCTGATGTATTTCAGTGTTTCTAATTGCTAATTTTTCACTTTGTTGATTTACACTCCTGACCAGGGATAGTCTTTATTTTTCCTCTCTGCCAAATATCAACTAATCCCGTCCTAAGCTCTAACCGCAGGAGCTTTCCTAGACGATGGTGTCAGTTCACGTTCCCTCTGTTTATAAGTTATGCTTTGCTCACCGTCCACGTTGCTTTTGAACTGCCAGTTGTCCATTGTTAACGCTGGAGATTATTAGCTGGCGCACACAAGAGAATCACTGCTGTGTCTCTTATTATAGGCTTGCAAATTGTGTGTTTTCTTTTCCCAGGTATTTTCAGGGCTTTGAGCCCTACTTTTGCTATGGTTGAGTACTTTAATCGCTATACTGAACATGCATAGTATATGAAAACCAAAGGGAGGAAAGTCACAAGTTATAAGTCAAAACACTTTACTTGATTGATATTTAAACAAGGGTTGCCTATTAACCAATCTTGTGGACATTTGAGTGTACAATTTTGAATTCGTTTCAATTAGCATGAATTTCATCTATAGTACGTGAAAAGTAATAAGTTATTTTCAAGTAAGGAAACCCATTTTCTGGGTTATGATATAAGCCTGAAATTTATGACATTGCCATAAATCAAAATTTAGGAAACTTAAATATGGCTGTAATAATTGTCATTGAGGTCATTTCAGACTATCATAAGTATTTTCCCCTCATTCAGGGAAACATTAACAAGTTAATTTTAACCTTGACCTTTGGATCTTAAATTTTCTTGTTTTATGACTCTTTCAAGGTTTTTCAAGGCTCCTTATATACATAGGACTTCTTAGGACATTGGGTTCTCCTATGATTTGTGTTATGATTTCAAAGCAGTTTTTTTTGTTCTAGTTTTCAATTTCTGGAAACAAATACATTACTATTAAATGAAATTCTTTATTATCCTTGCCTGGGAATGAAAAGTTAAAGTGTTAAGGAACAATACAGCTACTTTTACTCGTTCAAACTATTATCTATCCTTTGAAGTTATGAATTGACTATTTTATCATTTGCTCTTCAGATGGATCCTGTGCAAAAAGCAGTCATTAACCACACATTTGGAGTGTCCATTCCTCCAAAGAAGAAACAAGTTATTTCTTGTAATGTCTGTCAGCTTCGCTTTAACTCAGATGTGAGTACCACCTTTTCATTGCTCTCTGCAGTCTGGCAAGCTAAAGTCTGATTGTTCTGAATATATACATCTCTTCATACTTGCATGCCCCCCAGGAGCCACTCCTCTTGGTGGGCCACTTATTCCATTGTGCCAGATTTCTAAGGGATTTGGATTCAACACTAGAAACTTGAGCAATAGAGTACCTAATATCAAAGAAAAATCAAGGCTTTCTTTATATAGTCTTACCTATGTCATTTTATACTTAGTTTCACCAGTTATATTTACTTTTGAAAAATACTTAAATAGCAGAAAATATTTTTTAAAGTTTAAAATGCAATGGAAGCAGGAAAAAAATTAAAATGCAATGAATGCTGAAGAAAACCATTATTATTACTCTTGATAAGGGTCATATTTTGTGTGTGTGCCAAATCATATTAAACTCCTGAGAAGATAAATCACTCTACAGTTTATATTTTCCCAGACATGGAAATACAGAGAAAGGTTTATAAATGATTTTATCTGGCCTAGCCTAATTATCCTGTTTAACAAAATAAGAAAAAAGTACAAATTAATCTTTTATGAAAGCAGATTTTAAAATTAAAGATAAAATAACTTTAAATCAAAATAAGTCATATTAGAATGTTTATAATAATACCCAATTATTAAGTAAAGCCAATGACCAATGCAAATCTGAATCTAGAGATGGTGTATTATATATGATATTTCTTGAGTTACTCTACCCTGGAGGCCATTTTGCAGAGTATGTTACAAGCTTCCCGTTTATTGGAAATACTAACATAATAAACACTCTCTATACTACTGTGTAATTGCACTTACATAACGTTCTGCGGGAGACAACACTATGGAGACAGAAATGAGGCCAGTCGTTAGCAGGAAGGGTGGGTGGGGGTAGGGACTGACCGCAGAAGGGCATGCGAGAACTTTCTCAAGTGCACGTCTTCGTCGCTGTGGTGGTTACACAGCTGCTTTTGCTTTTCAAAACTCATAAAACCCAGCACCTTAAAAGGAATTTTACTATATGTAAAGTATAACTCAGTAAACCTGACTAGAAAAAAATCAATATGGTGAGAAACAGGAAATATTTTGTAAGTAGAAGGCTAATTAATTAGAGACATAGCTACTAGAGATCTATTAAAATACAATATTACTATTACATTTAAGGCATAATAATTAAAGGACTTTTGTAAGAAAAGATAATAACAAATACTGAAATAGATCCAAATATATTTAATAACTTTACATGTTGTTATTCAAATTTCTACATTCAGAGAAATTAAATTTCTGTAACTTTATGACTATAAAATGAAAATGTTCACCACTTAACTGACTCCTTATAAGATGAATGCCCCCTGAAGACAAGCTTTGTGTTTAGTGCTTGCATTCCCAGTGCAGCAATGCTGGATGTTGAAAATATCTTATAACACAATGCGAGAGATTGCAGAGTGAATCTGTATGAACATTGCAACACAGGCCAACTTGCATGAAGTCTGCGACTGTCACGTTGGGGAACTGCTCAATATACAGCCACCAGCAACTGAGGTTCCCAAGTTAGTTTAAGAAGAGAAAAGTAACAAGGTTGATGAATAATAGAGGCTTTGGGCAATTATGAATTCCTTGAATTAAAAAATAATAATAATAGCCCTGGCTGGGTGGGTCAGTTGGTTGAAGCATCATCCCATCCACCAAAAGGTTGCAGGTTCAATCTCCAGTCAGGGAGCGTGCCTGGGTTGCAGGTTGGATCCCTAGTGGGGAGCACATATAGGAGGCAACCAATTGATGTTTCTCTCTCACAATGATGCTTCTCTCTCTCTCTCTCTCTCTCTCTCTCTCTCTCCCCCCCCCTCTCTCCCCCTCTCTCTCTCTCCCCCCCCTCGTCCCCTCCCCTCTCTCTAAAATCAGTAAGCATGTCCTCAGGTCCAGATTTAAAAAATAAACAATAACAACAACATATATTTACATGGTTCAAAAAAAATTTAATTTTAAAGGTTACATTGAAAAATCTTGTTCTATCCCATCCTCCCACCTTCTTGCTACTCCTGTCTATCTGCAGCCACTTCAGTATTTCTTGCGTATCTTTCCTGGCTTTGATTATGCAAATATAACCAAGTATGAATATATGTGTATATTCTTCTTTCCTCCCTTTTCTACAGGAAAGGTAGCACACTATTCACACTTTTATTTGCCTTGCATTTTTTACATAATAATATATCCTGGGGAATTTTCCCTATCAGCACATAAAGAGCTTCCTCACAGTTTATTTACAGATATGCTAGGCTAAGATGTTCACATCCTGAGCTCTGGCCCCTTCACCATGTGCTCTAATATGCCAGAGGAGAATTAAGGTAATAAGTGGAATTAAGGGTGCCAATCAGCAGACCTTAAAATATTTTATACTGTATAATCCTGTGGGCCCAAGGGTCCTTAAAAGTAGAAAAGGGAAGCAAAAGAAAAGGTTAGAGTGATGTGATGTGATGTGATGTGATGTGATGTGATGTGATGTGGGAACAACTCTGCTGGCCATTGTGGGCTTTGACAGTGAAAGAAGGGACCATGAGCCATGGAATGTGGGCAGCCTCTAGAAGCTGGAAAATCAAGGACATTGATTTTTCCCTACAGCCTCCAAAAGAGAACATAGTCCTCCAGAGGTATTAAGATAATAAATGTGTGTTGTTTTAAGCCAGTGAGTTGGGGATGATTTGCTCAACAGCAATAGAAAGCCAGTACAGTAGTCTACACGTGCATATTCCATAGTTTAACTAGTCCCTCATTGGTGGACACTTATTCCAATCTTTTGGAATTACATAGATTTTTATAGTTAACAAATGACAGATCTGTGACATAGATTCAGTCTCTTGCTTCTAAATCCACAGCTCTTTTCCTGTTTTATTATGTTGCCTCTCATAAAAACTTGACTCATTTTCTTCATACTTATTGAGCTTTTATTTTATGCCATACTAGGCTCCAGAGACCAGCAGCAAATTTCCTAACAAAGAGTGTGAATGACAGCATCTAAGATTTAACCTTATTAGATCCTCCCAGAATCTGTCCCAGGTCCGTGGCTCTGTGTTTTTACTACTCCATATATAGAGAGGCCATGAGGTATGGCACACTAGATTAAGAGTCCTTGAATGTGATTTAAGTTCTAAGTCTCACTTTGATAAACCATTTCACCACGGTGGGCCTCAGTTCCCTCCTCTATGATATAACTTAAAACGGACTATATGATCTTCAGTTCTATGATTAAATATCATTTGCATGGCATTCTGTTAGAATGACAGGGTATAAACACCCTCACTTCATGGGTGGAACAGTTAAGACCAAGAAAGAATGACTGCAAATTTTTTTTGTTTGTTTGTGTCATGGGTTGGCCAGGGGTGGGGGTAGGAGGTGGTTTGCCATTCTTCTTTCTGTACCCCAGAATTGCTCTGGGAGTGCGTTCACTGTTGACTTGAGCTTCATTCCATGGCAGTGATTTTCTTTGTATTTACTGACGGAGACACAGACAAATGAACACACATGAGCATGTGAACACCAGCTTCCTTGTTGCCACTCAAAAGCTCTGTTGATAATGGAGAAAGAAATAAGATTTCTGAGTCCCACTTGGGCTCTGGTCAGTGAAGCCACATAGTCCAGATGGCAGATTCTCAAGACTGACATATACATGTTTTCTGTGTTTAGTAATGGTGGCCTATCTGCATAACTGAACTCTGAGACTGAGCACTTTTTATTTGGGGGAAAGTGTATTATTATATAATTACCCTGTTTACAGTCTAATGTAAGAATTAGAAGATGCTCATTCTCACTTTCTTTAATAACATTTCTAAACCAGCCTGAGACTGAATTGCCTTCACTCTTCAGTGTAGAAAAGATGGTTACTGAAAATCTGGAAGGCAGATTTGCACGGTAAACGGACCACACTCCGCAGTTTCCATTACCTATATAACATGTACCAGGGTAGGATTCATGCATTAAAATTCAATGTGACCCAGTTTAAGTGTCCCATAGTAGCCCCCTTTGTCCAGCTATTACCCTCTCCATAGAGCTCCACTGTTGCAAAGCAAAAGGCTACAGCTTTATTTACACAATAGTGTTATGCAAATGAGCAAGCATTAATCATAAACATTTCCCAAATGAACCTCTACAAATTAACACCATTAACTTTGCCAGGGGCCAGGCGTTGCAGTCCAGGAAGAACATATCTTTCCAGCTGAGCCGTGTACATTTGCACAAATGTGTGCAGCACACAAATCCCTACTTTCTTCTTAGACCCTTTCTCGCCCAACCCACCCTGGTTTGAGCAGAGCACTGCATGAGCTTCCCCTGCGCCTGAATGCCCCTCTCCTCTCCAAGCAGTGAACGAGTGCACTGCAGTTGTGTTATCTGCAACTGATAAGCCTGGCTCCGAGTTTCTACTCTTTTGCTGGGAAATACGTTTCTAGCATTAAGCCTTTCCAGAAAAATAGGTCTTCTATACTGTTCTGGAGTTGGTTTTAACCTAAGACTCAAAATTATTAGGCTTTTGTACAAAAATACTGGAAACTAGCCCTAACATAAGCCTTTAAAATATTTTTCAGGCTTTCTCTTTTTGGCCAGGTTTTAAGTTGGCAGATCTCAAATAATTTCTAATTTGCAAGTTAATTTCAATTCCTTGGAGAAGACTAGCAGAAGGATAAAGGAAACTGATCATTAAACAGATTCTTACACAAAATCAGGAAGTTTGAGTCTCTTAAATATTTAAAAACAGATGATCTATTTATTATTATTATTATTATCATCACAGTACAGTTAATCATAAATACCCATAATACATGACTGAGTCCTTTATGCTTCGTAGACAAATTGGGATGAAAGCATAATGATACTCTCATTCAAGAATTGACCCTGAAATTTTGACACTCAGCATTAATACCAAAATTGAACAACTTATGAGATGCAGTGTCCCGAATTGGTGACTCCACTGACTTAAATTCACAGTATTACCTTGTAAATAGCATAATAAACTTCAAATCACTTACAGTTTACATTTTCTTTATTTCATCTTACTTTGTGGTTCCTCTAGGTTTTTACTTGTGTTGTGTTTTTCAATGTCTTTATTTTGGGTTTTGATTGTCCAATATCTCTAGCTCTCATTTGAGCTCACTGTTCTTTTTACTGTGTTCTGTTCCCTCACATCTCAAGACATAAGGAGATGACCTGATGCCATTTCATTGATTTACGTTAGACTGATTAAGCACACCTGGACAGGAAATGAAAGGTTTTCTTAGAATTTAAAATGGCAGGGGGACCATCCATTTGTATGAATGTTCTGTGGGTGACCTGACTCTCTCTCCCATTCTTTCCTATAAATCTCCTGGAAATTTTAGAAAGTGGAATTGTTCAGCGTCACCTCCAGTTCCCATGTGACTGCATCAGTATGTAATTGATGTGTCTGCAGTGCCATTTCCCTCGGCATTTGCATCTTTGTCATGTTAGCAGTTTTTATTTGGATAAGGTTATTTAAGTATGTCCCCCTGGGTCTATCGGTCTATCTGTCGGTCTGTCTCTCTTTTAGTTTTAAACTTATGCCCACTTCCAGACTTCTTTACGCAGTTCATATAATACAAATTCCCTGTCTTGCATAAACAAACTGCCCCATCTACCATCTGCCATTAGTGCATTTTGAAATTGCATTAGTACAATTTCGGTTAGAGGCCCTGGCATTCTCTGTCATCCAGCAGAGATCTCAGCAGTTGTGAGATTAGGGAAAAGCCACAACGTTGGGTCCCACATAAACGCTCTTTTCCGTGTCCTTGGCTGACCCTCCATTTCCTTTGGCCACTATGCTGAATGCCATCTCTCCACCAGCTGCTGTGAGGCAGCAAGTCCCTGCAGCAGCTGTCTTTCCTTCCCTGGGAAGTCAGAGCGGCTGGGAAACAGGAGCCCTTAGACGCCACATTTGAAGATGTCCCTTGCAGCAAAAGCAGGAAAGGTGCTGAGCTGAGAATTTTCTGAAAGGATCAAGCCTTTCATTTCTCATCATGTGACATTCTTCTAAGGGATTCTGCATTTTGCTATTGGCTACCTCGTGCTTGCTTTTAACTCTAGAAATTCTGTCCACGAGTTATCAGTGTTTCTCTTTCCTGGTCAAAACACATTTTCTTCCAGTAGACCATCAGATTACGCCTTCCTGTCTTCTCTACTTTATCTTCTCTTCTCCTTCAGCTCTTTCTTGGATGTTTGTAGCGTCTTTATTACATGGGTTTTGGGGTTTTTTTAGGTTAATGACTGGATTCATTGCTTTAAATTAAGAGGCACTTCCCTTTGAGGGTGGATACCTATTGAGTATATATTTTTAAAGATTTTATTTATTTATTTTTAGAGAGAGGGGAAGGGAGGGAGTAAGAGAGAGAGAGAAACATTGACTGGTCGCCTCTCGCGTGCACCTGTACCATGGACTGAACCCACAACCCAGGCACATTCCCTGACTGGGAATCAAACCAGTGACCCTTTCACTTTGTGGGATGATGCTCAACCAACTGAGCCACGCCAGTCAGGGCCAGCATATTTTGTTTGAAACTCCAACCAATGTACTGTTTTTAAAAAATGAGTTTATCCTATATATCCTGAATTTTCAGACATCACATTTGGTAACTGATAAGTCAAAGAAAACTTTGACCCTCCCTATAACACCATTATCAGATCTACGCATATTAATTCTACAGATTAACTCCTGCCTCCTCTCACGTATATTTATCCAATCATTGCCTGCCACCCATGAGCAGCTACTCTGTTTCTCTTGGATCCCTTGAGACAGATAGCAGCTCCTTAAACAGCCTCTCAATTAATTTATAATACATTTATATTTGTATAATCATATGTAAATTATACATATAATTATGTATCAGTAAATATATATTGATTTGTTGGGGACTTTTTAGAAAAGTACTTGGTGCTGATAAAATGTGAGCGCCAGAGTCTTGGGAATACTGGCGCCTAGCCTGCCAGGTCCCTCCTGTGCTAGCAGTGGCCTCCCCTTCAGAAACTAAATAAGCCATGAAAGTCGGACCGCCCCGTGAAGTGAGTTTATCATGAGGGGTTGGGAGGAAGCCACAGTTCAGCTGAATTCAGCAGCTGATGGTTAAATAAAGAGATTCCACAGTGATAATAATCTCATTGGTGAATTTGGAACTCAAAAGCTAGTTGTAAAGTTTACATCTACTGTTAAGCAGTACAAATGATTAGATAAGTGAATAATTTTATAAGTTTAAAAAAACCAGTGGATTCTATCAAGAAGAAAAGGACTGAAGAAGGAAGGCATCAGTAGCATCAAATGGAAATCTAGAAAGTGATAGTGTGCATTTGTCAAACATTTTATATTTTCCCCATAAATAAGACTATTTCTATTGATTCTTAGGTATGGAAGGTAGTGAAGCAGATAGGAGGTAATTAAAAGCATAAATCTCAGGAGCTTGGGAAGGTAATTCTCTGCTTTGCAGACAGAGATGACAAAATGATGAACATTTTTTGCTTCGATGTGACAGAAATATAGTGTGGTTACAGAGAGTGGGAACATACCACACTGAAAGTTTTCTTCAATAGCTGCTGTATAAAAAAGGCCTTAAAAAGTTTAGTCATGTTTTCTCGAAGCATATATTAGTTACATATATAAGCACATATTAAATTAAAAAAATACTTACTCTAAAGCAGCACTTTATATTACAAAAAGTTCTTAGCCATACCGTATTTGAAAGGGTATTTGGATAATTTAGGGCTGATTTTAAATTCATCACTAAAAGAAAGAGAAGACTAGGATAAAAGAGGAGTTTTTTAAATGCGAGCTGTAGGACTTACAAAGACTCATCAGATCCTGTGTTTAACTAATGGGGAAATTATACAATACATTTCAATATTTCTCTGGCTTTTCTTAAAATGTATGATGTTTCACATGACATGTTACTTTAGCTATTTATATGTGTTTAATAATATTCAAAGTTAGAATGATCAGCCTAATGTGATATTCTGAAAACAGTAAATATAAAATGTTACAAAGATAGTACCTGAACCCATCCCCACACATGGGCAAAACCATTAGGCACCCACAACTCACCATTGCTGCCGCAAGCTCTGGTACATTTCCACTCACTGCAGCTTTGCTGACCAAACATGAACGACACCTTTAAAAAATATGGTGGGTCATCTTTTTTCCTGTGTAAAATTTCTGTGCCTCTCGTAGGGAGAAGTAAAAGATTCCTGAAAGGATTCTCAAGTCATTTTGTTCGAGATTTTGTCATCTAAAAGTTGCCTGGCCACTTAGGGTTAGGGAAAGACCGTTGAAAGCTGGTGGGTTTTCCCTCTTTGCTTGCTGGGCATTGCTTTAGTTAAGACTGGTTGTGGAATCCTTACCAATACGATGAAGTTTCACTCAATGTTTGTGATTTGGGATTCTTTAGCTGAAAATTTATTCAACGTATAATTAGATTTCAGGTAGAATTTCTAGGCTGAATACCTATAGGTTCCCTAACTGATTAGTTGCTGATTTAAAGTTTATATTCAGGCTTTATTTAGGACATGTTTGGTTTCCCATAGCTTGTCTTTTATTCTTTTTGCTTCAGTGAACAGTTGACTGTAATTTTCATAACCTTTCCAACAAGGAAAAAGGAATTACTTATGCAAGACAGAAGCAAAACAAAACAAAGCAAAAACCCTTCATGCAACAAAAGTAATCTCGTCTATTCCATTGCTTTCAAACAAGTGGCTGATTTTATATAGTACAGAACAACCTGCACAAGACAGTTTAGGTACTTTCATCTCTCAAGCAGTTCTTCGAATAAAGTGACAGCATTTGCCCTGGAGGCCAAAGAACTTTAGATGTGGTCGGTCAGCGTAAAGAGTAGTTTTGGGGAAAACCTGAGGGGCCATAAGAAACTCGATGACACATGGCTGGGAGCCGGGTGTAAGGATAGCATATGAGGAAGTATTCTCACCAGTTTTAAAATTCCAAGCTAGAAAGACTTTGTAGAAAAATAGGTTGCTGATTAACGTGAGCTCTTCAAGGAGAATAAGGAAGCCGTGAAGCTGACCAGAGACTGAAGAGTGTCCAAATAGCTCCTGCCAGGAAAGGAAGAGTCAAGAAATGTAAGAGAAGTTCCCTGCTCTCATCGACCTGATTATCTCCCTAGGGAAATAAAACTTAGACACTTAGAAACACTGCTGAACTGTATGGTGTTAACTAAAGGGTAATATCAGTTTGGGAAAGGAGACGGCACACAAGCTAGAATAACAATCACAAGTGGAAAGCTAGCCTTGATGGGCGCCTGTTCTTTTCTTCTGCCAGGCTCTAAACTAGATACTCTCCACATGCATTATCTCTGTATTTTCAGAGATTCATGGAAGAGGTGGAACCAGGGGAGAGGCTTGAGAGATGATCAGGATTTGAAGGAGAGAAAATTGAGGAATTATTAAGTACTAGAGCTAAAACAGATAGGGCTCCTTTAAGGATGTTGTCCACGGATAGGCTGCAAGGAGGTCCATGAACCCCTAAACATTATGTGAAATTTTGCCTGTCTGCCCATGATCAATTCAGATGACCTCTTAAAGGTTATCGAATCTCCTCTTATCTCAAAGTGAATATTCTACGGCTCCATTGGCAACATTTCAGGATCTAGTCATTTTTAGTAATGAGTATTACATCTTACCTAAATCTTAGAGAAAGAGAGAAGGAAGGAGTGAAGGAAGGGAGGGAGGGAGGGAGGAAAAAGGGGAGAGAAATGAGAAAAGCCTTGTATTTTTTTGTCACTTTAATTCTTTCTTCTAGGACACGTGGAGAGCAAATGTTGTATTCACTACTCAGAAAATAGATCTGATGAACAAGGACTCCCCAGAATACATCACTTTGTTAAGGTTCTGCTTTTGGGAAGCAGATAATATGATTTTACTCTTATTAATTTGTGTTTCCTTCAGATATAAAGTATATTTTAGCTCTCACAAATAATGACTGTATTACTGTATCAGTGATGTACCTAACGTATCTGACTCCAAAACTAGATCGTTTTTAACATCTCCTCCAGAAGACAAAATCACTTTCATAAAAATTGTGAAATTACATGAGTAATAATAATAGCCAGATAAGAAACTTAGACACTGTTTTAAGTTTTGATTATATTAATGCTTAATATTATACAAAAAAGGAAAAAAGTAAAGGCTAAATCTTTTTGATTACATTAATATATTTGTAAATGAGAAAAAAACTTAAACCTACATATTGATCTATTGCAATAATGAATAATAATATTATAGTAACAAATAAGTGAATTTTAATAAAATCAAAATTACATGGAAGATACAATTTACATATCTACTAAATTATACCACTGATATTTTATTTTCTTCTCTGTTCCTTAGTTTAAAAGTGCATAATAACTTATAAAGAAGCATAAATATTCATTTTAAAGATATTAACCAAAGTCAGTGGACTATGTTATACATAAGTTAAAATTTATATTACCAATCAAGAATAATACACCTCACAGTTGTCACTGTCTCACTCTTAACTTTCAAACACAAACAAAAATTCTAAGTAGTCATGTATTTAAAATAAGAGAATTGCTCTGACTGGTGTAGCTCAGTTAGTTGGGCATCGTCCCACAAAGCAAAAGGTTGTGGGTTCAATTCCCCGTAAGGGCATGTGCCTGGGTTCAGGTTCAGTCCCCAGTCAGGGCACATACAAGAGGCAGCCAATCAATGATTCTCTCTCACATCGATGTTTCTCTTCCTCTCTCCCTTCCCATCTCTCTAAAAATAAATAAATAAACTCCTTAAAACGAGAGAATTGAAGTATCTCAAGTTTTTGTCTCTACAGCCACTGTGCTAACATTGCTTATCCCACAGTTGAGAGTCTAGAGTATGAGCGACACAGAGCTTGAAAACTAGAACCGCACTAGCTTCAATGACTCAGCCACTCGGAACTCATTTTGGCGTGTGTAGCAGAGTCATTGTGGATTGGGAGTTTGGTGATATAACTCAAGTTCTCTATTAGCTTCCCTGTAGTTAATTAAAAGATAAGTAACAAAAATGTGCTAATTCTAAGTTTACCTATATTCTTAAAATTCCCCTGCAACCACAGCAATTGTTTAGAACTTAGACCAACAATTTTTTTGAGAAGTATTTTATTACAGAGCTTAGAACTGCCAGATTATCGTGGTAATAAAAAGCAGACTGATTTTTAGTCGGTTTTATTGTTTTGAAGTCACAGACAGCACGGCCTCTATTTCCTGAAGGTGGACTGACTCACCTTCCTGTACCACTGACACTCGTAAATGTTTTTAACGGAATTCTAATTCTGTTGTGTGCGCTGCATTTAGCATGGGAGACGTGGCGTGCTGACTTATATTCACAATCACCCAATAGTTTCCTTTTTATCTTCGATAACGCCCACTGAGTGTTCTCTGAAATGTAGCTGTTGTTATCTCTGAACTGTGAGCTTGAAGTGATTAGCTGCTTATTGCTCTGGAAAGATATAACATTCAATATTTTTTGAGAGACATCTATGGAATCCTTTTATGTGATGATTTGTTTATGTCATGAATTTTGTCAGCTTTTTCTTATATCATTTGAAAAGAATGGAAGAGTATAGATTCACTAAAGTAGTAGTTAGGTTATTTGGTAGAGTTTTGTAATTTAAAATGTTTAAGCCAACAAAATGCTCTATGTGCACTTTTAAACTAGAAATACCAATGATCTCTTTGTAAAATTTAATTTATGCATTTACACAGATGGCCATAGAAGGGGGTATTCATTAACATCTGTAAGTGTTGGAGAAATGATAGATGTCTATATTTGTAAAGTGCCAAAATAGAATTACAGAATTTGCAGATGTAGATTTAAAAATACAAAGTTTGGATATCTGAAAGACAGTCTCTTCAAGCTAGTTTTCTAAAGATCTAGACATTGAATAGTTGCCTTTTTTATAAATTTCCATTTTCATAAATGCAGAAAATTCCTGTTAATTTGGACTATAGTTATTAAAGATTTGTGATGATTCAGGTATAGGCTGAACAGAACTTTCATTTGGTCCAAATTCTTCAAAGAAAATGCAGATGAATGTTGTTGCAAAAGAGATGAAAGCGTAGAGACTTAGAATACCAACAGAACCAACTTTTACAGGCTTACTTAAGTACTTTGAAGGCACTCATTAAAATACAGCAATATATAATTTAAATTAATTCGTACATATTTTGGTACATCACCTAAGCATCTCTGGTAGCTTATAGTTATTAACTAACAGCATTTCTTCAAAAATGTTCTACGTTCTTAATGGGGTTTTTTTACCATTTCATTACACCCTTCACCCAAATTCGTCTACATTAATAAGGTTTTTCTGAAATTATAACCATTTAGTAACATCTAATACTTTTTTAAAGCAAATGATATTTTTGTGACTTGGTTAGAATTTTTCTGGAAATCTTTTGAGTCAGGAGTTTTAACTTAGATAGTACATAGGATTTATATTTCAGGCCAACTAGTCGTTTTGAGGGATGATTAATCCAGTGTAGTTATTTATCCTTACTGATCAAATTAACTGAATGATCAATAAATTACTTATTCTGTGTTCTGACCGGTGCTATCTTAATGGAGAAGTGAATGAACCATTGTATTTAAGAATTGTTTTTCCGATTACTGAGCAACTGGTCTGTTATGACTGATCAAGCCCCAAACCCCCCAAATCATACCAAGTTACAACCCTCATGTCAACCCCCAGTTTCTAATCATAGGCAGAAGGAAGTCAGGAATCTAGAGCAGCAATTTTCAACCTTTTTCATCTCATGGCACACATAAACTAATTATTAAAAGTCTGCAGCACACCAAAAGTATATACTTTTTGTCGATCTGACAAAAAATAAGTATAATTTTGATTCACTCACACTGGACAATTATTGTTGTGTTGGCTATTGTTCATTTTTTTTTATTTGACAGTCTGAGGGAAAAGAGCTATTGCCCCTGACTAAATAATCAGGTATTTCATGTTTTAAAACTTCTTGCAGCGCACCAGTTGAAAATCGCTGATCTAGAGGAAGTAGGAGGTACTCAGTTGATTATGGCTACTCTTAATACCAAAATCTTCACTTTATTAACAGAAAGCAAAGTCAGGCTTCTAACCAGTTATACACATCTCTAGTCAGTTCTTGCCACTGGCCACATTGTTTGCAGACTTCGGCCACAGTGGCTTTCTTTATTTCCATCAGTCTGCCAAGCTCCTCCTGCCTCTCCCACCTTCAGTCTAGTCCACACTTCTCCTTCAGGCCTCCCTTTCAGTGTCTCTTCCTCAGAAGGGCTTTTCTAGACTTAAGTAGTCTAAACTAGTCCCACTCCTAATAATAATTTTATGACACCCAGTGATTTTCCTCTATGAAATGTACCACAGTTTGTAAAGATATCTTTATGTGATTCTTTGTTTAGTGTCTGTTTCCAACAAACACACACACAGGCGCACACGATTGTTGGCTCCATAGGGATGGAACTGAGTGTGCTTCGGGCATTGTTGCCTGTCTGGCACCTAGCACAGTACATACATAGTTCTTGAATAAATTGTCCTAAAGGGGGTTGATTTTTAAAAATCTTTAATTTATGACAACCCAAGCATTGACTGAGAATTACTGAATCTATCCTCTACAATGAAAACTAATTTTTATGTGACCTTAAAGGTCACATCCCCAGCCCTGTTTTTACCAGCACATCATTCACTCTAAGGAAATGAAGATCCTCTCTTACCAGAGTGATAAGGGACAGAGTCTCTTCTGTTTTGGATCTGCCCCATTGGGGGCTGTTTAGACCCTGAGCTCGGGGCCTGCTACAGTGGGGTAGTGGTTAAGAGCCTAATGTTTTAGTCCTGGGGTTGAATTCAGGGCCTTCCATTCCTGGAAGTGTAATATTGGATAATTGCTTAACTTTTCAGAGTCTTTGTAAACTTGGGCTAGCAATACTTGCCTTGCATGGTTTTATGAAGATTAAAAGTGATGCTGTCTCTTAACACATAACACAGTGCCTGGTACTTAGCAAATAATTGATAATAACTATTTGTCACTATTTTTATGTTTATTTTTGAATTCAGAGTGATTTTTGTAACCTGACATTGTGTTCGCAGTTGTTCTGGCTGCTGTGTTCTCTCTGTGGCTCTGCATTCCTTAGCTCTTTGAAGTGATGGTTGAGGCACTGTAATTTTCATCGGAACAGTAGCTATAAATAAGCCCCTTATTTCACACAAACATGGCTAACACTACACTTTTTGTGCCACATTATCAAATGTTCTTCCAGGATATAAAGACCTCATATTATTTTCCAGTTACTTTATGAGATTGTTTTGAAATTACAGAAAAGTATTTTAGCATTTAAGATACTGTACTTGAGCCCTGGCTGGTGTGGCTCAGTGGATTGAGTGCCGGCCTGCAAAGCAAAGGGTCGTCAGTTCAATCCCCAGTCAGGGTGCATGCCTTGTTTGCCGGCCAGATTCCCAGCGGGGGGGGGGCGTGCAAGAGGCAATCACACATTGATGTTTCTCTCCCTCTCTCCCTCCTTTCCCCTCTCTCTAAAAATAAATAAAATATTTTTAAAGATATTATTGTACTTCAGTAAGACTATAGTTCCTTTTTAGTAGTTGCATGTATGCATTTTTAAATATTCTTCCTCTAGAATTTTTACTTCCCTTGATCTCTGTTTTATTACTCCCTGGTATATCCAGCTTTTCTGGTGGCCTCTTTTCTTTACCCTCTGCTGACTTTGCTTACCTATTAAATATAGTGGTTCCTCATCTTACCTATTAAATATAGCTGTTTCTCAAGATTCCTTCTTCAAAATAGATTTTATCCTCTCTGTACTTAATTCCTCAGGAATCGCATACGTCCCCAGGGTTTTACTTATCATCTTATCATGTGGTTCTCAAATGGATGTCTCCAGCTCCAGCTTCCCTCCTCAACTGCTAATTTGATTCCCAGTTGTTTGTTGGGCCTCTACTCTGTGTATCTCTTGAGCAGTCTAAATAGATGTCCAAACTGAATTCTCATTTTTGTCTACAAATCCCACTATAACTACATCTTTTTGTTAATTGTTTCACCATTTTCTTTATCATGTAGGCCTGAAACTTTTAGAGTATACTCCAATTATTTTTTTTCCCCTACCATTACTTTAATTGTATTGTCAAGTAATAAAGATACTTTCTCCATTCATTCATTAATTCATTCATTCATCTATGTAATCAATATTTATCAAACACCTAGAATGTTTCAGGCAGTGTGCTAAGTGCAAGATACTGAATGAAAAGCAAAAATCTTCTAAGTACAGCCTTAATGAAGGTTATTGTCTAGTGGGGGAGACATGCGTTAATCAAATTATTACAAAAATTAATAATTTTTCAAATTGTAAAAAGTGCTATGAGGGAAAGAATCCAAAAAGTTAGGATATCACCTAGTCTGAGGCATCATGGAAAATTTCTTAGGGAAGTATGTTTGGGCTGGGTTCTGAAGGATGAGTAGGAGTTAACTAGGAAAAGAGAAAAGGAACAGTATTTTGGGCTTGTGTAAAAGGGTAGCTCGACACATTTCAGCCACACACTCTCAGTTTCTCAGAGAATAATGGAGAGACTGTTGCAAATGAAACTAGAGGGAGGTAGGGCCAGGGAAATCAACCATGTGGGTCTTGAATATGATGAGTTTAGATTTTAAAACAAGAGCAGTGAAAAGGCGTTGGGTCTTAAGCAAAGGAATGACGTGATCAGCTTTTCGTTTTGAAAATATCACTCTGACCTTTTTGGGGAGAACAGGTTATAAGAGAGCAAGAGGGGCCTTTTGTGATCACTGAAGAAGCTATTGCAGTAGTCCAGGCAAAAAAGGACGGCAGGGTGGACCAGGCTGTGGTTGATACCTAAAGAACTGGCTTGATTAGAGAAATACTTAGGTGGTAGAATCTGTAGGACTTAGGGACTGATGAATCTGGGGGTGTGGGCAGAGTGTACCAATGAAGTTGGTTCCTGGATTTGGCTCTTATAGCAGATGTAGAATGATGCCATCAGCAGAAAAGGACTAGGTAGTTTGGCAGTAAAGCAGAGGCATGATACCAAAAGTTTGGTTTTGAACTTATATTTAAGGTCCTTTCAGACATCCAAGTAGATATTCTTAGTCTAGAGCTCCGAAGAGAGATCCGGAGCAGGGAAACCAGGAAATGATTGGTGTAGAGAGGGTTGGGGAAGTTGTAGTGTGGATGGGACTGGAATAGGGAGTAGACTGGGATGTTTGGAGTGAAAAGACAAGAAGGCCTCAAACTGAGCCTTGGAATATGTCAACATTCAATGACTGGGCAGGGGAGGATAAGCCTGCAAATGGTTCTGACATCAAGGGACGTGAGGGACACCAATCTAAAAAAGAGCCTGGGAAAGAGTGTTTTCCTGAGAAGCGAGTTTCTCCAGCAGGTCCAGGTGTGCCTTATCGGTCAAGAAAGATGAGGCATGAAAGATGCTCTCGGTTTTAGGATTTAGAGCATCGGTGTCTTGATGATATCTGTTTTAGTGGATTGAGGTGGACTGATTGGAGGGGAGAAAACGGAGGTGTCTAAGATTAATTTAACAAATCAGTTTGTGAAAGGGAGCAGAGTGATAGGGTAGGAGTGAATGTAGGTTGAGGAATGGTTTATTTTGGGCTGGGAAGATCTGAGCTTGTTTAAACACTGATGATAAAGAAGTGTTGGTGGTGGGGGTTGAATATAAATGTAAAAAAAGAGAAAAGATAACAGACACTTGGGAAGGCAAAAGGAGCAGCATCTTTAGTTGAAGAAATTTGTCTTAATAGGAGGAATAGCTCCTTTTCTATGAAAACTCTGACTTTTGGTTTATGATGCCCCTGAAATTTGAAATGTCTACTTAAGAATATCAGTACTCCCCAACTCACTGCAGTAAGAATCTTCTAGTTACTCTTCTCTCTTCCCTTTCCTTCTAGCAGGCCTTTGCTGCTATTAGATTGTACTAGAACAAAAGCCCTGAATGTCTTCTCATTAACTATGTATGCTATTTGTTAACTACCATCCCACTACCTAGTATTCAAGACCTAAATAACCTGGCACTTATCTTTCTAATCTTTTCTTCCTCTCCTACTCTATACATGTCCACATGCACATTTTCCTAAATACAAATTGTTTTTTCTAGACATTTTTTTCTTATCACAGTCTTCTCATGGGTACTACATACCTCTTGCCTTTGAAATCCCTTTTATTATTGAAAGCCCATTTCAAAGCCTTTTCTTTTCTCCAGTGTTCATACCATTTTATAAGCCTGGGGCAAGGTGCACATTTTGTCGCCTGATTTCAAGAAATATGCTTAAGAGAACACATAACTGCAATGTATTCATAATTACAAATTAGTCTGTAGAAACTAATTAGGAAAAATTTTAATGTCTGCTTTAATTCAATTAAAGTACTAAAAAAAATTTTTCTAGTTGTAAAAGAAGAAAATAAGTATTTAAAGTATCTACTGCCTATTTTTGCACCATGGGTGACACAGCAACGTTGGAAGCAACACACATACCCATCAATGAGGCACTGTTGAAATAAATCACGGTTCATTCATGTAATGAAATAAATATACACAACCATTTAAAAATCAGAAAACTTTCTAATTACTCGTTTTTTAAAATCTCTAAGATATATTGCTAAATAGAAAAAGCCAAATGCAGAACAACATATGTGGTATGTAGGCATTTGTCTAAAAATGAAAGAAAGGAAAAATACAGGCATATATATATATAAATATATATATTTGCTTGATAGGCATGTAAATTACCTCTGGCAGGATACCCAGAAAGTGACAACTAGTTGCTGAATCTGAAAGGTAGACTTTTCACTGTGTATACTTTTTAAATTACTTTTAAACTGTGTGATTATACTACCTAGACAAAAAAATACAATTTGAACTTAAAGAACACAAAAGTAATGGTTAGCAAAAGTTATACAAATAAAATTCTATACAAATCATAAATGATTTAAGAGCAAAGATTGTAGATCTCCTAAATATTACAACTACTGGTTAAGAAAATCATTCTTTTGCAGTCTTTCTGATCCTCCAGTGGCTTTAATTCTGAACTTTTTACACCTCAGTGCGGGTGATCGTGAAGGCCTGGGTTCTACTTTGCCTCACCCCAACCTCCCCACTGTGCACATTAGCTCGTTCTCCACACAGTAACCATAGTGATCACTATATAAACAGAAGTCAAACAAGTTTCGTCCCCCGTACAAAACACTGCTGGGATTTTCCATCTACTCACAGTAGAAGTCAAAATCCTCACACTAGCCATTTGCTGTTCCCTGGACCTGAGCTGCTCTTCCCCCGAATACCGCCCTGGTTAACTCCTTCACTTCATTCAGGTCCCTGTGCAAAGGCCCCCTCAAAAAAAAGGCTTTTCTTGATACCAGAAATGGTATCCCATCTGATTATAGTCTATACTACATACCTTTTCTTATTTTTTGTAGCACCACCAAAGATATTCATAGTTATCACTGAACACTTACTATATAAAATATATATAAATTTATATTTTATCATTTATGTCCCCATACTAGAATGTAAGCTTTACTAGACTTGCATCTCACAACACTAAGATGATTCATGGAACATAATAGGTATTCAATAAATATTTGTTGAATGAAAGAATAAATGGACAGGCCCTCAGCATAAAATTCCTGCTGCTTAGATTATTCCTCCTCTGTCCCATGTATATGACAGTCAATTCAACAGCTGTCATTGAGTGTGTACCATGTCATAGGTGCTTCAGAAGACTCAAAGATGAGTACGACAGTGTTCACCCTGATCATATTGTGTGTTATGTGAACAGCCGTTGTTGTGGCTGTTATTGCTGAGCAGAACTTCTAGATAGTAACATCACCAGAATGAGACACTGGAGGTCTGCTTTGCATGTCACTGACTATATTGAAATATTTTGGTATTTATGGGTGACACGAAGTTATAGGCATGTTTATTTTAGTCTTGCCTCCAGTAGACCAATCTCTTATATGTGAGATTAATCTGGAATGAACACTTCTAGTTTAATCTGGCACTTTAGTTAGAAACATGACCCAGGTTAGTTAATGACTGGTATAAATGTCGTTTCTTTATTCTCTGTCATTTATAGTTGTATGTTTTGAAAGGATATTTTAGTAATTTTTACATTTACATAATTCATTTAATTTTGAATTATCGAATATCTGCTGAGTTTTAAAAATTGGCTTAGGGCCTTGGAGTAGGAGTTTGACAAAAATCTATATTGTAAAAAAAAGTTTTCAAATGAGTAATGACATAAATAACACATGAAAGACATACAAAATTTTACTAAAGCCACTCTTTGACCAATTTTCTAAGCATTGCACGTCCAAAGTTACTTTGCCTCTTTGGACTGTGTTAAAGATATTATAAGGAGACAATGGATTGCAAATTCTAATTTTAGATTTATTTTGTAAATCTATGTAAATTTCTGTAGTACGGAAATGGAAATGAATAGAATACCTTCTAGCCTGATTAAAAACTAATATGTAGAAGCCCGGGAGCCTAATGTAACTGACCGTCAGAAGACTCGAATTAGTGAGCTACACAGTCACAGCTTCAATGCGCAGCTCTTGCACAGCGCACAGCGGCGACCCGTTGCCCCACTGAAAGATGGCAGCGCTCTTGACCACGTTCGAAATTTGGGGCACAACCTTGAAACCACTATAAACTCTGAAATAGTTGGGAATTATTAACTAAAATCTCCCAGTTTAATATAAAATGTGAAAGTAACTTGAGAATGGTAGACTGTATTCATTTTTAAATACTTTGGGAAAAATCATAAAATAAGTGATAAAATCAAGTAATTATTAACAAATTTGTAATGTTTTATAATGTATTATAAAATAAAAGATGTTATCTATATGCTTCATAAAAATTCTAAGATTTAGAAGTTCAAACAGGTTGAGTTCCCAAATGCATAATTTCCTGAGGAAAATGATATATTTTAATAAATTATAAATGCTCCCATTATTTCATAATCAAGATTACTTTAGTATAAAGAGCACTCATTCTCCCACTTTAGGCATAATAACTTAGAGAACCTGGCTTATCGAATGCTTCTGTGTGAACTTCATGATTACTCCCCCTTATGATCTGGGAGAAGGGTTAAAGGCATATTTCTCTCGGGTTCATTTACTTCACTTTATCTCAGTTAAACTGGGGCACATACTAGTACTTTACACACACATTTGTCATTAAATTGACACAGATACTGACCTCCAATCTGGGAGACAAAGTAAACATATCTTTTAAAAAATCTAATGTAATGTAAAATGAAGAAGTAAGCCGTCTTATTTCTTAGGATAAGCATGGCAGATATTTTTTGATGAATTCTTAACTAAATTATGATGATGTTAAAGAAATTGCATTGAATAAAATTCATTGCCTATTATCTATATTGAAAAAATCACATAAGCCTACTTCCATTAAGTTGATAGAAGGAAAATTTATTTTCAAAATATAATCTCTATATTACAGTATTCTTGAACAGAATTAAGAAATTAATATATTAATAGTCAGGGATAAACTTTACCTTGAGATATATATAATTTCTTTTTAAAAGGATATAATTTTTCATTGTGGTCTAATTTGAAAATGAGGAGAGAATAGGACAGAGCACAGAATAGAACAAATGAAAGAATTTTTGGCCCAGATCATAGTTGATATAGCCAACTTCAAATAACTCTGTTTTATGCCCTGCTCTCCTCAATCCTAAATGGGAAACATAAGCTATATGTTTGGATATCCAGAGAAAGAATCTTAGATTGCTGAAATTCTCCTAAAATTAAGACCCTACTGTCACATAATCGAAATATAAAACTCATTGGAAAAAGTGAGACAAAATGTTGATACCTTGGCACTCTACAAGAAACAATTTTATTGTGAAAAAGCACCTTTTTAAAAACAAGTCGCTTTTTGCTGTGACTTTTAAACTCCATATCATTTTAAACTCAAACTTAAGTGTTTTTCTGATTTACCACGTAAATTCTGTCCCAGCGGTTAGGTGCATTCTCAGTTTCTCCGTGTTCCCGTGTGTGGACTTCCACAAGCGAGTCTGCGCCGGGAAAGTGGGCATCAAGACTCTTAGTTGACTAAGAGGCTACATGGGAAAGTTAACTTGAAACTTAGTTAAAGATCTTACAGTTTTAAGAAATGAATCAATTTACCTACATGGAAAATGTGTATAGTGTGAATGAATATAATGTAAAGCTCATGTATTCAAATAGTGGCATTTTAAATCCTCTCCAACCCGAAAAACTCTACTTCCGTGTTGTGATATTTAATAGAATCTAAATTAGGCCCAAAGAGAATTAGTAGTCTAGAGTGCACTTCATTTCCTTCCTAGAAGCTACTACTTTTCTCTTTAGTAATATAGAAATATTTGAAGTTGATGAGGTTTCTCTTGACATATATACTAGAAAGCCAGTAAATATGACATGCCATGGCCAGAATACGGCCTTGCAGGAGCCAAAGCCACCACATACACTGAATTGTGTATGTGGGTCCCCAGCTCCCAGAGAGTTAGGCAATGCAGTGACTCTGGACAGGCCATTGAAACCTCGAATGTTTCACTTAGCTATAAATTAGAAATTAGCAAAGAAATTGTATCTTTTTAAGCTAAAAATCTCATAATGGTTACAACTTTGTTTTCAACAGACCCCAGTAGGTGAAGATTGAGGGAGGTGAATATCAAAGCCAGTGGTTCTTCGTTGCTGTGATTGTAGGCCTTATAATTGTGAGTATCAGCAGAAAGGTTTACTAGCAGGCTTTGCATTACGGGTGCCTTTTCCTGAGTGCACCTTAGGTTGTAGCTCTGTCTCTGAGAGCGTGTGATCTCATCAGTGCAACAAATACAGGCAAAGAACATTTTGATAGTTAAAAATAGTCTGATGTTAAAACAGAGACTCGAGTAATTATCTAGCGATTACTCAGTAATCTTTACTTTCTTAATAGGTTTAAGTGTAGTATTCTAAATACCATGCTTTCATCTCAAACAGTTATGAAAGCTTCAATATAAATAATTTAATTTTCTTTTAAGATAGGATTATAATTTGGAGCACAGATAAAATCTGTCATGTAAAACCAACGTCTTCACAGCCATCTGTACGAGAGGCCTGCAAACAGAACTCCCTTTAAATTTCAGAACTCCATTATGTTGTTTGTCTTACAGGAGATAATTTTGGGGGTAGTATACATGACAGCCCTTCCTCATTGTTCTTTTTACCTCTTTCTGTGTTCTAGTGACTCTGAAAAGCAGATGTGCCTGGGGAACACGGCAGAGTTCGCAGGACTTCACTGCCCTAGCACGTTCTGCTCCCTTTGCCTGAAATACCTCCCCCTTCACAACTCTGTCCCTGGAGCAGGGTCCAGCTCTCATGTCCCCTCTTCATGAAGCTTTCATGATCCCCAACAATCCGAAGAGATTTGTCTCTCTTCTGATGCCCATAAGCCTTTGCTGCCTTTTATCTCCCATTTTAGCATTCCACTCTTGGCTTTGGGGTATAGTTATTAGCATGTATGTCTTTTCTTCCAACTACCATTCTTGCAAGTAGGGGTCTTTGCTCTTAATCTTTCACAATGTCTAGCACATGGCAGGTGCTAAATAATTCTTTGTGGAATAAATAATCAGATTTTCCCCTTGTTAGTTTAGCCTGTTTTTATGTTAGTTCATTTGACATCTGTTTATTTGGCATTTTAGTATATAGAGTTTTTCTGAAAATTACCTGGCCTCTGCTATTTTCCATATAACACTGTTTTAACATTTTGAAATCTGTCTTGGAAAAAAAGATGCCAATAGTTTTAATGATAAACTTTTAAAAATTAAGGGAACAGTGCTAATTACTTTTTGAAATGCAAGAAAGAGAGAGAGAGAGAGAGAAACAGGTTTAATTGGTAAATAAATAATTGAGGACTTTTTCCAGTGACATTGACCTTCTTTCCCCAGACACTTTGTGAGTTTCTCTACAAAATAAACACATTTATAACATCTTTAGCAACAAAGATGGAGAGGAATGGAAGAAAGAGTTCCAGGATATCATTTCCCGTCAGTGCTAGTCCTCTACCAGGGGGTGGTCAGGTGACTGCCGGAACGACCTGAGAGAAGAACCCAGAGGCCAACGAATTCTTGTGTGGAGGTCAGAGTGGTGGTTTAGGACTCTCCGATTCTAGCAATTCTTGGCAAGAGGTTTTGTTTTTGGTCACTCTAGTTGGGGGCACAGCAGCACTTTTGGCGGGGGAGCAGAAAGCAAGCCATTAGTGCTAGACAAATATGTGTCTGCTGATTAGTCATTGAGGTGTGAAGTAAGTTAATTTGGTCAACCAAGTCTCTTAGAAGTGACACAAGAGCCATTGTTGATCACGCTTGATTATGTTGCCTACTTCATGGGTTTTCTGGCTCTTGTCCTTGTTCCTCTCACTTCCCAGTTAAGGGGATTCCTAGATAATGAAGTCAGGTTAATCATGTTACTATTTAATGGTGTCTCAGTTTTACTTGAAGATTCGCCAAGGATTTAGAAGCTGTTGACACTGCCTCAGATACAGTAGTGAGGATAGCAAAGTGCTGCTACCAAGAATATCACAGGGGAATTGGAAGGATGCCAACTGTGAGTAAATGGTGCTGCCCCCGTCTTTATTCCACGATCTTTCTGGGACCGCGGTCAGTAGGAGCTAAGAACCCTTGTTGCACGTCTCTCCATGCCCCAGAACGCAAAGGAAAGTGGATCGTGGCTACTAACAGTTCTTTCCATCTTGGCATCCAGTGCGGTGTCACTTATCCCAAGTGCTAATTGATGCTGTTAACTTTCGGCATTGCTGCCAGGAAATAGTAATGAGGAAATGACACTCTGCTTATCTTGTGCTAGGTTTTATTTTGAGAACCACATGTTTCTTTAGCCAAAGGGCACTAAAGTAACATCTGACTATTGAGTGTACTTAGAAAGAGGAGGAGGTCTCCTAATACCTTGTAGAAATTGTTATATACCTAAAAAGCGGGACTTAGCTACTCACCAGAGGGATCAGGCCAAATGTATTATGCCAGTTTATTTCCCATAAATTAAACAGATATTCCCTACTCATAGAAACTTCTGTGAAAATATAATTTTTCATTCAGTCATTAAAACAGTGTGCTTTCTTTTTGTGTAATTTTTCACTCCTAATAAAACCATAATGTTTCATTAGTGTGAGTGTATATGCATATAGTATGTGGGTGTATAGTTAAATAGGGATAATACAGCTAAACATTTCAATCTGGAAAATGGCTTCTTCACCTACCTGTGTGACTTGCGATAAATTATTTAACATTTCTGTGCCCAGTTTTTATTTGTAAAATGCTGACTGATAATCCTGCCTTACAAGCTATTAGGAGGATTACGTGAGCTAATACATGTAATGCATTTAGAACTATGCTTGGCAAAGATTTAGTAATATTAGTCATCATTATTATTTTAACTTCACATTATCAATTTTTAAATTTTTATTTGTATATTTTCTTAATTTGTATCAACCCAGCTAATTAGCTACATTTAACCATTCTTCATTGGTAATAAATAAGACTTAAAATAATATTACACTTTCCTCCTCCCTTGAGGTTTTTTCCCAACTCAACAGGGTACATAATGAGAAGTCCCTGAGCAAACCAACTAAGAGCAATAAGTCAATGATGATCTAAATCAATACTTACGAAGAGACATTCAGGAAGTTAGGGACCGTGTACAGTCATACAAGTTCATTGACCTTGAGGGATCAGGGTTATATGCTAGGAAAATCACTTACATATCTTTTGTTGAAACAGAATTATAACCTGGCTCATTCTGTGCATTGTCGCTTCTACCTACCTACTACCTACCTACTCAAACACACACACACACACACACACACACACGCCACCTCTATTCTGCTTGCCGAGGAAAGTGAATGAAAGCAGTGGTATAATCATCTTCAAACACATACAGTTTTATAGGGAAAACGGATATAAAACAATAATTCAGAAATCTTCTAATAAAAACTCATTTGATAGTTTTATCCATTTCACTTTTATAAGTAACCTAATATGCCATATAAGGTATGTTTAGTGTTTTTTCATCAAATGGATGTTTATATTTTCAGGGTTTATTCAAAATGAAATCAAAGTGAATATACATATTCTTTTATTAGTATGTGCATTAGTACTTGATGCCAAAAAAATAAAATCGTTGTTCTTTAGTCAGAGGGGAATTTTCCATGTCAAGAAATTGACTAAATGTTTTCTTGTTCTGCTGTAATTTGATTTTGTCTTTTAAAGGTTTTAAGGAGTCACTTGTCTTGATCTCTTTTCTTCCTTTTGATATAGTATTGAAGTCACAGTTCCACCCATGCTTCATGTACAAATGAATGTAACAATAACTGCTGTGACTTCAGAATCCCATCTAAGATCAGAAACAAAGATTGTCCCTACCCTCTTTGTGGCTTATGTCATCCATTGTTAGAACTGGAATCATTGAAATGTTGCATGAAACACACGTAGATGACTCCAAAACGTAGTGCCATCTTCACTCACTAGCAAGTTGCTTTGTTACGTCACTTGCTTTCAGAGCAGAGTCCAGAAGAAAGTAGATTCAGGGCAGACGGGTTTTTATCCAAAGGAGGAAACAAAATGGTGGTGGAAGGGCATGCCTGGGTAGGGCACCCAAAGCAGCTTGCTGCCAGCCAAACGTGTGAAAAGTAACCTCAACAGACAGTGGTGGAAGGCATGGATGACAAAGCTTACCTTCGTCACAGTTTCTCCCTGGCCGTGTTGTCCTCCGGTTTTCAAAGACACAGGTCCCCTGTGTTATAGAGAAGGTTTCAGTACGCAAAAGCCTCTTAGCTACTGCTCTACCACTTCATTAAGTGCCAAACGTAGTTAAGTGCTGAGTGGTAAATGTTTGTGTTGCCTATGATTGAATGTATTTTTTCCTGCATGATCATCCATTGTGGTGTTTGTAAGTAGCAAAAAAATGAGCCTGATTTGTTCTCCTTTGTAGAGCCAGGCCGAGGCCCACTACAAAGGAAGTAAACATGCCAAGAAGGTCAAAGCTCTAGAGGCAACGAAAAACAAACCCAAAATGGTTTCTTCCAAGGACAGCGCAAAGGCTAATACCAGCTGCTCCATCACTCCAATCTCAGGCAACAGCTCTGACAAATCAGGTCAATGACACTTTTTGTTCTTTACATCTTTTGTGTTCCTCCTGGTCCCTTGCCCCAGCCCGGTTCTCCTCCACTCAGCCGTTGCATGTTTTCTCCATGGTTTGTTTCTATAATATTAACATGTTTCCTTCACAGGACATTATGTGTATGCACGGAATCTAAACATGTGATATGTTACCATTCCATGTTGTGAAATATATACATTCAAGTATATATGTGTATGTAAATATATATATATGTATATATGGCCTACTCAGTCAGTGTGTTTAGACAAAAATCAAGAAATGGATCTAAGATACTGACTTTATTATTCCTTTCTATTCATTTTATGTTTGGTTTTTACTCTATACTTTTTCAGTGAAGGAATTCTTCAATTTATCCACTAATACATGTTTTTATATTCGTTTACCACAGTGAAGGGGAATGGGGGAGTAAAACGGTGAAGTTTTCTGAGAGAGTGGCATTATTAAATGAATCTGAAAATGGGTTCAATAATAAAAGATTTTGGTTTTTGAAGATCTTTGTAGAGCTCCCCTCAGAATTACAAACGAATGTGAGGATTTTAAGGGACATATCCACAAAGTAGTGAAGTAACTAACAGGAGAACTTTACGTAATTGGAAGGGGGCTACTAGTGGGAGTCCCTTCTCAGGAGAGTCCATATTTCACAGTCCCAGTGATCATCAGTTTTTCTGAGTCAGCTCAAGATGATTCAGAGAGAAGGGGAAAACATCATTTGTCTAGCATGTACAGCATGAAATTGGTTATTTAATAGGCTGTCACACACTCACATCTGCCCCTCAGGGCCCAAGGTGGCTGAGTCATCCTGTTTCGGAGACTAGTTGAGGACTGTGGCTGTTTAAAGGGGACTGAGAGAACACACCCCTCTCTGTGTTTGACTGTCTCGTTAGGGACCTCTCTGTTGTTGGAAACACACATGCAAATACTTCTCTTCTGATTTTCTTCTGCTCTTTAAGTCACTGTAAATTTTGAGGAAATGACTACAGAGTACTTTCCTGTGGCTGCCTAGGGCCTTTGGAGAAGAATAAATCCATTACTGTAAGAGGAAGTTTCCGAAAAGCCTCCTCAGACAAAGAGACTGGGTAGGAAGGGACCACAATCAATTAGGCCCCATAAATGCTGATTCCAGAAGCTCTGCAGCCTAGAACGAGTTAGCTAACCCACATTTGGTAATAAAGATTATTTGTTCTTTATGTTGTAGAATCACTAAATCATGTTATCTAATAAATAGATAATAAATACTGCATTATTATATCATGTTTCTCCCTTTTTAAAGAACAAAGCCTTCCATGTATATTATTTAATTAGTTTTCAACCCCAATATATCAGATGGTAGGGTCAAATATTATCTCCAGTTTACAAAACAGCCAACTGAGTGGAGGTCCCCGTTGTGACAGTGATTTGCCGCCGGTTACCCACTGTTTGGGAGAACAGGAGCCATCATCTCCTGACTTCCTGTCCGATTTTGTTTTTTACAGTTTGTTGCTGCCTCTGTGACACAATACTCTGTCAAAGATTCTATTTTCTGAATTACAAACTTCACTAGTAAGAAAACATGTTTCGTTAAAGGCAGTTTAGTAAGAATAGCTGTCCCATTCACTTTTTAGAAGTTGGTGTAGAATTAAATCTAAAATCCAAAGAAATGGCTTTCTGGTCTCCTAGGATCTGTCCCAACTTTTAATGATGCACTAACGGGAGTTCAAAACATGGTAGGAGGGAGAAGAAATGTGCTTTGGGAGAATTAGGGTCAAAACACAGCAAGCATTAGGCATCTTTAGAAAGATGGTGAGAACATACTGGCCAGACACTTTACCCAAATTTCTCCCTGGAGTTCAAGTGTCATCATGCCGTAGGACAGCACACCTCCCTATGATAATATGCCCCCTACCCCAAATGGAATGGGTTTTGTTTTGTTGGGTGGCGGGGGTTGGTGACAGCATTTAACCTCTCATAATAGGTTCAAAAAAAAAAAAAAAAACAGAGTCTTTGAAAAACCTTATTTCTTGAAAATAATAAAATATTGTGATAATCAAACTAATGATAAAATATTGTCATAGTCAATCTAATGGTCCATATGTCTAGTCTTTAGCGGTAGATGTTTTTTAAAAATAACTAGATATCAAGAGGGGGGAAAACACATTTCTAGTTCTTCAAAATATATAAAGCTCTTTAGAGGTAAACAGATTTAATCAGTTGCTATGTAAACAAATGAAAGCTGATGGAATTATTTAAAATGCTACAGATATTTTTATAAATGCAATTAAGGGGAAAGTGATAGAACCAGTGTTACAGTTCTACTTGAACTGTAACAACAGAAACACCTTAAATTTGATCTGTTTATAAAACCCAGTCACATGTATGTTTTTGTATGACCCTCTCGACAACACTGAAACTAATAGGGCTGGAGTTAGTATTGATCTTTCATTATTTCATACAAGAAACCTTATACCCATTTATTCACTCAACAAATGTATATCCCTATAATGAGTAGTATAGGAGGTCTGTCCAGAAGGTATACAGCATGTACTATGAAAAAGAGACATTTATTGAAGAAGATACAAGAAACATTATGCATACGACAATGATGCCTCAGACCCCTTCAAAGTAGGCACCTTGGGACCCACACAGTTCTCCCAATTGCCATTAGCTGCCCCATCGTATTTTCCTGAATCTCATTGGTGGTCTCAAATCTCTTCCCTTTCAAAGGTGATTTTAGCTTTTGGAAAAGGCAGAAGTCGCAGGTTACCAAATCTGGGCTGTAGGGTCTTGATCACCTGGGTGATTTGATGTTTTACAAAAAAACTCTGCAAGAGACATGGTGCATGAGTGGGCATGTTGTGATGAAGCTTCCAATCACCAGTTGCCCATAGTTGCAGCCTTCTGAATCATCTGAATAGTTTCCACAGAGGAATTTTCAAGCTTAATGCAATGTATGATGCAGATTCGTTACTCTATTCACTCAGTCATTTTGAATGCGACAGCCACACAGTATACATGCTCACTCAATGGTGTCTACCGCCCCCACTGACTAGTACAGTGAAATCATCACTGTTCACACATGTGCATTCCAGTCCACTCTCCTTGGCTGCCAGGTTACATCCATCTTGTGCAAACCATTCCCATTATATCAACAATAGCTGCACTTTTTCCAGACAGACCTCATAGTGTCTTGGTATATTTACCAGATGCTGGGGTACAACAGGGAACAGAAGGATATTTTATTGCCCTCAAAGCACTTCCAACATAGTGTGTTTTTTTTAATTGTGTTGGATATTTGGACTACAAAGAAAAATAATGGTTATCACCTTGAAGCTGCTCCCAAAACTATGATAACAATGAAGAACCTGGAGCCTTGGAAAGGTTAAATGGCCTGTGTGAGGTTCACAATTCATATCCCAGTAGAGTCAGGGCAAGAACTCAGGGCTTCTTGTTATGCATATCCCACTATTCCCATCACTTCCAAACTTCTCTCTCGGACTTGGGGGAAGAAATACAAGTATCCCAATGGGCAAAGTCAGACCACTAAACCCCTTTTTAGAGAATTAGTGAGTAAGACCATATGTTACTTTTAATTGCTTGGTGACTCTTGATATTTTCAGTAGGAACTATCCCACTGAAAGACCACTGGGGCTTCATTTTATTGATAAGCTTTAGTTCCTACACAGTATGTTGTCTATAGCATTTAACCTAATAGAGCCAAGCTTTAGACGTTACAGATCTTTTCAAGGGCAAGTTTGAATGAAAACACTCATTTCAGGTAAATGATCAATGTTCTCAAAGCTCCAGCTTGACAACTGTGGGCTTCCTGTGTCTAAGCCAAACACACTGACTGAGGTAGAGGTCAACCACACTGGGAGGGGCATCGAGCTGTGAACCGCCTTCTGAAGGGTCGGTCCAGTTGAGTTGTCCTGAACACTGTCCAAATTTTCAGTAGCATTTTGCATTGTTCCATCTCAAATATTCCCACAGGGGACATGGAGATTGTTTTATTTATCCCCTACCTGTGACCACACCATGAACTGTGAGATGACAGTGTCAAAAAAGACTCGAGAAGGAAGGAAAGAAAATAGGATTCCTTCAAACAGCTCACTTTGGTTTTCAGTAGGCGGTCCATTCGCATGGTGGCAATCTCCTAGGTGTGACCCCTGAGCAGTTATCAACTAGCTGATGAGTATGATTTGCCTGGAAAGGCTGCAAGTTCAGCTTTTTATGATCACCCTGTTGCCTTATGAAAGAGCATTTTCAATTTTGTCGAAGGGTTTTTCTGCCAAGGATATAAATGCAGACCCTCGCCTCGTCATTTTTATGGGTTCCCCTGTGTGTTTCACAGTTTTTATGTGTTGTTACAAATGGGGCCAGGTTTTCCAAATGACAACTTCTCATTTCCGCTGGCGGCCGCAGGACTCCGTCGATTAGCAAACAAGGTCTTCGTCTCCCCCCCGCTTCCTTCTCCAGCAGCAGGGCCTTGTGCTGTTGAGTAGGAAAAAATGATAGTTTTCTGCTTTGGCAGCACCTGTCATTTATAGACAAACGCCATCGTAAATCTGGCATACATGTATCCAAGTCCAGGAGGCTGAGATTTAGTATCCTTCATAAAATAATGGATTAACTATATTTATGACAGACATCTTAAGCCTGAAATTCTGGGGTACAATCATGTAGAACATAAATTGAGTCCCATCTGTCTAATGAGAACAGACCATTATACTAAGGCTCATATTTTTATGAAATGTACATATGTCATTAAGACTTTCAAAGTCAATTTGAAAAACGAAACTGCCTCCATCTTTGCCCATGTACCTTGAATGTGACACAGCAACCTGCCAGGCAAGGCTGAAGAGTTTTAGGTAGGTAGTTGTTTGTCATACTTTGGAAACTAACTTCAGAAACTTAGAGCCTTTTTCTTTTTTCTTTTTTCTTTTTTTTTTGGCTTCCAAATAATACAGAGCATTTATTGTTAGGTTTTCCACTTCTAGAAGCAATTACCCACTGTTGCTCTAAGAATGTGAACCAAAAGTTAAGACGGACTTAGGATTTACCGAGGATCTATTAACTTACTATTTACTAGCAATATGTTATAAACCGTTCTACCAAGCAAAATCTTGGATATCTCCTTGAGACTTATATCACCATTAAAAACTTTTCTGCACTTAAAGGTATTGGAATATAAAAAACCTTTGTATGCACATTGAATAATTTTGTAAGTGCGTAACCATGAATAACCTTGAGATTTTACCAAAGGTTATTACTTACATTTTTATGACATTTCACCTATTTGTTTCAGGAAGAATTCTGTTACAATGACATACTTCTCTGAAACAGGCAGATGATCAAACAGAATTACTCAGTAAACATTTGTATCATCCGTGTGCAGGGTACTGGCAGTAGGTGCTTTGGGGTCTTCTCAGCCCGATTCTGATTATGCTTATAGTCCAGTGCCACACTAATTTAGCTTTGTAGTATAAAGCTTCAAGTGTTTTTTTATAGAAACATTTCCATAGTATCTTCATCCTCTCTGACTCCTTTCACTGAAGATCAGGTTTACTGTTGTGGACATGTGGACACGCAGTAATGGCTTGGTGCTCTCGTTTCTATAGACAGCACTATCCAACTAAACATTCTGTGGTGATAAAAAGGGCCTATTATCTGTGCCATCCAGCACGAGTGCCATCAGCCATGCATAGCTGTTCAGCACATGAAATGCGGCTTGTGCTGCTGAGGAACTGAATGTCTAATTTTCAGTAGCCACACATGGCTACTGTATCGGATGGCCCGTCTAGACTGTGTTACCCTTTGCTCTTTGGACTGGCTGTGCCTCCACAGAGGGCATTAAATTCTCTGAGCCTCTCTTTTCTCATCTGTGAAGTATGAACAGTGCCCTCCCCACATCACACATCCCATGTTGGATGGAATGAATGAAATAATTGTGAAAGAGCTTTGCAGATGTAAAGCATAATAAAAATGCCGATTATTGATGTAATTGGTTTTTTGGATTTTTTTTTTTTGTCTTCTTGTGGTATCTGATTTCAGCTGTCTCTTCTTGCTGCTATCAGTAGAGGTGGTCAGCTCTCGTCTTCCATTCTGCTGCACCTAGTATAGCATATTCTAGAAAAACAGATCCAAGCTTTTAGACTTACATGCAAAATGTAATTTTAACAACAGTACTAATCATAATTAATGTGTAACTGGATCATCATGTGCCTGACACTAATGTGCTACATGTTTTATGTATACTATCTTATGTAATGGCTCTGCAAATCCTCTGACGGCTGCTAGAAAGTGAAACTTAAAGAGGGGAAATAATGGCTCCGAACCCCGCAGCTAGGAAGGAGTTTCAAGGCCAGAGTCTCGCCGGGGCAGTCCCTCAGACTCACTGCCATGACATGCGGCTCGGGGTGAAGGCTCATGGACTTCACTGCACATGCTTTTTGAAGGCTGTTTGAGATGATTTTTCACTAGGTGATACTTCTAGAAGTCTGATGTCTCAGAAAAGCATGTTATCCTTTTCCATACCCTGTTTTACAACTGGTTTTGTTTTAAATGAAGGTGTTGATTTGTTTTGAGTATGGATATATAATATTAACCAGGGTGAGATTCTTGAATGCAATTTACCTACTTTGCCTGCATAACAATAAAAAGAACATGAGCTTGAAGTCGATTAGCTCCACCTCTCACTGACCATACAACCTCGACCAACTCACAGGCACTGCCCCTCCATTTCCCCATCTATAAAATTGGAGAACAAACACTTACCTCCCAGGTTTGTCGTCAGGCCTGATGAAGTAACAACTGTGCCTGGATCAGTGCCTACCACTTAGCAGACGCTCAATAAATGGCAACCATGAAGAGCAACCATTTGCTCAAAGAAATTGCCAGACCCTGCCCGTGCCTTGACTCTATGATCCTTTCGTGCCCTGCTGCCATCACGCAACCACAATCAGCAGTTTCCTTCCTCTTCGTGTGCTTTCCTCATCACCTCCTGGCTCTCACTGCACTTGTTTTCATTGCAGGGCTTTACGGCTCAGTAAGTCTGGCTCTCCCGGTGGGACGTTTAAAGACACAGAAGGACACTCTTGGTCTTCCTCACGTTTCTGTGTAGTGGAGGAAATGTCGTTTCACTCGTTCTTCCACTGGTTAATGTGTCTCACACCCATTTTGTTCCCTGCAGCCCCTAATACTTCATCCTGTGCACAGCAGGCATATGGTTAGCATGTATTAAATTAACAGCCCCAAGTAGAATTAAATGGGGGAGGCTCTGGGCCCTCCCTAGAATAGGGACAAGGCAAAAAGACACTAGGTAGCTCTTTTTTCTTAGTGTTCAATAAGATAGATGCCCCACCCCACAGGTCGACAATCTGCTACACATCCAGCTACAGTAATAAAAGACTGTCCTGGCTGGTGTGGCTCAGTGGATTGAGTGCCAGCCGGTGAACTAAAATGTTGCCAGTTTGATTCCCAGTCAGGGCACATACCTGGGTTACAGGTCAGGTCCCCAGCTGAGGGTGTGCGAGAGGCAAGCAACTGATCGATGTCTCTCTCACATCAATGTTTCTCTCCCTCTCTTTCTCCCTCCCTTCCCCTCTCTCTAACAATAAATAAATAAAATCTTTTTTAAAAAAATGAAGGCAAAGAAGGGACAATTTAACACATCTCCATTTGCTGAGGGAGAAAACTGGGTGCTTTGTGTGGAGGAGCTGCCATCCTGAAGCCAGGGTGGGCTCCTGAGATGGAAGGAGCAGGGCGGAGGGTGTAATCAGGATGAGAAATACGCCCCCACCTGACAAGTTCCTGCAAGCATTTTGTCAGTAAGTAGGAGAAGTTCGTCAGTCCATGTATTTTATTCCTAGCTTCTTGCAAAAATTTTTCTTAGTGTACAATTTTTATTTCTTGTTTCCCAATATTTGAACTTCTGTCAGAGTCTTATGATGATTTTTGCCCATTTAACTAGCAAAGTGCATGTCTAAGTTAAAATTATTTGTCTTTGCAAGTACAATGTCTTTGTTCTTAGTTCTCTATTAACAAATAAAATATTTTTACTCAATGTGAAAATGAGTGTACCATATTCTGAACTTAGGAAAAGTTATTTATTTTACTCTTTTAAACCAACATTTTACCCAATCCTTCTACTAATCCATAAGATATAATCATTAATATGTAGCAAAAGTTTTAAAAAATACTTCAAAAAATCATGAGTAGGTATTCTGTTTATATTAAAGCATTTCAAATTGAGAGAACTCTTTTGGAAAGCAATGTCATATAATAAATTAAGAACAAAACAAAAGTTCCTTCCATCAGATCAGTTAATTAATACGAAGAAAATAATCCTAAATGCAAAGCAAGAAAAATAAAATGTTTTGCATGAAGATGTCCATTGTAGTGTTATTTGTATTAATAAAAACTGTAAACAAGATGATCAGTACCAGGGAAATTATTTAAAGTACTTTCATCCAATAGAGTATCATGCAGCTTTAAAGTAAATAAAAGTAACAACATGAAAAATGCATGTAATACATTAAATCATACAGCTACAAAACATATTGAGTCAAACCCTTAAAAATGGCACACTCGTGTGTGAATTTGCATACGCATACACTTACTGAGCTGCCGCTGCACGCCCAGCCTCGTGCTGGGCACTGGTTCGTGTCAGTAAGTCGGGCAGACCTAGCCTTGCCCTCGTGAAAGCATGTCTGGAAGGGCAGATGCTAGACACATGATGACAAGCTTGATGAGGGGAAAGAAAGGGACAAGGGACACTGGTGGGTGAGAGGAACTCAGCCAGGCAAACAAGGACCGTGGTTTGGGGGTGGAGGGAAAGAGGTTTCTCATCAGGGGGACCAGTACTCCCTAGGAGCTGACATGTGAGAGACTGTCCTGTTTAAGTAACTGGAGGAATGAAAGGACACTTGGGGACCTGGGAGGGAATTTAGGATATTGATTGGTAAGAACGAGGTTGAAATGATGGCTAAGGACAAAGATGAAGGCAGAACGAATTGATAGGCGTAAGTTACAGAGGTTCTTAACCTCTTGTTATGGCCAACTAGTGAAGCCCAGTCTCAGAAGAATGCTTTGAAATAAAATAAAATGTATAGTTTTGCAAAGAAAACCAATTATATTGAAATACAGGTTTTAATTTCTTATTATGATATGGCAATATAGACAATAATTAATATAGTGCCCTAATTAAAATCTAGCAACAGGTCTAATATCTACCCTAATTTTGAAGGGGCAGTGAGCAGAAACAGTGTTTTAAGCTTTCCAGTGAGAGTATGTGATTTCCATTGGTGACAGAGTTACAGGTACTGCTAAGACTGCTATGGTTTGTTGCCTTCATTTCTAATGAAAAGAAATGCTAAATTTCAATTGGAAATAAATGAAAATAAAGATACATTTGACATTCAAGTTCATGAATCCCATAAACTCATGGGTCGCTTTGGAGTCAACAGACCCCAGGTCAAATACTTCTGTTTAGTGTGACAGGGTTAGGGTTGTCGTGTTTTTCCCTGTTCTCTGCGTGCTATTTGCATAATAGCTGCTTCTAATGACTTGATGGGGTTTATATATCTCCGGCCACATACAGGATGGGAAAGAACCTCTTAACCTCTTAACCAGGCCTCTTAAATTAAATTAATACCACTTTCTACAGTCAGCACACTTTCTCCTGCAACCTATAAATATAAAATATCAATATCAATATAAAGCTGTCTTTGACAACTTGGTAATAAAGCGGCAGATTGAATTTAGGCACAAATGCTAGATTGAAAATGTAAAAGTATGAATAGCTTTTAGCAATATATTTTTAAATGATTGGCAACTTTCTGTCGCCTGGTAGCCTGGCCCAGTCTTCTTAGGCCTGGCAGCACCCAGTTAGGTCCATAACAAGTGAGAGCGGATACCTAGCTCCCTGGAACAGCCTGAGGCAATCAGCTCCTTTGCTAACAGTAAGTTATTTGTATTTTCTGTATTAAATAAAAATGCATGTTTTAAATGAAACACTCAGTTTACTCAATATTGTTCAGACTGACCTTTCCATTATCAGAGTGTATTCACTCTGCCTGGAGCATCAAAGATAAACCCTAAACTCTTCACCTAGAGAGGAAGGTGGGAGGAGCAAAATTCAAATGTTTTCCTTGTACCTTATGAATCTATGTTTCCTTTGTAAAGTGCCATTCATTGAGGGGGGGAAAAACCGCTCCTCATTCCACCTAGAAAATTCAGTTTTAATCTTATTGCTGGCTTTTGAATTGTTACTGGACGTACTCCCTGAGGGACTTGATTTGAGAGACATGAGTTAGTTATTCCATTTTCCATAATAAAGCTCCTCAGAAATAACTTTCACATTTCTTAGTGACAGATCAAAAAAGGGGCAATTTTTCAACCTGGAGAAATTGAAATATGACTTCTCTATTTTACAAGTCAAATGGCTGGAAAACTACACAAAACAGGAGAAAGCTGCTCATTGGATTCAAACTCAAGCAAACAAGCCTCTTTTGTGCTCCCTTCGAAAAGTGACACGCTCACTCCTATCAGTGCCAGCTTGTGGGTACAGAGCGTAGCCTGCCAGCTTCCAACAGGAGCTGTCTGGAAGTGCCACTGTTTGATCCGACAGCTTCTGCCCCCCGACAAAGTGCCACAAGGGACAAGGAGGCAGTTGTCATGCAGACCTCAGACAAGGAGGCCTTATCACCGGACCACAAAATCACTGCAGGGTGTATCCCAGTGGCCAGAACCCGACTGACATAGGCTTTCAAATGGGAAGAGCGGGGATATCTTAAGTCAGGACTGTAGCCTGGCAGGAAATTATGGTTCGGGACCTGTTCCAAACTTAGGAAGTTAGTCACAGGTCCGAAGTTATTTAAAGTAAATAAGCTTCTTTGTTTCTTTAAGGTAAGGACATACAGATTCTGATTCAATGGAGAGTCATTTTAATTTAAAGATAATTTTCACTGCTTCCAGGATTAGACTAAAAGCCAAAATATGAAAATTGGATCTAAAGGTAGTTAATCAGGAGTTAGCAGGACTCACGGTGATCAACCATGCTTGAAGACTCTGACTTTCTGGAATTCAGCGTGAGGCATGACAACGTGGCGTTGGATGTGAAGGGCCCACCAGCACCGGATTGGCCGAATGTGTGATACTTCAGGACTTCTGGCATGTTCTTTTCATCTTCTGTGTTAATCCTCTGAGGCTGTATGTGAGCCATGTAGTGCTAACTCTGAGGAATAGGGAGGTCAATTTGAGTAAAGTTTCTGGAGTAAAAAATACTGAAGACATTTCCTTCATGTGGATTACCAACTGGATATGAAAATACTTCCCCCCAAAAAAGACGTTTTCAAAATGTTTAGAGCTTTGGAAAACAAGTAAATTAACATGGAACCTCCCAAGAAAGCTACTATGAAGAACTAAGTTCACTCGACTGCATAAATTATGAATATCTGTTGCAAAGGGCAATTCTGATGTAGCTAAGCAAATTTTGCTTCCAAATCCTGTAGGATGAAACCTTAAAAAAGGTGTTTGAGTAATTGAGGAAATAACCCAGACAGTGAGAAGCCCTGCTAATTAACATGAGGTGAGGGGATACTTGAAAGTGGAATTTAGGTTAACCAGAAGTTCTGGATGGCATGCATCTTTACTAAAAGAAACAGAAGGAAACAGCACGTTAATTAAACTTTCTAATACACAACATAAGCCTTTAAAATGCCAATAAAGAAAGAAATAATATAATGGATTTTGATAAAAATATCAAGCAATTAAAATGAGTAATAACAAATTTAGATTTTGAAGCTTATGAGTTTACACACGCAGAAAGAACACTACAATTTAACATATTATTGTCTAAGTGGCTTTCTTGATTGTAGGATCTGTCGTATTGACTACCTAATGTCAATCTAATTGCAGAACGCACTGAATATGATGGATCCATTTACACATTTCCAAAGTCAAAAAAATTTATCCCTAATTATTAAAATTTATCCCTAAAGACTCTGGCCTATCGAAGGGATAAAAACTAAAACATAATTTATCTAAATGTTAGATTATATAAATGCTACATACACCCTACGTCTTAATATTTTTTTAAACCAGAAATGGCTACCCTTAGTACCTATTATAATAATTTTAAGGCATTCTCTGCCTTCTGATGCAATCCATCTTCATGGCTCCCATTACTCCTGTTGCCAGTATCGACGCTCAACTGCCAGGTATTCGCCATGCAAACCTCAAGCTTTCTAACCCCTAAGCATTTCCTCACGTTTCCACGCATACCCATCACTTCCCACTCCTTCGCACCCCGTTCTACACTTATCTAAATCTGACCTTCAAAATCCAGCCAAAATGCCGCTTTCTTTGTGGCAAATGTCTCCTTTTACCCAGCCAGATGCATTTCCCACCCTGTGCTCTCGCGCCTCTTACCAGTTTCCATCATTAAAATTAGAGTTCTCTGGATGACTGTCTCATTCCCACGCTAATCTGTTACTTTCTTAAAGCCTATACCTACTTTATTTACTATTTTCTTCAACATCTAGCACATTGCCAGCAACTTGCATATTGTTAATATGCATTATTAATGAATAAATGATCTCTTTTCAAAAAGAGATATGAAAAGGAAATGTTTACATTTTCCAAAAGAAATAGGGATGCAGAGAAAAGGAGGCAATTTTGTTCATCTCCTCAGTGTTACCTGAATCAGATGATTATTGACTAGGATATACATTTTCATTTAAGGAAAATATGCTTTAAAACTGTATTTTAAAAGCTGTATTTTTAAAACAAAGCACAGCTTTTTTACATTTCTGGGTGACTATTGTATGCCTTTCATAACATTAATGCAATATGAAGTCCTCCCTCTGTGCAAGCAGATTAATACACTACCATCGGTGAACAGCTAGAGGAAATACCATGCTCCTTTGTGCCACCTGCTAACCTGTGGGACAGTGTTTAATCTTGATGAGCCTTAGTTTCCCCATCTTTAACATAGGAATAGTTGTTTTCAGTCTTACCTATTTCACAAGTTTGTTGTGGGAGGTGATAATGTAAGTCGTAGCACCTTGTAAATTGTAAAATTCTTCATAAATGCAGGAATAGGTGAAGGAGATCAGTATAATGGACATTAAAATAATGATATGGAAAGGAGAGAAAATGAGTGAGTAAATGACTGAAACAGGTCAGAGCCTTTAGGTCAAATTTATATGAAGTTTTCTGTGAAGTGACTGAAGGAAAGGTTTCGTTGTACAGGGACTTAGGTTTCCACCACAAGAAACGGTAATCCCATAAGGGCAAATATTAATTACTGAATAATTTCACTTTGTGTATCTATAAGATTTCCAGTTTAATCAGGGATTCTTATAGATGAGAACGTTCCAGGCCTGAAATGATCTTCAATCTGATTTACTCACTATTACCATTTAGGAAGGACAATTTTATTCTCTACTCTCCTACTATTGAAGTCAGTTTAGTAAACATCTAAGACGTTTTCCATCATACTTCATGGGATTCTGAAGTGTTAATAAAGTTGCTGGAAAGGAATATTGTGGAACCTAAGGATAAAAGGGGAACTGAACATTCACTTGTTCTAAATACCACCCAAACCTGGAATCCATCTGTAGAATCCCTGACCTAGATAGTTCCAATGCAGAAAAAGGAATGGAAGGCAGCTGCTGATCCCTCACTTAAATAGAAATAGGACTCGTCTTATTTTTGATGTGTATGATGCTTTGGTCCACCTGGTGTGCAGACGAGACACACTCACATGGTGCTTTTCCTTTAGCCGTGCCTGCGCCCTTGGTCATCCAGGCCCATAGTACACAGTTCCAAATTAGCTAGGTCAATGGACAAATAAATTTTCGGTTTTAATTCCCCTTCTCTCTTAATGAGAGTTTATTAGCATACCTACAGACATTTCCTAAGAGCACCAGCTCCAGTCGGATTACACCTCTGATGGATTTTGCTGTTGCCTAAGAAGTTCCAGTCTCTTTCCCAAAGGGGCCACTGAACAGAGCCTGTGTTGAATAGCAAATGACCCCTGAAGAGTTACAGTCACTCCGGCCCCTCATGTGGCCTGCCCCGAGCCCTGAGGATTTTAAGCATTTCGCAGCTCCATGATCAAAATGCCAAGATGTCTGTAAATTATTCGGCCAGTCCTCATATTGTGCTTATGGTTCATGTCATTATTTAAAATTTATAACTTTAAGTGGCAGTAACTGATAAGTGTTATGGAAACTTTGCATCCTGTATTTTGGATAAATTTCATTGCAATTCAAAGAACAACAATAACTTAACTTAATCATAACCCAAGTAAACCATGTTTCTTCCCTCCCTCTCTATCGCACACCCCAAACTTACAATTTATAACTTGGTCTAAAGATTGAATTTTAACTTCATATTCATGTCCTAATTAAAACACGAGTAGTTGAATGAAACGCCCATTGCCTAATGACTTACTGCATGTTCCTGTCACATCATGTAATCAAAGGGCAGGGTCGCTGGTTTTCTCTATAGATTAAAGTCTTCCCCGGAGCAAAATTTACAACTCAAGGGTGTTTGATAGGAAGTCGTCCTGACTGTGGGGTGACCTGATCCGGAAACTGACTTTCAGTCTGATTCAGTGCACCAAACTCTGGGATGGCGAAAACCAAAACAGAAATCAAACTCTTAGATTTAATCCTTTATGTCAATGTATCTGTGTTTATAGGGTGTGAGGCTTTAATCCCGTATCTCTGTGTCTTTCTTAGAAGACAAAGGGAAGCTAAAAGTCAACAGTTCCAGTCAGCCGTCAAGCTCTGAAGGCGGCTCATTTCTCCTCAAACCTGGCACAACGACCCTGCCACCGGCAGCAGACACCTCTCCCTCCAAGAGCACAAATGGAGCTCCTGGTACTCTTTCTGAATCAGAAGAAGAAAAAGCCAAAAAATTGCTTTATTGTTCTCTATGCAAAGTGGCTGTGAACTCCCTGTCACAGCTAGAGGCACACAACACAGGTTAGCCGTTATGGTTGGGATTTAAATAATGTTTATAACGAGATCCAGCTTTTCTCATCAAAACACCATTAGGTGTTCAAACGTTAGGTTTGTTCAACGTCTTCTCTACTTTCATGATTCAAAGGTATAATTTGGAAAAAAGTGTGATCGTAATGACTTTACAAACAGCAAGTCAAAAGCAGGTTGGAGATAAAACTTGTTCTGTTCTTCATTTCCTCAAAAGTGTCTAATACTTTCCAAAACTCACTGTAAAGAAGTGACAGGGATGAAGACAAATATCTGTGTACAATGTTCGCTGTAATACACTGACAAGAGAAAAAAATGGAAGCAACCTAAACGTCCTTCAGTAGGGGATGTTGACTAAATTATAGGAACTCTATATTATAGATTATATTACTCAGTCATTAAAACGTAATTCAAAGAAAGTGTGGATACAATTTGATATGTGAAATTTTCAGAATTTTTAATTAGCATGATCCCTATTTTGAAAAATTATATGTATTTGTATGCTGATTTTTTCAATTTAAGTGTAATTGGGATGTAATATTATATTAGTTATATTAGTTTCAAGTATACAATATATAGATTGGACATTTTTAAACCTTACAATGTGGTCACCCCACTAACTCTAATAATCATCTTTCACCGTGCAAACTTCTCACAATATTATTGACCGTATTTACTTCTTTCTTTTTATTGAATTTATTGGGGTAACACTGGACTATACTTACTTTTTTATATACTAAAAATGAACCTAAAAAGAAATGCACTAAAATGATCATTTTGATTACGTCTGGGCTTTGAAAATATCAATAATCTTTATTTTCTCATGCTTCTCTCTATTTTCTATATTTTTTATTCTATACTCTTGTTTTCCCATTTTTTACAGTGAAAATCTGTTAAGTGTATAATAAGAATTAAAATGATATTAAAAATAAAAGCATTGGGAAATTCAGCCTGAAAATACTTCTCAAGAATAAGAAAACAAAGAGCTTCATGTAGTTCTTAAATGGCCATTTAATACATGTCTCCTTCTGTTTTAGGGTCTAAACACAAGACCATGGTCGAAGCTCGTAATGGGGCTGGTCCAATTAAGTCCTATCCTAGACCTGGATCAAGATTAAAGATGCATAATGGCAGTAAGGGTTCAGGACTACAGAACAAGACATTTCATTGTGAAATCTGTGATGTTCATGTTAATTCAGAAATTCAACTCAAACAGGTAATGTATTATGAGTTAATAGCCACTGTTTGGGGGGGTCACTACTTAACTGTATTTCATAATCTATATACTGTATTTTGCTGTGTATACTGCACACCCATGTTTTTGGACAAACTTTCAGGAAAAAATATCTTTTGTTTTCATTTTTTAATTTAATTTTTTATTTATATTTAGATACTTGGTTTTTGTATTATAAAGGAATTTTAGCATTTACTTTTGGACATATTATGGTACAAGAAATAATATATAACAAACACAAGGACAGATACAAGGTATTTCTGGTGCTACCCATGTGTAATGCGCATCCTTATTTTTCCCTCAAAAATTTGGGCAAAAAAGCATGCATTATACACGGCAAAATACAGTAATGATTGTCACTGTGCTCACAGTTAAATTTACTTATTTTAGTCAGCGTAAGAAACATCCAAACCTGTAAGAATTTATATGAGTTTCTTTGAGCCAAACTGACAACAACTGCCAGGAAGCAAAATCTCATCAGATTGAGAAAATGCTCCAGACAGTGGCAGTTTTACACCTAATTTTATACGTTACAATCAAAGCAGGAGGCATGAGGGGGTTACATGAAATCCATTGGTGATGGATTAGGGAGGCAGGAGAAAGCAAAAGGGGGAAGACTCTCTGGAATTGGATAAAAACTAAAATGAACAGACACATACTTCTTTTACACTGTGGGTATAGGATAGTTAATAAGCAACGTGATAACAGTAACACTGAGGGGTTTTGTGGTCTCTGCTCTGGTGAGTGAGTTGCCGTGAGGGGCGTGGAAAAAGGAAATTACCCAGACACCTCAAAGGTATGTTATGATAGATGCAAAAAGGCAATAGACAGGCTCAGTTAAGGTAAAGACTGACTTTGTCCGGGAAGATACTGGGCTATGACATGGCTACCTGCCATGGCTCTCTTTTAGTTGGGAATTTTTAATTCAGATCGTTCTATGTGGTTAGGTCTCTGAGTTTGTAAGGCCTCCCCCTGGACTTGTCAGTATTAGTATATGGCCCCTTTTTTTCATCCTCACCTTTACAGGGTGCATACAACATTCAAAATACAGGTGCTCTGTGGAAGAAAAAGTCTATACTGAGAACTTGCACACACCTTATTACTCTATGTCAAATTCAAGACTCAGTAGTAGAGACAGATGAGTACAGCAGTCACCTGGAGCTTAGAGTCAAGCAGGAACTTCTGGAAGATAAGCGAGATGCTCAGCTGGCCTTCCAAAGACCCAAAGCCTGGTTAGTGAGACAGACTCAACAGTCAGAGTGGTAATACCAGGCAAAGTCGGATAAGAGCTATAGAGAAAGAGGAAAGGGAGAGAGGCATTACAATTGAGTGGGGGCAAACCTTAACTTAGAGAGCAGGGTGATTTTACTGACACTATTACCGAGCAAAAAAGGGGGTTTGTCTGCCTGCTGCCACAAAAGCCAAACCTGTGAGGCTGTCAATGTTGAGAAAGGAAAGAGGTTTTACCCAGATGCTGCACAATCTGGAAAATTACAGATTCCCCATCTTAAAGCTCATCTCTTTCGCAAAACCAAGACAAAGTCCAACCATCCTCAGGAAGACCAAACAAAAGGCAGTGCCCAGGTTTCCCGCTCCATTTTAAAGCACCATCCTTTGGATCCCACAGGTGGCTGCTAAGTAGTCATCCAGAAAGCTTAGCTCGTTCCTTGCTGCTGACCATTTCAGCGCCCCTCCCCCCCGGGTCTGCATGTGGACTACATGCAGCCATGGGCCATGCAGTTGCTAGGGCCCCAAGGTCACATACTCCTGGGGTGGAGAGCACGTGCACATGACCCGTGTATCATCAGGTGGGTGAAGAACAAGAGAGGCTCCCTCCTGGAGAACATGGGCCACGTGGCCTTAGCAGCCACGTGGCCCATGGAGAGAATAGGCCAGTGCACCATCTAAGTGCAGGTCAGAGCCAGCAAGCCACGAGCAAGAGAGAGAGCCTTCTTTGTTCTCCTGGGTTTATCTTAGCTTGGGTGTGGGATGGACCAGGTGCTTTCTCAAAATGACCAATGAAGTTCTCAAACTTTTGTGTGCTATGGGTGGGTGCACCTCCCAGCCAACCCCTTTCTTCCCCAGGCTAGACCAACAGGCCTCTTTGGTCTAGCACATCCCCATGCCTCCATTTTGACTTCTGTGGGCAGGTGCGTGCCTTCCCTTGGTCCCACCCCCAGTCTGGTACTGGAGAGGTGGAGGGAAGGGATTTTTACACCCTCAGTGTGAGAACCTCCCCCTGCTACCATTCAAGGGAATTCGGGAGACGCCCTGGACTCACGCTGCATTCTGAGGCTTCCCTGTTGCCCTCCTTACGGGCTTTGGCCTGGCGTCTGCAGCGCCTTCACCACCTCCGTGAATGCTTCTCTGCAACTGGGCCTAACCACTGCATTCACTGGTGGAGGTGCACCACTCACCGTGCCCACCAGGGTTCCCACCACCTCTGGACTGGGCAGTCATATGGCTGAGATGCCAGGCAGTTGGATGGTCCTCTGCAGCAATCAGCTGAGCCTCAGCCTCTGAGATGATGGGCTGTGCTCACAAAGAGGTCCTCCTCCTCCCTGCAGCTTGGCACAGTCTGTCAGGCATCAGGCACCTGGCTCACTGAGAACAATAAGGGGCGGGCAATGGCTCATCCACTAGTAAGGACACTGCTTGGAACTTGTACCTAGAACTGGGTCCAGCCACCTCTGGTATTAAAGCCTCATAAATCATGGTGAAACTCAGCTACTTCTACCTAGGAAATATATTTTACATGGAATAAAACTCACATTTAGATTCAGCTAACGCATCAAACTTTTTTCAGCACATTTCTAGCCGAAGGCATAAGGATCGAGTTGCAGGGAAGCCACTGAAGCCAAAATACAGCCCGTACAACAAACTCCAGCGGAGCCCAAGCATTTTAGCAGTAAGTTCACCTGGCCTGTTCCTATTTTGTGGGGCAGCCTTGCTGTCTAGGGCAGGTTGGTAGGTAAGGAGGGCCTCGGGACTAATTGGTTCTGACAGGTTGGGAACTTAAATAGCCCATGTAGACAGAAGTTTTAAAATAACTGCCTAGTCCCTGCTGTAGGGCACCTTGAAGAAAGCTTCCTTAGAGAAAAGAAGCAGAATCTCTTTAATACATAATAACATACCCTTTACCAGGACCTTTTGAAGAGACTGCTTTCTTTAGCATATAAAGAAAAGTAAAGGCTCAGGAACAAGGAATGCAATGACTTTTGAACCTGGGGAAAGGGATTGCTTTCAGAAAACAAAAACTCATTAATTTAATGTCTTCCTCCCTCCCTTTTCCTTCTCCTCCCCCCATCTCCCCAGAAGGTAAAGTTCATGCATGGGCTGCTCTCCTTCCGGGTCTAGTAGGCAGGTTGGTAATCAGCCTGTCTCACCTGCTCAGTTTTCAGTTTGTGTGCAAAAATATGCAAGGACTTCAGCAATAGGTGTCATATGATGAATGGATTTCATAATCTCCCTGGGACCCAGCCTGGCACTCTGTGTGAGTTCCAAGCTGAGAGTGGCCAACTGGAGGTGGTACTGAGGTTTCTCACCTTCCAGCTTCTTTAAAACCTTCATCTGATGCTAAAATCAGTGTAACCTGCATTAAGCGAACACGCTTGCAAAACTCTTCCTGATTGCAAAACAGAAATTAAGAATCCATTTCTTACTTCACAGGAGGATTCCACCCTGGGATTGCTTTACATAGAGAAATTTGCTAGCCCACCTACAGTGATTCCCAATGAAAGAAATTTGAGTTAACTGCAGTTTTTCAAGGAATACTGCTTAAGTGGCCAGGGAGAGAGGTGCAAACTGTCTTTGTTTGTGGGCCCTAACTCCAGGAACCCCACTCATCTATCCCAACGTGGCTTTTGGAAAAGAAGTGAGGGGAAGGGTCGTGAATAGCCTTCAAAAAAATTTTTAAAAACTCTTTGAAGGCCACATTGTGGTTTAAGACAAGTCAGAATTTCGAATTGAGCTCCGTTGTCTAGGCAGGAAACCTTCTGGGGATGTTTGTGTTTGCTTTCTGAGTCGCAGTATGAAATAGATTTAGGATCTATTCAGAGAGGCCTTCCTGTGTCCTAGTGCCCGTGGGCAAAGACCACCCAAAAAAGTTGAAATGGACACACATCAAAGCAAAGGTACGCCAGCAGCCTTTGAAACCAGCTTTGTGAAAACAATCATGTCTTGATGTCTGAAAGATTCTTAAAATTTGACTTTTTAATGTTGGTGTCTTACTTATAAAAACGTATAATGTGGTGCTCATTCAAAACAATATCCCTACCCCTTTCCTGGTGTTCTCCCTCCTTTAGGCAAAACTCGCATTCCAGAAAGATATGATGAAGCCTCTGGCCCCAGCCTTCCTGTCCTCGCCCCTGGCGGCCGCCGCAGTGTCCTCGGCGCTGTCGCTGCCGCAGCGGCCTTCGGCCTCGCTGTTCCAGGCCCCGGCCCTACCGCCTGCTCTCCTGAGGCCCGGACATGGGCCCATCCGCGCGGCGCCTGCCTCCATCCTCTTTGCTCCCTACTAAGTCTGCAAGCCCCGAGTCGGCCGAGGCCAGTAAGTAGGAAAGTCGAGAAGGAAAGCCAAAAGGATTCAGCAGTTCAAGTATTTTGTGTTGCAGTGCCCCCGCCCAGCCACAAAATGTGAGCCGACTCCAAAGAGTAACACATCACTAGAGTCAAGAGTGCTTTTAGGAACCGCTCCTGTCATTTAGGAATCTGAGCAGCACAGGCTTTACTTCCCTATTCCCTAACCCCCACCTCCCCGCCACCCCATCCTACCCCATTCAATTTGTGTATCTGAGATATTCAGTTTCTTGCAAATGTATTGGTCAGAAAATATATATATACATATACCATTCTCTATTTTTCCACGAGTGTGATCTGGCTTAGAAACCATGTGGAATATTTTCCTGGCAGACTTGAAACATAGGGTCTTCCTCCCATGACTGTAAATAACTCTGGAATCCAACTGGGCCCCTTCTAGTGTGGAACAAAAGTAGGTGAACACAAGTGCTGGCTTGTGGAGACCATCTGACCAATGGATCACAACTTGTCTTGTCGGTGTGCTGTTGCTGACAGGGATCGTGCACTGTTCTACGCCCAAGTACTGTTGCATCCTGTGTGGTACTGGATCTGTATCGCTCATCTGAATTCAACATTTTCAGTTGCTGTGTGAATGTTAGGAAGCAAGGTAGCTTTGAATGTTCTCATTAAGAGAACAAAAGATAATGTATTTTTCTTTATATCCTATTTTATTTGGTGATATTTAAATGAAATAGAAAGCCATATTACAGAGCTATAATTTCTACCTGTTTGCCATTTTTGTTTAACTTATTTTGTAGCTGCCTCACAGTTTGAGTTGCTAAGCAAATGTATACAAACAGAAAAGAGCTTCCTAAATTGCACATTTTTGCACCTCGTGTGCATTCTGCAAGACGACAATGAATCCATGTATTTCTATGTAATTACCTTCTTTGTTTTTAACCTGTTTCCATTTGTAATGATGCTACATGATCTTGTGGCTCCCTAATGCAATAATGTACAGAAGATAAAAAATTTATAATTGAACAGTTTGTCTTTCTGTTCACTGACTATGTTGCAGGTCACGCTCCTGGGCCCCATTTCTAAGCTGGGGTTTCCATCACAAGACCGGAACGTTTGTGGTCAGGGGCGAGAGGTATCATAACACAACAAAAGAGAGTGAACTCTTTTTGAGCATCTGTATCTGCAGTCCATAAATGGTAAAATGTCTGTGTATTTTTTTAAATGTACCTTTTTAATAAAAGTACAAAAAGTAAAAATCTGTTTGTGTTTTCAAAGTTATGTTCTCCTGAGACAGCTTCAATTTGAAATCATCTGGTGAAAGATCTTCAGCAGATGCAAAGACTGCTTTTTACACAGTTAGCATTCTCAGCTCTTATTTGCAGTGTATTTGTTTGTCATGTTTATTCATTACCGTCCCCGGCACCTGCATGAGATGAGACTTTACTGCCACTTTCCCTCGGAGTCTCAAAGAAATTGGGTCAAAATTGTGAGTGTGGCCCAAAATCACAGTAGTGGCCTGGCAAAAATTGGGGGCTGATTCTTTAAAACTTGCTGTGGTCTTCTGAAGCTCCAACCCATCTGTTATTCATGTCCATGGCAATTACAGTCTTTTAAATTTTTTTTGTAGAATTTTATTTCACTCCTCCCCCTTTACCTTCTGTAATCAGCCCACCCTTCTTTTCTTCCACCTCGTTCTGTTCTTAACTGTGTTAGGATTTCAGTTTGACATTCAGAATTTGGTTGATTTTTTTTATATGACTAATTTGAACTCTAACCAACACTAGTTACACTAAACCTGGGTTGGACCATTAGGCAGGCTTATGGACATCATACTCTGAAGTTGTGTTTAACACTTTGCAGAAGTTTTTTTTATTTTTATGGATTTCAATGGTAATTATTACTTATTTCTATTGTATCCTCACCTATTCCATTAAAGGAACTGCAATCCTCAAAAATTGTTTAATGTCAATATTTAAGTAGACTCAGGAATTTACTGTGTAGATTCATAGAGTTTAAAATATTAAAAAATCATCTCAGGAGGAAGAATAAAGGAATAACAATTAATTTAAATGAATGCCTCCAAAAATAAGCCATGAGTAGCTTCAAACAATGATTTATAAAACATTACTAACCAGATATATCTTATCATCCACCTGATTCCAAGGTGGCAGCGTGGGTCAGTCCTGAGGGGATATACAGTATTTGGACTAATACCTCTTCTTATGCCATTTCTTATGGGAAAAACCACAGTCCACCCTCTCTACTTACTGGGAAAGTTCAAAAATGTGTTGCTTGCTCTGACAGTCCAGCTCTGGTCTCTGTGGAATCTGAAAACAGCCCTCAGGTTGGATTGCCAGAGAAAATATAAAACACCCAGTGAACCTTGAATTTCAGATAAACAATGGATTTTTAATATAATATTTTAATAACTTTAGTATGATATTACATAGAGCATAAGTATATCCCATCAATGTATAATATTTGGGACATACTTATATTAAAAGAATATTTGTTGTCTATCTCAAATTCTAATTTAAATGGATAGACTGTACCTTTTTTTCCCTAAATCTGACAACCCTTGTCTCAGGAGCATTCCTCTGCATCTCGAGTACCATTGTTCTTCAAGAGAAAAGCAACCTCTTGGGTATTAGAAACTAAATAATGAGTTTTTAAAGGCGCACGGTGAAATGCACTCAATGAACAGGCAGAGGAAGGGATCTGCAATAAGTGGAAGTCAATGATACATTAACATTGGACAGGACAGAACCGGGAGAATGCAGCTGCAGAGGCTTCCTACTTAAAGCTATACTGATGTCTTCTAACAATGTTAAACTACTGTAAATCAAAAAACAAATTTTCATCTGTATTATGCACCAAACACAACACCCCCTAATTTGTCCCTCCTCTGTCCTTAAATAATTCTTATTTGCTGGAGCAGAAATGGTTTTGGTTGTGTGGAAAGTGCTTTAAGGGAAACTACACTACAGTTAATGTAGCTGAGAAAGAGGATCGAGGGGTTCCCATTGGAAAAAAAGGAGAAGGAGCTGATAGGGCGTCAAGTGGAAATCCTGTTGCGCTAAGACTCCGTGTGGGAGTCTGAGGAGACCGAGTTTGGGGATTGCGTTGCGACTATTCAAGGCCTGACAAGTTCACGGTACTGGGGCAGACTGAAGAACGTTCGTGGAGCTGTGGGGATGTCTGACATGCCTTTATTCCCGGGTGGGCGAGTCACATACACTGCATGTCACCTGTCCACTTGTGTGGCACCTGTCATAGCACCCAGCAGGGAGTCCCCACTGGCTTAAGTACTAGAGGCAAAGAAAGCCATCTTCCAGCCAGAAAATTATATAACAGCATGATTCTGCACATGTGAGCCCACTTCATGTTATGGGAACAGTTCATCGGACCCAGGCTGAAGGCTGTGAGAACACTACTTATCAGGCCCAGTCAAGGCTGTGGGAACACTGCTTCCCTTAGTTACCCAGACACCGGGGTGAGGAAGCCAGACTGCCTCCGTTTACTCTACAAGGATGCTTTGAAAAATGAGAACCCACTCCCTGGGGTGCCATGAGAGAGAGAATCATGGTGGCAGGAAAGACATGTCCAGGACTATTTGACAGATACAGAATCGAGGCATACACCCTTGATAAATACAAGTATCTTCAAGTAACTGGTGAGGGGATTCATTTCACCTCTGAGGTCTTCTGTGCGGATCCTGGCCTCTCTTTACAGTGTTTCTTCTATACGATTCCCGTTTTGTCAATATGATGGCCCTCAATATGAGAGGCGACATAGGCTCTTTGGGAAAACGCCAGTGTCTGGTACCTTGGTGGGCTGAGGAGAAGCTGTGTGGTCCAAGAGCAGATTCCACAGGGGATGCTCGTCTTTGCCTCCTTCCTTCCTCCAAGTAATTAGCTGCTTAAGGAAATTCAGGGACATGATGCAGGTTCTCAGCAGCTATGCTGTGTGACTACCAAGAATTGCTCTGATTACTTTAGCTAAAATTTCTAAAGCCAGAGTGACAATAAAGTGTATTCTTCCACCCCTCACTAGGTGTTCAAACTGCATCAAACCTCTGCTTGTCAGATGGAATCCATTCCATGGTACAATGAAAATATCTTCATATCATATTATTCATTATCAAAACTCACTTATCTACAGACGATTGGACAAGCTTGTCATTAAACACCTGCTTTTCATTTTTATCATAGTGAACAAGTAAAATTAGGATAGAGGAGAAATGAATGAGAATAATACATAATTTGCACTTAAAAGACCTGAATTCAAATCCTGGTCATATCATACACTCATTAGTTTTGTGATTTTATGTCAGAAAATGATTTTATGTAATATTTCCACAGCCTCAATATTTCACATATATAAAATAGACATAATGTTATCCAACACACAGGGTGGTTATAAGAAACAAATATACTGAACATGTAAAAATGTTTCTAAAATTATACCTTGCTTTATAAATTTTCATAAGTGGAAAAATAAACTCAATTTTTCTTATTTTAAATTTCTAAATTTTAAGTAAGATTCTCTCAAATTAGCCAATTTTGAGTCTTTGGCATTAACATAGAGTCAGAGAAAAATACATCTGTAACATAAAGAAGAAATAGCAAATTCAGTCCAGTCAAGATGGAGGTGTAGGCAGACACAGCTCACCTCCTCTCACAACCACATCAAATATACAACCAACCTATAGAACAACCATCACCCAGAACTGTCAGATACCGAGTTGAATGGAAGTCCGATAATTACTAAATTAAATAAACCACATCCATCCAGACTGGTAGGAGAGGCAGAGATGCAGAGACATGGAATAGGCTGATCCCACATCCATGTGTGGTGGATAAAAATTTGAGAGGGATATCTTGTCAGTGAGCAGCCCCAGTCCCACACCAGGACCCCAGCCCAGGGTTCCAATGCCAGGAAGATAAGTTCCCATAAGTTCTGACTGTAAAAACCAGCGGGGATGAGTAGGTGGAAGAAACTTCTGGATTCCCAAGCAGTTCCTCTTAAAGAACCCACACACAGACTTACCCAGACTCACTCCCTCTGAGCTCTGGCACTGGGGTAGCAGCTTGAAGGGCACCAGTGGCATATGTGGAGGAACTGACGTGTCTGGCACCAAGGTGAGAGCTGGAGAACAGCTTTCTCCCAGAGAGAAAAGCAGGCAGAGGCTGTAAATGGGTAAGAATGGCCCCTGCCTTCAAGTTGCTTAAAATGCTGGGAAGTAGAGAGGAGGGGAGCAAAGGGAGCAAGTGGCTGTGAAGACAACACATATGAACATTATTTCAGTCTCTAACAAGTGAAAAAACTAGGCCCATTGGTGGGGCTGGTACCTGTTGCAGAGAGAGTAGATGTCAAGAAAAACTTCCTGGAAAACAGAATCGCTAAAATGGCAAAAAGAAAAAGCACTTGAACAAGTAATGGCATGAGCAAAGGCACAGCAGTGTGAAATTCAGTGGGTGCAGGGGACCGCTTGCAGTTCAGAAAGCTGAAAACACGAAGCAGGAGGGTAAGAGTAGGCTGACAGGTAGAATGGTTCAGTCGTGAAGAACCTCATAGAGCAGTTCGGGTGAATCCTCACCTGAGAGCTTTAATTGGGAGTAATATGATCAGATGTGCATTGAGGGAGATCTTATTTTGTAGAAATAAAACTAAGGGATTGGAAAATGTTATGCGGACCAGAGAGACCGTCTATGAGGCCACAAGGATGACTGAACTGCATCCTTGGTAATGAAAACTATGAAATGCTTGGGACAGCAAGAACCACTATACAAACCTAAGCAAGTGCAGCAGCATGATTTAAGCAGCAGCACTTTAAACAATTTAAGAGCAAGAACAGGAAGCAAAGACTCACTCTCTACTCTTTGAAAGAGTTCACCTTCGTAATCTCAATGCATCCTGCGGGGAACCTTGCACTAGTGAATCCTGATATGAGTGAACAATGAGCACAAAGAGTGGCTAGTGTGTAAAACTTCTGCCCCCTCATCCTGAAGAGTCCCAGGCTATAGTAATCTCTGGGTTCCACTGTTTAGTCTTTTGATGTACCATATTGCTTAGTGTTCAGTGGCAAAGCAGTCTCTCCTCCCCTTGTAAGTTTCTGTGAGCTGAGAACCAGAGAAGCAAGGCTGTTAGACCCCTGTGCAAAATAAGAACAGAGCTCCCGGAGCAGCCTGAGGGATGCTCCCAGGACTAAAGTATACTAGAATCATTCTTAGATTTTTTGACATTTATTTTAGCTGCTTGAGTGCAGCGCTTTCTTTTCCTTTCTTTTTCTCTTTCTTTTCTTTTAGCACTTTCTTTCCTTTCTTACTTTTAGGTGTTCTGTAGTGTTTGTAAGTTGAAGATGTAATATAAATAGTCCTGGCTGGGTGGCTCAGTTGGTTGGAGCATCATCCTGTGCTCCAAAAGGTTGTCGGTTCGATCCCTGGTCAGAGCACATACAGGAGGCAAATGATCGATGTTTCTCTCACATCAAATGTTTTTCTTTTTCTCTCTTTCACCTTTCTTCACTCTAAAATCAATAAAAACATATTCTTGAATGAGGATTTAAAAAAGATGTAATACAAATGACTTCTGGACATATATTATGAATTATTATTATACCAAAAGAATAACCAGTTTCTTAATTCATTGAACAAACCATGATATGCCAGACACTGTCTTAAGAATACTAAAATAACTAAGGCTTCCACCTGTCCCTGAAGATTATTGAGACCTTCAGAAAAGTAAAGTAGTAGGAGTAGTAGTTTAGTTTTTATATGTGTCTGTTTTAACTTGAATTGATTTCTTCTGTTTCTGATAATGCTGAGATGAGTTTAATCCAGAGCACTTAAACTTCGCTGAGGACCAGCTGAGGAACTCTCAGAAAATATCAAAGCCATGGCCTCCACATCACACCAACTGAATCAGAATCTCAGGAGGCGAGCCCCTGGAATTGATGGGGCAACGAACAAACTGTCCAGGTGATCCTAATAAACTGTCAGGTGTTTACTAACCATTTACAGCTGAAAAGGGACCGCAGCCATGAAGGCAACAGAAGTTTGGTGCCTCTGATCACTATTATCTGAGGGCAAAATACCTCTCCCAAGCCTGAGGAACAATACAAACAAGCTGGCCTTCCGGATACAGGAGAGGTGGGGGAGAGAGGACCTTTCAGTTAAATGAGGCCTCTTTTTTCTTCAAACCATTGTCTAATCCACCCATGTGCGGGCCTCCAGGCCATTAGAACTGACGTCTGCCACTGCGTTCCTAGAGAGCTGAGAAAAATGTTCTCATTTACTATGAAAATCCTGACAGTGAAGAATAAAGTCTGGAGGTAAACCTCCCAAAATTACATATCTAAATATAAAACTCCTGAAGTGGCGCAGAGTAATCTGTTGGACCACTAATGCTAGACCAAAACAATTCTTGTTATTCAACTGCCCACAATCTATACAAGTTCTTGTATGGTTGGCCTCAAAAATCACCATAGGAAATTGTCACGTGCCAACTTCAGATCAGGGTGAATTTCAGATCAAATAGTGGTTTTGGGTGCATTAGACATGTCTGCTACGTCATGATAATGAGAGTAGGGAAATGCAATCCCGCATATTTAATAGATAATAACAGTAAATGATGGGTAGAGATAGTAATGCTAAGAAGTCCTGAATGCTTCTGAGTCATAACATGTGTTGACAGTCTGAAGCTGCTTCAATGACCTTTCTCTGCCCTGAGCATGAATTTTGCCAGCCTCCATGTGATGATGTTGTCTGATTTCCTCTGAGACCTCGTGGCATAATTACCAGACTCTGTAACATGAGCCCCAGGGGGAACCCCACCCAGAGTCACACGTCCTTGTCAGTGCTAGAAGCAACTGCACAACCAGAATCATATTTCATATAACAGGTCACATTTTATGAGACAGAGAGAAGAGGGGGCCTGTCCCTACTTTTTCTTTTCATCTTTTAAATTCTGCCCCATTTTGCTTCCTCTTTTAGGGGTGCCACTGGTGACTAATATCTTGTGCTCTGACCATGACTAGCTCAGAGAAATGTGGGGTGACTCCCTTTTGTGCCTGTTTCAACACTTACTAAAGCAAAGCTGAAAAATACGCATAGCAGGCAGAAAAACAAGCGCATTCACCGAGGGCTGTAAGTCTGGATTCTCCTACTACCATTTGGAGCTCTGCCCAAATCAGCCATTGAGAGAAACCCATGGGCAATGGAAGGCCTCCTGCATGTTTTCTCTCCCTGGCACCTGGAGGCTAAGAGGGATCACCTGTGTGAGTGTGAGTTCGAGTGCTGCACGTGGAGGAGGTGAGCAGGGTTTGCACCAACTCTTAAAGGCCTCTGCGTCCCAGGGCAGGCAGACCCGAAGCTGTGGGACTGACTTCCCAGGACTGAGCCCTCAGGCAACCACCTGCAGGCCTCCCCACTGAGCTTTACCTTGGGCCTGCCTGCCCATTCTCGCTGTATCAAAAAGTAGATAAAATAGTGTTTGTTCTAAGCAAACAGGTAGTGGAACCTGAGCTCTTAGGTAATTGCTAGAACTTGACAATTTTGGATGAGTCTAAATCCTTAGGGGCAGGAACAATGTGACATTTAGGAAGATCAGAAGCGACTTTTGACCAAGGGAGCTCTGGAGCAATGGGAGTGTGCTTGGCTCTGCTCACAGCAGCAGGGAGCATCCCTGATCCAGCACGTGTTGAAGGCAGCACAGTGCTCACTTCCTGCCTGGGGACCAGACGGAAGCATTACAACCAGAGTCGCCACAGGAAGAAGAAAGTTTATTGTTTTGTTGCCCTCATAGGTAAGTGAGCATCCGTTTTCTGCTGTCTCCAAAGATGCTTGGAAGGAAATGGAATGTTCTAGGAAAAGAAAAGCCATTTGTTAATTAATTGAACCGCTTTGGAGAGAAAAAAGGAAAAGAAAAATAGGAAAAGGATGGAATTAAGTATGGATAAATACAAATTAAAGAAGTATGGGAAGCGGGGGAGGGAGGTGGGTTCAGCTGGGGTGGGGTGGAGGGATGGGGAGAAAATGCAGACAGCTGTAATTGAATAACAATAAAAATTTTTTTAAAAATAAAATTTTAAAAAAAGTATGAAGCTCCTGCCCTGGCTGAGTGGCTCAGTTGTTTGGAGCATTGTCAGTGTGCAGGTTCAATCCCCGGTCAGGGCACTTGCGTAGGTTGTGGGTTTGATCCCTGTGGGGGCACATATGGGAGGCAACCAGTTGATGTTTCACTCTCCCATTTCTCTCTAGCTCTCTTTCTCTCTCTCTCTCTCTCTCTCTCTCTTCCCCCACCCTCTATCCCCCTCCCCCTCTCCCTCTCTCCCTTCCTCTCTCTTTCAAACAATAAACATATCCTCAGGTGAGGGCTAAAAAAAAGAAGCATGTGGCTCCTATGGAGATAATGCCTCCATCCAAAGTTCATACTGGCCCCTCTCTCCTCCTGCCACCACCACTCATGATATGGGGGTGCCCTCTCACCAGCGAAGACCATTCCCTTGTTTTTTCAGTCCCCACAACCCCACTTGATCTTAGATTCTGAAGCCCCTTGGTCAGTGTGCCTCTGATCCCGGGATCTCCGAATCTCATTCATACTCTCTGACCTGTGCCCTGCACGGTGGCTTCCGCAATTGAGTAACTCCCTCCTGACTTGATCGGGGGGGATCCTGAAGATGAAATGTTAGTTTTTTATTTACGTAAATGTTTATTTTTTATTGCCTGTTCCCAGGCAATGCAGATAGGCAGTAAGATTAATTAAGTCAACACTCTCTATTACCACTCCTACTATTTCCCCAAAATAAGTTGTCATCTCTGCAAGATAGAGGATTTTCCCCCAAGCCTGTTTAAAAATGGTAATACAACCTCTGTTACAAATGCAGGATGACTGGCAACAAAATGTACAAAATTACTTTTTCTAAATTTAATTAAACTCACGTGGCAAGATGGCTTTTGGAGCCATACTCTTCAATGAGGCTCCGACATATCTGAAAATATCTGGAGAGCTTGGGGTGAGGAGGGCGTGAGAAAAGTCTAGTTGTCGAAACAAAGCAAACAGACTACTCTCACTGTCACCTGCCCAAGAGGAGTTTAGCCTGAAGGCAATGCCTTCAGAGGGAGGCAGTTCTTAATCTTTTCAACTCAAGGACCCTTTAAGAATCTGCTAAAAGTATTGGAACCTTTCCGCAGAAAAAGTTACATACACACCACAGTACTCCATCTTTTTACACGATTCCAGGGCTTTCTCAGACTCCTGGGAACCCAGTTGTGGGTTATGTGGGATTATGTCCTTACAGTTCCTGCTCCATGAGCATTGACTAAGAAATGGCACCCCCAGGTGCAGGCGTGGCCCTGGGCAGAAAGGAGGCCACCGTACTCAACTCTGTAACACACTGGCCACCAAGTGACACTGATTTGATATCCTGTGTCTGAATTTCATTTTAAGAGGGAAGATAGTCTCACCACTCCACCCCAGGCACCACAGCCAGCTCGCGGACGTGCATGCCCAGCAGAGCACTGATGCCAGGGAGCACCACGAGCGCGGAACCCTCGTGGCAGAGTGCACTGCAGTCTTGGGGGCGGGGGACTTGACCGGGCCAGGGCACCAGCAGCAAGCCAGTAAAAATTGGGTATAAACAGGTCAGTGATCTCGTTTGTCCCCACGGGCTGGTGACATCCAAGTTATAGCTAATAATTACATTCTTTAAATCATTATTTGGTACTGGAAATGAGAGGTACGAAGGCATTTCTGCAGTAAAGGAGGAAGGCTTTCAAAACCTCAGTTTATGGAGCTAATTCTTTTTTAGCACCTCTCCATGTAAGATTTTCATGATGGTTAAAATAAATTCTGCAGACAGTCCTTGAAGTCGACATCTCTGAACACAGCAACTCCTAGAACGGCAGTGTGTGGCCGGCTGGGTGGCTGTGTTTCCAACAAGGGAGCTCTGCAAGGGGCTGGGCGTGCAGGTGAGTAGGTTGGTGGCGGAGGAGGGAGGAGATGGAGGCAGCCATTGAACACGCATAGAAGCTCGCCCAAGCCTATGGTATCAGAAGCCACACAGACTTGCTGAATCTTAAGAATAAATTTGTTTCAGGAAGCAGGCTCAGTAATTGGAAGATTGTTGTCTTTTTGCTACTATTTTCATTTATCTACCTCCCTATTCCAGTTTACCTGCACTTTCTTTCAATGCACTGAACCACCTTACGATGGCATTGACAAGAAACAGAGTCACAACACAATTGTCATTAGAATCTGTGCACTCGGTATAACAGGGAGGGTGAAAGGGTGCTGATAGAATTGACGCCTAAAATACAGCAAGTTTAGATGCTGCCTGAGCAGGCTGGTTAACCAGTCCTGTTCCCGTAGGTATACGATGAAGGGTTCTGATAGGTATCGCTCACGTACCTTCTACTCATAATCATGGCCATAATGCCTTGACTGTGTATGGACTTTTGATGTTCATAAGGCACTTTCTCTCATTTAATCCAGGCTACTGCTTAAGAGCACAGCTCTGGAGTGAGATAGCCAACCTGGGTTCAACTTCTGGCCCCACCTCTTACCAACTGTGTGGCCCTTCTGTGTCTCAGTTTCCTCATCTATAGAATAGAAATAATAATTCATTCCTCATAGGATTGCTACGAGGATTAAACAACTTATCACGTGTGAGCTGGGAACCATATCTGGTTACAGCGTCACTGCTCAATAAACATGATATTTAATTATGTTTATTTTGTAATTGAATCCAGATTTGGGTCAGTGCCTCCTTTTGATCTTTCATTTGATTTCTCCTTTTTGCTATTTTTCTCACAGATCTACTTTGGCTCTCTTTCCTCCTTTGTGGAGCTAGGTAATATGGGCAATAAATCTGAGTTTGTGACGGCCGACGGAAGTGCATCCTTTAGCTGTGGGCTGAGAGTACTCTTTGAAGCAGACACTCTGCAGTGTCATTTATAAGTGTTCTTTTGTCCCATTTGTGCCATATTTTCTTAAGCATTTTATTTTGCTCGTAAGTAGAATCCAGCCAGTAAGTCAACATATATGCATGGGACAGGGCCACTCTTCCAAGGAGGTGAAGCAGCTGAGTCCCCATAAAGTGACATGTTTTAGCTCTATGATCATTATTTGTTTTATGTACGTTGCCATTATTGGTGGCACTTTCACATTTAAACACCATATAAGAACTCTACCATATATACCACCACTCCTACCTGCTGAAGCAAATGTGAACAGTCACTCCCATGCTTGCTTTATAAAGCCATGCATTCCACCTGATGGGGAAGGCAATGGACTACAGCGACTTTCCCAAAATAAAACTGAAGGGGGTGTTAAATTTTCCTGAAAGCCAGACTTTACTCACACAAAGGCATTTATTGCAAGTTCCTCAGAAAATAAAGTACACAAATCAATATTTAAGATACACTAGACCAAAAAACCTGAATAAAGGTAATACTATATTACTAAAAAAAAACTTTAAAAAACTTATGAAATTATTAGAATATGAAACTTTAATTTCCCTATGGTCAAAATTTTATTTACAGGAGATTGTAGGTTGGTTAGGTGAGAAATCTTCCTGAAGTGGCATTTAATGGAGAACAAGAATTACTAGTGACTAGTAGCCCCTAGAGACCTCCTTATATTTAGTCCACTGGTCAGTGAGACAATACTGCATTCTGTGCTTTCTGGGACTTCTGCTTCTGAAATGGATACCTCGATTGTCCTCTTTCCTCCTTCTTTTAAATCATGAACTTGTGACCAACCAGTCCAACCTCTGAGAGGTGACTGAGTAGGTGATGCTGGTGGAGAGGAAGGATTCAAGCCAACAAGTTTCTGCTGCTCTATTAACTGCGAGCGTTTCCGGGAGCCTCCATCCTCTGCTGGTTCAGTTCTGCAGTCCATCCCTCCGTGCTGCTTGGTGTTAGAGGTCGTGCTGCTGGAAAATAGCTGTCATGGTGCCTATATGACTTGTCTTCTGTTTACCGTCCATCCCCTTGCTCTCTGCCTGGCCCGATACTATTAGTCAGATGTGCCTCGATGGCTGAATTCTGCAGTGTCAACTCAGCAGTTGGTGCCATGATGTCTTTTCTTTGTATCAGTGCCTCCTTTGTTCTAAGCTACTGCCCATCCCCCAACACTGGGGACTCTTCTGAGAATGCGGGGTTGCGGGGTCGCTGAGTGTTTGAGAGGGAGTTGCACAGGGGCTGGGAGAGGTTGCTAACAAGAGGAGCCTGGGTGTTTTCTCCAAACCTTCTCCCGTGTGAGAGACCCTCCACGGCTGAGTGAAGAGGTGGTTCTCTTCACTTGAATTCTGAATGTCTGTGCATGTTGGTAAGGTCTTCTTTCCCCAATTTTGTTCCTTCTCAATTATTTCCCAAGTTGGAGGAATCTGTGGAACAGGACGAGTTCGAATAGTCCTCCTCAATACATCCTGCAGAGCAGAGAATTCTGAGTTGCTCTTCTGTCTTGGTGGTGTTCACAGAACCGGCTCAAATATATGTGCTGGAAAGTTCTTGGCCAGATTCACACTACCGGGGAGTTTGGCACCTGCAGCAGTTTAACAGGTGAGTCTTCCTGTGGAAATTCAAGCACTTCTCTGATCAATGGCATGGAGACATTAGCATTCACAACTGAACCCTCTGGATTGTCCATAATTCTACTCAAGGCTCCCCTTTCTGTTGCCAGACTTTATTCTTATTCATCACAGGACAGCACCTAATGGCATGTGTGAGAGACATAAATAAGTTGCTCATCTGTTGTGACCATGTACTGCTGAAGTATCGCCTGGGTAGCAGTATTTTCTTCTTTAAGAAGCAGAATGTCAGCTGCCAGAGCATCATTGAGCTCCTGGTGGTCACCTCATATTGTTCCAGGCTCTGCCTTGTCTCTGCTTCTTTATACAGTTGGAGCTCACTCCCTTTAAGGTACTGAACCAGGCAACAAGAGGGAGCTCACCAGCGACAGAGTGAAACCTGTAATACCCTGACTGCTCTGCGATCCCTTGACCTCATCATGTCCTGCCTCTTCCGTCGTGTGGTCCACTCCATGTTTCATGTGTTTGAGGACATCCAGGCTGGGATAATGGCATTTGATAAGTCTGTGGAGGCTGTGCTAGCTGATAACATGTCTTCTTTCTGCTTACAGGAGGCACACGACTCCAGTTTTCTTTTCACTTTATTCAACAGCTGTTTTTGCTTCCTTGCATTCGGCACTTGTCCCACAACATAGCTGGAGTCTACAGACTCGGTGGATTCTTCAGGCTGAAGCCTGGAGTGTATTTTCTTCACAGCATTGGCAGCATTCAGAGCAGCTTTTATTTCCTCTGATGGAGAGGCAGAGGATGGAGTTCCTGGAGGGCTTGTTATTTGTGCCTTTGTTGCATTTTTAATTAACTCAGAAGTATCATCCTTTAGTTAGTGAAGAAACCTGTCTGCATTCATGTGAGATTGAGAGTTTAGAGAGTTATCCAAATCATTCTCACTTTCTTCTGACTGGCCATTAACATTTTTTCTTCATCGTCATCTACTTCATTAAGAGCCTGAGGCTCCAGGACAGATTCACCAAGGGTGGCCTGGGTGACAGGATCTTGATTTACCATGAAGAGACCTTGAGAGGAATCAGGAGTAACTGTTACATTCAGAAACCCTGTGTGCCTATGACAAAAATCAGCAAACAGACCTTGGATGGCAGCCATCCAATGATCGGATTTTTCCAATACACCCTGCATCTGGTATTGATCACAAATAATCTCCTTCATGACCAACACTCTCCTTTTCTCAAGATTAACAATTTCCCGTTTCTGCTTCTTCCATTTTCTCTTTAAGGCTTTTTCTTGGAGTTCCCAGTGTACTAATACTCTATTGTTCAATTTGTGTATTTCATGAAGTCGTATCAGATCTTCAGGAGTTGCCTGATGAAGTGGCAGTCATTCACAGTATTATCCCATCCCTGCTTCACTAACGTTTTCTTCTTCTTTACTTCCAGTGCTTTCCTTCCTCCTCCCTGGGGATTGTAATGGTTCACTCTGACAAATAACACCTGGCCATTTCCTGACCACTGCTTTCCACGACCAAAAACTTCAGGCACCAAGACACTCCAGCCTGCCACAGGTAAACGCTCTAAAGTGACAGTTAAGGGGCACTAACAACCCCATCTGGCCCTGGCTGGTGTGGCTCAGTGGATTGAGCACCAGCCTGTGAACCGATAGGTCACTTGTTTGATTCCCAGTCAAGGCACATGCCTGGGTTGTGGGCCAGGTCCCCAGTTGGGGCTGTGCAAGAGGCAACCACACATTGATGTTTCCCTCCTTCTTTTTCCCCCTCCCTTGCTCTCTCTCTAAAAAAGTAAATAAATAAAATCTTAAAAAAAAAAACCCTACCTGCCACAAATATCTTCCTCTCACCACCTCATCCTCCCACGGGTGTTGGTGTGCCCATCTTTGACTCACCTGGAACATCTACTGTGACTGTTTTGGTGATCAAGGTATAAATCGCTGCTTTGGAGTCATAGGAAAGGAACTGCTTCTAGAACGGAGAGACATCGTTCACACACACACTGTGGTTGACTCTTGAACAGTGTGGGGGTTAGGGCCTCCCACCACCTACATAGTCGAAAATCCGTGTATGACTTAGGTCAGACACTCTGCATACATGGATCCCCCCTGCCAGTTGACCCTTGAATGACGTGGGTTTGAGCTCTGTGGATCAATCGAGAAATCTGCAGGTAAGTGGACCCTCACTCTTCAAACCTCCTTGTTCAAGGGTCGACTGTGTAAGTTTACTTTTTAAGGCATTTTAATGTGAATGTTCTCATTTGTACCTCCCAATGCACCTGATGGACCAGGTAATACCATCACAATTTTACAAATGAGGAAATAGAGAACCTAAACAAATTGGCCAAATCTCCAAACATACTCACCAATTTGCTAAGCAACCAAGAAGTGCCCAGCATGGTCTCCAGTGGGGCTTACAAGTGAATACCTAAAATGTAAACGAGTTAACAATGTAGTTGGTCTTTTGTTACCTTGGATGTTAAGTATGTTTAGAATCTCCAGATTTGTTCAATTATTCATCTTGAGAAGTAGAGAGAACCAATGATAGCGAATGGGAAACCAAAGCCAGGAGAGTTTTAGAATGGAGTCAAATGGGGGAGGGTACCGATATGTGGTTCAGATGACTGGGACAGTCCATAGGGAAGGTGCTTAGAAACCCAGACCTGTGATGGAAGACTAGTTGAGTCAGGTGAACCCTGGCTGCAGGTCAGACCCCTGACAGGACACTCCAGATAGGGAAAGCCAGCAGCAGAGTTTGTTCTGGGACCAGCCCTGTGTCTCACACAGCCCTTGAGGTTACAAAGGCAAGGCTCTAGGTGCTGATTTACACAGACACTCGAACTTCTGCCCCATTCTGACTGGTGGATCGGGTGAGGAATTACACATAATCACCAGGGAAACAGCTCCCTGGCATTGTCTGATCGTGATGGGTAAGTCTGTGTGTCACTTTGACTGGGCCGAGGTGCCCAGATATTTGGTCAAACATTGTTCTGAGTGTTTCTATGAACATTCAGATGAGAGCAACCATTAAATTGGTGGACTCATCCGCTCATTTGAAGGCCTTAAGATGACCGAGACTGACCTCCCCAAGAAAGAAGGAATTCTGCCAAAACACTGCCTTTGGACTCGGACTACAACACTTTCTTGGGGCTTCAACCTACCCTAAAGATTTTGGACTTACCGAAGACCAAGGACTGAAAGCCTCCACAGTCACGCAAACCAGTTCCTTACAGTCAGTCTCTCTCTATATATGCTGTCTGTCTCTCTCTCTTTTTTTCTCTCTGTCTCTCATACACATACACACATACACATACACATATCCTGTTGGTTCTGTTTCCCTGGAGAGCCCTTACTAATACACCAGTAAACAGCTTTAGTATGAATTTCAAAGCAAAATGACTGATCTGTCTACAACCACTAAGCTCCAATATGTTTAAAAATACAAGACCTATTATGTTGAGAGGCAATGTCATGCAATGAGTAAGAACGTGGGCTCTACCTGGTTTGAATCCTGGCTCTATCACTTATTGAAAATTCATGTCAAGTAACTTAACCTCTCTGGTTCTAATTGATAACAATAGCTTCTACCTCATAAAATTCATTTTTTTAAGTATATGTGCTATTAAGACAAGCACCCATAGAATTCTTAAAGCTGTAAATGACCTAATACATATAAAGGATTTAGCCCAGAGTCTAGCACTTAATAAACTTTCACTAATATTAGCTATTATGTTCCTTGCTCAATAATATTAGCTATCATGTTCCTTGCTCCCCGTATCTGGTGAATTCATATTAGGTCAGGAATGAGCAGGCTGAGTTCTCAGAATGTGAAGAATTCCCTATTAAGCTCTGCACCAGCGTATTGTATGACTTCCATGGTGCCTCTGTTTCTCCGCTATAAAATGGAGTGAAACAGATGGGCTGTGAGTTAATGAGTCTATAAAGCACTGTGGAATCCTTAGATAAAAGGTGCCCCTAAGCATTGCTATCACATGACGGGCAATTGGGTGTTATTACAGGGTAGGTTTTATATTTTAAATATGTTTTAAATGTCTTTTATTTTTCAGTTGACACGTGGAGTGGGGTCAACAAAGTGTTATTAGAACAGAAACTCATAAACAGTGGAATAATTACCTGTTGGCTTGTACTTCCCTGCTATATTCAACTCAGTGCAGAGAGTTTGAAAGATTGTTAAAAATTCTAATTTTTCTGAGGCTTACACTTTCTAGAATCTATAAACAAGGCCATGCCAAGTCTATTTCTGTGACTTGGACAAGCTCAAGCATTTGTTGGTAAATCATAGAACATCTAGTTATTCATTTTTTAAAAAATAAGCATCAGGCCAGAATCAGCATCTTTTCTCAACTGGGTTGTTTTTAGAGTATTTCAAAATTCCATAATACTTCCAAGGATACCAAAGTCATCTAATCTATGAATTACAAAGATGGCCTCCTTCCTGTCACTAAAGACAATATAATAAAAATAGCCTTAATTATGTCTAATGCATAATAGACATTTCCCGAGGTAGCATGGTTTAGAATTGGACCTGATTTTAGTTCTGTTTCTGACACTTATTAGCTATTTGACTTTGACCAATTACTAACGTTTGTTATTACTTTTTTTAGTAAAACAATGCAATTCATAACTTATAAGCTACTACATGAAAAGCATCTAACCCAATGACTAACACATAATGAATATTTCCTCTCCTATGACCCCATGGTGAAAGATTCTGTTACATTGGTGTGATTTTAGAGCCCTCAGATTTTCAGGTCATTTTCTTGAGGGTTAAGCTGAGTTCACAGAATATAACACAGTTATTTTGCTCACTGCTCCCCTGGACTCCTGGGAGAATTAACAGGAACCGCTGGAATTATTCCCTCCCTCAAATTCCCCAGCTAGGAATTCTAGACAGTGATAAAACTAAATGGAACTGCAAACAGGACCCAGGTAATCTATATCTAAACCAGCTATTGATCCCACTTCTGGGAATATATCTGAAGGAACCCAAAACACTAATTGAAAAGAACATAACCCTCCCCAAGTTCATTGCAGCATTACATAAAATCACCAAGATATGGAAGCAGCCCAAGTGTCCATCAGTAGGTGAGTGGATAAAACAACTATGGGACAGTGGAATACTACTCAGCCATAAAAAAGAAGAAAATTTACCCTTTGTGACAGTACGGATGGACCTAGAGAACATTATGCTAAGTGAAATAAGCCTGTCAGAGAAAAACAAATACCATGTGGTTTCACTCATGTGTGGAATCTAATGAACAAACCAAACTAACAAGGAAAATGGGGACAGACTCATAGATGGAGAGCAGATGACAGGTAGTTGCAGGGAGGTAGTCGGGGGGTGGAGGGATTGAGCAAAAAGGAAAGAGGACTCATGGACATGGACAACAGTGTGGTGATTGCTGGGGGAAGGGGGTGTAAGGGGCATAAATGGTAGTGGGGAAAAAAGATCAAACAAACAAATAAATGAATAAACCTGCCCTCAAGGTTTCTGGTCAGGGCCTGAGGCAAGGAAACCCACAGCCTTCTCGTGCTCCCTGGAAGCTGCCCGGACCCTCTGTATGCAAGGAACTCCAGCCTCTAAAGGGGTATAAAGGGAAAGTCAGAGTCTCCCTCTTACATGTGTTAAAGTTAAAAATATATATGCCTCAAATTTGCACCATCAGGCACTAACATCCGTTTTGATTTTCTGATATAGAGGGGCTTTCTTTCTATGCTCATTAACTTTCCATGCCTGGAGATGATTCTCCTAGAAGTAATAACAAACATTGAAAGAAGTCATAAAAACCAGCATACCAGAGAAATACAAATCAAAACCACGATGAGATACCACTCACACTGTTAGGATGGCTATTATTACAAAAGCAGAAGTAACAACTGTTGACAAGGATGTGGCGAAACTGGAGCCCCTGTGTGTTGCTGGTGGGAATATAACATAGTGTGGCCACTACAGAAAATAGTTTGGCTCTTCCTCAGAAAGTTAAAAATAAAAGTTCCATGTGACCCAACAATTACACTCCTGGGTATACACCCCAAACACTGAAAGCAGGGAGATTATATATATATATATATATATATATATATATATATATATATATATCCATATTTATTCCAGCATTATTTACAATAGTCAAAAGGTAAAATGACCCAAGTGTCCACCAATGAATGGATGAATGAATTATGGCGTGTGTGTGTGTGTATGTATATATATGCACACATATATGTATATATATGCACACATATATGTGGCATGTGGGTGTCTCTATATATATGTATACACACAATAGAATATTATTCAGCCTTAAAAATGAAGGCAATTCTGACACATGCTACAACATGGATCAATCTTGAGACACTATGCTAAGTGAAATAAGCCAGTCACAAAGAAAAAAAACTGTATAATTCCACTCATATGAGGAGCTTAGAGTAGTCAAGTTCATAGAGACAGAAAGGAGAAAGGTGGCTGGGAGAGGCTGGGGGAGGGAACTTGGGGAGTTACTGTATAATGGAGATAGAGTTTCCATTTTGCCAGACAAAAGTGTTTGGGAAATGGATGGTGTTGGCGGTTGCACAATAATACGAATGCACTTAACGTCACTGAACTGTACTTAAAAATGGTTAAAATGGAATTTTGTTATGTATTTTACCATAATTTCTAAAAATTAATTAGTTAGTTGGAAATAGTTTTTTCGTAAGAAACCAACATATCAAAAAGAGCTAGATATTCTTTCTGAAAGAGTACTTTTTAACAAAATAACAGATTTTAAACTCTAGGAAAAATGAATATTCTGTCCTTTGGACAAATGTGTGGGCATATGCAGAATGTGACAACATATAGTCTCTCCGTTCTTCTCTTTCATTTTTAACAAGAAAGCTGGGAGTAGTCCCTCAGCTGACGTGTAGGTAGGCAGTGATCATCTTTAGCAGCTCCCTTCACATCCTAAGATTTACTCTTTCTTTTTCCATTCAAACAAGCTCTCTGGAATGATATGAAACCAATGTACACCAGGGTGAAATAACTCATCACAGCTTCTCTGTCCCCCTGGGAAGAGGTGTGTTTGGGCCAGCCTGGAAGCCCTTAGCTAATGTAATAACATACTTACACTGAAATTGGAAACACCAGCCAGAGGAGAAGGAAGAAGCCTAGGGTTTTATTTCATAAGGCACTTGGAAACATACTACATCCACTATTCGGTTATGGAGAGCCAAGCCTTGAGTCATGGAAAATATATGTTAATGATACATTAATTGCATTCCCTTAGTATATTGAGACTAAAAACAATGTTTTACATGTTTTTCCAAAGTAGACTGCATTAAGTTCACTCACCTATTACATGCCAAGAGTGTACCCAAAAGTTTACTAGGCGATGTATATACAAAAATGATGAGACATAGTCACTTGTCCAAAAGGAACAAGAGAATTAACTAACTGTAAGATTATGAATAACTCCATATGCATGTATAACTCTGTATGGCCCCTTTTGCCCTCCCCCAGGGCTGGCTTGGATGACCCTCATAGTATTATTGTACATACTTTTATTATACTATTTGTTGAATCATATTTTAATTATATATGTTCACATCTGTCTGTTCCATGGTACTGTGGGTATGAGACGCATCAAAGACATAATATGTTACATTTGCATATAAAAAAGATTCTTCATGTTTTCCGGCAAGCAGCACTGTCTCATTATCTGATATGAAACAAATCACCTCAAATTTTAATAGCTTAAAACAATAATTTTTCTCATGATCCTGAGAGTCAAAATTTTGGCGTGGCTCAGCTGGTTTGTTTTGCTTCACATTTTATCAGTCAGGGTTACTACTATACCTGTGTTTAGCTGGAAACTGGGCTATGACTTGGAACATTCAAAGATGCTCACGCATAATCCAGAGCTTCTCTTCCTGTGGTCACTAATCATTCATTAGCACAGCCTAAATTTCCTCATAGCACAGTGGCTGGGCCCCAGGGGAATAAAAGCAGAAGTTACCAGAGCTCTTAAGACCTTGGCTCATAAGTCCCAGAATATTATTCCCACCACATCCTACTGGGAAGACTCAAAGGGAGAGAAAATAGACTCAGCTTATTAATGTGAGTAGCATGAGCATAAAAGAATTGGAGGGGTTGTTGGCTGCAATATTTAAAGGCTATGTATCACAATGTTTTTATAAACCCTCCTAATTACCATAAATACCTAGAAATACAGAGTAAGACATAATAAACATCTCTTTAAATAAAGATCTGAGCTCCCAACAAAGTATTGAAAACCCTAGAGGCCAAAAATGAAGAAGAAATTGGAAACTTGTGTGTTGATTCAGTGGCTGCCATGGGGAAGAGGAACAACCAGTCCCAACGACAAGGAGCTTGGATCTCGCAACCACATGGACAGAGGATTTGCGTCAAGGCAGGGAGCTGCCCGTGAGAGCCCACCACAAGCAAACATGGTTCTCGAAGGGCTTCACCCTCAGAGGACAGACTGGAAACACCAATCCAGGAGGATGATATAGCAGGTCCCTTCCTGGGCTCTGCCAGGAATAAAATCTGCCCTCAAAATATTTAACTTCAGGGCAGCCCTAGTATGAGTTTAGGGCGAAATACATACTATTTGTCATGTTCAGAGACCCCAGAACAGGGAACTAAAATAAAGTGGTCCCCACCCCATGACATCCTGGGGAATTAACATAAAAATTTAAAAACCTCTTTGGAAGGAAAAGTAAATAAACCAAGCTATATACAATTCCCCTAGATAAAGTTTACCGATGATCAGATCAAAATCCAAATTTATCAACAGGGAAACAACTGACTCTGAGCGAGATTCAGTAGACAAAGCAAATGTAAGGGTAGGTAGAGACTTGAAAATAACACTTAGAGAAGGTGGATTTTAGAGTAGATCAAGAGAACAAGGACACAAAACAGAGGAAAACTCAGTGCATAGTTTAAAAAACAAATGAGACACAACTGAATAAAAGCTAGTAATTTTTTAATTTTTGATTTTAAAATTTTTTATTTCACTATATATAAATATTGCCTCAAAATTATAACCAAATATTAAAGTCTGGTTAATGAGACACACACTGAAGTGCAGACAAGGATGGTCACTAGGACGGTTTCCAATGACCCCGATTCACTCCCCCATCCCTTTTTGAGGGTAGTCAGGCTATGTGACTTGCTTTGATCCACAAAACATGTAAAAAAAAAGTGATAGATGTCATTTCCAGGTGGAATTTTTAGAGCCTGTATATAGCGAGCTGTCCTGCCCCATTAACACGGAAGAGCATGTTGAGATGGAGCCTTCGTCAGGCTTCATCTCTGAGGGACTACCATAAGCTGAACTCGCCTCCAACTTCTGTTGAACATGGTTGTGACCAAGAAATAAATCTTTGTTGCATTAAGTCCATGTAGGAGTTACTTCATCATAATCTTGTCTACCCCAGCTGACACATGAGCCTTCGCTGATGTACTGCAGAGAAGAAGAAATAGAACCCAAAGCAAGGAATTAGATGCAAGAAGGAGTAGGATTTTGGAGGGAAGAAGGGGGTAGATTAAATGAACTCATTCTACAGAACATTGGATTATAAGGGCCACCTAAATCCAAATGTCTCCTCATATCCTCCAAAAATCAACCAGGAAAGGAAATCACCTTTAACCCACCCCTACAACATAATCATGAGTTAAAGAATATTGCAAGCATTAATATATGTGTAATTAGGAAAAAAACATCCCAAACTATCACAGTCCGCTCTGGAGCCCGTATCACAATACAGGCAAAGACTGTAGAGGAAAGGAGTCTAAAGGAGGCAGAACACAGGTAATATACACCCCAGAAAAAGGCTCATCCTTAACAAGGACATGCAAGGAACTGGTGCGGGTCCTGGTGAAGCACATCACTGGCTACCAGGTGATAAAAACAGAGTCAAGCCGTGTGGGGAGAGACAACCAGTCATTATCTGCCTCCTAAAGTAGCCAGAAAACTTCACCTTTAAAATGTTTTGCACCCAAAAAAAAGTTTCGTAAAAAATGTCTTACCTCCTTCTGATCAAGCTTTGAGAAAACAATGATCAATGTACAAAAGAAAGAGGATAGAAAACTATGTTTAAATATACCATGAAGATGCAATTAGCAAAATCTAAACTGTGAGAAACTATTAATTTAGTTTCCAATCACAGTTGACATACAGTATTACATTAGCTTCAGATATACAACATAATGAGGAGACATTTATGTATGTTACAGTGTTGTCACCCTGATAAGTATAGCACCTGATACCATGCAGAGTTTTTACAATATAATTGACTACGTGAAAGAGTTTACTGCCTATGTTTTCTGCTAGGAGTTTTATGATTTCAGGTCTTACATTTTAGTCTTTAATCCATTTTGAGTTTATTCTCATATATGGTATGAGAGAGTGATCCAGTTTCTTTCTGTTGCATGTATCTGCCCTGTTGTCCCAATGCCATTTATTGAAGAGACTTGTCTTTTGCCCATTATATGTTCTTGTCTTCATTGCCATAGATTAAATGACCAGCTGCTAGGCATGGAATTTTTTTGATCCATGTGTCTGTTTTTATGCCAGTATTATGTTGTGCTGATTACTATAGCTCTGTAGTACAGTTTTACATCAGGCAGTGTGACACCTTCAACTTTGTTCTTTCTTAGTATTGCTGTGGCTACTCAGGGTCTTTTGTGGTTCCATAAAATTTTAGTATTATTTGTTTTAGTTCTATGAAAAAAATGCCACTGGTACATTGATAGGAATTGTATTGAGTCTGTAGATTGCTCTGGGTAGTAAGAACAGTTTAAATGATGTTAACTCTTCCTATCTGTGAGAACTATACATGCTTTCATTTATTGTATCATCTTCAGTCTCTTTCTTCAAAGTCTTAAAGTTTTCTAAGAACAAGTCTTTTACCTCCTAGGTTAAATTTAATCATAGGTATTTGATTCTTTTCGATGCAATCATAAATTGGATTTCCTCTTTTAAAAACATAAGTGTATCTAGTTGTAATTATTTACACCTCGGTTATATATTATACTATATTATACTATACTATACTATACTGTGCTATACTATACTATACTAGAGTGATTAATGAATCTGTTCCACCCATACAAGGGCTCGGAAATGCCTAGTAATGAGTGGCAAAAGTGTATGATCCTGCTGTAACACATCCTGCTCCCAGTCAGCTTGAGCAGAGGCTGAGGCCATTCATTACCTGGGGCCCCAAGCCAAGCAGAAAGGAAGAATACCTGCCTTACTTGTACTGCAGGTGGCACTGTTGCTTGGATCCCAAATCCACTTTTTAGCACTAGTATTCAGGAACTTCAGAGCTCCAGGCATCCCATTATTGCCCCCTGGTGGATGACATGATGTAATAGCTTGTCCATCCTGAACACCTATGAAGTATTTCTCCAAGCCTGGTTATTTTTTTTAAAGTATATTTTATTGATTATGCTATTACAATTGTCCCATTTTTTTCCTCCTTTTCCCCCCTCCTCTCAGTGCCCCCATTCCCTCCAGCATTCCCCCTCTCTTAGTTCATGTCCATGGGTCATGCACTTAAGTTCTTTGGCTTCTCCATTTCCTATACTATTCTTAACCTCCCCATGTCTGTTTTGTACTGACCAATTGTGAATCCCAGTAACTGACCACTTTAACACATACTTTGTCTAGAACAGTGAAGTATTTTTCCATAAACTTGGAATTTTAGACTCATTTAGCAGACAGTATTTCTCAATTATCATTGTTTTCCACCACTATGTTTTTTATTGACATTCCCATTGTCCTGAAAGTCCAGTTCTCTAGTCCCTGGCATGCAAAAAATCCTGAGTAGCAATTACTCAGCGACTAAACATCTTGGAGATCCAGTCCCCAGCAAGGGAGCTGGCCAGAAACGTCAAATTATTAGAGCAGTTCAATCACTGACTTCCTTTTCCCTTCCTGAAATGATGTCTGTTTCTTAAGAACTAGGTTAGTGTGATGTTTGGATAATAAAATACGAATTCCCAAGCATTTTGACTAAAACTCCCCACCCTGTACTAGAATACAACCAGATACTAGAAAACTCATGTAAAAAATTCTGCTTCCTTATCTGACAAATGGTATCTACCAAAAACTACTGCAGTGTCATTCTTAATGGAGAAATTACAGAGTTTTCCCATTAAAACATCAGTGTTGAGAATGATAATTACTGTAACTACTTGTGTTCAGCATGGTGCTTCTGTTCTCACGTTGGGGGCCCTTACCCCAGCCCACTCGTGTTTTCCTTTCCCGTCTAGCACAGCGAGAGAAGAAAGTAAACTAAAACAATATGAGGATTGAAAAGAAACAAACTGAATCTTACTTATTCATAGATAATTAAAATACAAATGTTTAAATTGTTCAAATTAATTAGAGTGTGTAGCAAAGCAGATATAAAAATCAATATTCAAAAATCAATTGTATTTCTATATGTCAGTAAAAACCAGAAAGTTAGAAAGCATACGTCTTAAGAAGAGGCTAATTTCTGTAACAATAAAAACATAAAGTACCTAGAAATTAATCTAATAAAATATGTTTAAAACTTTTATGGAGAACATTATAAAATTTTATTGCAAGCCATGAAAGAATGTCTAAACAAAGAAGACACCTTAGTGGACAGGAAAATTCAGATCTTAAGAGTCCTAACTCCTTCTGAATTAATGTACAACAAGATTTCCCTAAGGGTTTTTCTAGGAGTTTCACAAATGATAAAATTCCTGTGGAAAGCCCAAAGCCAAGAACTGTCAAGACGCTCCCAGGGAGGGGGTGAGGAGAGAGAGAGAAAGAGGAGAGAAGACATGTTCTATCAAGATGTATTATAACAAAATGCCAGTTATGAAAACAGTCACAGGGGTATAAAGTGCAGCATAAGGAATATGTATAGTCAATAATGATCTAATAACCATGTATAGAGTCAGATGGGAACCAGACTTATCAGGGTGATCGCTTCATAAATCAATGCCTAAGCGCTATGTTGTACACACATTGTATGTCAACTGTAATTGAAAAAATTTTAAAGGTTTATAATAAAGCCAAAGAATGACTGGCACATTGGCAATGTGAGACAGAAGGAAGCTCAGAAACAGACCTATAACCTATTTGGAAATGGTGTGAGAATGAGCGTTAGAGATGACTGGGGAAAGAATAAACCATTCAGTAAATGGTACTGGAATGACTGGGTATCCATTTGAAAATAAAGCAGGATTTATCTCTATCTCAGAGTGTACACAAAAACCCATTAAAATGAATTAGAGACTTGAATGTGAGAGGTGATTAAAATAGACATGGTGAAATTTTATTCTTGGTTTGGGACTAGATAATGATTTTAACCCAAAGGGCAGTCTAAGTCCACAATCTCAGATGAGAGCTTTTAAAACGTACTACAAATAAATCAAGAAGCCCAATGAAAAGCAACCATGAAACAATGTCTCATTCAAATAAATATTGAGCAAATCAAAAGTAATTAAACATATTAAATCTTCATTAAATCTGTGAAAATTATACAAAAGGAGAGGCATTACTGGAGCATACAGTCTCAGACATCTTATAACTTCTTGTCAAATGTTCCTTTATCATCAAAGAATAATCTACTTTAGCAGATTTTATGTTTCTTTCACTGCACACACACACAAATAGGAACTGAGGTAATAAATGTATTAATTAACTTGATTGTGGTACTCTAATTTTTTCTTCCAAATAAATGCAGTCATAAAAGAACAGACTATTACAGCAAACACAAATGTACCTACTACTCACCTTAAGAAAAAAGTGCTAGTGGAGTTGAAGCCACCTGAGCACTCACCTTTGATGGATGCCTCCCCACCCCCCAGGGGGAACCCCTTTAAGTAATTTGTTGTTGATTGCTTTCATACATTTCTTTGTTCTTTTACTAAATACTCCAATTTTTCTAAAGGTGTGGTTATGCATTTTTAAACTTTATAGGTATGTGTGTAATATATTAAATTGCATACTTAGCATTATATTTTCAGATTGCATTATGTGAATATATAGCTCTGGTTCATTTTCACTGGTGTGTGGTGTTCCTTTTTGTGACCATTTCACAGTTTATTCATCCATTCTCATATTACGGATATATCCCTATTTCCAAATTTTTGCTGCTGTTGAAGATGCTGCTCTAAACATTTCTCTGTGTAGTTGTGCAAGAGTTCCTGGAGGGGTGGATATGCTGAGTTGCAGATCATTTGCATTTTCAGCTTTATTGAAAGTTGACAAATTTATTCAAAGTTGCTGAATAAAACACATAGGCAGTGCCTCCTTTATGCACGGTAAACACCTTACTATTGTTCTCTCCCCTTTGTTCCATTCCCTCTCAATAACAGCCACAGAAAATGCCGACGTTTTACCAAATAATTTCTCCCACTCTGAAGTCCCAGTCCCCAAACCTCCACACAAGCTTATCACCAGCCTCCAGGTCTTGCTCTCTCCGAGGCTAAAACCCCCCCAGGGCAGCAGAAGTACTTGGTTGGCTCCCCCACCTCCCATTTTCCCCTGACTGAATGGAGGTACATGTCCCGGCCTAATAAGTCTAGTGTGTATCTCCTTTCCCAGCTCTCTTTATTAAAGCAAATTCTCTTGTGAATAAAATTCTTCAAACTGTTACACAAGTGATTTCCCAAGTTAAATCACTACATTAATCCATGCTTGTTTTACATGTTCATTTCAACACTTGTATTCTAGAGGAAACATCCATTTCTCTATACACAAAAGAACTTAGTCTGGTCCAAAGATTCTGGATTTTATAACTGATCTTCAGAAATTACATACACTATTGTGTGTATGTGCATATGAGCATTTTACCAGGGGGTGGGTCTATGATGTCTGTCATATTCTCAGAGAAGTTTATGACCCCATAATAATGTATAATCAATGGTTACATACATACCTGAGTGAACTTCAGGTATATATGGATGTGGTGTATGTGCACCTGAATGAATTGCAGGTGTACATGGATGAGGTCGGCCCCACTGGAGCATTATGGGCAGGAGGGGCCCTTGGCTCCTTCCCCTCACTGTAGGCAGCCCCTTTGCACAGACTGAGTCTATATATTCAAGGAAACAACTACAGGCTATAGACTGCAATTATGTTATCTTTCTGGTCTATAATTTTTAAGTACAAATTATAAATCAATAACCTTGTCTGCATGTGTTTTCCAAGTTACACATGCCCAAGATACAAAAAACATCTAATAAATGGGCACTTCTGTATATTTGTTCTAGTCAACTGAAATGATACTACATGATGAAACTTAACTTCTTTAAATATATCTATCCAAGAAATCTTTTTTAATTCATTTATTATATATCTCTATGGACCTTCAAAGAAATTGTTGTTTATTGCTCTAAAAAAGAAGAAAGAATAGTTTTATTTTTATTTCAGCTGATCACTAAAAATACTCCTTTCTTAATTTACTATAGTGAATGCATTTATGAAGATCAAGCTAATATATTCATGGAATATGAGGCATGTAGCCACTCATATTTACAACTAAATCTCTCAAATGAAAGAGTAAATTGCTGACAACAGAAACGTTTGTATTGGCCAAGCACTGTGGTTTGATTAAGTTTGCTCATTTATTTTATAAATCTGTTATAAAGCCATTAGAAGAGTTTTATTACTCAAATTATGAGGCTGAGTCAGAGTGGCCTTTTAAATCTATAAATTAATTAGAACTCTATTACCAGAGTACTGAAAATATCCACTCTTCTTTTAATGAATATATTTTTCTACTTTATTACAAATAAATTGTGATTTAGTTCCCCATTTCCCTAGTCAGCCATTGTTCATATGTACGCTACTTGGACAGAGCAGCAAATATCAATTTCCTTCACTAGCCATTTCTGAGTAGATGGGAGAAGCATTGCATGGAAGAAATTAACTTCAATCCAAATAGTGTCTATATTTAATATATGGTCTAAACACATGTCCAAGCAAGGATGGTCTATCTTTACTCTTTGCAAAAAAAAAAAACCCAATCTTTTTGCTTTCTTTACAACTTTAACAGTTGCCTCAGCTCAGCATTTCTGCTTTTCCCTAAGTTTGTTTGCCATTTCTTTGTTCTTTCTACTACTTTATCCTTACTTTCTTGATATCCTTCCAATGAGGTCATTTATCAGTTTATCCTTAGGAAGTTTTTTTCACGTCTAATCATCTCATGTCATATTTGGCTTGTGATTCTTTTCGAACTGCCTCCAAAAGCCTATCTGACTGTGTCCCTGTGGTTTAGGCATCACTGACTCCACCACCTCCACCCCTTCTCACCTGGTCACAGCAGTTGGTCCAGGGTTGGGTGCAAGATCCAGGCTGAGTCAATCTGGAGAAATAGTTCTCTCTAAGGGTTTTATAGGCTGATGAGATTTAAGATTACAGTTGATGGAAGAGATAATCTGAGGATAGTGCAGCCACAGAGAGTGGAATAGAGAAAGAGATTTAAAGACATGTTTTTGATCACCTAGATCCAGCTGTGCCTAAATAATCACTTAACTTTTCATTTCTACAAAAGCAATGATTTGCTAAAACCAGTTTGAATCATGTTTGTTTTGTATAAGAGTCCCAATACCTTTTATTGTTTTAAAATATTTTACTCCCAACTAGAAAGGCAAGTTATTACTACCAAAATCCTAAATATGCCCCGTAGAACAACATTGCACTAGTCAGGATACATTAGATTCCAAGGAACAGAAAGCAATTTTTTAAATTTTGTCTAAGTTAAGAGGGACTTTTTCATTATTTGCTCATCTCTGTAAAGTTTCAGGTGAAACAAGTCTGGGCATGACTAGTTCCCATAACTCAAACACTATTTCTACCTTACTAATTCACCATTAATCCCTCATTTCAGTTTGACATAATTTTCTCTTGCCCCAGCAATTTTCCATGTGGAGATATTGTGACCACTAGCAGTTCCAGAATGGCATCCAGATTAAATTTCTATGATCATTAAAAGAAAGACTATGATTCCTCCAGTTCTACATCATCTAACTGTGCCTTCTTGGGTCATATCTCTATCTAAAAAAACTCACATGGCAATTGTATAGAGTCTGTAACTAACCAGCCCTGAGTTACATATTCACTTCTGTGATCAACTGGAAGCTTCTTATGATTGGTGATCCCAACAGAGCTAATGAAATTGGAACAGGTTCTGTTCAGTAGGGTCGACCCCTAACAGCAGCTCCTTCACTGTTTTGGTAGCAGCTGGTCCTTGCAGCCCATCGACCTAAGGGGTCAGTCCCTCCCTGTGGTGCCAACGGCAGTCAAGACTCAACCACAACTGGACAGTGCAGACAGCTCATGCAGGAGGCTCACCTAAATCACTCAGGTCAAGTGATTAGGGAGGCTGCACCACTGGGCTCTACAGGAAACCTACTACATAAGCCACTCTACCAACTCTGGGAGATACAGCAGCTAAGCCTAATACATAGGAACAAACACAGGGAAGCAGCCAAAATGAGGAGGCAAAGAAACAGGTCCTAAATGAAAGAACAGGAGAAATCTCCAGAAAAAAAAAAAAAACATCTAAGTGAAATGGAGGCAAGCAAACTACTAGATACAGAGTTCAAGACAATGGTTATAAGGATGCTCAAAGAACTTAGTGAGAACTTCAACTGCATAAAAGAGAACACAGAAACCACACAAAAAGTAACAGTCAGAAATGCAGGATACACTAACTAAAATGAAGAATAAATTACAGGGAATCAACAGTAGAGTAGATAGGGCAGAGAATTAAATCAGCAATTTGGAATATAGGAAAGCAGAAACACCCAATCAGAACAGAAAAAAAAAATCCAAAAAATGGAGATAGCGTAAAGAGCCTCTGGGGCAACTTCAAGCATACCAACATTTGCATGATGAGGGCGCTAAAAGGAGAAGAAACAGAGAAAGAAATTGAAAACCTACTTGAAAAATAATAATGAATACTTACCAAACCTGGTGGAGGAAATAGACATACAAGTCCAGGAAGAACATAGAGTCTCAAACAAGATGAACCCAGAGGCCCACACCAAGACACATTATAATTAAAATGCTAAAGATTAAAGACAAAGAGAGAATCTTAAAACAGCAAGAGAAAAGCAATTGGTTACCTACAGGGGAGTTCCCATAAGATTGTCAAGCTGATTTCTGAAGAGAAACTTTGCAGGCCAGAGGGATTGCCAAGAAATGTTCAAAGTGATGAAAAACAGAGACCTGCAACCAAGATTACTCTACCCAGCAAAGCTATTATTTAGAATTGAAGGATATATAAGTATAGAGCTTTCTAGACCAGAAAAAGCTAAAGGAGTTCATTGCCACCAAATCAGTATTATATTCAATGTTAAAGAAGCTTCTTTAAGAAAAAGAAGAAAAATGATTAAAAATATGAATAATAAAATAGCAGTAAATACATGTCTATCAACATTTTCTAGGCTTTTATCAAAAGAAACCCAAAATACTAAATCAAAAAGACGTATACATCCATTTGTTTATTGCGGCCTTATTTATAATAGCCAAGATATGGAAGCAACCTAAGTGTCCATCAACAGATGAATGGGTAAGGAAGAAGTGGTTCACATATACAATGGAATATGATTCAAACATAAAAAGGAATGAAATTTCATCATTTTCCAAGCATGAGTGGATCTAGAAGGTATTATGCTAAGTGAAATAAGTCAGACAGAGAAAGACAAATGCCCAGTGATTTCAGTTAAATGTGGAATTGAAACAGAATAAACAAACTAGCAGAACAGAAACAGACTCATAGATACAAAGAATATTCTGACAGTTGCCAGGTGGGAGAGGAATTAGGGGGATGGGTGAGAAAGGTGAAGGTACTAAGAAGTACAAGTTAGTAGTTACAGAATAGTCACAGGAAGGTAAAGTACAGCACAGGGAATGTGCTATGTGCGTAGGGAGTACAGCATAGTCAATAACATTGTAATAAATATATATGGTGTCAGATGGCTACTAGATTTATGGGGGTGATCACGTCATAAGTTTAATAAATCTATAATGGGGTTGTACACCCAACATTAATATAATATTTTATGTCCACTGTACTTTAAAAATTAAAAAGTGGAAACAAGATTTAAAAAGATGTTATAAAGTCTCATTCTTAAGTATGAATGGGCACTAAAAGATTACCAGAGAGTTAAGATATCTCCAACATAAATAAGAAAAAATGTTAAAACAGACATTTAAAAAAACTGTATATGGCCCTGGCTGGTGTGGCTCAGTGGATTGAGTGCCGACCTGAGTGCCACCCTATGAAGCAAAGAGTCTCTGGTTCGATTCCCAGTCAGGGCACAGGCCTGGGTTACGGGCCAGGTCTCCAGTAGGGGCACATGAGAGGCAACCACACATTGATGTGTCTCTCCCTCTTTCTGCCTCCCTTCCCTCTCTCTAAAAATAAATAAATAAAATCTTTTAAAAAATCTGTATTAGGAAACAAAGGTGTGCAGGAAACAAAAAAGTATTAAAAAAGAAAACAAAATTTGTAATTGGAATCCTCAAAAATATAAGAAAACATTTCATGCATAAAGCAAAAAAAATATGAAAAAAGAAACAAAGTTTAAGAATATTGGAAACTACAAATATTATCATCAAAATTCATGGAAGTAGAAAATAAAGTCCTTGAAAACTCTGAAAAGTTCAACAAAAAGATAAAGTATAGCCCTGGCTGGTGTGGCTCAGTTGATTGAGCACGGGCCTGCAAACTGAATGGTTACTGGTTTGGTTCCCAGTCAGGAGGGCCCATGCCTGGGTTGCAGGCCAGTGGGGGTTGTGCAAGAGGCAACCACACATTGATGTTTCCCCCTCTCCCTCCTTCCTTTCTCCTCTGTCTGGAAATAAATAAATAAAATATTTTAAAAAGTAAAATACAATAAAATATAAAAAACGTAAGACAAAAGATAAGCATGGAGGTTTAAGCTAGAAAGTCTTACAACAAACTGAAATGAATTCCAGAAAGATCAGAGGAAATTGTGGAAGAGAAATAGTCAAAGAAATGATATAAGAATATCTTCTACAAGAAAGGAAATGAGTTTCCAGATTAAAAGAGGCCACCAAATGCATGGCACATTAAATGAAAAAAGACCCACAACAATGAGTCAGGAATAAAGAAGTAAAGATACGCTTCCAATATAAGAACGTTAGATCACATAAAAAAGATTGGGACTGAGAAATAGCACTGGCTTCTTAAGAAATAGCATTATAAGTTAAAAGGCAATGGTACAACACCTTCAAAATGATGAAGCAATCATTCTCAAATTATCGTTCAAAGATGAGCATAGAGTAAGAATATATTCAGATATGCAGAGGATAAGATATTTTCCTTCCATTCATTCTTTTAAAAGGACCCACAGAAGAATAGGGTCAAGCAAAATCAGGGAGTAAAATAAAAAAGAAGAAAATGTGAAATGTGAGAAAAATGGAACCAACCCAATAAAGCAGCAAAGAGGGCTCCCAGGTAACTGGCTATGCAGCCTGTATTGGAGTGAGAGAACAGAGAGATCACAATCAGATGCCTTCAGGGAAAACTATTCAGGAGTTCACTTTATCTTAGGGAGCATTGCGTTGGACACAGGGTAGGAGAGGATATGTACAGATCAGGTATTACACATGAAAAAATATGACAAGGTAAACAAATGGTGCAAAAGGAGAAATGTGTCATAGCATGTAGCTTACACTTTAGTTCTACAGTAACTAGTATTTACAAGGTTGTAATGATTTTTCACTAAGTATTGATTTAATTTAAAGTAGTTTTATATAAAAGGAGACAGGCAGGAGAAGGGGTAAGTTAGTATGAAATCTGTCATAACAGGATGCCTAAATTAATAACTTGAAAAAATAGTAGTATTAGTTTGTCATTTAGAAATACGAATTTAAGAATAGAAGCAGCTAAAAATAGTCAAAATATTATATTTGGGGAGCAAGATTTATTTTTCATGTTAAGCTAAATGGTACTTTTTGATTTTTCAACCATCTGCACAAATTATTTTTTCCTCAGTAAATCTTTAATAAGCAAGGACTTTTAAATATAAAATGATATCCACATCTTTGGGTACCTCTCTCACTTACCTGGGTTTGCTTTATTTATTACAACTGACCACAAGCCATGTTGACAGATTTGTTTGGTTTATATCTACACAGACAAAATTCTAAATATTTAAGAACAAAATGCTTTTGTTGATTCCATCAGTATAATCCGTTTGAGTGTATAAAGCTGATGGCTCACTTAACTTCACCTGGCCCTTTACTACATTCCTACGACAGGATTCTAATGCAATCTGTGTACAGCTGCTGGTTCAGTTAGAGAAGCACTTGGGCACCCCGCAGTTAAGAGGCTCCTGAGAATTTCTTAGCTCCTTGAAGTCTTGTGGATTTTTAGACACACAAATCCTAAATTTAAGAAATTGTTAAAGTAATCTCCAGTACACGGAATTTAGGTCAGAAAACACTCCAAATCCCTGAGACAGAAAAAGCTGTAAATCCTTTAGTTTTCTTTGGAGGGTCTGAAGTGAGGTCACGTGTTTAAATCTGCGAATTGCACGGCAAAATTGGATTAGCGTGGGAAATTCCTGCCATAATGCTGCACTCTTAGGGAGAGCAAGTCGGTGCCTGCTACATTACGTCCCTGGGAAATTTGCTGATTCATTTCAAGTACCCTGGACTTTCTGATCCCCTAAAGTCTCTGCAGAAATATTCAGTGTCCCTCTGAGTAGAATAGCCAGGCCAAAAGAAATAGCCAAAGTGTTTGAAATCAAAACTTTCCATGCATTTTACTTTCAACTCCAGTTGTTTCTTACTGTGCCAACCCAACTGCTCTCAAAACTGAACTTTTCTGTAATCCAACACTTATTTTATTTTTTGTTTTATCTATGGTTTAATTCTTTTTTTACCTTCAATTTAATTGACTTTTTATTTGATTAGGACAAGTAAATCAACTGGTGGATTTGGTTATCTGCTTACCTAATCTCTGCAATAAATAAATGAGACCTTAATTCATTTAACATTGTATAACCTTGGTCTACCTTTGTAGAGCCAAATTATTTGCCCAACTTTTCTATAATGGCTACATTTAATAGACTACTACATGCTACTGAGTTTCCTGGTCATGTTTGCAAATAAATTATCAATTTTGAGTATTCCAGTTAAATGATTTAAATATCCTCATTTTAGATATGTAAAATATAGTTAAAATTATATAATTTGCATGCATAAACTTCTCTTGGCATCCAAAAACTAGTTTTAAATTGACAATACCAAAAACATAAATTTCTACTTGGTATCAGTTCAAAAACTTGAAGTACATGGATTGCTAAAAAAAGAGACATATTTTAATGCAATCGTTCCCAGATCTTTCAAAAATGTATTCTCAGTAGTGTTTGTTCCTATTGTTCACCCTGACCAGTCAGATACCAAAGGGCTATCCTGGGGAAAAATGAGCCGGCTATGACAAATAGCCAACATGCACGTTGGAAATCTATGTTCTCTGCTTAGATGTCTATCTAGAAAATTTCTGTTTATCCATCAAGTCTCAGCTCAGATGCTGCCTCTATTCTGAAACAAAAACAAAAAGGCAGGCAAAATTAGAAGACAAAGAAACAAGCCCCAGATGAAAGAAGAGGAGAATTCTCCAGAAAAAGAGCTAAATGGAATGAAGGCAAGCAATTTATCAGATAAAGAGTTCAATGTAATGGCTATAAGGCTGCTCAACAGCATTATAAAGGACATAGAAACTATTACAAAGGACCAGTCAGAAATGAAGATACACTATCTGAAATAAAGAATACACTGGAAGGAATAAACAGTAGGTCAGGTAAAGCAGAGGATTGAATCAGCAATTTGGAAGACAAGGTGAAAAAAACAACAGCCAATCAGAGAAGCAAAAAGAAAAAAGAATTTTTAAAAAATGAGGACAGTTTGTCCTTTGGGACAGCATGAGTCATAACAACATCCACATTGTAGGGGCACCAGAAGAAGAACAAAGAGAGCAAGGAACTGAGAACCTGTTTGAAGAAATGACTGAAAACTTCCCTAACCTGGTGAAGAAAAAAGACATACAACTCTAAAACAATGCCGAGAGTCCCAAACAATGAGGCCCACAAGAAGAAACATCATAATTAAAATGACAAAGATTAAAGACAATAAAAGAATCTTAAGGGCCACAAGATAAGACAGTTACCTACAAGGGAGCTCCCATAAGATTGTCAGCTGATTTATCAACAGAAACATTTCAGACCATCCCTGGCTGGTGTGGCTCAGTGGGTTGGGCACTCTTCTGCAAACCAAAAGGTCACTGGCTGATTCTCAGGCAGCACACATGCCTTGGTTGTGGGCCACATCCCCAGCTGGGGGCATGTGAGACACAATCGATGTTTCTCTCTCACATAGATATTTCCTTCTTTTTTAAAAATTAATTTACCCTTTCTCTAAAATTAGATAAATAAAATCTTTTAAAAAAGAGACTTTTCAGGCCAGAGGAATTTGCATGAAATATTCAAGGTGAGGAAAAGCAAGGACCTACAACCAAGACTACTTTACCCAGCAAGGCTATCATTTAAAATTGAAGGAGAAGTAAGGAGTTTCCCAGAATAAAAAAAAAAAAAAGCAAAAGGAGTTTGTTACCACCAAACAAGTATTTCAAAAATGTTAAAGGGCCTGCTGAAGGAGGAGGAGGAGGAGCAAAGAAGCAGAAGGAGAAAAACAGAGGAACATAGATAAAAAAATAATATAGTAAAAATATGTACCTATCAATAGTCACTTTAAGTGCAAATGAGTTAAATGCTCCAATCAAAAGACAGGGTAGTTGAATGGATAAAAAAGCAAGAACCATATATATACTGTCTACACGAGATCTACCTCAGAATGAAAGATACACACAGAATAAAAGTAAAGGATTAGAAAAAGATATTTCCAGCAAATGGAAAAGAAAAAACAGATGAGGTACCACTATTTATATCTGACTAAGTCAATTTTGAGAAAGAAAAACAAAGTTGGAAAAATCATGCTACCTGATGTCAAACTATATTATAGGGCCATAATAAACAAAACAGCATGGTACTGACATAAAAACAAACATACAAATCAATGGAACAAATTAGACAGCACAGAAATAAACCCACACCTTCATAGCCAATTAATATTTGACAAAGGAGAAAAAACATACAATGGGCTAAAGATTGTTTATTCAATAAATGGTATTGGGGAAATTGGACAGATATGTGCAGAAAAATGAAACTAGATCACCTTCTTATACCACACACAAGAAGAAACTCAAAATTAATTAAAGACTTAAATGTTAGTCTTAAAATCATAAAAATCCTACAAGAAAACATAGGCAGCAAAATGTTGGACATTTCTTACAGCAATAATTTTTCTGATATAACTCTTCAAGCAAGGGAAACAAAAGGAAAAATAAATAAATGGCACATCAAACTGAAAAGTTTTTGTTCAGAAAAGAAAACCAACAATAAAATGAAAAGACAACCCACTAAATGAGAAAACATACACACCAATGATGTATCTGATAAGTGGCTTATACCCAAAATTTATAAAGAACTTAATAAAACTCCATACCAAAAAAATCCAATTAAAAGATGGGCAGTAGACACTTCTACAAAGAAGACATACAGATAGCCAATAGACATATGAAAAATGCTTAACATCACTGATTATCAAAGAGCTGAAAATTAAAACCACAATGAGATGTCATCTCACACATATCAGAATGGCTATCTATCACCAATAAGTCATGTTGAACTGAAGATGTGGAGAAAAGGGAACCCTCATGAGGGTTGGTGGGAATGTACATTGATGCAGTTACTCTGGAAAGCAGTATGGAGATACCTCAAAAACCTGAAAACGGAACTGTCTCAATGACCCAGTAATTCCTCTTCTGGGAATATAGCCAAAGAAACACAAAACACTAATTTGAAAGAGTATATGCACCCCTATGTTCATTGCAGTGTTATTTACAATAGCCAATATTTGGAAGAAGTCCAAGTGCCCATGAGTAGGTGAGTGGATAAAAAGCTGTGGTATGTTTACACAATGTAATACTACTCAGCCATAAAAAAGAAGAAAATTTTACCCTTTGCATGGATAGACCTGGAGAGCATTATGCTAAGTGAAATAAGTCAGTCAGAGAAAGACAAAGTATCATATGATTTCACTCATATATGAAATCTAATGAACAAATTGAACTAACACGCACAACAGAGACAGATTCATAGACAGAGAGTAGGCTGACAGCTGTCAAGGGGTGGAGGGAGCTGACTGGTGGGATGGAGGGATTGAGAGAAAAACAGAAAAACTGATGAACACAGAAAAGAGTGTGGTGACTGCGGGGGTGAGGCAGTGGTGGGGAGAGTTGGAGGAGGAGGTTAGGGGGCATACATGGTGATGGAGGGAGACTGGACTTGGGCAGTGAGCACACAGCACAGTGCACAGATGATGTGCTGTGGCACTGTGCACCTGAAACCTGAATAACTGTGTTAACCAATGTCACTCCAATCAATTTAATAAAAAGGGAAAAAAAGAATGATCACAACTGTATTACATTATATTCACAAGGCAGAGGAAAACATAGCCATGGTAAGGAGAAAAAAGATACAAAAATGATCCAAACTTATCTTCCAAACATGAATAGTACAATGTCAGAAATTAAATGTACCTGAAGAAACTCCAACCCAAAGAGAGCTGACAAATACTTTTGTTTGAAATCAAGTCTCACTTTTTTCCATTTTAGTTCCATTTCCTCACTTGTAAATAGGCATAATTTAGTGTCTACTATACTGGGTGTTATAGTAGAAGATTAAGTGAGATTAACAAGTGCAACTCAGAGCTACCCTTAGCATATAAAAATAATTCATTAATATTCATTACCATCAATACTAATATATCTTATTTACATATTTCACACAGCTGCTCCACTCTGTTCCAACCCATTCTTCAATTCTCCGCTGCTGTCTGCTTAGACCAACCAATTACCTACCATCTTCTTCCTAACACTTCCAGTTTGACTGAATTTCCTTGTGTTATCAGCAGATAGAGATGACAATAATGTTTATCCCTCCCAAGGGTCAATCTAGATTCTACTTCTTTTCCCACTTGGCTTAGTCAGTCCTGCTGTTTATCAAATTCACTGTTCTTTTTCTGACAACAGGGGATCTTGGAAGTCATCCAGTCCAATCACTAAAACTCTCACTGTGATAGATACTATGAAGAATTTATTTTTCTAGATTTAGAAGTTTGTTTCAGGCAAGATATACTATACACAATCCAGGTTTGCAAAGTTTTTTATTACTGAAATGACAAGTTTGACTAAATCCTATAACATAAACCATTATATTTTAATTTTATACTAAAATATACATAATATATTACAAATCATAATAGTGTATAAAATAGCATGTTATATTATATTGTACAGTATATACTATCTCACGTCCACCCTGGATTTAGGAACGCAATTTCTGCTAATGAAAAATAATGAGCTAGTTACATTAATAACAGCTATAATTTTTTAGCAAATTACATACCAGGGAAGATTTTTATATGCTATCTCATTTCATTCTTACCAGAACTCAGTCAAGTATTTATTACTGATACCTTTATTTTACAGATGAGAAAATTAAGATTAAGAAAGATTAAGTGACATGAAAGTCACACACTCTGGAAGTTGGTGAGCCTGGATTCCAGTCCCTGTTTCTGATGCAAAAAATTTAGTTCTTAACCACTCTACCATACTGGACAAAAATGGGATAAGTGCCTTGAATAGAACTAGCATTTCTATTCTGCTTTGAATAACAATATACTAAAGCACAAAACAGGAAGATCCATAAGGTTGATGTGGAGGAGGCTCTGGAAATCTACAGATAGAAGTAAGTCCTGGAGGGAAAGAACAGCTGTACTCCAGGGTCCGGCAGAAGTAACACCTACTTGAGTGTGGCTGGTAGGGTGATGGCAAGGGTGTAATAATTTATAGTTTTAATTTGAATATTTCACCTACAATGTTATGTGGCGTGCTTGAGTGTGTATTGTTATGTTACAGAATTACATGGTTATGATTTTGTAATAAAAAAGGGCATTATTTGGGCTGGACTCTGTATACCTTGAATCATCCATGAAGTCAAAATAAGTGTGAGGTCTAACCGCAGCTAGAAATCAATGTTCTTTCTAGTTTTTCAAAGCTTCTCTTTCCCCACACTTTAAACTGCCCTAATCTGCTTTCCTGCTGTGACTTATTTCCAGTAATATATAGTTGGCAGAACGGCATCCTCACACCTGGTGGGCAATGTAGTTGTGCATGCTGGGAATGGTAAGGATCATGAAGAACTGTGCAGGAACAATGTAAGACGTTGCCACTTCAAAAACAAAGACTTCAGCTCGGCTGATGGTGGGAACTGGTCAAAGGCAATAACATCAAAACCACAGGAACACCTTCACATGTAAAAGCAGACTCAGTCAGTGGCAGACTAGCAGAGCACTCTGATGAGAAAAAAAAATGTTTTTTGAAAGTAGCGTCTTCTATTTGTTGAAGTATGTGCCTTCAATCATAAAATATACATTCATTCATTTGTCCTACAAACATATGCTTAGTATCCAGTCAGGCCCTATGATCTGTGCAGGGAGTGCCAAAATGAGTGAATGAATACAGGCCCTAGATCTCAGAGTCTTCATAGCCTAGTAGAAAGATCAAATATGTAAATGCCTTGATGCCCAACAGCAAAACACCACCAGAAATATACCTGCATTTGAGCAAAGGTGAGTTTATTATTTACTGCAGCAAAGGAGAGCTCAGGCCATGGGGAATAAAGAGGAACCTCAGAGAGTGTTGGGGGCACTTACAGGATTTGGACTCATGCTAGATAATTTGGGGGAAAGTTCAAGGAAGCAGAGATTTGCTTTGGATTAGATGCTATCAGAAAGTGGGGCAATTCTATGATTGGATATCTTCATAGTTTTTATGTGGGAGAAGAAAGGAATAGAATGGGGTTTAACCTGTAATTGGTAAAGAAGCAGAAGCCACTTATGTTAGCTGGGGAAAGGAGATTTTGGGGGGATTAGCACAGTGTCCTTGTTTTTGCCTGTGTTCACATGATTATGGAGAGTTCTTGTTATGTTTTATTTCATTAAGTGGATTAGCCACACAGTAATCTCATATGATTTTGATAGTCTGTGAACATGTTATATGCATCAGGATAACACCATGGCCTAGCTAGGAGCTAGGGCTTCTTTTACTTCCTCAACATTGAGTTACACTATACCTCGATAATTGCTAAATTATAATACACAAATGTTGTGGGAGTTTGAGAGACTGATAAAGTGACAAATTCTGCTTATGAATAGGTGATTTTTAGAGAGGAGTTTCATGTGAATGGTGTCTTGAAGGATGCACAGGAATTTGCTGGGTGAAGGAGAGATCAAAGGGCATTGCCAAGCAGAAACAAAGTGCGTAAGCGGATGTGAGCACACAGCGCGATGAGGAGCTTTGAGTAGCACAGTATTCTAGAATAAATGAGGGCAGTGTGTTGGTGAGATGAAGGCTGAGTCCATAGGTAGTGGTCAAATCATGAAGGGAACTTGGACTTCGTTCCACTGGTAATATGGACCCATCAAAAATTATCTAAATCAGAGAATAACATAATCAGATAGGAGTTTTAGAAGAATTTGGCAGCTATATAGAGAACAAACTAGTCTGAGAAGGGAAAAAAGACAAACACCAACTTGAAAATTACTTTAGACAAGAGATGATGAATTTTTTAAATTTAATCTTTATTGTGTTTTTTCCATTACCATTTAGTCCCCTCATACCACCCTCCCCCCAGCAATCACCACACTGTTGTCCATGCCTGTGAGTCCCCTTTACTTTTTGCTCAATCTTTATACCCCCTAAACTCCGCCCCCCACCAACTGTTATCCTGCTCTCCATCTATGAGTCTGTCCCCATTTTCCTTGTTAGTTCAGCTTGTTCGTTATATTCCACATATGAGTGAAATCATATGGTATTAGTCTTTCTCTGACTGGCTTATTTCACTTAGCATAATGTTCTCCAGGTCCATCCATACCGTCACAAAATTTTCTTCTTTCTTACAGCTGAGTAGTATTCCAATGTGTAAATGTCCCATAGTTGTTTTATCCACTCACCTACTGATGGACACTTGGGCTGCTTCCATATGTTGTCAATTGTAAATAATGCTGCAATGAACATAGGACAGCTTATATTCTTTCGAATTAGTGTTTTGGTCTCCTTCAGATATATTTCCAGAAGTGGGATCCCCAGGTCAAAAGGCAGATCCATTTTTAACTTTTTGAGGTATTTCCACACTGCTCTGCATGTGGCTGCACCAGTCTGCATTCCTACCAACAGTGCAGAAGGCTTCCCCTTTCTCCACATCCTCCCCATCACTTGTTGTTTGCTGACTTATTGATGATAGCCATTCTGTCAAGGGTGAGATCATATCTCATTGTGGTTGTAATTTGAAATTCTCTGGTGATTAGTGGCATTGAACATCTTTTCATATGTCTATTGGCCAATTGTATGTCTTTTGGATAAGAGTCTATTCTGGTCCTTTGCCCATTTTTTTAATGCATTGTTTAAAGACTATACTTTCAGGGATCATTACTATAGTTCATTAATTGGATTGTTTATTTTTTTTGGTGTTGAGTTTTGTTAAGTTCTGTACAAATTTTGGATATTAACCCCTTATGAGATGTATCAGTGAATATGTTCTCCCATCCTATGGGTTGTTTTTTTATTTTGTTGATGTCTTCTTTTGCTGTGCAAAAACTTTTTAGTTTGATGTAGTCCCATTTGTTTATGTTTTCTTCTGTTTCCCTTGCCTGTGGAGATGTATCTAACAAAATATTGCTACAAGCAATGTCCAAGATTTTGCTGTCTATGTTTTCTATGATTTTAGTGGTTTTGGGTCTAACATTTAAGTCTTTGATTTATTTTGAATTTATTCTTATGTGTGGTGCAAGAAGGTGATCTAGTTTCATTTATCTTCATGTATCTGTCCGATTTTCCCAACACCATTTATTGAATAAACTGTATGTGCTTGCTTCCTCTATAGAATATTAATTGACTATAAATATGTGGGTTTCTATCTGGGCTCTCTATTCTGTTCGACTGATCTATGTGTCTGTTTTTATGCCATCACCATGCTGCTTTGATTACAGTATTTTGCTGTGTATAACGCACACCCACATTTTATGTATAATGTGCACCCATTTGCATTTGTATAATGCAAATTATACATGGGAATTAGTACTACCCATGTATAATGCACATCCATATTTTTCCCTTGAAAATTTGGGCAAAACAGTGCATTATACATGGCAAAATGCTATGGCCTCATAGTATAGTTTGATATTAGGAAGTGTGATTCCTCCAACTTTGTCCTTCTTTCTCAGGATCACTGTTGCTATTTGGGGCCTTTTGTGGTTCCATATACATTTTTGAAATATTTGTTCTAGTTTGGTGAAATACATCACTAGAATCTTGATAGGAATTGTGTTGAATCTATAGATTTCTTTGAATAGTATGGACATTTTAATGATGTTAATTCTTCCTATCCATGAACATGGTATGTGCTTCCACTTATTTGTATATTCTTCAATATCTTTCTTCAGTGTCTTATGATTTTCTGACTACAGGTGTTTTACATCCTTGGTTATGTTTATTCATAGGTATTTTATTCTTTTTTGTAGCAATTGTGAATGGGATAGTTTACTTAATTTCCCTTTCTGTTCTTTATTGCCAAATAAAAATTGCAACTGATTTCTGGATATTAATTTTGTATCCTACTTTGCTGAATTCATTTATCAGTTCTATTAGTTTCTCAGTGGAATCTTTGGGGTTCTCTAGGTACAGTATCATGTCATCTACAAATAATGACCATTTTACTTCTTTCCAATTTGATTGCCTTTTATTTCTTCTTCTTTTCTGATTGTTGTGACTAAGACTTCCAATACTATGTTGAATAACAGAGGTGAAAGCAGACATCCCTGTCTTTTTCCTGACCTTAAGAGAATTGCTTGTATTTTTTGCCTATTGAGTATGATGCTGGTAGTGAGTTTGTCATATATGGCCTTTGTTATATTTAGGTATGTGCCTTCTATTCCCACTTTGCTGAGAGTTTTTATCATAAATAGGTGTTGGATTTTATTAAATGCTTTTTCTGCATCTATTGTTATGATTGTGTGATTTTTATATTTCATCTTGTTTAAGTGGTGAGTCACATTTATTGATGTGTGAATGTTGTACCAACCCTGCATTCCTGGAATAAGTCACTCTTGATCATGGTGTATGATCTTTTTGATGCATTGCTGTATTCTGTTTGCTAATATTTTGTTGAGGATTTTAGTGTCTATATTCATCAGTGATATTTGCATATCATTTTCTTTCTTTGTAGTATCTTTATCTGGTTTTGGAGTTAGGATAATGCTGGCTCCACAAAACAAATTGGGGAGACTTTCCTCTGCTTAAATTTTATGAAGAAGTTTGGGAAGGAGAAGTGTTACTTCTTCTTGGAATGTTTGGTAAAATTCACCTATGAAGCCATCTGGTCCAGGCCTTTTGTTTGTTGGGAGTTTTTTGATTACTGCTTCAATTCAACTAGATATAATCTGTCTATTCAGATTTTCTGATTCTTCCTGATTTATTTTGGAAGATTGTATGTTTCTAGGAATGTATCCATTTCTTTGGAGTTGTCCATTTTGGTGGCATATAGTTGTTCATAATATTTTCTTACAATCCTTTGTATTCCTTTGGTGTCAGTTGTTATTTCTCCTCTTTCATTTCTGATTTTGTTTGTTTGGGTCCTCTCTCTTTTTTCTTGATGAGTCTGGTTAAAGGTTTGTCAGTCTTATTTATCTTTTCAAAGAAACAGCTCTTGGATTCATAGATATTTTATATCATTTTTTAAGGCTCTATTTCATTTATTTCTACTCTGATCAGATTTTAAAACCCCATCGACTTCCATGGATAGATCTACCAGGCAGAAAATCAACAAGGAGACAGCAGCCTTAAATGACATACTAGATCAAATGGATTTAGTTGATATCTTCAGAGCATTTCACCCCAAAGCAGCAGAATATACATACTTTTCAAGTGCACATGGAACATTTTCTAGGATAGACCACATGTTAGTACACAAAACAAGTCTCGATAAATTTAAGAAAATTCAAATCATATCAAGGATCTTCTCTGACCAAAATGCTATGAAACTAGGAATCAATCACAAGAAGAACACTGAAAAACACACAAAGACATGGAAACTAAATAACATGTTATTAAACAATGAATGGGTTGACAATGAGTCAAGGAAGAAAATCAATTTCTTTCATTTGAAATAAATGAAAATGAGGACACAAGAATCCAAAAATCAGTGGGACACTGGGAAAGCAATCTGAAGAGGGAAATTCATAGCATTACAGGACTATCTCAAAAAAAAAAAAGCTCAAATAAATTACCTAACTTTACACTTAAAGGAACTTGAAAAAGAGCAACCAACAAAGCCCAAAGTGAGGAGATGAGTTTTTAAACAGAATCAGTAAAAATGTGAATGGAGAACAGAAAAGAAATGAGACATTTCCAGTGCAGAACTGACCAGACTTACAGACTATATTCACCACTAAAATTTAAGATGCAAAAACGTAGGAATCGAGTACATTTGCTCCCCACTGGACACCTAATAACTAGTACAATGCCTGGCATATGGAAGTTGCTCAATGAATATATTTGTTGAATTAATAAATAAACTATGAGAGATGGGTTGAGAAAGAAGGTGTCAATGATGAAGTAGCAAATGTTTGTAGATCATGGTGCTAGGTGAATAATTTAATAAATTGAGATAAAAGAGCAGATTGTGGAGAAAAATTGTTTTGATTTTGTATGAACATGCAAAACACAATAGACATTGTTGGCTATACTTGTATATACTGAGTATTAAAACTCTTTGAGGCATATTTTAAAAATAAAAATAACCTTATATGTGCTGATTAACTGAGTAAAAACCCAGAATCCTAAGAGTATTACCTTATGTTAAAAGAGGTTAATACATTCCTTTCATGCTGAAAACTATCCTATAATGGATAAACCCCAGACTTATTAATTATATTTGGTAGTTAAAAAGACAGAGCTGAAAAATAAAGTTCTAGAAAATATAATTGGCATATAAACTTAAGAAATTCTTTACTGTAAATTTTTTCAGCCTTAAGGTATAATTGACATACAATCAATTGCACATATCTAAAACCTAAAATTTGATGAGTTTGACATATTTACATGTCTCTAAAATTGTCACAAGATAATGAGCATATTCATCACCTCTAAAAGTTTCTTTGTGTTTCTTTGAAATCCCTCCCTCTTTCCCTTTATTCTCCTGTATTCCCAAACCCAGTCCCCAGGCAACCACTGATCTAGTTACTCTATATACAGCTTAGTGTGCAATTTTTAGAATTTTATATAAGTGAAATCCTATGGTATGTGGTTTTTATTGTCTGACTGCATTCATTTAGCATGATTATTATGAGATTCATCCATGTCATTGTATGTATCAAAGCTTCATTAGTTTTATTGCTAAGTGGTATTTCATTGTACATGCAAACAATTTCTTTATGGAGTCTCCTATTGATAGACAGATAGGTTTTATGGTGGTTTTAAAATATGGCCACAAGATTTTGATGCTACTTCCTTTAAGAAGTGGAGCCTAATTTCCCTTTCCTTTGCAATGTGGGCTAAAATTTCGCAACTCTTCTCCAGTGAATAAAGCAGAAGCGATGCCATGCAACTTTTGAGACTAGGTCACATAGGACTTTGGACTTCCACCTTGCTCTCTTCAGGATCACCCACTCTGGGGAAGTCAGTTACCATGATGCAAGGAAACACAAGCAGCGCTATGGAGAGGCCTGTGTAATGAGAACCTGCAGTCTCCTGCCAACAGCCATGCAAGGGAGCCATGTTGGAAGTAAATCTTCCAATTTCAATCCAGACTTCAGAGGACTGTTGCCTCATGGGAAACCCACAGCCAGAATAACCCAGATAAATGACTCCCAAATTCCTGATCCACAGAAACTGTGAGATAATAAATGTTTATTGGTTTAAGTCACTAAACTTTGGGGTAATATGTTATACAACAATAGGAAACTAATACAGGTTGTTTCAGTTTGGGGGACATTGTGAATAAAACTGCTATAAACATTTGTATGTAACCTTTGTATGGGTATATTTCTTTTTGGTTTACTATATATTATGGCACAATTTTTATTTTGCCTAACATTATTTCCATTCAAGTGTCAAGTTGACCCAACAAGGTTACAAACTCCAGGTACTTGTTTAATATTCCACTCAATGCTCAGACCCATGCTAATTAACTAGTAAATGATCGATATGTTGAATGAGATAAATGGAAAACAATAAGTACTCAAATGACTTTCAGTAACACCTGAAAGGAAGAGAGAGAAGGTGATTCAATGTCGTTGGTGAACATACTGACTGACCTCCCTTGTCTCCACCTTGTAAAAGATGAATTGATGCATTAGGTCCAGGAAAAGAATGTAGTTTGGAATCCATAAATAAAGTTCACCCCCAGGTGATATGAGATCTAATTTGAATACTACCCACAAATGAGGAGAATTAATCCAACATCTTCCTAGTGAAAATCTAAAATGACACACTTCTCAAAATAGAAATAAAATGTACTTTATCACATTGCTAAAGAGTGTCCTCTCTCTTTCAGCTGCTTTACAACCAATCTAAGTTGTGCTTACAAAAACTGACAATGACATTGAGAATGACTAAGATATATATTTCAGCTCTCTGAAATGGCTTGAGAGAGCCATGTATATAGAAATACAGGAATGCCCTGCTTTTGCTCAATTTGTTTCTACACGTTCAGTTTCTTTATCTGGCATAGAGAACACTGAGCTTTCTAAAGGGGTAGAAATATATGATTTGAAATAGCCAATTGCCTCAAAGAAACATTCTAGGCAAAGAAGTGCTACCAAACTTAAACGCATCATACTGATTAATTCGACATACTAGTGAGGAATAGGAATCACTCCATAGTATTTCTTGAGAGCTAGTAAAAATGGGCACTTTTAAAAAATATTCATGAGATTTTCTGTTTTGCATTTTCTTATTCTAATCTTGATTCTATTCTACCAATAAACTTGCAAAGGATTTCTGCTTTGACATCTTTCCACAATTATAGTAGCTTCAGCAGGAGACTACAGTACACTATTGTATCTTTCTACAACAAAATACAGTAATGACAGAACTATCAGCACTGTGTCCTTCATAGTTATGGGGGCACTGTAGCTGAGAACATCAGTGGATGATGCACTGTTATGAGGAGACCTGCTGCTGACAGTTATGGGGGGATCTGCTGCTGGAGGGCCACAGGTTGTGCAACACTCTTGTATGGGGACAGTAGTTTTGCACAACCTATGTGGCTCTGCAGCTGTTGCCAAATTACAGCTCCCATCATCCCAACCTGTCCAAGCATGATGGGAGTTGCAGTTTTGCAACAGCTCCAGGACCACATTGACAGGTGACCCTGCAGTGGAATTTGCCTATGTTAATGTTAATGAGGGACACACCAGTCACGTGATGGAGGCAGGTACAGGCACCGCAGGCTTTCTTCTCCTAACGTGCCTGTACCGCCTGTACCCTTCTCCCTAGCACTACAGTATGCCACAGCAGCAACCCTGTTCCTGCCTCCTGTGACCCCCCTCCACCGCCGCCCCCCGCCCCCCACCCCCAGCGAGCCAGGTAAGCTACATTCAGACTATAAGACGCACCCCCATTTTCCTCCCAAATTTGGGGGGTGCGTCTTATAGTCCAAAAAATACAGTACTAATCATAGCAATAGCAGTATTCAGAATATCAGCATTTGTGTAAGTCTCTGAAGCCTGAATATCCACAGGGTGACAGGAAGGGGTACACCCCACTCCTGCACACTAGTTGAGGGTTTTACAGGAAACTTTGAGTTTAGGAAACCTGAATCTTTTCTAATAGAAAGTGAGCCTATCTGAACTTTGCCCCAGAAGTAGGAATTATCTTGTTATGATTAGGAAACAAATCTTCCTTCTGTCACAGAGGGAGTCAGTTTCCTCCAAGTCTGCTCGCCCTACAATCAACTTTAAGAAGAGAGTCTGGAAGAAAGGTAGTCAGTGCCTCCTAGATCTGCAAAATTATGAGACCCGTAGAGAACTGTGTCCCAACAATCACTACCTAAGAAAAACCTTCAAAGTAAGCATATTTCACTCACTTACCAGAGAAGAAAATGAGGATCAGAGAACTAAGGAACTCACACTAAACCCCACAGTAATGCAGATGGGATTCACACCCAGCCCTGTCTCCTTCCATGCCCTCTGCCCGCTAAACCACTCCCAAGACCCATATGTGTTTATGACAAGCCAAAAATCATTTCTATTCATGTACTATGCCCCCACCTCCAGGATAACAAATCTTATGTCCTGAAAAATATTCCAGAAAAACTGAAACAAACCTTTATAAATGAGCTTAGATACCTTCCCCCATATGCAATGACATATGAACAGAGAACCATCTTTTTTTAAGATTTCATTTTTTTATTTTTAGAGAAAGGGGAAGGGAAGGAGAAAGAGAAGGAGAGAAACATCAATGTGTGGTTGCCTCTCACACGCCCATTACTGGGGACCTGGCCTGCAACCCAGGAATGTGCCCTGACTGGAAATCGAACCAGCAACCCTTTGGTTTGTAGGCCCACACTCAATCCATGTAGCTATACCAGCCAGAGTTAAAGAACCATCTTGAACATTTTGGTCCCAGCAGATGCAACACAGGGACCTAAAACCCCCCCAGAAACTCAAGCAACAGGCAGACCAAGGTCTGGTACACACTGCCCAGCTGAGTTGTCTTAGGCGTCTGCAGCTACCATTACTATGTTCCATCCAAATCTCTGACTCACGAAATCATGCCCATAACAAAATGGATGGTTTTGTGTATGCTATAATGTTTTCAGTGTTTTGTTAAGAAGCCAATAGACAACTGCAACAATATGTATACATGTTGGAAGACTCATTAAAAAATAAGATTTAGGGTAAATATTAAAGAGAAATCGTAAGTTTAGATTGTGAGCTAATTAGAGGTTTAAAAAGGCAATTAAAACTTAAAAATGAACATTTTGCAGAGTTAATAGGATTAGATTTCTAGTGATCTTCAAAATCGCTTTCAGATACTGACTGACCTGGAGTTCGTAGTTATCATTCTAGGGTTGTATATCTCAACCAGAAACAATTTGCCCTCCACCGTGCATTTGGCAATGTCTAGAGACATGTTTGGTTGTCACAAGTGGGGGTAGGGGTGCTAACGGCATATCATGGATCGAGGGCAAGGACGATGCTAAACACCTTTGATGAGCAGAACAGACTCCTCACAAAACAGAATTATCCAGTCCAAATTATCAATAATGCCAAAATTGAGAGACATGCTTCAGGATTCCAGAGACAACTGTATTTAAATAAAAGCTCTGAAAACCCTTTTCTCTGGTAAATTCGAAACTTCTTACATTTGAAGAGAAGCTTTTCTTATTCACATTTTATGTCGTCCAAAATAAAACTTTAAATGTTTATGTGAATTGGAGCAGACTGTTTTGAGTCTAAGATATATACATTTCGTCACATATTTATTTGGCACTTTATTTGCAGTAGACAATGCACTAGGCACACTGGATTTCAAAATAAGTTCCCTGCCTGCCGTGAGCATCTAACAAGGAACTAGGTCAACAGTCACGTTACCATCGGATAATTGTAGAACCAGAGGTTGGAAAATAGGACAAAGAACGTCAAAGTCAGTAGGAGATTCTCAGGAAAGGCTTTAAGAGGAAGAAGTCCTGGGCTGAGACTCTATGGTTAAGTAGAAATATTTCAGACCAAAGGCTGCGAATAACAGGCTTTATAACAGAGACAAAAAGCATACCTGATGTACAAGTCTAATTAGCTTAGAAAATAAATTGTGCTTTCCTTTCATAGTATATGAAGCAATTAGGAGTTAAACCAGAGCTAAAAATCACTTGAGACTTCTGAAAATCTGATTGGAAAGAGTGTAATGGCTGATCACATAAATCTCCAAGGGGAAAATCAGAAAAAAGCAAACAAGCTTCCGTAATATAACTTTCTTCATGGTTCAGAGATTAAAAATATGAAAAGTGAAAAACACAAAGACAAGTTTGGCCATAGCTATGAAGAGATTTAACACAGAAAAAAAAAGCTTTGAAAGGACCCAAGGCCAGCATCAAACCAAGGGATAAAGAATAAAGGGGCGATAGAACCAGCATGCAGGAAGTATTAGTGACGTAAAAAACACAGGTTACACTTTGGAAAATAAGTTTGCCTTTGTTGTTTTCTAAATTCTTTTTCAGCGTGGAACAATCATTTTCTTGAAATTCCATTTACAACCCAGGAGATCTTTATGATAAATAACCTAAAGTCTCTTACACTATCATATGCCTTCAATTTTCCTACATTTATTTTCCCTTTAGAGGCAGGAAAAAGATCCCTGTGGGCTCCAGAATATTTTAAGTACTTTAGTCATACAATATTCAATTTGAACTGGTATTACTTGTAAGTTTTTATGATTGGAAAATCATATGGTATGACTTTTTAAAATAGCCCCAAAGACTATCATAGCATTTCTATAATCATTTGCTATAATGATGTATTCTAACACCCAAGAAAACGTACCTAATTTCAAAAGACACATTTCCCTTGGCAAAACACCTGGTTCAATGTGGAACAAAGCTTCTTACTTCACAGCATCCTCTGAAAGCGATGCATGTTAAAAGATTGTGGGCCAACCCACAACCAACATCAGAATCCCCCTACAGGAGGTTGGCCTGCTTATTCTTAACTAGGTAGGGTCCAGGCTCCCTCCCTAGGCACTGAGAAACCCTGTTTTCAAAAAAATTAGTTGTTGTATAATGACTTCAAAGTAGGTAACTGGGACTTATGCTAAAATATCTAGTGTTGAGTGTCCCAAATATCAAGTAGATGATGTGTTGTATTTTTGCAGAAGGCAGAAACCAGATCACCCCTGGAGGAGCTCACTCATTGTTCTCATCCACACATAATGGTTTTCTCAAAAACGTTCCTCAAAGTGTGGTTCTCGGATCACTTGCCCCGACAAAATCTGGGGTACTTATGAAAAGGCAGTTTCCTTGGTGCCCTCTCAGGCCTAGTGGATAAGAATCTTTCATTTGATTCTTAGGCATGTTCAAGTTTAATATGCAGGTCTTATTTCGAAAGTCCAGCAAGACTTTGCATAAGAAAATCACTTGTTTTGTGTTAAATTCACTCAGGATATGAAATTATACTCAGAATATGAATTTTCACTTCTTTAATTAGTGGTATTGAGCATTATTAGCCTACATTTCCACAGGATATCTACATTTGGGGGAAACAACTACTGATTCTCCACTTAACAAATACAATATTTTATCACAACATTTGTCAAAGCCAGTGAGCCATCATAGTTAAGTGTTAATACTGTTTCCTCAGTTCCCACTTCTAGAAGGGTGTGGTGGAGCAATGTTTCTCCAGATAGAGGAGTCAGATTCACAAATCCAATTTCTCTGAAAAAAAAAGTTTATTTAAAAAATTTTTTTTAAATTAAAGTATGAATGTGGCCTGGCCCAGGAAAGGATTGTAGGTTTAACTTGAGAGCCAAAACCACAGGGGTAACAGTGTGAAAAGGAATAAAGCATATTGTACTGACAGGATATTTTTTCAGACATAAGATGTATCATAAAAAGTAAAACAGTCTTAAAACCATGTGTTTCTATAGATCTGCAGTGTGCCCCACAATACCTAGCAAAATGTTATTAATCCCTTGGGAGGAAGGGTTGGGTAGTGGAAGGAATTTATACATTCATGACTGAATAAATGCAGTGCATCTCCCCTCCTTTCGCAGCTCGTTGTTCCTGAATTGGATTCCCGGGGGAGGCTGTCCATTGGTTAGCCAGAGATGTCTGGCTTCATGGAAATACATAATCTGGACCAGATTTTTCTTACTGTCATTTGGAATCATGAGAAAGATGAGTGAAAGGCGGGGGAAACCTATGATGAAGAAGAGCCCCAAGGGAGCAGAAACAAGACAGAGACAGACAAGGGACCAGAATGCCTCTGGAAGACAGGTTGGTTTTCCAATTCTAGTTGACAGGAAAGCTAACTGAATGCCATTAGGTGTCCTTATATTCTATGAGATCTCTGAGTGCCTTCAATAGCCCCATTTCCCTTTCATGTGGGCCTTTGTTCTTGCAGCCTTGAAAAGAATAATAAGGTTCCTAAGAGAATGCGATGAATAATAGTGTGAACTTCCATACAAAGCACATACAATGGGGATCTGCCTCCTCACTTGGTTTTCGTCAGAAGCCTGGCCTCTCTGAAATAGCTTCTATGTCTTTTATCAGATTTTTGTTGCCTATCATGTGGATAAGAATTACACAGAGAAGACGGTATTTGGACGCAAATCTTACTGTCTTAACTTGAGTAAACGTGATCTTTATTCAGTTGAATTCCCTTTAAGGAATGGAGACTAACATTTAAGTACATTGCATGTGCAAAGATCTTTACATTATTAGCTTTTTAATCCTCATAGAAGTGTAAGATTTTGATGGGGGAACTCAAGAGTTAAACACTTTTAGCTTTAGATATATAGTTAATAGGCTTAGTGATTAATGCCTATAGAAAGCTGTTGTTCCAGGAACTGGAATGCATGACTGGACCTAGCCTGACTCCAGGAGCCCTACAAGCAATTCACCCTTCGTGCCCTGGCAGGACTGCAGGTGATGGTATCTGAGCCACTGTGCTCCAGGGAGAAAACATCAGATGCAGACAAAGAATCACTGGGATGCTAGGAAAATCACAGGACTGCAATTTTTACCTGACTAGCCTTTCCCCCTGAATTCCAACCCCTTACCTACCCTCTTCTTTTCCTTATAAAAAAGGTCTGCTTGAGATGGGTTTTTTAGGGCACAGAACCCTCCATTTTCTCAAATCGTTGGCATCTGAATAAAGCACTCATAAAGATGCAATCCTTGTCTCTACTTATTGGTTCTGGTAGTGACAGGCAGCACAAACACTGACTGTTCTGGTTTCAGTTTGGCTCAGGAAAGCAAATTGATTTGTTCAGTGATCAAAGTTCAAAAGTGGTGATGTTCATACCATAGTCCAGGACTCCACCTCTTAATTCAGAACTCTTTCCACTAGACCAGTATCTCACAAAATATGGTACATGTAGCATTTATGGTTTCCATGATTACTTTAAATAGATAATGAAAAGCTTTTTAAATTTTAAGGTTATACATATATTTTAGAAAAATAATTAGAAGCAAATTTGGTTTTATGAACTTATGTACATACATATATATAGTAAATCATAGAGCAGATGATATATAGATAGAGCAGAAACATTACAGAGAAATGATTGAGTTTTGAAACCCTCACCACATCAAATTCATTTGAAAGTATAATCAACATCTTGGAAATCCATTCAAAAGTGGTCCAGTGGCGATACTAAGTTCAAGATTGGTACTTTAATAAAAAATTTTTAGAAAAGAATATGTCTGTAGTACTGTATCTCCATATCATGTTGAAATGGTTAGGGTGTTGAAGATATTATTGCATTTTTGATTTTCTATAATCTACATCGAGTGTTATTTCTGTTCAAAATATTAAATATAAAAATATAAATATCTTTCTACATTCAATACATGGGCATGAAAATCACTGAGTAATAATATACATAAACATTGTAAACTCTTCTAAATGCTTTAAGCATACAATCCACAACGTTGTGCATTTTGAGAATATTTTGAAAACAACACAGGGCAATGTTATAAAGAAGGTCTAAGGACTTCACCTACTGGAGAAATACAATAACCCTGCGGTGGCATATTGCCTGGGCTGTCATACTCAGATGACACAACAGACCAAGGAAACTGACATGACTAAGAAATCGAAATGGGTAGTACATGGACATTCTGGACAGAAACACTAGAACATACAGAAATAGAAAATCCTCCTCTTACTAAATCTAAAGTTCTTCCAGAGAGACGTAAATGTGCTATTAAGGGGGTTTCATTGCAGTTGCATGGTCACTAGGGAGTTGTAGAAAAATTCTATTTTTCCAGCTCCACCCTCCACTCACTGAGGGACTCCGGGGAAGGCCTCTCAGTGCTCCAAGTCGCTGTTTTGTCGCTTAGAAGCTATAAATAAAATTACCTGCCTGACTAGATCCAAAGATTATTGTAACGGGACATGATATATTTAAAATGTTAAGTACCTGTTAAACAATATTATGCTTAGAAAAATAGTTAACAAAAAAAAGGCTTAAATTTTCTTCCTTGTAATGAGCTTTGCTTGCCTCATTTTCTCTTATATTGCAAAGCTTGGTGTGTTTCTTTTAAGAAGCACAATTATTCTGGAACACAGAATGATACTTAAAATATGAAGGCTGAAAGCATGTTTATATATATAATGGGAGAGAGGGGAAATCACGTGTTAAAGAAAGGACTTGTTTCAGGAACCATTACAACAGATTAGGTGATGCATTGGATGAGATGGTCCAACTTAAACAAACAGAAAACTGCTCTTAGAATTCTAATGAGGAATGTGTTTATTTTTCACAACACAGGCTCCACCAGTCTGGTGAAATATTTCAACAAGGAATTCATAAACTCTGCGTCTGTCTCATGCCAATCGTCCCTAGCTGGTTTGGGAATGTTGTCTCTCTCTCTCTTGTACTGCCAACATGGACCTTGCTGAGGTACTGAAAGCCTATGTTGTCATCGGTTTGTTTTCTAAGTCCTCATGAAGGTTATCTTGTCAGAGAAAAATCACTCTAGGAGGAGCTTTCAACACAGGCTTGCCGAGTGAGATGGATGTGCAGTTCCATGTAAGTATAAAAGGCTTATTTATGTCCTGTTTAATTACTTTAGAAACATTTCCGTATTCCTTGATAAACTCACCTTACTTTTGCTGAGGTCAAACACTGCCCTTAAAAATTACTTGATACCCTCTGCCCTTGGTTAGATGTCAAGTCTGAGGAACATTTCCAAAAAACCATTGCTCCTCCAGATGACCTACAGAGGTTGTTTCAAGTTCTGTGAATCTAAATTGCCTTTTTCTTCAGCTCAGATTATCTGGAAGAAAGGTTGCTTATTGTACCCTCTAGTGGTGATTGTGACATTCTTTTAAAAAATATTTTTATTTTATCCCTTGGTAAGGGATAAAATAAAAAAAGGGATAAAATAAGGGACTTTACTTATATGGTAAAGTCACTGTATATTTTAAAGTATATTTATTTCATTCTTTGGACTTATACTGTAAATTGTACAGTATGAAAGAATTTTTTCAATCTTCCCAGAGATGCAAATAATGAAAATCATTTATATTATACTATGGTGTTTATAAAGGCATCAAAAATAGTTTCATAGATTGACTCATTTTCCTCAGATTTTATTAACCCAAATTTCATTCCACTTTTTAAAAATGTTTTAATTTTCTTTCCAAAATGAAAGAAATTTTGGAATATTGCCAGTAGGCAGTTAGTTGCGCTATTGGAGGAAGTGTATATAGCACTCTGCATATCCCAAAATATCATTTATATTTGTGTTTAGGGGCCCTTTATATTCATTTTGGGTCATGAGTACATCTCATTTTCTAAAATTTACAGCATTTGAAATAAAATAAAGAAGCCACACTTGAAAATCCTGATTTTGCAAGAACTAGGAATATATCCACCATGCCTTCCTTTCTCGCAGCGATTCTGGCTCTCCACTCTCCCCCCACCCTGAGACGCGCCAGGGAGCATCTTCAAACTGAGGGGAAACTCGCAGTCTGGGAGAGCTGCTGCTGAGAGTGTTGCGATCTCTGTCTACATTCTTCTCCTGTAGAAATTTCATTAGATATTCTAAAGTTCTTGCTTCCAAATTCCTGATGAGTTACAGTTTGAATATAGATCATGAGAACTAAAGCAGTTAAGAAAAACAAAGGAGATAATCAAACAGAACAGGTGGTTCTCAACAAAAACTTGAAATTAAGACTTTTCTTCAATGGAGAGTAATCAAGAAACAACGTAAGTTAAAATGACTTGAACAAATAGATAAAAATGTCTTGTTCCTGGACAAAGAGACTCAGTATCTTAAGATGTCAACTTTCCTAAATTAACCCATTGGAAATTCAGTAACATCCAATGGAATTTTAATAAACTTGATTGAATGTTTCTAAAATTTATCTGAAAGAATGTGCAAGTGAAAATAGCCAAGAACAACAACAAAATTAAAATAAGGATAATAGAGGGAAGGAATAGTTTTAATATGTGTTTAAGGTGATATGAAGCCATAATAAATAAAACTGTATGTTTTCACAATAAAACAGAAATATATCAATGGAATAGGAAAACAAACAAGCAGTAATATGTAGTATTTTAGTAAATGCTAATATGATTTTGAATTAGTGAAGAAGAAGGGATTTGAACTACTAATTAACCATTTGGAGAAAATACACAAAGTCCTACTTCTCTGCTCACACCAAAATATATTCCAGTAAGATCCATGAATTAAATTTTGAAAGATAGTGAAGTACTGAAAATCATAAGAATTAGTATTTTAATATATCTTGGAGTGAAGAAAGCAGTTATGAGCACAAAATAGAACCCAGAGGCCATAAAGAAAAATACTGTAAATACAACTCTAAACAGATTTAAACTTTGAAATTATTTATAAAAGTCTCCCATAATTATGGTCAGAAGGCAAAAACTGAAAAGATACACATAGTATCTGTGAGAACAAAGTACTAATTTTCTAATTTACAAAGAGCTCTATGTCGTCACTAAGGAAAAGACAACCCAATGAAAAGTTGGCAAAGCATATAAATCAGCAAACCACAGATGAGCAAATACAAATGGGCAGAAAACAACGAAAAGATGTTCAATCTCACTAATGATCATAGAAACACAAATCTAAACAAGCTAAAAATTTCGCTGATTATCTTGGCAAATGTTAAAAGAGTTTATAACGTGAAGTATTTAAGATATGAGGAGACAGGGTGTTTGAGTACTACAGATAGGAATGTCAATTAACACAATCTTTTGGTAAGTACAGTTGGGGATATTTTTTTAATGTAATCTTTATTGTATCTTTTCCATTACCATTTAGTCTCCTATACTCCCTCCCCCAGCAATCACTGCATTGTCCGATATTTGCTCAACATTTATTAAAATGTTCTTTGACTCAGTGATTTCACTTCTACACTCTTAAGACTTTATCCTACACAAATACTTTGCATGAATTTGCAGAGATATATGTATAGAGGTGTTTTTATGTTATTAAAAATGATCCAAATGTCCACTGTAGAAAATGGATTGGCATTCCTCATAAAATTTAACAGTAGTTCAGTGAAACAGGGTACCATATTCTGCCGTGTATAATGCACACTCTTTCGCCCAAATTTTTAAGGGAAAAATAAGGGTGTGCATTATACATGGGTAGTAATAAATCCATATCTGTATGTTTTTATTTTATTTATGCTTATGTGTTAAAAGTATAGCTCTAGAAAGCAATAATGATATCTGTATGCAAAGTAACACCCAGGAATATGATAATTGGCTCTGTTTCTAAATATAACTAAATAGATTGAATTAAAAGTTAAAACCAAAGACTTTTTTCCTGAAAGTTTGGGCCAAAAATGTGGGTACACAATATACACAGGAGTGCATTATGCACAGCAAGATAAGGTAATTCGGTGTGATCCAGTGATACAGAGATCCGATTACGATAACTCAGATCACTGGGGAGAAATAGGGAGGGGCCCTAGGAGGAGTTTGCTAACTGTGGGCAGTCTAGGACGGGGTTGGCTGACCAGCTGAATGCCTCCAGAGCACAAGGAAATAGAAAGAGGGCTGGCTCCGGCTTGGAGAACTCTGGCTCCTGATTGGCTCTCTCCCAGGCTTAGGCTCAGCTCAGGCTTGGCTCAGGCTTGTAGTTGGCCTCAGGCTGTCAGGCTCCAGCTCTCAGGCTTGCTATCAGGCTTTTCTTCCTGGAGGATACCTGGATGATCATGCTGCAGCTGCCTGTATTTCCCAATGGATGGCATTTTGTGTGGGAAGGAACTCCGGCCATAGCCCATGATCAGGCTGGCCTGGCAGAGGGTGGCAGGTTTATTCTGTGGGTGTCCTAGAGGGAAAAGGCTCTAAGGCAGAAGCCTGCCATTCTTCCAAAATTCTTTTTGTATATTATGTTGTTTTTAGTTTGTAAACTAACCCTATAGAAACAAGATAACTAAAAACTAACAGGGGAAAACAGGAGAACTCCGGTTTAAAGTTTAGCCTTAATTGATTGGCTTAAGTGACTAAAGCTGTGCCTTGATAGGCTTAAGTAACTGCTTTCGAATAAAGACTCCTTTGTCACCAAACCTTTGCCCCTGGAATTTTTGCCTAGAGGGTGGCCATGGGCAGCAGGACCCCAAGTTCTGTTCCATAACAGCAGCAATTTCACTTTTGGGTACAAACCAAAATAACTGAAATCAGGGATTCAAACAGATATTGGTGCATCCATGTTCATTGCAGCCTCATCGACAGCCGCCAAATGTGGAAGCAACCTAGTGTCCACTGACAGGTGAAAAGATCAACAAAATGTAGTGTATACTGTATGTATACAGTTGAATACAGCCTTAAAAAGGAAGGAAAGTCTAATACATGATACAACATAGATGACCCTTGGAAACATTATGCCAAGAGAAATAAGCCAGTCACCAAAGAACAACTATGTGAATCCACTCACATGAGGTACTTGGAGTAGTCAGATTACAGAAACAGAAAGAGGAATGGTGGTTTCCAGCAGCCGAGGGAAGGAGAGATGGAGAGTTAATGTCTATGGACACAGCGTTTCAGTTGGGGAAGATTAAAAGCTTCCAAAGATGGACGGTGGGCGTGTGCTGGACAATGTGAATATACGTAATGCCACAGAACCATACACCTACAAATGACCAAAATGGTAAATTTTATGTTATGAATATTTGACCACAACTTTAAAAGTGTTGGATAATAAATGGTGGGGTATATATTCCACTTACATTATCTAGTAAAGTATTTTTAAATACTTGGAACATGTTTTAAAAATTATCAAAATGTTCATCAATAAATAATAACATAACCATTTAATGGAGTAGCACACAGTTATTATTTATAAAAAGAATGTTGTGAACATGTACTTACATGGAATGATGAATAAGATGCATTGTCAAGTGAAATGAGGAAATAGAAATAGAAAATTGTATTACAGTTATTTTATGTATTTCTCTTATAAAAATAATATCACATCATTAACCAAGGGTAAGGCCATGTAACTCAGATGATGGGAAAGCATCATCTTTGTGGTTTTCTTCTTAGAGACACAGAGCCAGGTCTCACTTTTGAATATACCAGTTGGGTTTCTCTCTAAAAGATGGGTGTTCTCCACTGTCAATCACATGAGGAAGAGAGTCAGCCTGGAACAGAAAGTGAGGATTTAGTGAGCAGGAATTATACTGAGGTAAAAAGAAAAATTTCCTTCTTTCTCTGGGTTTGAGACTTGGAGATTGTCAGAGGCCAGGAGCCCTGGCCTGTGTCTGCCCACATTAAGACATGCTGATGACAAGTCAGGAAGATGGCTTGGCCCATATGGGGTCCAAGGCAAGCTGGACTTAACTGCAACAGGCATTTATTTTACATGTCTTCTATTAGTCCCTGTCCTTCTGTAAGGTCTCAGGCATGCTGCAGGGATATCACTGGAGAGCCTGTGTCCATGCTGGTGGGCAGCCATCACCACCAAAGGTCGCCATGTCCTCTAGAGTGGAAAAGGTATCATCCCTACAGCAAGGAGAACCACTTTGCTAAAATAGGCAGGGTGGGAAGAACCTCAGGGATGTGTTCCATAGCACATTAGGTACCAAAAACCCTTAGAGATATCTGAGACATTCTTTGTAGGAGATTCCATCTTAGTCAATAAAGAATACTGGGAGAAATCTCACCATCATAGTTTGGATCAGAGTAATTTTAACCCAGATATAAACTGAGATCTTTCTGACCCTCAAAGGCAAAGGTGGTTAAACACCCAACCCCGATTTCAAGTACTATGGATTCTAAAACCTCCCCAAGTGTTCTGTGAACTCAAGGGGATCACGGAGCAAAGGAGGAAGGGACTTAGGTCTCACAGCCTCCTCTGGTATAGTCGCCATTCACACAGCTTCCAGAAAAGCTCACTCACACCAAAAATCCGGTGGATATAACTAACCCACTGGGGGCCCTAGAATGAACCAAATGGCACAAAGCCCCATGGGAGAATGCTGGTGGTGCCCACATACTTCTTAGCACCCCAGGACCATGAATTCTCATTACTCCTCCGTGCAGTGCCCAGTCTTGCAGCATCCTTGGGCTCCTTCCTCCACCCCCTCACTTATTTGCCCCTGATTATTTCTTCTCAGCTCTGCCCTCTTCTCATTTTCGAAAGAAAAAGAAATTCTTCTCCCTGTCCCATGCAGAGCAAATTTGCCCTATTGTCTGAAGTTTGTGTATCAACCTACACCGTGGCCAATACCTCTAAGGCTTCACCTTTTAATTCAATTATTTATTAAGGTATTTTTCCAGACTCAATCTATGATGAATTTTCAGGTCAGCAGTTAAGATAACAAAAATATTTCTACCTTTTTTTTCTTAAATAGAAAGATAAATAATAGATACATGTAGCCTCTGAAAAAGTTAGGAGACAATTTATGGAAAAGTCAACAACAAATTATCTGTAAGGCAGTGGATCATAGATTACTTTCATTTTCTTTGTTGGATGTTTTCGGTGACTTTTAAATTTTTACAATAAGCATAAGTCTCCTTTCCCTGGGGCTTCAAAGGTGATATGGATGTACCCCCTGCTCTTGGGGAGCTCCCAGTGCACAGCCCAGGTTCCAACCCCAGCAGGACAGGACTGGTCCATATGGCTTGTCCCTGACTATCCAAAGAGCTAAGATGTCTAATTGAATTATCTGTACTTGTTGAATTTATTTCATATTGCTGTGAAACATTTTCTGAGTAGCAGTAGACCCACCTTCTTTCTCCCAGAGCCATAAACTGCCACATATTCCTAGTTTTAATGGGTCTCCCTAATGTAGTCCTTCTGATAAAATTGGCATTTGATTTTCTCTGTCATTCATTCTGCAGTCCATCTTTTGTTGGATTTTGATTAAAAATATTTCCAAATATTTTCTCTGGAGCTATAATGCCAAGGAATATATTGTTAAGCATACTTTCCTGTTTGTCCTGATAAGAAAGCCAGGGAATTCTAATTCTACTAGTTTTTCCCCCAGGTTTGGAATTTAAATTATTTCATTATACACTAGTATATTTATAGAATGAGACAAGTTGATAGCAAGAGCAGTACTCAGTAATTGGAAAGTCAGTTACCTTTTATCTCTTGGTTAAAAAGAAGTAGGTCAGTTCCTTGTTAATATTAGCAAATATTATTTATAGCATGGTATAAATTACTGGAGGAAAGACATCCTGATTTTGATTTTCAAGCAAGAGGCTACAGCTAACTCATTTTTATTCCTAAATGTATTAAGAATTCAGTAGACCAATTTTTCAGGAATCAAAGTCCTTGCTACTTTATTAAAAAACAATCTAATTAAATTAAGTCACTAAGCCATTTTCACTACTCATATCAAGTACCTGTTAGAAACATGTGTAACAGATACATATTTCAGCCATATACCACAGGTCTTTGTGATGGAGAGAGAAATAAAGTACTTATGACGTGGATTTACTTATGACCATTTACCTACATACCCTTCCTTGTGTGGTTCTATCACAACTGCAAAACTGACATTTGGGTAGCTCCCTCTGCATTTGAGTCTTCTGGTGAGGAGATGTAAATTACCCATTCACTAAATTGGGTGCATTTGAAATAAGTCATGAATTAATTATGAATATCATCATTTCAAAGGCCAGCGAATGATGTCTATGCATTTGGCTTATTACTAAACTAAGAAGAAGATTGACTCGAAGGCAACGAGATTCCCAAACAGCCTCAGTGTTTGCACACATCAGGACTGGTAGCAATTTGCAAGCAAAATACAAAAGCAAACATTTCTCGGAAAGCAGTATGATTTGCTGCTGTCTAATTCTATCTAACTCTCAGTGAAATATTACCCACTGTAATATTACTCTGCCTTGCTCCTAGATTTCCTGTGATATCATCTTTTGATGTTTAAAAAAAAGGAGGAAACCATATTTCAACTAGAAAACATTAAAACTCCTCACACTGGAAATTTCCACAACATCTGACATCATAACAAAAGCCATTGGGACGAATGTGCTTTGGAGTGCTCTTCGACTTCCAGTTTCCTCTCCTTCCTAAAGATTCCGCAGTTCTCAGGCCTGCTTCTGGAGGCATGCTGGCCCGTGCTCTTGGTAAAATGGTTCCCTGAGAAACGCTTCATGCTGAACTCCTGCACAAACCAGGGAGATCCTAGACACCATCCTGTGAACAGTTGCCCCAGGAAAAGTCAAAACATCATCTGCAGGAGGAGCCTTTGAATAAGTCATTCTCTGGGACAGCACAGGATCAATTCTGAGACTTTAGATTGGAAATCAAAGCAAGAACAGCAGCACCTGAGTCCCTGCCTTGTGTCTGTTTCAAAGTTCAGAGCAATCTTCAAAGACACAAGACTCTTGAGTTACACTTTTGTCAGTAGTTCTTTACTCACCACTTTCACATTTAATGCCTCTTCGAGTCCTGCAGCTCCTTCAATCCATCTATGATTTAACTTGAATCATGATTCTGTTACTTGGGAGTAAGAAGAATGACCACAGATAGGATAGGCTCAATAAAGTTGCATTTCCATCACCCCTCCCAGGAATATTCTGTTATAGCTGATCCATTATATATCCATTGCCCTGAATACCCAGTTTATACATTCCTGAATTATTTGAATCCCATCTATTTCTAGAATGCGTACTTCCTTCAATTAAATTTATAGTTACATATTAGCTTATTATTTTAGTTTTTAATTGTGGAAAAGAAAAACTTTTCTTAATGATTTTCTTTTTTTTCTCCTCGCTGTTTAAGCCATTGTTCGGTCACATTAAAAGTTCAATTTTGCTCTCTGATTTCCATCAAGTCAGTGAGGTCCCTTTACACTTGAAACAGTATCATGTTTCACACTATGATATTTTGGACATCTTGTAAAATGTTCATGTAGCTAACTCAAGAATATAGTGAACACCTCCGAATTCATGAAGAATTGCTTGATGAAGAGACAGACCATTTGAACAGTAGAATTTGACAAAATGGCCCTGCAGACCTCTCTATTATCTAACCCAGGTCTTTCCCCCGCATCCTTCTTCACCAGCTGCCACGGCTCCCATAGAGCTTATGCTGTGCACCACGTGCTTTTGATGCTACTGTCAGCTATTCAAAAAGTTAGAATGGGTGTGGTTCTTGTCTGTCTTGATGAAGAGATTTTTTTCCAAAGAGGAAAGTAAAAGAAGATCACTTATGATTCTGTTAAATAGTTTGTATCCCTCCCAAAATTCTCTGTTCAAGTCCTAACCCCCAGGACCTCAGAACGAAGACAGGGTTTTTACAGAGGTAATCAAGTTAAAATGAGGCCATTAAAATGGGCCCTCATCCAATATGACCAGTGTCTTACAAAAAGGAAAATTTGGAGAGAGAGGGAAGATGATGTGAGGAACTGAGCTTTGAGCCTAAGAAGTCTGACTGCAGGGACCGTATCTTTGCAGAAGCCAAGTAAGGGGTGGGTCCCCTGATCCGAATATCTGCAAAACAATCAAAAAACAAAGTGCCCAAAATAGTGAAATGACTAATTATAATTTCCCTATGCAATGAAATGTCACAAAATAATAAAGCATAATAATGATTTTATAAATATGTAATGGTATGGAAAAATGCTCATACTATGAGATGAAAAAGTGATACACAGTAAAATCCCAGTTCTGTACTTGTAAAAATATAGAAAATAGAATTCAGTGCTGATGGTCTCTAGTGGATGGATGAAAGGTGATTTCAACTTTTTTCCTTTATGCTTCTCTGTATCTTCTAAATTTTTGAAATGGCCTTTAAATTCCAGAACTTAAGGCATAACAAAGCATAAAAATTCCTAAAGTAAACTTCTCCTGATTTCTAGCATTGAAGAGAAAGAAGTCAGTTTTGTTTTGTTTTCTTTCATTTTGCTTGTTTAAGTCTCAAACAATCCCAGGCACCTCTACCCAGAGGCAGGTGCCTGCTACCCAACTTTTTCTCTGGATTAGACTCTTTAGTTTTCATAAGAAAATGTCAATTCTACCACCAACTCAGCTGACTCTGATAGATGTACCCTTCACTGTCATCATAGATTATCTATACTTGAGCATCTCTCTACAGAGCATAACCTTGAACTCTGCTATCCAAAAAAGTTAAAAACCTTGACTGCAAAAAATGTTTTTAAAAATTATTTTTAAGGTAAAACTCCCAGATGGCCGTCTAGGCTATGAGTTTCTCTGGGCCTTGACATGTTACCACCCAATCTTACAGCTCTGCCCTGCATCCACCTTGTTGGGCTCCTTACAGAATTACCTTCACTGAGCTGAATTTGGCGGTGAAAGCATTAGCTTGAATTGAGGGATCTTATAAGTAACAGTCCCGTGAAACTTGTGTTTGCATTAAATCAGAAGTGCTGTTTGAACAGTTGTTCACCAGTTCATTACCCTTCAGGAGAGATTATTTTTTTCTCAGATCAAAAATCACCATTATCTTTCTAGGTAAAGACTTTGTTGTAGTCCTATGGACACTGTAATTTGTATTATTTATTTAAAAACTACAGGCCATACATACCCTTTTGTCTTAGCTGCTGTAAAGCCCTAGGCCAAATATACGGTGTGCCTCTAGCAAACAGATGAATGAACGTTCAGTGTACTGACCCCTGATTTTATTCATGCATCCATTCTCCCCTTCCCCCCCACCCCATTTTTAAAATATTCCTTGAAAGAATATAAGGAGAGGGAAGGTTGAAGTGAATAAATGAATAAATAAATTTGTGATGGAAAGTTATGACTATAATTTCAAGTCAACACAATGAAGAGGAGAGGTTTATTGCTATTTCTGTTTTTCTACAACAATCTAAGTGATTCAAGAGTTGCTGACTTGATGAAAATATGACAAATAGAAGCCTTTTCCCCACTACTTGTTTTCAAGAAGAATAGCAGAGTTCAAGTCCCAAGTACAAGAACAGCTCTGACAAGATCCACTGTGATGCCAGAGACAACCTGAAATGGACTAATTTCTTCCGGGACTAGGCCAGGTAAAAGTAACTTTTTTCTGTTTCTTTGCAATTTTCCAAGTTCAAATTCTACATTGAATCCACTCATTGCACAAACTGCCCCACCTACAAACTTCAAACTTCAGCAAAGGGAAGACAAAGGCAGGAATCGGAAGGAGAGCAGGTGCTGCACACCCCCAACAACAGCGTGGCCGAGACCAGGGCCCTTTGTTCACGCGCGGGTACCGGCCCTATCACACCCAAGAGAGCTTCCGCAGTCCCCTTTAACTTGTCCCGACAGGATCTCCACCATGTGTGGTTTTTCCTCTAAAACTTAGCTTTGGTGTTTCAGCTTTCCCTGAGGGCAGCATTTGATCTCATTCTTTCCTGTAACAACAGTGAGGCCTGTCTTAACATTCCCTCCAGAACAATTTTTCTCTCTAAGGTGCTGAGTCACTGAAAGGAGCAAGACTTTCTGTGGACGGCAGCAGTCAATTGAAAAAACAATCATTTCCTGGGGCTTAAAAGTTCCCTTTCAAGAGGGAGCAAATTCAGGAGGATTGGGAAAGTGGGCGAGAAGTTCATGCAGGGTAAAGGGACAAAGTCCATTTCACACAGTTTATGGACGATTGTATTTCATAAGTCAAAAGGGTATACAAGCGGAAAATTCCCTCACTTAGGGAGGTAGTGTATCAGCCCCCGGCTAGGACTGCAGAGAGTTCTGCTCTGTTCTGTCTTTTCCTCCTGGCCTCAGCCTTGAGGCTTTTCACCAGTTAAACAGGAAGATGACGACTTCTGCCCCACCTATACCAGCAGAGTACAGAGAGGATGAATGTATAAGAGTTCTGAGCTTTTGGATGCCTTGATTTAGCTACTGATCTCCAAATAGCTACTGCTTCAAAGTCAAAATCTAGGTACATTTGAGTTTTCCATTTTATATTCCCCAAAGGATACTAAATTAAAAGTAAACTTTTTAAGCAAAAGAATGAAGAGTAGCAGGATATACAAGTAAAGTATAAGCCTTGGGATAAATATGGGTTATCAGTGATGACTTCTTGTGAATCAACAATATTTCAAAATAAAAACAACTGAAGAGTGGGCATTGATCCTACCAAAACTTTATATTATCACCTCAGATGGAAAGACCAATATCATTTTTCACAAATGCAAGGTAACTGATGTATTATGATTTTGAAGAAGTATGTTTGCCCAGGGATTCTACAGTCATACTACTTAGGTTCCTCAGTTCATCTTCTAACAGTATGACTTGGGCAAGAAACTGTATTTCTAACTCTCACATTGCTTTGATAAACAGATGATCAATAAATGGATGAATAAGTGAATAAACTATTCAGACACAGAGAACACACTTCCTGACAATGTTTCTATGTTTTCCCCATCTTTTATTTGGATGGTTGGATGGAACATGAGAGCTTATTTGTGCCTTTTAGCAACAACCACTCTACATCTTTTTTAATTAGACAGGAAATAAATATTTTCACATATACATATACACATTCATATATTCCTGCCACATTCAGGTGAGCTTTCCCAGGGTCTCCCCCTGTATTCTGGTCTCTGTTCTTACTAATATAAGTCCCTGGGTGAACAAAGCACGTACAGGTAGAGAGAAGTAGAGTTTGAGCAAGAAAGGGTTCACATCCTGAACATGTCATTGGTTTCAGAACATCTAGGACATAGGGAAATCAAAGTAAAAAAAACAAAACACACAGGTTTTCTTGCCTAAAAATCAATAGGTTACTCCAGACAAATATTAAAAATGACTACATGCTTCAAGGAGTAGTGCTGATATTTAACACCCAAAGGAATACTTCAGTATTTTCCCCTTTAATAGCCACAAATACAGGACAATGAAAAAGCAGTAGAATGCTCCAAAGAGTCTGAAATATGAGGCCACCTGCCTCTGCAGGCTTGGGGTACTTTCTGATCATTTCCCCACTATAAATCGACCTCTGGTTAAGTGGTCTTTCCATGGGTTGTGGTGCCAGAATATATTGAGGGGAAAGAGAAGTCTAACTGGTAGAGTTATTCCTGGGCTGAGGTGAATCTTTCAGGCTCTATCCCTAAAGCAGGACAACTGGGCAATAACTCAAGAAGTCTGCAGCCTTGGGGGAGAAAGAGGTTCTTCTAACCCCAGCCATAAAACCAGTTCATACAGATTCTTCTACCATGAAAACCTTTCTGGGGGGATACCTCTTCCTGCTTTCTGAAGATGTACTTTAGTGACTTTAGTGATTTTTTCTCCTTTATTTCATCTGTACCTCATTTATTCATCATTTATTCAATGAGTATTTTTTAGTACCTTCTAGAGATCAGGGATATAAAAGGAAAAAGACAAACAAGTTCTCTGCTGTGGAAAAACTGACTTCCATTTATAATGTGAACAAGCAGACAGACCATTAGCCAAATAAACAAAGATTACTTTGGCTAGTTATAGAAAAATAGGATAGTGTGGTTTTGAGTGGGGAAAGTGAGCAACCTTAGCATGACTCATTGGGTAAAGGCTCTCTGAGAATGTGACATTTGCTCTAAGACCTGAATGGGAGTTAACCATGCAATCTTTGCAGAAAGAGACTTCCAGTAGAGGACAGCCACCAAAGGCCACTAGGCAAGATCAAGCTTGAGGAACAAAAAGAATATCAGTGTCTGTAACAACTGGATCAAGGTGGAGAATGGTGTGAATAAAAGCATGTTGGCAAAGATTCAATGAAGTTACATATATCTCTGTGGTGGGTGGTGCGGGGCAGGTGGAGATGATGTGAGAGCATAATGTGATGAGTCTGGAAGCCCCAAGCTCTGCAGTAATTTCGTTTGGTTTTACAGCCTGTGGTTAATTTGTGGTTGCAGGGAAAGGAAGATGCTTTGCATATTGGGGCTGGGTTAACTTGAGTTCTGTTGCTGCTCACAAGTGGACCTATTGGAATGGTTTTCTCCATGAGGAGAAATGGTATCCAATGTTGCACATTGAGCTATCTTGGAAGCTGCTCAATCATGGTGGCTCTTGAAGGGCAAATAACAATGTTAAAATAGGATCAACCCATGAAAAGTTTTAGATATTTAAATTTTAGACTTATCAGTGACTGTTATAATTATCTCCTGCTGAGAATCTATTTTTCAGAGCATCATTACTCTTCATAGTTAGTTCTGTAATTTCCCTGTAAAATATGATCCATTTTATCCAAAGTGCTAAAACCAAGCACTAGTAGTTGGTCACTGTCTGCCTGTAATTTGCATAGTTCTTTATCCAAGGAAATATTAGTTCTTATTAGCCAGATAGAGATCTATTGTGAATGTCAATGTAACTTAATCAAAGTGTAATATTAATCATAATACTATCTTCCAGGCTCAAACACTTCCCTAGTGATGTTTACTTGCCTACACCTTCACTGATGAAATGCACCGATAAATCAGATGAGGGCACTTTGGATAAGTAGGGAGATTTAACCAAATCCTTTCTTAATGAAAAAATAATGTAATAGAAAGTCTAGAAAGAATCGTATCTGCTAAATTACATGCAAAAGGGGATCCCAATAAAATAAGAAATTTGTTTTACTGACTTTATACCTAAACATTAAATAATACATATTCATTGCACTTCTGCTATATTAGTCAGCAAGACACAGTTCATGCCCTCTACTGGTTTTCTCAAATTTTATTCATTATTATTCAAAATGCAGAAATCAGTTTTAGGCATTAGAAAAAGTTCAGCCATAATCATAGATTCTTGCCTGGTACTGATACATGTAACAGCAGTTAAAAACTGAAGTGTGTTCTGTATTAATGGGGGTGGCTGCAACTTCCTTGGGGAAAATTGTTCATTTCTTAGAAAAAATTATGTAATGAATTTTTGGTTAGTCGAGATAAGTCCAAAACTTGGTATTAAAGTGGTGTTTGGGTGGAGGGTGGTGCGGTATTTAGGCAATGAGGTGTTACAGAGAGACAATGCTTCTCTCCACAATTAACTAAAAGGCTGCCTTCCCAGAATAACTGACTTGAAACTCCTGGGTGCTGTTGTAGTCGTCCCAGAAACAGTAGAGTGGTCACCCTGAAACTAAAGAGGAGCAGAGAAAGAGAGCTTAGATTATGAGTGGCCCCAGTCACAGACAAAAGGTGACAAGAGAACAAAAGAAAGACGTACTCCCTGGCCATTCTAGGCAACTTGGAAAGGTCACGGTACTCTAGCGGTCTCCCAGGGTGAGGGCCTGAATTACAGGATTAAAATAAAGAATTACCACAGAAGGCTGGAGAACGTTGTGGATACTCAGGGTGCACCTTACATTATGTCAGCTGAAATTCTCTTGGAAGCAAGAAGCAAAAAACTCAACCCAGGGGGGTTCGGCTGGGGTGGGGTGTAGGGATGGGGAGAAAAGGCATACAACTGTAATTGAATAACAATAAAAATTTTTTAGAAGTTGAACTAAACAATAGACGAGAATTTTGGGCTCAGATGTCCCGCAATTGTGGGGGTTGAGACGAGATCCAATCAGGGCACAGACTCTGTGAGAAACGCTTCTTTGGGTCTGCCTTCCTTCCTACATCAGCTCTGCCCTCGGGTGGGCATGGCGACAAGACTGCCAACATCAGCTGGAGCCACCTGCTCCTCCCTCATCCATGAAATGAGAGAAGAGACAGGCTCCCCCCAACCACTTGTCAAGGAAAAGTTCATATGCTGATTACCTAGGCTGAAAGTACCTGAACTAATAAAGGTGTCAAGGGTACAGGATGACTCAGATTGGTTCACATATATCATGGCTAAGCCCTGGATTTGGAAATGGAGTCAAGGCCACCCAGAGAGAATAGCACGAGGGATTTAGGGAGGATGTTTGCAGGACAATTTTGATGTCCTTTATAAATTCTAACTACTTTCCTGAACTTTGACATCAGGAAGAGTTTTAGAAATGAGTTTAAACTCCACTAAAATTTCAGGTGAATACTCAAGAAAATCCAATTTTAATTCTCTTTTCAGAGTTGCTACATAATATTATTTTAAATGCAACTAATCCATTTTCTCAGAGTTAGACAATGCCCACTTAACCTATAGTATTCTTTAGTGAAACAACCAGACTTAGGACTGAGCATTAACAAATTGATAGCAATTTGAAAACTTTTAAGAACCAGTCAACTCAGAAGACTTTTCACAAAGGCAACAGCTGGATATTGAAAGAAATTGAAGGTGTTCAGATAGCACAGGGGCATCTGCCTCTCCATCCCCACAGACAAGCTAAGGCACACTGCCCAAATATAACGCCAGCTATGCTGCCTGAAAAGAGAGCCCAGCTGTGAAGCTCCAAAGGATTTTCCAGGACACCCCCTCCCCTGGGGCATCCTTGCACCAGTGTTTGGGGCTCCCCCAATAAATACCAAAAGTCTAAGCAGCAGGAACTCCTGCGGGCAGTGCACTATTGGAGTGCTTTAGCAGCAAATATTTTCCAGGTGTAGAGACTCACTATGCTGGAAGATCTGCTCCTGGAGCACTGGGTAGCTGCCTGCCCCTGCTGACCCAAGAGAGCGTGTGGCTGGTGCCCTTCTAGACAGTAAGAAGACAATTCAGTTGTATGTCTTTCAACACAATGATGAAAGACCTAAAAAATAATGAAGGTGAAAGTTTTAAGGCGCAGGAGATCCTGAGGCTCAGCTGCAGGCTGAAATTGAGCGTACCAGACTTTTTTCCTGAATGAGTTGTCCATTGCTCATTTTGGCTCTACCTGTATTCAGGAGGCTGGGAAACACACCAGTGAGCACTGGGTCTCAGAGATCTCGGAGTACCTATGGAGACAAAGGAGCTGTTCTCTTTACGACCTCCTTTAGATGTACACCGAAATTTGTCAGTGAGAAGCTTTCCTTCTAAAAGCTTTCATGAGCTACACCTGGAGAACGTTATTATCTTCTATTTAGAAAGGTCTTCAGAGGCTAGAAACATGTACATTTACATTTTAAAGAACACTATTAATTGCCTTAGTTATGAACCCAGCCAGGAAAACAGAACAAAGTTGGGTGGGGAATGCATTATACATGTGTTTGTTTTTAATTGATTGATTCGAATACTTTTCATCATGCTGGTTTGGATTGACAGTGTATGAGTATGCTGTTCTGTAGCCGCTGCTACAGATTGTATTGGCCTTTTCTAAAGGAGGGCAGTTTTTCACTTGGCCGCACTGACCTTGGGCGGGAGAAGAGATTGTGTGTGTGATGTCAACTCTGCTCAGCTGTTGCAGGATTCTCTACTTTGAAAATATCTGCCGTGCAGGTGCTGGAATCCCTACTCCTCCCTGTACCTTACAGCTTAGAAGAATTTATTTCAGGAGTTGCCTCCTAAAATGTAAAAAAAAAAAAAAAAAAATTGGTGGGGGAGAAAGCAATGTATTTGTTGCTCCACTTATTATTCATTCGTTGGTTTACTTCTTGTGTGTGCCCTGACCAGGGATTGATCCCAGAATCTTGGTGTATTGAGACAATGCTCTAACCAACTGAGCTACTTGGCCAGGGCCTAAAATGTAAATATCACTGGGAAAAGAAAGGCTTGTGTTTATCCAAATCACGTCTGGTTTATATAGAATGTCTACTTGAGTTTAATTTTTTTGTCTTGCACATTCCAGTTGAGGGTGGTACCTAAGAGTTTTTCCCCAGACATTCTAAATTCTTTATATTTTGGTTATTCCTTCTTCCTATAGATGTGGTTATAAAATTACAATACACATACACATAAACCTATTTATGCAACCAATCCCCTGAAGCATGTGCCATAAGTTCCCATTTTATATCGATGTTGCTATGAATGTAATTATAATCTCATTGATAATAGTCATGCACTTTAGCCCTCCTGAGCTCAATATCACATCCTATTCTTGCTATTCTGTTTTGCCATTTTCTAAGAACAAAAATGATATCTTGTTGCTAGGTAACCTCAGCAGTATTGTAAGTAGCCCTCTACTTTCTGCATTCTTCTATCCTCCTTCTTGTGGTCTAATTATAATTGTTGTTCTCCCCGTTCATGGCTTCCATTGTCATTGGATAACTGTCATCATATTATTGTCACTATTGCATTCTTTGATGAGAAGCCACATTTTGCCCATCCTTTCACACAATAGAAAATTGACGTGTTCTTTCCAATGCACCCAAGAAACGGTGTGCTTTCAGAGAAACAGCTCCTCTCCGAGAGGTTGCATTCCCAACGAAGGTTTGCAACATTTGGCAACCCTCCCTATCTATTCACTTCATCTTTTTAACCCCTATCCTAATCTCTTTCTTTCAAGAAGTTGGTTTGTGACTGGAATGTGGTCATGTTTTGTGTATAATGATAAAATTCTGACAGAAAGTATTTTACAGCTGATTGACCATGAATGATGCTCAGCCTGTGAACTAGTAAATATCAGCAGCAACACAAATAACAATGACTATGCCTGCATTTAGCTGTGGGCCTATTGTGTGTGCCAGGTATTGGTAAGTGATTTACATCCATTATCTCATTTAATCTTCATAGAGTCATTCCCATTTTATAGATGAGGAAGCTGAGATAAGACTCAAAGAGCCCAGATTAAATAGTCAGTGGGTAGCAGAACCAAGGTTTCTTCATCTAAGATGTCATTGCAAAGACAAATACCATGTGATCTCACCTACAAGAGGAATCTACTAAACAAAATAAACTAATGAGAAAAATAGAACCGGAGACATGGAAACATGGAACAAACTGACAGCAGCCAGGAGGAAGGCGGGGGATGGGGGAAGGGTAATGGTGAAAGAAGGGGAAGGGACTAGTCAAAGAGCATGTGTGAATGACCATGCTCTTTGAACAGTGTGGGAATTGACTGTAGGAGTGGGAGGTGGGCAAAGGTGTAAAACTTGGGGCAACTGTAATAGAACAACAATAAAAAAATTTTAAAGAAGTAATTGCAATTTAATAACATCTGTATATTAAATATAAATGTTAATTGTAAGATGAATCTTTAATTCGGAAATATTGACTGTGGACAAAGATGCACCTTAGAAGCAAGAAAATACTGTATGTGTACAGAATACTGTATATTCTTTTGCTTATAAATTTTAATTATTCTCTAATTATTGTTCCCAGTAAATAGTGTAACTGGAACAATGTCTTCTAATTCCATTGTTTCCCTCTTCTACACCCCGACTCCCATCTCCACTCTCTCATTTAATGGGGCTCTTTCCAGTATATGCATGCCTGATGAGTATTTTGTGGTTTGTGAAGACACTAGAAAACCACTTGCCACTTGGGAGATAAATCATATTGAGCAAGATGATTCTCTGGCCCCACTGTTCTGGTTTTATTTTGGTTGCCCTTATTACATTTTTGATGGAGAGACAGATTTATGTAAGCATCTAAGTCCCAGTTGCCTATGACTTCTTCGATGGCAAAGTCTGTCTTTTGGTTATCCTGGTAATTCTCTACAGTACTTAGCCTGGTACCTGGCACATACTGAGGTAGATATTCAGTATTTGTTTAATCAAATTCATTAATACATTTTTTTCTAACTGTTTAGGTCCACTGTGCTGGTATTATAAGAACAAATCAAGTAATTTGCAGACATCTCGTTCTTTCTTCCATCAGAAACATCTTGAAGTTGAGCTTTCACTTTTTCCTTGAGTCTTTGCTACAAGGCTGAGATGCTGTACTTTGCCCAACAAAACTATAACTTCTCAAAACTTGGATTTGTGTCTTCTTCCTTCTTCAAAGGAGAAGCTGAATGATTAATGATGTAGGGAGAAGACTGAGCACAAAGGTGATTGTACAAGGCTTGAAAACCTTGTAATCTTTAGTAAATTGACTATTTTAAAAAGTTTCACAGGATGAACAGAACAAATATCTGAAACCTAGAAATGATTCGAAATTTTTTTCATCATATATGGCATATTGTGCATGTACTTTTATAATCTGCCCTTCTTAAGGAAAGAGCCAGTTTAAGTGTATAAATCAAGCCAGAAACTGTGGTAAAGAGGCATCTGTCTCCTAAATGCTTTCACTTAGCTAGCTGTGAAACAAATTAAGCTTAATTATGATGCTGTGGTTTTGCAGAGCAGACTGAACTCTTCATCAATGCATAGGTGTTAGCCAGTGAGAAGAAGGGAAGAGATAGGTGATATGCCTCTAATTAAATTAGGCGATTAGTAATTTAATTTCCTTTGTCTTTTCTTTGTTTCCTATTATATCTCATTTCAGAATTGTTTTATAAAAGACATTAAACCGAAAGGGAGAGGCAGACAGATACCCTGATTGGCAAGTTATAAGAAAAACTCTACTTGGAATCGGCATGAAAGCAAAAGACAAAATAGAAAAACAGCCTGAATGTTACATATTTGTTTAAACTTTGGGCTCATATTGTGACTGTGTTCAAGACTGTTCATCTCGAATTTGGTGGAACTAATCAGAGCTGTTTGGGTTGCACATCTCTGGGTAACAGGAACGTGCACTTTCCCGTTTTGATTTACAGGTGTCCCATTGCTTATCTGCTAATTGCTCATATCATGCTATTTCAACTATACCAAAGTCCAAATTCCAAATATTACTAGGGTGCAGAATTTCCCTTCAGAACTATTAGTGATCTCTTCCTATAACAGACTTTGCCTTTCTCTAAACAATGTTTCGGATGTTTTATGGAGGCTCTATGATGGGTTTTTCTTCCATTTTCAGGAATCATTTTTACACCTTACACTTCAGACTCTGTTTTGGCACGGCAGTAATAGCCTTAGACTCAGGTCGGCCAACACACTGTGCGAGTGCCGTCACTCCCCAACTACTCACCAAGGCAAGTTGACCTTCCCTGTTTAGCCTGAACGTAAACTTGGAATCCAATGCCACATACCAAACATGGGATCGGTGTCTTTTGCACGCACCTTATTTATGCATTCTTAGAACATTTTTAAATCAATCAAGTCAGAAGTGCAGTATCTGTTATCTTTAATGTCCAGAATATAAACATTCTCATGTTGCTTAAAATAGAATCAGCCAGTCAGAAGTGATCAGCTTCTAGAGTCAGAATATGAATTTTTGGGTCTTCCAATAGCACAGCACCATCCCTCTGATACTTTTTCCAATGTGCTCATTTACCTCGGGTTGGAATATGGAAACATCTTTGGAGTTTGTTTACCAACAATGCAGAGCACATCAGTTTTAATACACAATAAAATCTGGTGGAAAAAGTACAAATATTTACAACATTTAGTTTGGAACTATGTCCCAATGTGCTCTTTTCTTCTAGACCAATTTCATGAAAGCTCTAACTGATTTAATTAATTTTGGCAAAGTCAAGCAGAACCTGATGGAGTTGTTAGACGCAGAAGATAAAGGGCCTAACACACTGCCTTGACTGTTGTAGATTCTGAATAAACATCTGTTGATTAATTTGATGGCAGTGACTGAAAACCTCTATCTCCAGTTAGATGTGGTATGAAAATACCTCATTTTCCTCATTACCACATTACCACCTGGTAAGCAGCTCTCTCTGACAACCATGTCTGGTTGGAAACAAATACGAAGTTCACATGAGATGTGGGAGCTGAAATATAGCCAGATCACCTTCACATCCCTAGGGGAAATATGGATCGTACCTACAGGTGTTAAGCAAAGATATGGGATGGATGAGGTTGCCTAGGGAGAGAGATTGAAACCTTAGAAAAACACTGGAATGAAACCCCGAGTGAACCACTTTGTAAGGGGCAGATAAGCTCAGTAAAGGAGTTTGAGATATGGTCTGAGAGATGAGAAGAAAACCAGGAGATAGGAAAAGGGGGAACCTCATCAAAGCATTTTTTAGAAAAAAAATTTCATTAATAGCAGGGTCAAATAAATAAGAGAAGTATCAAAGAAAGTAAAGGGAGTTTACAGTTAGAATTGTGGGAAGTTGAGAAACTATTTACCAGGTCACTTCCATTTCCAGGAGAAGTTGAAGATAATGCCATTTAGTAAATATGAATGGGTGAATTATAAAAGTTTGGGACAGCTGATGTACAGATGGGAAAAAAAGGCAAGTAAGAATAGGCAGGAATATTTTACACAGCTCTGAGAACCCAGGTGAGGCTGGAAGATACATATTGTAATGACACCAGTTTGTGTCCCTATACAAGTTCCTCTAGCAGTCCAGTGCACATGGCAGCAGGGGAAGATTAGAATGAATTCAGTCTCACTTATAACACAATGACTTAAAAGACGGACCTCTGTCCATTGATCACCAAAGTTATACCTGAAATCCTATGCGAACATACCAAAGAAGTATAGAGTATATTTTAAAGCTTTAACTGGGAATCAAGTGATCTGAGTTCTATCAATGGCTCAGTCACTAACTAGTTATGTAACTTGGTTAAGTAACCAGCTAACTTATCTGTCCTTCACCTTTCTGGAACTTAGCCCATCTATAAACTGAGAAAGTAGAAATAGTTAAAGTTTCAGAGAGCTCTGCAATCTGAAGTCTATGGTTCTTTGTGATATTCATTAATTTACTGAACAAGTATTTATTGACTATTGATATGTGCCAAGAACTGTTTAAGATGTAAGTTATAGTTAGGAAAAACACAGATGCGTGCCTTTTCTACATTCTAGAGGAAAAAACTGACAGTTAACAAGATTTTATATGTGTGTGTATATGTTCAAATAGTAATAGGTTTGGTGAAAGGAAAAAAGTAACATAATAGAGAAGAACTAAAAGGGAGGTGATCTTAAACAAACAGATAAGGGGAAAACTCTTAGGAGGTGACATATGAGCTGTTATTTGAATGACAAGCAAGAGCCAGCCATGCAAATATTTAAGGAAGTGAACACGCCAAGCTGAAGAAACAGCGAGCACCAAAGCCCTGAGGTAGAACTGAGCTTGCTATGCGTGAAGAACAAAAGACCAGTGTGGTGGGATCGCAGTGGCTATGGGGGCGGACAGAACAAGAGACAGATGATAAAGTAGGTAAGAGCTGAGTCATGAGTGCAGAGCCTCGTGTACCACAGTATAAGTTTGAATTTTATTTTAAGCATGGTAGGGAGCCATCATAGACATCATTATAAAGCAAAAGGCGTGTATCATTTATGTGTTTAAAAAGAAAACTTATGATGCAATGAGGACACTTCACCTCTGTGGTATGTCTTCCCCCGAATCCGTAACTCTAGTCTAGTCATGAGGGAACATGAGACAAAATGAGATTGAGGAGCACAGGACATTCTATCAAATACCTGAACAGCGCTCCTCACGGTGTCAAAGTCATGAAAACTAAGGCAAGTCTGGGAAACCGTGATAGATTTGAGGAGACTAAGGCGATATCATGACTCAATGCAATGTGGCGCTCTGGATTGGACCCTGAGACAGAAAAAGGACATTAGTAGCAAACTGTGAATAAAGTCTGTATTTCAGCTAATAGTTTTGGACCAATGTTAATTTCTTAGTTTTGATAAATGGACTGAGGTTGTGTATCAGATGTAAACTTTCAGGGAAGCTGAGTGAAGGGTATATGTGAGCTCTATTTCTCTTTGTAACTCATCTGTATATAAAAAAAATATTCCAAAATAAGTTTTTTAAAAGATGGCCTGTAACTTATTTCCTTATTTTAATCCTCACCTGAGAATATTTTTATTGATTTTAGAGACAGAGAGAGAGAGGAAGAAAGAAAGAGAGAGAGAGAGACATCATCCTGAGAAACATTGACCAGTTGCTTCCCGAATGTACTCTGCCCAGGGAGCAAACCTGCAATGTAGGTACGTGCCCAGTTCTGGGATCGAACCCTCAACCTTTTGGTGTATAGGATGATGCTCCAACCAGCTGAGTCATCCAGCCAGGGCTGCAACTTATTTCTTGATAATAAGGCATATTAAAATATGTTGAATATAAACCACGGTTCAAAACATTAATAAAAATTTAACATTTTCAATTAAAAAAATCTTTTGGATGGACAAAAATAGAAGCAGGAAGACCATTTATTCAGTTTTGCATGTGAAAGGTGTGGTGGCTTGACTAGAGTGGGTACAGTGGAAATGAAGCCAGTGAATTTAGGATATATTTTGGAGGTTAAGTTGGCAGGACTAGTTGAAAGATTGGATGGTGAGAGCAAGGGTGAGGATGGAGGAAATGAAAGAAAGAAAAATTTCGACAATTATGCCCAAGTTTTGTATTTAACAATGGAGGTTTATGGGTATCATTTGCTAGTACAGGGAAGCCTGAGTGAGGAACGGCTTTCCTAGAAATGGTGATGGAAAAGAGTTTCCAGTATTTTCTTTAGACATGTTGAGTCTAATATACTCATTGACATCCAAAGGGAGATAGCAGGTGTTCAGTGGGCACTACAAATCTAGAATTTGGAGGAGATCAGGTCTGAAGATAACTATTTGGAAATAATTAGAACATAAATGCTTTCTAAAGCCATGGGGCAAATGAGACCATCAAGGAACCAGGAGTCACAGAAGTAGAGAAGCCTGAACCCTATCATACTGCAATATCTAGAGAGTGGCAGAGGAGTGAGAACTAGACATAGGAGTGCAGAGGGTTAACAGTGAGGCAGGCAGCAATCAGGAAAGCTGGGCTCCAGCAAGAGCGGAGGGAGCTGATGACTGTCACTTCCACTGAGAATAGGAAGAGGACAAAGAATTAATTCCTGGGTTTGATGAAATAGAAAGTGCTGGTGACTTCAGAAGAGCCATTTTAGTGGAGTAAAAGGTCAAAAACCCAACAGCAGTTAAGATTGTGGAGCTGGCGAACAGATTACTCTTTTCAGTACATTTGCCAAGGATGGGAAGCAAAGAAATGGAGTTGAGGCAGGAAGTGGATATGTAGTTAAAAGAGTTTTGTTTTGTTATGATGTATGTCCTACAAACTAGCTCAAGCTCACTCCCGCCAAGTTGTTACGGATTGCATCCAATGTTTTCTGTCTGGCTCCTAATCCTTGGAAACAAGCATTCTTCATTGCTGTGCTGTTTCTTTCTACTTATCATAGTTTCTTAGTCATTTTAACCATAGAACCTGCAATTGTTAAATTTATATTAGTCCTAGTATCTGATGAATAAAGCAACTTCTTCTCATTTTTAAATTCTTCAAATACAGGGTGGGCCAAAATAGGTTTACAATTGTGAGTGTGCAAAGTACAGAGTTTATTCTTGTATTATTATCTTATTTTTTCATACAAACAACTGTAAGCCTACTTTTGCCCCACCCTGTATAGTGAATTAAATCTAGAAAGGGGCTTTAGAGATTTAATTTAAGTATCTTATTTTATAGATAGAAAACTGAAGCACTGAGAGGACAGAAATTAAGTCAATATTTTTACTGTATGACAAGATACATGCTTCTCTTTCTCGTGTCCGAACACTTTTGTAATCTCAGGTGCAGCAACCTGCATATCTGGATGCAGTAAAGCATCTTACCTTCAGCCACTGAGACCTGAAAGTTAAGCCATTTCATACCACAGTCAGAGCAATTTCTGTGACACTTACATACCTTTGCTACTAAGTTAAGAAGTATTTTGAATTTTGAATTGGACAATGAGAAATAATTCATTCCAAATAATAAGACATGATCTGTCCTTGCAGACTAGAAGCTCTCTGTCTAGATTATGAGCTCGTAGGGGGCGGGAGTCTGACTCTGGATTTCCGATTGTGTGATTCAATGCCTTGATCATAGTGAATGTCTGAGAAATCTTTATTTACGGATGGAAAGAATGAATACAATAGTTGTTTCTCAGCCTACATCTCAGAAAATTACGTTACAGTTAGGACTCACAATTCTGTTTCTTGCCTGCCTTTCTTTGGTTTAGCCTTCTGATTCATAATGATTACCTTCATATTCTACATAATGTTGTTCATTTCCATATTTCTTCCATCCATCCTACATAACCACAATTGGCTTTATTCCTTAAGGATTTGTAAAGCTAGGTATCTGTGTGTTATCCTCTCAGGTTCTTGATCTAGTAAAAGTTTCAATATTTAATCATTTTATGAATCTAGTGATATATGTAGGATGCTAATACTAATGCTAAATGATGAATTAATAATTGAAAACCACCCCAATAGGTGTGGCTCAGTTGGTTGGGCATTGTGCTACAAAGCCAAAGGTCACCAGTCTGACACCTGGTCAGGGCACACGCCTGGGCTGCAGGTTTGTAAGGCAACCATTCGGTGTTTCTCTCTCACATTGATGTTTCTTTCCCTCTCTTTCTCCCTCCCTTCCCCTCTCCAAACATAAATAAATAAAATCTTTGAAAACTAAATAAAAATAAAAATTGACAACCTAGTCTTTCTTATGGGCACTAGAGAAACATACAAAAGTATTTACTTAAAGGAAATAATATTACTATGTACATCATTTCCTATATGCCTTACAGAGAGTGTATGGTTCAATGATCTAAGCCTTGAATATAAGAACTGACTTTTATGTCTGTTTCTGAAGTTCTCTCTGTACAAGTGACTTCATCTGGAAAATGAAAAGTGAGTCCTGTTGAATAGTTGATGTAATAGTGAATCTTTCCAAAACCATCTGAAATATCATTTTAAATAGAAGAAAAAAAACCCATCAAATTCCAGTCAGTGAAACTTTTTTAAGAGGCTATTTTAGGTTTAAAGTAAAAGGTGAAAATTCAGTATAGAAATTGCAGGAGAAAAAAGTTTAGCCATTTATGTGGGGTTTTTTTTTAATATTCTGTGATGTCCAAAGAAATTTGACTCAGCCTTAAGGAAAATCTATTTAACTTAATGACAGTTTAAGGGGATTTTTAAAATCTAAGATGGGGAGTAACTAAAAAGCATAAGCAAAATATTCAAATTCAAGGAATCCAGGATTCCCTGACAACCTTTAGAAAAGTTACTCTATTTGCCTATGGTACTTTCCAGATCTGTAAAATCATTTGCCAGTAAAGACTTTAATAAAGGTAAAATTTAGTGTCAGACAAAGCACTTTGTGGAAAACTATGGAAATCTAGACTTTTAAAATCTCATTTTTCCTTTAGAAAGTAAATTAATATTCCACTTGAGACTAAGCCAATTTTGTATTGGCATGATCTAGTTACAGGTAAGCCAGAAATGAAGAGAATTGAAAGGGTCACACTCAACAGAAAAATACAAAATATTAATTGGAAGCATGGAAGAAGATTTATGAAGCTTGAGACTTTTTCCACCAGAATTAAACTCTTTAGGTATGTGACTCCGAAATCATCGAGTCACGCCTGATGGCTTCTCTACCACAGAGGAACCAATGGAACTCAGCCCACATTCAGACGAGTCACTTTTATAATCACAATTGATATATGTAGGAGTTTCTACTTTACAACTTATGTTAATAAAATAAAAGAAGAGCAAAGGTTTTGCTACCACAGAGGAAGCATCTAGTTCATAGCAAGCACCCACGTATGGTAGCCGGAAGCTGCTGCATACCTTATGTTTCCAAGGGCAAAGGTAGTAAATGATCCATGACTAGGAGTTCAGGCCCTGGTTTGTCTTTTAAGTCATACTCAAAAGGTTTTTGCATTAAACAGTGGCCGAAGCAGTCAGACAATAGGAAAGGTTGTTCAGGAAGGAAGACTTAGGAAGTGATGGGACTGAAAGGATTGTTTCTAGCCTTTTGGAATTTCCTAAATGTAAAACTTCAATACACAGATACACTCTGCTCTGTGTATACCAAAAAGCTTCTTTGCTCCCTGGGGAAACGTCTTTGTAGGGTAAAAGATACAGGCCTTCTGGGCTCCACTGATCACTCTGAAGTAAGAACCAGATGATATATCCTTTTAAACTTCAAATTGTGCTTTTCAGTGTGCATGGTAGAAAGTGGGTGGGTGAAAATTTTATAGATAGTTTTGTAATATTGTACAGTTCTTCATTTCATATGATACATTGTGGGAAAGCTGTGTGCAAACCAATTATTTTTTTAATGTGTTCATTTTGCTGGCTGAATAAAGGCATACAAGCCTGTACTCTGGAAAGTCAACAATAACCCTGCAATCTCCTCTGTGTAAATCTAGACATCATTCATAGTGAGGTTTGATTAAAGCCAGGTCTACATACCTTATTAAATTCCATATTTTTATAGCAATTTTACTTCTTATATGATGTAAATATCACTAATTCTTCCAAATCTCCTTGGAGGATGAGAAGGAAACACTGTTAATCCAATTTTATTTCTATATATGATTAACCAAATCACTTTGACTCAAATGAAAGCTAGTTATTATCTCCCTATCATCCTGCTAACACAGTATTGGAATATGTACGTGAAATCAAAGCTGTTGGAGATTTACCTATAAAACTGGATTTCTGGCTACTACTAGCCAATATTTTAATGTTCATTCCTACCCAGTAAAAGTGGATAGAAACATCATGTGGAAAACATTTATAGCATGTATGAATCTGGTACATAGTACATGGGTGGTCCAATTACAGCCTGTAGAGCAAATCCAGCCCACTATTTGTTTTTGTATGGCCCACAAATGTGGATTTTACATTTATTAATGCTTGAAAATATTCAAGAATATTTTGTGATACGAAAAAATATATGAAATTTAAATTTCAGTTCTCACGAATAAAGTTTTATTGAAACACATCCACACTCCTTCATTTGTATATTATCTGCAGCTGCTTTTATGCTACAAAAAAGAGCTGGATAATTTAGACAGAAACTTTACAACCCACAAACCTAAAATATTTACCAGCTGGCCCTTTACAGAAGTTTGCTGAAATCTTACATAAAGTGTTTGAAGTCATTTGCATCCTAACAGTAAATAGTGTAACAATGAAGAATTGTATCCATGTTGGATTAAAATAAAATATTAAAATATAATAAAGTTGCCTGAGATTGAAATATGTATATATTATGTGGACATATAAGGTCTAATATTACAAAGAGAAAATAGTCATTTGAGATAGTGGCTACACAAATTATTTTATTTTATTTTATTCTGTTTTATTTTTTAATTATATTTTATTGATTATGCTATTATAGTTGTCCCAACTTTCCCATTTTCCCCCTCCACCCAGCACAACCCACTCCCTCAGATAATCCCCTCACCTTTGTTCATGTCCATGGACCATGCATAAAAGTTCTTTGGCTGCTGCATTTCCTATACTGCACTTTACATCCCCATGGCTATTCTGTGACTACCAGTTTGCACTTCTTAATCCCCTCACCTCTTCACCCATCCCTTCAAACCCCCTTCCCATCTGGCAACCATCAAAACACTCTCCGTATCCATGATTCTGTCTCTGCCCTTAGTTTGTTTTTTAGATTCAATTGTTGATAGATATGTATTTATTGCCATTCTATTGTTTATAGTATTGATTTTTTTTCTTAAATAAATCCCTTTAACATTTCATATAAACAATGGTTTGGTGATACTGAACTCTTTTAATTTTTTTTTGTCTGGGAAGCTCTTTTTCTTCCTTTCAATTCTAAATGATAGCTTTGCTGGGTAGAGCAATCTTAGCAGTAGATCCTTACTTTTGATGACTTTGAATATGTCTTGCCAATCTCTTCTAGCCTCCAAAGTTTCTTTTGAGAAATCAGCTGACAGTCTATGGGAACTCCCCTTTAGGTAAGTAACTGCTTTTCTCTTGCTGACTTTAAGAGTCTCTCCTTATCTTTAACCTTTGACATTTTAATTATGTTGTGTCTTGGTGTGGGCTTGTTTGCATCCATCTTGTTTGACACCCTGTGCTTTCTGAACTTGTATGTCTATTTCCTTCACCAAATTTGGGACGTTTTCTTTCATTATTTTTTCAAATAAATTTTCTCTTCTTGCTGTTTCTCTGTGCACTGACCAACAACCTCTGCCCTCTGTGGAGGGTCACCTGTGCAGGGGCAAGGTGGTGGTGATCTGATTTGGTCTGTAGTTGTCCACTGCGTACACAGGCTCTGGGGTTTTCCAGGTGATGCAGGCCAGGGTTAGCCACCATCCATGTTCTACTAGAGGCCACCCAACATAAGCTACAAAGCAATCTGCAGATGGTACAATCTGCAGATGGCTACTACTTGTGCTGGGCTTGGAGGTTCCCATCAAAGCCAAGCTATGATCCAAAGCTGGCTGCTGCTAGTGCCAGGCCCAGAGCCACTTAGCCAGAGATACAGGGACCGGGTGCTCACTGAGGCTGGTTGTAACTTGTTTGAAAGGATTTAGAAAGATATGAAGCTTGAACAGAGACCAGCCATTCATATGGAAAAGTCGCTGTTACAGCTTGGGTGCGCCATAATTTGGGTGGGGGAAAGCCTAGGGATTCATCACGGCAGAGCAAGCTATGTGAGCAAAGTTAAAGGAGCCTCTGATATGGCCCCTCCCCTACCAGCTCTTTGGCTTTGTGAGGGAAGGTCTCAGAAAAGGAAGAATGCCCTCTTCCTGCCTTTCTGTCTGGGAGAGAATTGTCCCCCAGCTCTTACCCTGATGCCAGACACTTTAGTTCCTCCCTGTATGCCACTGGTGCCTTTCAGGCTGGTACCCCACTGCTGGAGCGCAGAGGAAGTAAGTCTGTGTAAGTCTATGTGTGGGCTCTTTAAGAGGAACTGCTTGGGAATTCAGTAGTTTTTTTTCCAGCAACTCAAACCCCTCTGGTTTTTACAGATAGAAGTTATGGGGACTTATCTTCCTGGCACTAGAACCCTGGACTTGGGGGCCTGATGTGGGGCTCAGACCCCTCGCTCCTGAGATATCCCTCCCAAATTTTTATCCACTACACATGGGTATGGGGCCAGGCTGTTCCACATCTCCACATCTCCTACCTATCTGGATGGATGTAGTTTTTTTTAGTTCCATAGTTGTTGGATTTCCATTCAACTTGATTTCTGATGGCTCTGCATGATGGTTGTTCTATAGTTTAGTTGTAATTCTGATGTGGTCGTGTGAGGAGGTGAACCATGTTTACCTATGCCTCCATCTTGACTGGACTCCACATAGATGATTTTAAAATGAAATTAAGTTCCCTTTCAATAGAAGGGAAAAAATAATTATAAATAGATGTGGAAATGAATCTATAGGTCATTCCATTTGGGGCACTTTGGTCTGAGAACCAAAATTTTTTTGGATGTAATTCAAAAAAACAAGGGACAAGCAAATTCAATAAAGAAGTAACTCCATTCAGATTATGGAAAGAGAAATGATAACACTATTAGTAACATATTTGAGTGACTTATAATAGAAGAAACATGCTCAGTGAAGTTTTTAAATACTTCCTGAATTTCATACATCTGCACAATTTTTCAGTGTTTAGTTCTGTTTTGGAAGTGTTGTCTTTCTTTCTGGTAATGACAACAGACCAAAGAAATAATTTTACATTCTAGTAAGTCTAGTAGGCATTTTACAGTGCTACCTGGAGAATCAGCTTGATTCTGCAGCTGTTTAACAATTCTTACATCAGGCTGAGGCCAGAACTTATGAGGTAATGCAGTGTTCTGAGATACTAGAGCCCAGGATTATAGCTTATTTTAATGTAAATGAAGCTATTTCAATCAAGAGAAGAAATAAAATCATTTCTTGTTCATTGATTATACCAACTGGAAAATAAATGCTAATGCTCCTCAATCACACTTGATTGAACCTTTAATTCAGAATTTTCAACTTTTTTCATCTCATGACACACACAAACTAATTTCTAAAATTCTGCAGCACACCAAAAAATATATTATATTTTTTGCTTATCTGACAAAAATATAGGTATATTTGTTATTCATTCACACCAGACAACTATTGTTGTGTTGGCTCTTGTCATTTTTCAATTTGACAGCCTAAGGGAAAAGAGGTCAGTGCCTCTGACTAAAGAGTCAGGTACTTCATGTTTTAAAAACTCTTGCAGCACAATTGAAAATAGCTGCTTTAATTCTAAATTTCTGTGCATGTTAAGGCCTTTTGATACGCTCAGATTGCCTCCAATAATTTATAGTAAGGTAACATGTGGCAATAACGAGAACAGGACTCTCATGGAAGGAAGAAGTGCTGTATCATATGTGGGCCTCAAGGGCTGGGGAAGGAGGCTTGGCCAACTAGAACACCCACAGCAGCTCCAGGTGTAAGGCTATATTTATGCATGTGCAGGAGACTCGCTTCACCTCTCACCTTGATGGTGGCTTATTTCTCCTGTCATCGTTTCTATGGCTCTTGCCATCACCTCCTAAATCCTTAATCTTTAGGATTCAAAAACAAGAAGTCAGAATGCATGGAAATTCTCAAGAATTCTAGAAATCCCAAGTTTTTTGTATTTTCTGTTAACAATATTTGTGTTGTTCAGTAATAATACAGGATCATAATAATTAACAATGATTCATTTCTCTATGATAGGATTATACAAAATTTTCAGAGGCTTTTCTGTAAAAGTTATATAATAATAAATTTTGGTTATTATTATGACCCTAATATATTATCATGTAAATATATATTATATGTGTATAACCATGTAAATATAATTTGTATAAATAAAGACATAAAATATATAACATGTAAATATATAAAATGTTATAAGTATGTGAACATATATACCATGTAAAAATGATCTCTACCTGATTATAAAAATATATGAAAAGGAAGAATAACATTAAAAATAAAATAATGTTAAATAAAAGCAATTTTAAAAATTATAATAGAATGCCATAAATATTTCATATTTAAAATTATCATTCTTAAAGTAAAATTTCAAAATGCACCTAGAATTAATTGCTTGTTTGACATAGAAAATTTTCTTTTATTTTGCATTCATGTTGGTCAAATTGCTAAAGGTGTGTCCAAAAATATCTTCAGGTTGGGGGCATTAGGGTACATCTCTTTTCATAAAGTTTATTTTCTTGTTAATGTTGAAAATATCTGCTTGCCCCAATTTTGGTTTTGCTGTTGAAATCAATGTACTTTTGATAACTCAGACCTTGGATCTTTTTCTGATTTTGTGTAGTAATATTCCACAACATACACACCTTTTTCTCTCTATATATATTTCTGTAACAGTATTACAAAGATCTGTACCCTATAGTGGGTATTCAAACACTGAAAATGTCAGCAATCATTATTAGGTAGTATTCAAATTATCTAACATTCAGATTTCCCAGCAGGTTAGCAACTTGTATCACACTTCATAGAATCATGCATGAAAATTATCTGTTTAAGGACTCATTTTGCTTCCAAAACATATGTCTTAGAACACTATTCATAGGATTTGTATGAAGTGTACTATGCATATACACTTATTAATTTATTTTAATTTGCAAGAATAACTCATCAACAAAAGTTGGGGCTATAAAAATACACGTGTAACATGGCCGCAGCTGCTGTAAAGGGAGTACAGAGCAGGGGTCTCCTAAGGGCGGGGGATCCCCACCATCACTCCCAAATCCTGCGGCGGGGAGAGGGGCGCCCACAGAGCAGAAAGTACAGCATTTAAGACACATTGCAAAACAAATGCAGGTGAACCTCCTGTGCCTTCCTGAAAGGAAGATCTTGGAAGCTGCAGAATTGTGTACGTGACTGTGAGAATGTGCAGTGACTTGCAACGTAGTGAGGGGGAAGCTCACAGAGGGCCTGTGTGAGCTGAGGTCGGGGTGGGGACGGATGCCCTCCTGGATACCTGTGTGCACTGGAAACTCTTGCCCTACTACACATAGCAGTCAAAAGAAGGTCAAAGGCACTGGGGAGCTGACAAAAATGGAGGACACTAATGCACCATAGAAAGATCTGGATGTTAGATCATGCAGGAAGTTCCGAGCATAGCGTTTAAAATTGGAGCGGGAAGTCTGAAAGTCAGTCAGCCAGGAAGTCCGCAGGGAGGTCTGCAGAGAAGGCTGCCACGAGGGCAGGAGGTCTGCCTGGAAGCCTGGAAGTCTGCCTGCAGAAGACTGCAGCAGAGCTGGTGGTGCGGCGGGAACCTGCCTGGCCAATCACACAGAGACCTGAGAGATGCTTGGAGCTGAACTGTGACTGGGAATGCTGAGCTGCAGGCTTCTGCTTTTTTGAAAGACAGTACCTCTGAGTGGTATATTCTGAAACTGGCCTAGTTTGGCAGACAGAGGCAGGACTGTTTGGTTTTGGGTGTTGTTAAAAGGACTTAATGGCAGAAATCTGCCATTATTCTAAATCTGTATAGCCTTTAAACAAACCATCCCTTTCCTTTTTGACCAAACTCTTGCCTTGGGAGTCATGCTTCTTAGTGGTGGGCAGTTGAATCCCATGGCTGTTCCAGAGCACCATTGACGGGTTCTCTAACACTGCAAGCTCATCAGTTCTACATGCTCCTGACCTGTTCCTGGAAAAGTCAACATAGACCTTTGCCTACACTTGTCAGCATTTCCTGTTCTTGCTTTCAGCTTGACATCAGGAGCTTCCATGAATCTCGTGCTGTCTCAAGGTTGATTGTTGGGCTTTAATGCTCACAAAAGAATTGGGTACATTGTCCCTGTTTTCTCAGTTTCTCACCTAATTTTTCTATGGGCTCAGAATTCAGAAAAACAAATTTCCTGAGAAACTCTGAGAAGAAATTTCCACATGGAAATACTATGACCAACCAAACCTCTCCTCCCCGCTTATACTTCTTACTACAGCTTTCCATTTGCCTTCAAAATACTAAGTTCTCTAACTGGCCTGGCTCACTTCTTTTGTCACTTCTTCAGGCTATATTATTGTCTCCAGGTTGTTCTTGGATTAGATGCTTCTCTCTGGTTCAACCAGTTGTGGCTTAGAGGAAATGATGACAAAACATATAGCCTGAAGCCTCAGCTCCAGGTTAGAAATAAGGTAGCTTTTCCTCAGAGTTTGTGGGCAAGCTGTGCATAGTGATTAACTGGTATAATACTCACTACAGCTTACTTTGGAGGAAAACATTGCCTGTGAAGTGAAATAAAATATCACTGCCTTGTGAAGAGTGGATCTCTAACACTGTAGGATATTTTTGTTGTTTAGCATCTATATATATATACTAAAGACTAGAGGCAGAGCCAAACTGCTCTGTATAGCAAAGAGAGGAGAAGCATTAGAATTTGGGCATTTGGGGAGAAGACAGGAGCTAGGGAAGGTGAGGGCAATGTTAAGAGTAGAAGCCAGGAAAAGGGAACTCCTGTTGGCAGCACAACCAAGGAAGGGACTTTAAAATCAACAAAAGAAAAGCAAAAGTAGGAATTGGATGTCTTTCCTTCCAGTGACATATTCTCTTCCTTTGATTTATTTCCTTCCATCCTTTTCCCCTTTTTGCTTTTTTGCATAATTATAAAATGGTTAAAACAGAGCCTTTTGGTTATCCTCCAAAATTTCCACTCCCTTCTTCCATGGTGATAGAGCCCCAAATTTCTACACACAGCTGTCCAGACTGGAGACTACATTTCCCAGCTTTCCTTGCAGCTAAGAGTGGCCTCTTGACTGAGTTAGACCAGAGGGATCTATGCAGGAAGGGCATGTGGCAACTTCTGGGAATTATCCTTCACAGAGGGCATGAGTGCCCTGTGCCTTTTTCCCTTGATCTCTTCCTTCGTCCTACTGCCTGCAAGTACAGACATCTCCATCTTTAGTTTTGAGGCCGCGTTCCTGAATAATGGAACAACAAGATTAATGTCTGTGTGCTGTCAGCATACCAGCCCTGGACAGCCAAATGAATTTTCATTTAACAGGCAAATAAGCTTCTGTCTACTTTAAGCCACTGTTATTTAGGATTTTCTTCACACGTATTTGCTTGAAATCTTGAGCAATTTAGGTATGTGGATTTTGCTATAGGCCACCCTTTTCACTTAATACTATATAATACATTTTTATTGCCAACTATTCTTTGTAACTACTATAGACTGAATGTTTGTGTTTTTCAAGATTCGTGGGTTAAAATTCTACCCTACCACGTGATGGTATTAAGAGGTAGGGCCTTGGGAGGTAATTAAGTCTGGAGGAGCCCGCAGGAATGGGATTAGTGACTTTCTGATGGACTCCAGGGCTCCCTCACCCATACACACTGAGGACACAGTGAGAAGACAGCCACCCACGAACTAGGAAGCAGCCCCAGGCACGAAGGCACTGCTAGTGCCTTGATCTTGGTAACATCTGGAGTTATGAGAAATAAACTTGTTGTTTACTAACCACCCAAACTCTGGTATTCTGTTATAGCAGCCTGAATGGATTAAGACAGTAATCATAATTTTTAATGGCTGTTTACAATTTCATTTCATAAATGTAGCACAATTTATATAAGCAATTCCTATTATTGAATGTTTAAGTTGGCATTTATTTATTAAGCTCTAAGAGCTCCCTAACCTACTAGAAACACTAGTATATAGTACCAGATGGGGGTAATTATTTTTGTGACTGTCCAGTTACCGTGACTCTTTATTCAATAGCATTCTCGTCTTCTTTTGATTTGTGCTGCTGCGATCTGATACTAAATTCTTATACTAGTAATTTCTGGTTTATTTATTCTATTCCATTAATCTATCTGTTCTTAGGCCAATACTCTATTTATTTTAACTATCATACCTGTAACATGACCTATTTAGAAATAATATGTTAAAATACAACTTTTTTGGAGGGACTTGGGTCAGTCTGTTTTACCCATGTATCCTATAACCACAGTTTCTTTTCCAGAGCTCTGTCTGTTATTCAAAAACAATGCTAATAATAATGACACCTTGTTTTTCCTCTAAACAGTATTTATTTCAGAGCCCTTCAAATGTGTTGTTTCATTTGAGTTCTAAATGGAGTTGTTATGACATTATTCAGATTAGCCACATTCAACTACTTAATCTTCCAAAATCTGAAACCAAAGGATTTTAAACAGAGGTTACAGTCTGGCTCTCTGAAACTGTTCTGAAACGCTCCTAAGGAGGCAGCTGTCAACTCTCCTGGCTGCAGCCCAGAGCGTTCACCGCAGATTACTGATGGTGTTCCGCGGTCAGGTCAGAGCCTGTTAGCCTCTTGCTAACTTTGGTTGCAGCTGTCTGCAGTCACGCTGGGCATGTGAGGTCCAGCAGCACAGCACTCAAAAAAAAAAAAAACCCAAACCAAAAACTGTTCTCCGCCTGCTTTAAAAATAAATCCCTATAAAGTAGGACAAGTAATTGAAGCTTTGTAATTTTTCAGCTTGGGGCCTCAACTCTGATCTTAAATTGATGAAGCATTAGTAGATGTGCTTAAAAAGAGGCGAGAAGCCGTTGTTTGAATAATAAAACATGTGAGAGACATTGTACAGATTTTCAAGTCGTACTGCTGACAACAGGATGATATACTCTACGCAGAGTTCAATGGGCTTCTCAGAATAGCGTCGATTTTGTGCAAAGGGATGTGGAAAGAATATAGTCTTCTGTACTTTAAGTGCTTTAACTACCAACAAGATGTAGTGCAAGGGTGGTAGGACAAGAAATTCAAGCAACTTCTAAGACAATGTACTTTTTAGAAAAGCTTAAGTACCAAATAGATTAGCTGGAAATTTTCTGTAACTATATATGTATACCAAGTCTTTAAATGTTATAAAGAAAAGGCTATAGTCACTGTAATCACTAGCAAGAAATTAAAATAAAAGATTAAAAGGAGAATTTAAGAAATTCCTTAGAAATCAACTTTCACATTCAGGCAGTCTAAAACAGAAAGATACATTAGGTGGAAATAATGATCAGATTGGAAAGGAATCATCACGGGCGCTAATCTAGCCATAAAATAGTTCTAACTTAGGCCAGTCCGCTTATACAAGGAACTTCATGAACAAAAAACTAGAGGGAACGGTAGAAAGGTTGCTCTAAATTAGAGTTTCCCAAGTTGGTGCCATCTGAATAAATTGCCACAGAATATGAATATGCATGCCGTGAAAAACTGTTCCATGCTCACTTTGGGTAGGGAAATGCTGGATTAAACACATTTCTACATTACCGAACTTCCTGAGGCTTCAGCAAACTAAAATAGATTTTGCACCTCCAAAAAGGGCTTTAGGACGCAGCAATTTCCCAAATTTACTTGACCTCTGCTGAGGTGAGCTATTTCCATCTCCTGGAACACTGATTTGGAAAATACAGCTCAAAAGAAACATGTAGGTTTTCAGACATTTTTCCTTACAAGTCAGGCATGCTAAGAGAGCAAGTTAACACTTTCTTTGATATTCTGCCAACAGAAAATTCGAGATTCTGCTGTGGTGCCACCCTTAGATGATTTGACTGGTCCTAGGGAATTGTGGAGCTGCTTTTAACATTCAAAGAGTACATCAAAATTGTCTCAAAACAGAAGTTTAAATTAAACTCCTTTAAATTAAATTGTCTTCTTAAAAGAAGAGTTCCATTACTGAGTTATTCGTTTGTTCCATTGGTAAAATAGAATTTTAGACTTGGGAAAGAAATAAAAGAGCACGTTTAGCCAGTCCTCTGATTTATAGATGGGAAAATTGAGGCCCAAATGAGCTAAGTGGTTTGTCCAGGATTATTCGGTGAGTTAGGGTGAGACTCCAGTTCTGACAACTCTCAGGTCCTGCTCTCTTAGTCTCATAACTCCCATACAACAGGCCAGTTATTCTTTTTTTAATTTAGCACATAAAGAGAAAAATGAAAATTAATGTACTCAGTGCTTCACCTCACAACTGTCTCTGGAATTAAGAGTTTCGTGTCTTTTTATTTAGTGGCCAGACATTTGTAGTTCTCTAATGCAATGCTACAGCTTCTGGATCTCACGTGTTAAAAAGATCCAATGACAGCAACGTGGAGAAGGGATTAGAGTGAAGAAGGCGAGAAGCTATGGCAATGGTCCAAGGAAAAAGCGATGAAGGCCTGAAATATGACATGCGAGCAAGAATAGAAGCAGAGAGCCTCTTCTCTGAAGAGAGGTAAAGGTGGTCTAGAAGCAGGATAAAGTGAAGACAGGGAGTGGATTGGTTCAGGATTTCTTTTGGAGGTAATATCACAGGACCTGCTATTAGACTAGATGTTACAGGTGTAGCAGTTAAGGAGAGAAAGGAGTTGAAGATAAATTCCAGGTTTCTGGCTTAAACATTTAGGTAGATGACGATGCCCCATTTTGAGCTGCAGAGCTAGGAGACAAGCTGGATTAGGGGAAAACATGTTAAGTGAGACACTGAAAAGCATGGCAAGTTAACAATTGGATACACAAGAGTTCAGTACGGAAGAGAAGTTTGGGCTCCTCGGCAGATAACACAGATTCTGTGTATAAAGTCATGAAATGGGTGGGATTCTCTCTGGAGAACATGTGTAGAAGGAAGAGAAGGCTCACGGCACAGAATATCAAGGTCAGGAAAAGAAGAGGGTGCGCCAACTCAGAAGACCCCAGAGTGGTCCAAGGGGTGGGAGTAAAGTTAGGTAGGACCTGAAACCTCTATTGGATTTATCCACTAGGAGCTCAGGGGTAGAGGAATGAACGGCAGAAGAAGAAAATGAGATTTAGGAAATATAAGAGAAAGAGGTGGGACTTTGGAAACAGGGAAGGATTGAAGATGGGTAGGGTCACAGAGAGATTTGACGTGGAAGGACAGGAAATTGAGGGAATTTTGTTCCTCTGAAAAATCTTCTTTACTCTTTAAAATAGAAGCCAGTTTGTCTTCTAAGACAGAGGTAGTATGTTGCAGGGGTTTAACTAGACTAGTGGAGAACTACAAATAAATGTTGAGGGAGCCATCAACAGCAGACTCATGAATGATCGTTGAGCACAGTTGACAGCCCAGCTCACGTGGAACTTCAAGATGCTGAGGGAGCCCTGGTCCATTCATTATGAATGTACATGAAGGAAACTTTGGCATTTAGACTAAGAGCTAATTTTAATACAGAACTGATGAGCTTCTGGGCTAGTCTTTCATTTTGGTCAATTGCTCACACCTCAGGTAAACCTGTGCAGTGGAAATAAGCAACCCTAACTCAAAACAATACTGTTCACCTGCTACTGCTGATACCTGGACTGTAGCCTGTCTGCAGAGGAGGGAATAAGTCACCCTAATCCTATAAACTTGGAAATCAAAATTACACAGGGGATTACAAAAATCCCCTCTCATGGATCCAAGAAGAGTTGATGATTTGTCGGTCTGTTTGGCTTTTTCACTTTTGTTAGGGTAGAGGGGTGACTTCCCAGCTTCTTACACTTGGAAACAGAAACCAGAAGTCTATATGTTTTCAAAAATTTTTATTTTTAATTTTAGAGAGGAGAAAGAGGGGGAGAGAAGCATTGATGCAAGAGACAAACATTGACCAGTTGCCTTCTGCACCCTCCCCGACTGGGGACCCAGCCCACAATCCAGACATGTGCCCTGACTGGGAATCAAACCAGTGACTTTTCAGTTTGCAGTATGATGGCCAACCAATTGAGCCACACTGGCCAGGGTCAGAAGTCTATACATTTTAGATGTGAGATCTGTGTATTGCAAGTATCTTCTCTGTGGCTCATCTTTTTATTCATAATAATATTTTGATAAACAGAAGTTTATCATTTTATGTAATCCCCTTTATAACTTTTTCTTCATGGTTACTATTTTTTACATTTCTTTTAAGAAATTTTTACCTATCCCAAGCCTACGAAAATATTCTCCTAAGTTGTATTCTAAAACTTGTTAGATCTTTAACAAGGAGTGTTAGATCTTTAATCCATTTGGGATTGAGTTCTGTGTATGATATGAGGCAGAAGATCAGGATTTTTCCCCACAGTAGATACCAGCTGGCGTGGCATCATATATGGAAAAGACCATGTTTCTCTACTGCAGAAGTGTCACCTGTGTCATAAACACATGACAGATGTGACCTAGAACCAGGATGTCGGTTTCTTTTCTGCTCTCTGCAGTGCATGACCAGACACTGTGCTGGGCCCTCCAGACACTCCCTGGACAGCCAAAGGCCACTGAGCAGCAGCCCGGGGCCCATGACCTCATTCCTCTCCTCTGCCCGGACCTCACTGCAGATCACAAAGCCATCATAAAATTGATGAATTTTGTTATGCTGACTTATTCACAGCTTTATGATAAAGGTCTCAATTATCCTCAAAAAAAAAAAAAAACCCAAAACCCCCCGAGGGGTCTTAGTCTCAAGATAATGTATTTCATTGCCTTGGACTTTCTCAGAATAAATGATCGATATGTTTACCTACCTTCTTGAATACTGTAAACCTAAAATTTACTCACGTCAAAATTCTTTTCTGATATTTAGGAAAGTTTCTGCTTGTTTCTTCGCTGAAATTGCACTCCAAAATATGAAACAGAGACATCAAAGAATGACATAATACTATATCCATAGAGGATGGAGTAAGTAATTCAGAGTGAGAAAATGCATTTCAGGGAGAAGTTTGAGCTAAATAAAAATAATTTTTCAAATAAGACATTAATTATATTCCCATCAGGATCAAAATCTGTAGTTTAATATGTATTTGTATAAACTATTTATGAATATAGATGCAGATACAGGCACACTTCCTAATTGCTTTGTAAGTAAGTGCTCCGTAAATGCAGCATGGCCTTCGAATTTCGCTCCAGGTTCTGGGTTAGGCAATACAGAAGTCTCCCCTTGCAAACCGCGGCCTTCGCTGTGTCTTCACATGGTCTCTCCTCTGTACTCGGGCATCCCCGGTGTCCTCTCTGTGTCTAAACTTCCTTTTCTTATAAGGACACAATTTAACCCATAATAGTACATAACCAAGTTCAATTAATTTTTAAAAAGTTCTTCATATATCCTTGAGTCTGTGTTGGAGTTTAACTTGTAACTTTAAAGAGAATGCAAACTTATTCATGGAACTTAAAGTAAAATACATTCATCTTTAGTATAGTTGCAACAAAGATACAATGAACATTTGAACTCACTACCTTTTCAGTATTAGGAAACAAAAATTTGATTAGCAAAGTGAGCGTTTGGGCCGTGCACTACGAAGGCCTTTTCAGATACAGTAGTTAAGTTAATTAGCTCCTTCTATTGTTCTGTAAATAGAACGAAGATATGGGATCTATTTTAATCCCCCATAGTATTATGTTGGAACCCATGTATAAAATCATGGGAAGCAAAATACATAATTCCTCATGATACAATGCATTCAGTTGGGTTTCATTTATTATATTTTCTTAGGATAAAATATTTCAGAAATAAAATTAAAGGAGAATTTTCTATATTTTTGCTTAAAAATTTTTTTTGGCTCAAAATAATAATTATTTGTCCACATTAAAGGTCAGTTTTTAAATGGGTTTAGAGGAATGTTAATTCTCTACTAAAACCAAAAGCAAAAAAATTCATTTAAAATATGACAGACCATTTCATATTTCTTATCATATTTCACTTTTTGTGGAACAAAGGAGACTATAGTTTTGGGCTAAACTTACTAGGCATTTATTACATTTTATGAAAATGTAAATATGTGTTTGAGTATCTATTACACTTTCTAAAAATAGTTCTTTCAAATGCAAATAAGTATTTATCTCTCCACATAATACAGTGCTCTTCCTCTAACCCCGCCTTTTTTTTCTTTTGAAGAAAATACAGATCACTGAAGATAAAGCAAAATTAAGTGATTTGACTCTTCAGCTGGTGAAATTTCAGTCTCATAGCTGTGCTGTGTTCCTGTTTAAATATTTGCCTATAGAGATGCATTTAAGAAATGGCTGCTACCATGTGGAAATTTCACAGTGGGCAATACTGTCAGTCAATTAGGTTGCCCCATTTTTTCCAGCCTAGTGTTTTCAAGTTGCAAATTCTAAAATTGCATGTCATTACCATCAACCACCAAGTAGAATGATTTAATTTTAAATCCTTTGTCCATTAACTCAGTGAGGAAATGATTTGGTGATTAATTTAACCTTTTATCACCATTAGTGCCAAATAATTAATAATGATAAATTATTATCATCTGAAATATTATAACTGATCATTAAATGCATACATTTCATATGAACAGGAACTATATATTTTCTTCTTTTTAAGATTTTATTTATTATTTTTAAAGAGAGGGGAAGGGAAGAAGAAAGAGAAGGAGAGAAAAATCAATGTGTGGTCACCTCTCAAGCACCCCATACAGGGGACCTGGCCTGCAACCCAGGCATGTGCCCTGACTGGGAATTGAACTGGAGACCCTTTGGTTCGCAGTCCCGTACTCAATCCCTGAGCCATGCCAGCCACGGCTATATTTTCTATAAAATATTAGAAATATTTATTTCATCCATTCAACGCATACTTATCAAGTGCCCACTATGTACCAGAAACTGTCATCGTTAAGTTTATGTTCCTAAACCAAATAAAACAAATGAGTGATATAGTATATTAGAAGATATTAAGTGCTACAGCAAAAAAATAAAATAAAATAAAAGCAAGGAAATGGAATTGAAAATATGTATGTGAGGGTAAGAGAGTGCAATTTTCAATAGGATGGTCAGAGAAGGTGACATCTAAGCAAAGACTTGAAGGAAGTGAGGGAGGGTATGAGCACGTGGATGTGAGGAAGAGGTAAAGGTGACCAACCATCCTGGCTTATCTGAGACTAAGGGGTTTTCTGGGGTGCATCCTGGTGCTAAAACCAGGGTAGTCCCAGCCCAGGCAAACCAGACAGGTGATCACCTGGACATTGTTCCAGATAGAGGAGAAAGGCAGAACAAAGGCTTTGAGATGGGAGCATGCCTGGCTGTTTCAGGAACTACAATAATAAGGCCAGTGCAGCTAAGGAGAGGGTGAGGTCGGTAATATGAAAAGGTCGCATTGTGTTGGGCCTTGGAGTGGATAGTCACTCCACCCCAATCCTCTCCTTGTGGTTGATGCACCCATCCCTAGCTACTGCCAATAGGCTCATGCTGTATCTTTCCATGGTCCTTGCCCTTGGCTGCAGAGAATTGCCTCCCCCAAGGCTGTGTACCTTTCAGGAAGCATCTAGTGACTAGTGACGGCTAATGTGGGAATAAAATGGCCTAGCCCTCTTCTCTCGATTTGGTCCATTGTAGCTTAAGGTGTGTGTTATGTGCCATTGGGTCAGCTCTGACTCCCGGTGACCCTATGAATAAGTGGTGCCCACAGTGTTCTGTCCTCAACAGCGCTGCTCAGGTCCTGTAGACCAGTGGTCCCCAACCTCCAGGCTGCGGACTGCTACCAGTCCAGGCCTTTTAGGGAGCAGGCCACACCACAGGAGGTGAGCTTGAATGTAATGTGCTTGAATCATCCCAAAACCATCCCTCGCCCCCCACCTCCCCAACCCCTGTTCCATGGAAAAATTATCTCCACAAAACCAGTCCCTTATACCAAAAAGGGTTAGGGGCTACTGCTGTAGACTCAAGCCTATGGCTTTTATGGAGTCACTCCATCTCACGTTTGGTCTTCCTCTTTCCCTTCTGCCTTCTATCTTTCCCATCATTACTGTCTTTTCCAAAGAACCCTGCTTTCTCCTGATATGCTGAAAGTAGGGCAGTTTCAGTTTTGACGTTTTTGCCTCCAGGGATGTTTCAGGCTTAATTTGCTCCAGGACCTACTTACTGATTTTTCTGGCAACCCAGGGTATCCACAGGGCTCTCCTCCAAGACTATATTTCAGATTAACCATTTTTTTTTTCTGATCAGCTTTCTTCACTGTCCAACTTTCACATCAGTACATAGTACTGGGAAATACGAGGGTGAGGATGATCTTAATCTTGGTCTCTAATGACACATGTTCGTTCTTGGTGATCTTTCCTAATCCTTGCCTTGCTGCCTTCTGAGTCTCAGCCTTCTCTTGGTTTCTTAGCTGCGGTTTCCATTTAAACTGATGTCCAAACCAAGGTGAGCAAAATTCAATGAGTTCATTGTATATGTAAAAGTTGCATCTTTTTTATGTAGTCAGGATTTTTGTCTCCTTGATGTCCAAATTCAGTCTTGTTTTGGCACTTTGTTCTTACATTTTCCTCAGAGGTCAATTCAGATCATTGCTGCTTTTTGCCAGTAAGCTGCTATCATCTACATAGCTTGATATTGATGTTTGTTCCACCAGTTTTCACTCCTCCTTCCTCTGCGTCTGGCCCAGTTTTTCGTATATGTTCTGCATACAGATTAAACAAATAGGGAGATAAAATGCACCCTTGTCTGATACCCTTGCCTATGGGAAGCCATTCGGTCTCTCCATATTCTGCCCTGACAGTGGCTTCCTGTCCATCACACAGGTTACACAATAGGACAATCAAGTGCCGGGGAACACCCATTTCTTTCAGGACAACATACAGGCTTTCATGATCCACACAGTCAAAGAAAGGCCTCACTGTAGTTTATAAATCATAGACTAACTTTCTGAAAATCTGTGAGCACTCCAGTGTCCAATGAATGTTCGCAATTAGACCCGTTTCTGAATCCAGCTTGAACATCTGGCATTTCTTGTTCTGTGTAAGGTAGAAGCCTTTGTTACATCATCTTAGGCATCACCTTACTCGTGTGGGAAATTAAAGCAGTGGTCCTATCCTTACTGCACTCCTTGGCATCTCCTTTCTTGAAGATCAGGATGTTTATTGAATGTTTCCAATCTGTAGACCATTGTTTTGTCTTCTGTATT